>NW_027526204.1:107108792-107708792 GCF_048455015.1 Haemaphysalis longicornis | reverse complement strand
GTGAAACAACATACTTGTCACCCGACGTTATCGTTGGATGGGCATTCTCGATATCTCAGTGATCGGTATACCACGCTTCTGCCATGTTCTCGCCTGTAAAATATGCCAGACAAGCCTACCAGCATGGCTTAGAGTCATAACAATCACTAGCGCAGGCGGACGCAGGAGATGAACGCCCTCCGCGTCACCCCAGGCGCACAATTGCGGTGCGCTTTTCCCCCATCTTTGGCGTGTGCCTGGCTCGTGTCTTATCGCGAGAGGCATGTTCGCACTAGGACAACGGTCGGCTGGTTAGGGACCGTGCCCACTGCGTGCGAGCTGTTGGTGCTTATAACAACAGCATGCCAACGAGAACTCGCTAGCGCGTCCGTGTCAGTCTTCTCGCGGTTTGCGAACTCGCTCGTGGAGCAATGAACGTAACAACGCATAATTGGTGAATAGAGTAGACAATGCATGGGTCAAGAACCAAAAAAACGTCAACTTAAAAAAAAAAATCACCCCATATCCACAGAATGAATGATGATAAGTGGGGCGAAGCTCGAGAGGGGGAGATCATCGGTAACCGTAACTCTCCCGTGAAAGTTTGCCCATTACATCATTAAGAAAGACGTAAGACTGTGTGCGTACATTGTACAAATCAACTTTTATTTTCGCAGTCAATGCTCCCAGGCCCAGACCTGGTGAAAGACCCCGCGCCACCGAGGACTACCCCTGACCTCCACCACAATTTGTCACGTAGGATGGGACACAACGGTAAAGAAAGAACTTTTATTTAGGGCGAACTTGTGCCCGAACAAGACGAGAGGAAACCAGCAAAGGTCCTTTCGTCTCGTTCGATCTCCGAGAACGACTGCCTGCGTTCGTGGCGTGATCTCTTGCGTGATCTCCCCCTCGCCGTGCACGTGCGCTCGCGCCTCCGTTGGCGAACACAGACAAGCTCGCGCTCCTGGTGCCGAGTTTGCGCTGCCGGTTGCAGCCGGTTCTTGCGCGTGCAACGCGGCCCACTTTGCGACATCGCCGAAAGCATGCGGCGATCACGTACCACGAGACACAAGGGATGGACAGACCCATGGCTTTAGGAGCTTCGCCCCTAAAACCATGCACTCTCGGGGATTCGAAGTTAAGTTGTGCAAAACAACATACCTACGGAAAGCCTCTACGGCCACGGAAAGCCTCTGGTTGTAACCATGCTTTCATAGCAAAAAGAACACTAAATCTGATAGGCTACGGAGAACGCACTATTGTGACCGGCATGATCGAAGGAGTCGAATTTTACGAATTCCAGTGGGAAGAGTTGAGGGCCTCCACTTCTTTATAAATACTGGACGGCAGTTTTCGTTTTCAGAGACGGTGAGGTTCCTGGGATTTGTCTCAGGGTGATCAGCCTCTTAATACTGCTTCTCATGATAATGCTGACATTGTCTGTCATATTCCGCCAAGGTGTATTGCTGTTCCTCCAGATTAGTGGGAAGTGGGACGCTACTCGCAGAACCTTTCTTTCCCCGGCGTTTCTGTAGTGGATGGCCCCTGCGCAGCTCTGCCTGCCTAACGACCAATGCGGTTCTCGAAAAAAAGTTTCTTTATTATCGCAATGTGTGACTATGGCCCACTGTACATAGATATGAACGAGCAGCTGTCCACAGGGCCCAGATGGAGGAAAATGCTCTATGAACGAAAGGCTCTTTGCGGGTACTAGCAAGTGCCAACTTCAATACGGTTTCATTTAATAGAGATTTCCTAAATGCATAAGCCTAAAAGGAAACCATGCTGTTTTCTTGAAAATATGCAACTAAGGGTCGAGAGGTGATAAAAAAATGTGAGAAACCACAATTTTGGGTTGCTGTATCTTACAAAATTTTGAATAGGGATGCATTATTCTAGTTCATTCCTTAGAACGTGCAGGCGAAAGCCTAGTTGTACCTTACGTTCATCTACTGTCAACTTCCTGTTAAACTTCGGCCAAGTACGTCACAACTTCACCAACCCTTTGAACGGCATACTCCGAAGCTGCTTCAAATCGCTGGCCGTGGCTTCAAGCCGCCTGTGCACCCACGTCGGCATGAACCTCTTAAGGAGGCAAGTGCGGAGGCGGCCTAACCTACTGTGATGTTGCTATATTCCTTTCCTGGAGCGCGCTTCGTCGACATTTCGCAGAACTCTCCTGCGACCCTTCTACATCTCTCCTGTTTCCTTTTTGTTATGTCCCAACTTGCTCAGCTATTTTCTGCCCCTCACGATGTTCTGTAACTCAAATCGTTCCCTTTAAATGGTGTAGTGACGCAAGCAGAGTATCAATTGGAAATTTAATTTCAAAAAAGTGGTTATAACCGAAATAACTTTCTGAATTCATTTGTTTCGCTAATACCACTCCAACCTGCCTTGTCCACTTTGCGTTGGTGGCTATCAGCTATCAGCTGCCACTGCCACAAATATGGTGCAGCGTTTAGCTATTAAACGTTCCAGACACAGAATTATTGCATTTCTTCAGGCATTCTCTCTGCAATCATATACAAAAGTTCCAGCGTGCCGATTCTGCGAGGCTACGTATGAAAAAGTTCGACACCAAGCAAATGGCGTCACTGGAATTAACAAAATCAGACCTGTCGCTCTGTTTTAGCAATTTTGCGTCAGCATGTTCACTCAGCTGTTCACGTCTAGTGCCACAGCTGCTTTATGATCTTTCACTGAACGACTACGTGAATAAAGGAATTAACTTCCGCAGCGGGAAACATAACTTGCTACTGCAAATCACACAGCCCCTAACGATACCGAAGATGGTTGTCAAACAGTTACCTAATTAAATTCGAATGCAAACGAAGCCATTCCGAATGCAAAGAAACTTACTAGTGCGGGCGTTTGTCTGGACGACGTGATAGCTAATATCCTGAAACTAAGATACACTTAGGTGGCGGGCGCTTAGTACCTATTTCTAGACAAGGCGGGAGTCCAAGTGCTCTGCACTTAAAAAAACAGCACAGCAAAGATCCTTCCTTATGTTACTACAGCTTCTGCTGTACTTGGCAGGGATTTCTATTTTCAGCCGTTTGACTTGTGTACTGCTTCTCAATCAACCGAATGACTCTGAAGGCCTTGTCATAACGGTCATGGCAATATGTTTAAAGAAAGCTGGAAAAGTTTAAAGGAGCACTGACACGAAAATTTTATGTTACACTTTTATTGCTTTTATCGATGCTTAATGGTCTGGCGAACCTGAAACAGCACTTCAAATACTTCAGCGCGCGATAGTTAATTACATTGAACGGCCTGAAAATCGTTTGTTTCAAATTCCCGCGCTTTCATATCGAACGGCGCATATGACAGCCTCCCGGTTTGACCTCACCGCTTTGTGCGGACATCACCGGCGCCTGCTTGAGAGGGTGTGGCGCCCGCTCGCCGCTCGTTGGGCCGCGCGCGTGAAGTGACGTCACGAGTTTTTGACGAGTGCTGTCGCGTCACTTCTTTTTCCTCTCCTGGAGTGATGTCACGCTGATGTCCATTTGCTGAGTGCCGCTCCGCGCGCTGCTCCGTCGGCGCGATAAATGCGATCCAATTGAACTATGTTCTTCGCGTCGCAGGCCGCTCATATTTCAGCCAGGGTATTCTGTTGAGTGAAGGAAGCGTACTGTGCAATAATATTAACGCCGAAAATTGTTGTCAGTGCTCCTTTAAGGTACCGCCCTGTCGTTGTAGCTCGTTCGCTGTCACGCTATCTAGCCACCGCCGCAATCAGGAGGCGTATCGACGTAACGGGCATAAAGAGAGCCCCGCGGCGTAGCGGCGTAACGAACCCAAACGGAGGCTTCGAAAAACAAGCGACTTATATAGTCCTAACCGTTCTTCATTCCTGAAACGCTGGCGCTTATCATACATCTCCCCGTTGTTCAGCTCAAAGAAAACTGCAGGCACATTTCACGCAAAATCTCTCTAAATCTGGGTCATTCCATGCCAAACGTCCCAGCCGTAAAATCGACAATCCCGGATTTGCTCAGTAAAAATTGTGGGTCATCCTCGCATGGCCCACAATGCTCCCTGAAAGTGTTTTTGTCCAAAAAAATTTCTTTCTTTTTCTGGCGGCCATTTTACCTCTAGGGTTTAGAGCAAACTTACGTCTGTGAAAAAATTCATGAAAAAGTAACTTCTCTTACAATGGCCACAATATTTTGTGAACATCATGTTGAGACCGTCGGCTACTCTATGGCGCATTTTTAAAATATTTTTCTTTTTCTTTGCTGCGATTACGCCATTCAGAAAATACACGATGTGGAGCATTTTCAAACATTTTTAGCAAATACGAGCACATTCTCTCAGCAAATGAAGCATTTTTACCTGTTTCTCAGCATTGTAGAAAATTGGTAAAAACTATATTTACACTGAAAAAAGGTTAAATGTGTGAGAAAATGTTTGTCAAACTTGGAAAAATCTCCTTTCTGGCCCATATTCACCTTGAAATTGCGCATTGTTGTGCTCGTAGTAAAAATATCAAATACAAGCCATTCACTAGCACAAATGATCGCAGTTTATTTGAGAAAGTTTAATCAGAACAGTTTTTGTTTTAGCAGAGAAAAAAATTTTCAATTTGTACAGCGACACTACTTCACCCCGTTGTTCCACAGAGCGTCTTCTCTGCACGGCATGCACCTGCCTGCATGAAAGAGGTGCGAGCCAGCGGGTTTGCGCTACAAGAATACCTTTCGCCGCAACGGTATTCGTAGCGTCAGTACAGGAAAAAGGAATACTTCGCGTGTTAGTGGGAAAAGTACAACGTGGAGCTAGCGGTGGTGCTCCCGTTCCATTACGGGCAACTCAACGGCTGGACATAAGATGTGTATTAAAGCATCAGGTTATGCAATTTACGCTAACCCATACAAATAAATCCGTTTAACTAGATTACTCCGCCTCTGTTTATTTCGTAATTTTCGGCATACTTAAAAGATACCACGTATAACATACCCTGCTTCTTTATTCACGTCCACGTCCAGCTAGTCGTTCAGTTACCCGTACTCATGCAATGGGCGCACCACCGCTAGCTCGACGTTGTAGTTTTCACACTAACACGCGAAATATTCCTTTTAGGGGCGAAGCTCCTTAGGGCATAGGTCTGTCCATCCTCGACGTATGTATGTAGCCACCTCTAGTTTAGTTCTTGGATTGTTTACTAGATGGCGTGGCTACCTCTAGTTTAGTTCTTGGATTGTTTACTAGATGGCGGTACTTGTATATGATGAAAAGATGCGCTTGGATTGTTTACTAGATGGCGTGGCTACCTCTAGTTTAGTTCTTGGATTGTTTACTAGATGGCGGGGAGCGTTGTAATAAAATCCGTTCGCTGTTGGCGCGCGCTCGGAGTCGCCCGATGGATAAGGCTGCAGATGTGCGAGCCCGCGAGGCAGAAGCGCTCCGTGAAGCTGCGCGACGCCGCCGCCAAGATCCTGCCGTACGAGAGCGGGAGGCCGAAGCGTGTCGTCTGGCTGCGCGACGACGCCGCCAAGATCCCAGCGTTCGAGAACGAGGGGCCCAAGCGTCACGGCAACGGCGCGAGGACCCTGCCGTACGCGAAGCGGCACGGCTGCGGCGCGAAGAGGATCTCCAAAACGTCAGAGAACGGGAAGCGGCGAGAAAGCGCGCGTATCGGCAGGCAGACCCCGATGCAGTGACAGCTCGTGAGGCGTCTGCAAAACGCATCAGGCGAGCTCAGCCCCAAGGTGCCGACGCGCGGTTTAAGCAAGACTTTCTAGACGTTACGTTCGGACACAGTTGCAGTGTGTGCAACTTTCACTGAAGAGTCACGGTTTTACCGATGATTTCCCCTCAGGAGCTTCGCCCACTCATCATCATTCACCCCGTGGATATGCTGTGAATTTTTTTATGTGCTGACGCTACGAATACCATTGCGGCGAAAGGTATTCTTGTAGCGCGAGCCCGCTGGTTCGCGCCTCTTTCATGCAGGCAGGTGCATGCCGTGCAGAGAAGACGCTCTGTGGAACAACGGGGTGAAGTAGTGTCGCTGTACAAATTGAAACTTTTTTTCTCTGCTAAAACAAAAACTGTTCTGATTAAACTTTCTGAAATAAACTGCGATCACTTGTACTAGTGAATGGCTTGTATTTGATATTTTTACTACGAGCACAACAATGCGCAATTTCAAGGTGAATATGGGCCAGAAAGGAGATTTTTCCAAGTTTGACAAACGTTTTCTCGCGCATTTCACCTTTTTTCAGTGTAAATATAGTTTTTATCAATTTTCAACAATGCTGAGATACAGGTTCAAATGCCTCATTGGCTGGGAGAATGTGCTCGTATTTGCTAAAAATGTTTGAAAATGCTCGACATCGTGTATTTTCTGAATGGCGTAATCACAGCGAAAAAAAAAAAGAAAAATAATTTAAAAATGCGGCATAGAGCAGCCCAGGGCCTCAATATGATGTTCACAAAGAATTGTGGCCATTGTAAGAGAAGTTACTTTTTCATGAATTTTTTTCACAGACGTAAGTTTGCTCTAAACCCTAGAGGTAAAATGGCCGCTAGAAAAAGAACAAAAATTTTTTGGACTAAAACACTTTCAGGGAGCATTGTGGGCCATGCGAGGATGACACACAACTTTTACTGAGCAAACCCGTGATGGTCGATTTTACGGCTGGGACGTTTGGCATAGAATGACCCATCTCCGACAGCCCCGCATCCATATATGTCCGTTGGGTTGGCTTTAACGATAGTAAGCGAAAAAAGTGGTCGCCGAATAAGACGCCTTCCTAACTGCGCAGTAACGTTCCGGCACGTGCCAGATGAACGCAAGTATAGAACTGTCCGAATTTCCACTCCCACTGTTGCAGGCCGGGGACAAGCTAGCACTGAGAAGGCGGGAAATTTGAATTGCATTTAGATAAACCTTCGTTCAATACATCAAGACAGGAATGAAAGACACGGAAGCGAACAGCGTGATGGGTGGTAGCAGTGAGTGGATAACGGTGCCACAGCTCATTATGGCGAATATTTTTTTAATTGCAGAGCACTTAGGAGGCCGATTCGCTCGATCGCTGTCACGCTGTCTAGCTACCGGCGCAATCAGGTGACGTAACGACGTAACGGGCTAAAACAGAGCCCCCTAGCTTAGCGCCGCAATGGATCCAGACAGAGGCTTCGAAAAACAAGCGGTTTATTAGTCATACCCATCCTAAACTGCTGAACCGCATCCACTTGTCATAGAACTCCCCATTATTTAGCGCAAAGAAAACTTCAGGTACATTTGAGGTAAAACCTGTGTAACTAACCGGCAGCCCCGCGTACACTTAGATAATAACGCTCGCTGTTTTTTTTACTGTAGTAAACGAAAAAAGTGGCCGCGGAATGCACGCGTTCAAAACGGCGCAGTGGGGATCGATCACGTGGGAGATGAAAGAGAGCACAAAAACAACAGAACTCCCGCTCGTGCTGTTCCAGGCATAGCGCGTGCTAGCACCGCGAAGGCGGGAAAAACTCAATTTCTTTGGACAAAACCTCTGTTCAATTTATCAAGAGAAAAGGGAGACAGGGAAAAGAAGAGCCTGAGCAATGATGCAAACGAGCGGATAACGGCATCATATCACTTCTGGCGGATTATCGCGTTAAAAACATGGGTCCGTCACGGTGCACAGTACTTATTCGCTCCATTCCGCATGCGTCAAAGACATTTCGCTGCCTATGCGGCCAAGCATTGGGGGTGTAGTCTGCCGGGTACCGTAACACGATGGATCACATAGCTGCAGCTATAAATGTGCTTTAACTTACCTGTCCTTCGTTGTGTCGTCGCTTGTCGGGGGGCTGTTCTTCGAAGGCTTGGCACGAAGATTTCGGTTTGCACCAACCGGCGACTGTGCCGTGGTCTCGTCAGCCTTAGACGACGAGACGACTGCCCCCGCGTCCGGAGTGCTCGTTTTCGTTCCAGCTTGACCGGTCAATTCCAAGGCGCTATAAAGGAGAGGGTAATTATAGCCGTTTGTGGGGTCCCTCCGCCTCCTAAGGATAAACTAACCTCTCATCACTGCGCTGCACTTCCGACCACCACTTTCAGATTGAGTGGAATTCTTTTTTTTTATCACACAGCAGTTGTATCGCTGATAAGGCAGGGCATCTCGCTAAATTTATATTAAAGGGGAAAAAGTTGCAGGGGACATCTGCGTTTAGGTCTTAAGATGTAATACACGATAGCGTTACTTCGTAGTCAACGGAGCTGCTTGGAATCGCATTTCATGCTCTCCGAGCGCGGAAGTTTAACCTATAGCAACAATGGCTTTGTGTGGGAGAAGGAGCTTCACTGCGAGGAAAGGGCGATTGATAAAACCACGTATCATGTCTATCTTCTGCGCAGCAGTATCATTGCAGACAAGCCTACAAGCCTGCCTCCTCCTTTGCACATTTGGTTTAAGCCACTACGCCTGTTTCAGCCCCAGGCGCGAGCTCTCGTTTGGGTAGACGTACTTCCAGGGAGACGGGGACGCTGTCTTCCGTAATCGCTTCATGAGCACAGCTGATGGCAGACCATTAGCCTTTACGGAAAGTCGCCGAATGAGCCCAGTAACAGTATCACGTCAAGATTGGTTAATCGGCGCATACACCAACGGCGGGCGAACGAACTCGCTGGGCAGACGCGACGCTTGATGAATCACCACGAACTATTTCTGCCACAGCCTATGCCGAAGTATCATTTCGCTGCTTCCACCCACCAGGTATTCTTTGCGTCTGGCTGCCTCAGTCGTAGTTTCCGGTTGGCAGTGGTGACGTATTTCAGTGGACAATTGATGAGCACGACTGATAGCGGACGGGTAGCGGCACGGCAAGATCGAGAAATGAGCCTAATAACGCTATCGCGTTAAAAACATGGTGCCGTTACATTCCACAGTAAATAGCAAATATTTGCTCCGTTACGCGCGCGTCAAGTCATTTCGTTCACTATGCGCCCGAACGTTGGATAAGGTAGTCTGACGGGTACCGTAACACGATGGATCACTTAGCCAGCTGTAAATGTGCCTTAACGTACCTGCCCTTCGTCGTGTCGTCGCTTGTCGTTGGGATGTGCTTCGAAGGCTTGGCTCGACGCTTTTCCTCTGAGCCCTCCGGCGACCGTGCCGAGGTCACGTCGGTCTTAGACGACGAGGCGACTGCTCCCGCGTCCGGAGTGCTCGTTTTCGGTCCAGCTTGTCCCGACAATTCCAAGGAGCTGTAAAGGAGAGAGTAAGGATAGTCATTTGGGGGGGGGGGGGCACTGAATTCCTTAGGACAAACTAACCTCACAGGCTTCGCTGCGGTCTCGCCTGCGTCCTTCTGCTTCGTTGAGGGCTTCTTGCGGCTCTTTTCGCCTCCAGCCATAGCCACGGGAGGCGTGATCCGCTCGTACTTAGACGGAGAGACGGCGGCTTTCTTGTTCGGTGACTTCCCTTTCGCCCCCGCATGCCTGGACAATTCAAGGGCACTAAGCAGGGGGTAGTAAGAGCAGATGTTTGTAGGTGGACTGCGCTTTCTAGAATTGAACCTACCCCTCTTTCTTTCCGGCGTTGTTGCAAGGATCCTTGGAAGGCATCTTGGAGCGCTTCTTGTTTCGCTTTTTGCCCGCAACCGATGACGTTGACGGAGAGACGCCTGCCTTCTTGTGCTTGTCGTCCATGGTAGCCGCTGCTTGGAACGATAAATCGAGAGCGCGGGAGTAGGATGGACCTAGAGCTCTTGGGGGAGCGAGAGGGCGTGACGACAACGACGACGGCGGATCACGTGAATCACGAGCGCATGAGGGGCATTTGGGGCGTGAGCGCGTCGTTGTTCTCTTTGCCGACGGTGGCCAATGTCTACCCCCTCAAGTTAAACCCCACCGACTGAGCGGCTACACAGATAATCTTTCACATTACAAGCAAACTCGCCGCAGCCTCCCACCACCACACTGGCGCCTCTCCAGAGAGGAAGCTACAACTTGCGGCGTCTCCAAACAAATACCTACCCACATCCCACCCGCCTCCATCTCATCTTCCCCACCCAACAACCTTCCCTCTGCGCTTACTGTCCCCAGCCTGGCTGGCACCATCTACCACATCATATGGGAGTGCCAACGAACTCCAGACTTTTGTCGCCCCCCCCCCCCCTTTCCAACCGAACCGTACAACCTTCCCTCTGCGCTTACTGTCCCCAGCCTGGCTGGCACCATCTACCACATCATATGGGAGTGCCAACGAACTCCAGACTTTTGTCGCCCCGCCCCCTTTCCAACCGAACCGTCAAGCAGTGTAGGGCTTCCCTGGCCAGCCCGGACACGGATATCCAGCTTAAGTTGGTGACCCGAGCACGGACGGCCCACTGAAGTCAAGGCATTCCGGACTAGGGACGCCTTCCACGGAGCGAGGCCCGCACATCAGCCTCTGCTGGAGAAATAAAATTTTTTTTCTCTCTCTTTCTCTCTTTTTTCATCGTGAAACGCGGCTTGATCACAGCTGAGTTGCAACAGCGAAAGGGGGGTATCAGCACAAAGTTGCCGGTGAACCGGACAGAGGATTTCTTCTCTGCTCACAGGCGGATGCCGATGCCGGTAAGATGGATGCCGATGATGATAGCAGGATGTTTCCAGTGCATGCCCACGCAGGGATTGGGAGATCGAGGTCCCTTCGCTTCCCGTCATTACATTACCCCCACCCCCAACGAAGGGAGAGCCATCCTGGTTAGTTGGTTGATTGGTTGGGGCCAAGATAATAATAGCGCGTGCCAACTGTGTGTGATAGCGAAGTCGGACTGGGATCTCTTTGGGCTATATCTAGCACTTTTGGGCTATTCCCTGGCTAGCGCATAACTCACAAGAATCGGAGAAGAAACAAAAATGCGTGTCATCAAGCAATTTCGATCTCTCGGGGAATCAGCCTGCACTTTGCTTGAAAATTTATTTGTGCCTGCACTGACTTCCATCGACGTAAGACGCATGTTCCCGGACCGACCAGTCGCTGCAGCCTCTGCTATGTCCCGTTCGTCCATATGAGTGTGTCGGCATTGCTTCCTGCTTCCACGGCACGTGAGGTTGGTGCATTTATCCTGTGCTTCCTTTTCCGACGCCACGGTGCATCACAGAAACTATTTAGCGATAAAGGGCGTGCATTTCTCTCTAAGGCTCCTTCCCGAATGCATAATTGGGCATTGCAGCACCACATTAGCATTATATTCGCGATCTAATGGACTCAGAAAGATTTAACCGTATGCTCGGGGACTTTATTGCAAAGTACGTCGCATACAACCATTCGAGCGGCAGCTCCGTGCTACCGTGTGTCACATTGGCTTACCAAACTGCCGTGCAGATCGTTATGCAGGTTTTTCACAGTCCTCTAGCATATGGACGCGAGCCGTCGTGCACTGCAGCCGTGAAGCGTCCCAATAACACCTTCTTTCTGACGTAATGCACCACGCTCAAGAATGCCTACAGCTCGCATATACATTTACGTCGAACGACCGAGGACAACAGAACAAGCGTCATGAATAGAATACCTCGTCTACTTCCTTCCATGCTGGCGATCTCATTTGGCTGCGAAAGCGTTCTACCACTCCCGGTCTCTCCTCTAAGCTCCTTTCTAAGTACCGCGTCCCCTACGGTGTCGCCAGTTCTTCATACCCCATCAACTATGTAGCTGAACCACTGACGCCACCGGATGACCTCCGCCGTTTTGGCCGCGAACTGTGCCCGTCACTCATTGAAAGCCCTTTTACAATCATGTTGAGCTGTACTGGCCGTGAATCACCGGACGGCTCCCTCTTCGGCGGAAGGTGATGTTAATGGAGAGGTATATGCAACTCAACCATCAAATGTCCCTGCAGGAATACGTGGCGGAAGCATCGGCTATCATCATCCATGTACGCCCCTGTGAGAAGAGGAGAGATCCCCTGAGGGTCTCTCACCTTGAACAGCTGAGGTTCACCTTGAACAGACTGCGCTTTTTAAGTGCGAATGCACTTCTTAAGCGACCCTGAACCTGCGTCCACCGGCGATGTCCGCGCACGTGGAGATGGGCGCGCGCAGCCTGGACGCTGACATGGCACATACCCACGTGGGGGATTGGCCAGGAATCTCCTCGTCTTCCTTGGCAACGGGGGGAGATGGGTGCGCGCTGCCTGGCCGCTGACATGGCACATACCCACGTGGGGGATTGGCCAAGAATCGGGCGTGAGAAGGGCTAATGCACCTGCTTAAAGGAGTACTGACACGAAATTTCAAAGCTGAGATCCGCTCTAGCAATCAAGTACAACGACAACACAAATAGGTGTCTGTGAATAAATGCATCTTTCTTTCTTTGTAGTTGTGTGTGTGTGTGTGATCTCTCTTTCGCGAACATTACCGAACCGCGCAAATTCGACTCGTGCATTCGCACTTTCACATTCTTCCCCTTGGGGAAATGCGGGGAATTTTCCCGCCTCTCGCATCCACGACTCAGCTATCAATAAATTTTGTAGATAAGTGTGACATTTGTACTTTCCAGTTACAGCGACCGTTATTTCAATTTTGCTACGTTATGAATGAGTGAAAGGAGAATGCGTAGGGAAAACTTTTGGGCATATGCTCGACACGAAGCATTTGTTTGACCTAACAAGTACCTTTTTCTTCGCCATTCACGCCAGTTGTGTAAATAAAAACGAAATGTTCGTCCATTCAGCTGTTCACGGCCTCATCAAATTAACCAAAAACAAAATGCTAAAGCCCTTATTTTTCAAACGGGCCACCGTCATCGTCAAAGGCGGCTTACCTCATTTTGCCGTCGATTCCGGTGAAGGCGGTCAGGATGGGTCTTGAGGTGTTCTCGACATACGCCGCTGGGCCGCTGCGGTACACCAGAACATCACATATTCCCACACAAAAAGTCGAGGGTGTTAGGTCGGGGGAGCGCAAAAGCCCAGGCATCGAAGCTGAAGTTCGCCCCATTCACGAGGTTAGGAAAGTTGGCGCCAAGGAAACGACGCGCTTCAGCCGCGAAGTAGGCTGATGCTCCATCCAGGTGCAAAACGCAAACCTGCTTGTGCATGTGGTTTTCACAAGCTCTGGCAAACACTCGTCATCGAGAAGGTGCTGATGGGGTGCGGCTGTGCCAGAGCTGTCGAACAATTAAGGCCCTTCCACACTGTGGAAACGGCTGACCTGCGAAAGTGCACGTTCTACACGGAGTGCACGGAACAAAACACTTTTGTTTGTAATTTACGGCTGAGCTCACTTCATAGCCAATTACTTGAATGAAATTAAATTTGTGAACACCCGAGCTTTATCTTAGCGGTCGAGCGTAGACCTGTTTTTTCCTTCCGGCGTCGTAAGCATCTGTCTGTGCAACAGGCCATCCCAATTATCTCTACTACTGCGGATGCCATACCTGTCGCATTGGGCTTTTTGATGGCCGCGTTTAAACCTCACCCAAACACAACGGACCTGTCATCAGAAAGGACATCAAACCTATAGCTCCGTGTGCCCCGCCCCCGTCTCCACTCCCAATGTCCAAGCGGGCCAGTGCTGTTTACTCTAAAAGGATTCTGAGCTACTCGACCAGCCGAAACTTCAGGCGGCAACTGCTACGGAAGCGGCTTTTCGTTGTTTTCGGACACATTCACGCTTTTATCCGGGATGACACTTCTTCAGTTTCCGCTCTTCTTCCTCGAAGTGAACGACATGCGTCCGTCCCATAGCGAGTTAGCACCTCTAAGGCCTCCACCTTTATTCTAGCGGACGCACACGTGGGTGCCCCTTTCGCTCCCCAGTCGTAGGCATCTTATTGTCTGTGCAGCACACCAACCCAGACCCATTGATTGATTGATTGTAGGGTTTAACCCGCCGACGCAACGCAGGCGATGAGACGCGCTGTAGTGGAGGGCTCCGGATTAATCTTGACCACCTGGGGATCTTTAGCGTGCGCCGAAATCTCATACACACGGGCGTTTTTGCTTTTCGCCTCCATCAGAAAAGCGGCCGTCGCGGCCGGGAATCGAACCCGCGACCTCGTGCTTATCAGCAGAACGCCTTAGCCACTGAGCCACCGCGGCGGGTACCAACCCAGAACCAAGGCGCTCGGTTGCGGAGGACCTCAGACAGGGCGCATTGAGCCATGCGACTGCCACGTTTAAATCTCCCACCACCACAACGGGTACGACATCGGTAGCGGCATTAAGCCCTGCTGTGCATGCACGCCCCCTACTTGTACCTCCAATCCGTGCACTCCTAAACCAGCAACCGCGGATGGGCGGATAATGAAGCATGAAATACACCGGCGAATGGAGAGAGAAACACTTTATATGCGGTCAGACTAAGATCTATACTTATTCTTCCGCCAGACGGACTATGACCATCCAGTCAACGATGGCCGCCAACGCGACAATGTCGCTCGGAATGGCCTTCAAGCTAAAGAATTATGTGATCACGCCAGCGTTCCAACGGGGTAAGTTGCTTTTAACCGGTAAGGACCCGCAGCCAGTGGGCGGGGTGGAATTTGAGGCGACAACGGCCGAATCTACATTCACGGCAAACGGCGGTGGCGGCGGCTTTCGGGCGTTTTAGATGCGAAGCAGTTTATGGTCGAGCCTGTTCTTTCCGCCGTTGTGCGGCGTCCACACCCCCACTGCGCATGCCTGGCCAGGCACCGCTGATGATGATTGTGGCAGGATGCCCCTAGGGATTGGCCAACCAAAGAATCCATCACGAGATAGCTTCACGTTCAACCACCGTCGTCATCGTTCCGTAGGGGAACCCTGCGTAGTATGTAAGGTCCTCTCCTTTATGTCCTCTCCTAGTAGTATGTCCTCTCCTTTCCTACGCTCCTCTCCTCTCCGTCATTCCTCCTCTCTTCTCTGAGGCTCCTCTCCTCCGGGATTGCGCAACGAAGGGCAACACCTGCGGCTCCGTGCGCAATTATGCGAAGCAGCTTAGGGTTAGAGACGCGACGGTAGCCGCTGCATACTTCGCGGGGGGCGCCACTGTAGCTCCGCGGTATAAATGACGCGCGCACGTGCTCCGCTCCCCTCATTCTCCTCCCGCAGCGCCACGACCGAACTGAAAACTAATGGGAACTTGAGTTGACCCCATGGCTGCTTCGCATACTACTCAGGGTTCCCCTAGGGAAAATGGTGAATTTTTTTACACCCATTCGCGCAGTTGTAGATTCGCCGCAATTATCTGATAACGGCGCTACGGCCGCTGTCAGCCCAGTGCGCAACTTATGAAGGAGACATCGGCGGGTGCGAGGGGAATGCCCGTACTGATAACCGTTGTGAAAGAGTTGTCAGCGGTGGCAAGGAAGAGCCCTGGAGTGGCGAAAAGTAAATCGGCTGCACCAAAATGAAAACTGGAAGGGGGAGGCATATACTGCTTTGCTGTAAAAACGGGACTATTGCCCCCCGCCTACCCCCCCCCCCCCCCCCCCCCTCCATCGCCAGATTCAGCACTAGACGATAATGCATGTGGAGTTCCAATGCTGTTGTGGTCGCAAAATGCGGCTTTGTTTTCCACCTTAAGCGCGTGCATTGGCGGTTCATAGGCCCGTCGAAGGGTAATGCTGCCTCATCGCTAAAACAACGAAATGCAGGTTTCCAGTGCCTGTCGCGATTCGCCCAGGGTGCCGAACCGGAACCGAACAGGTACTTTTTTCGAAGCTGAAGCAGAACCAGAACTTTTATTTTTTCAGCCCGCTGAACCCGAAGCGGAACCTAATTAAAAAAAAAAAACAAATAACGGTTACCGGTTCACAACAAAATGGTTAAACAATACGTTGCTGATAGTGTGTGTTCAATGTTTTGGGGGGCTTTCCCCCTTCGCGCAAGATAAACTTCGTAATCCCTCACGCACTCGTCGCTTTCAAAGCAATCGCAACATTATCAACGCTCTATAAGCGGTCACAACAAGGGGAAATGTAAGGGCGCCATTTCTTCCATTGGTACGCTGCTGCTGATCTTCCGGGCAGAGTGAAAGTCTGAACGGAAGAAATGACACACTTCGGGCGACCTATAAGCGATGGGGGTCTTCAACTTTGCCTTTCCTTCGCTGGGGCTGTATACGGCTCGAGCTTCGTGATCGCTGCGCCGCCTGCCACCCGCTTCTCCGCGGCGCTTACGGGATATCCGCTGCGCAGCTGATAGCGGCTCATGCAATGTTTTGGTCCTCTTTCGCTTCTTTTTGCCTTTCTTTGCCCTGAACATCTTATTATGGTGATGTCTGTAAGCAAACAGTACGTTTATGGCACTTCAAAAAAAAAAAAAAAAAAACACCTGCGTCCTGATTAGAGTGCTCGAATGCCAACAAGAGCTAACCGGGGACGCGGTACTGCGCGCTTCTCCGCCCTTACGGCCGTCGGCGAGGGCAGCGGCATATCACCACTGTCACCTCCGAATATCTCAGGCGCAAGTGAATGCTATTGAGGCCTCGTTTAGTCCTAATATTGGCACAGTAAGAGGTTGGTATTGTTTTGCAGCGCGGACAACAAATTCGGCCTTGTTTTGAATGTATACGTCGTAGAAAAATATCATTCGGGGAGGTGATTACCTAATACCTGCCCTTGTGCCCTTATACAAATAGAAGCCGCGCAATAATGTTAAGTATATTCCAAGTCTGTGGGTGTTTAAATATGGTCCCATTCCCGCCTGATAGCACGGACCAAGCAGAGTAATGAAACCACGGAAAAATAAATGGTCTGCTAAGTCCGGAAGCAATGTAATAGCTCATGCGGGAATGAAAAAAACCCAGTACAGCTTCGGAAATCCTAGAGACGTTCGTCTTAGCTTAAGCAAGGTTGAACTCACTGGACCAACTAGATGCGAAATGCACCGATATTTTCCAAGACAAGGAGAGGGAGGAGGGGGCTGCTTAAAGGAGCCATGAAGACAAAATGCAAGTTGCGTTTATTAGAAAGACTGCTTAGTCCCGATAACAATGATACCAATATCGTCGCAATATTCGAACAAATAACGGAGATATTAGAGAAAACGTGTGAAGCAGTCGCGACCCCCTAGCCAATTTCCCGCAACTTTTCTATGACGTCACGGAACCTTGTTTGTGCGATTGGCGGCCGCCTAACTGACCTGTCGCGACAACACATGACTGGACGTCTGTAATGGGGCCTCTAGTTCCATTGGACCGCATCACTTGAATGCTAACGTACAGTTAACGCACTGAAAATTATGTTTTATTGTTGGCCCGTATGATGTCATTCTTGCTCATAACACGTCACTGTGGCGCAAAATTTGAAAGTCTTTAAATACTTCTTACTTTTTTTCGTTAAAAAAACATCTTTTGTGGCAGTAATGGAGCTGAGTGAGATACTGAATCCTAGTTCTTTCAAATCAAACGAAGTTGTATTTTCTCTTCATGGCTCCTTTAACTGTCGTTGTGTACAAATGCGGAGCTAAATCAAGGAATGACCGTTTTAGTAATCACACACAAGCTGAGCGTTCACCTTTATTTTGTTTTTCAACTTTAATGAACAGCTGATCACTCGGCGGACACATTTTTTGAAGTATACAGTACGGAAGTTTACAAGCGATTAGAGGTGCCGTTGGGAGAGTGTGGTATCTGGTAAGGCCCTGTGATTTCACTTTTGTGCTAAATTCTGCAGGCTCCCTGTGTCATTTGATGATGTTTCGAAGAAGCGTTTAGTCACGGCCTCGGATATAAGCGGGGGATATATGTAACCGATGACTGTTTGGGAAAGCTCACCTCGCGACAAGATGACCTAGCCGTAAATTATTTGTGCTGACTCCCGGATGTAATTTTGCATTATCCATCGTACTTATTGCGTAGGATGTCCATGAAATGTATGCCACATTGGCTTGTTCGGGGTAGTGATCAATATCCGAGATATGAAGCGTAACTGGCGGGCTTTCAGGTATGAGTGCTCCGCTACATTATGAAACCACACGAAACCGATTTACACCGTAGTGTATAGCCGTCGCATGAGCATCTGAACGAACACTGCTTACGGTGGTACTGTTAGTAAATTTCAGGGCAGTGGAATTACAATCAGCTCCATGCATAGGCTGGTTTCGCGACGCCGGGCTGTGACACACACCTGGTGGTTATGCGGACAAAATGTACCACAGTAAGATCGCGTTGGAAGCATTTACACTCTCGTAAATACACCACATTTGCGAACAGAGTGATTGCTACACATAAATATGTATTTCCAACGCATACAAACGGAAAATATCAGTCGCGAACGTGCTTCAAAAGCAATGGCGACAGTGGTGAGCGGGCCGTCGACTCCCGCGTATGCTTTCGAAACGGGCCGCTAGGAGGATTTCAGTGGCGCCCCTACAGGCAGAGCTCGAGGCGTATAAGCGCAACAATTCCACAAGCCTGCTGCGCTACGCATCGGCGAAGGCCCTCATTCTAAGCGCGCCTCGTTGTTGTATTTCGTAATTTGCTTAAAATGGTCGCACGCTTAGAAAGTGTAAATAATTGAGAACTGTCTTACTCAGGGTAGCTTCAGTGGCTATAAGCAGCTGGCAAAGACTCACGTTTGATCAGCGCCCCCGCCGTCCGTTTTTCTGACATACATGAGAAACGCAAACGTCTATGTGTCGATATTTGGAAGTTCATTAACCATTCGCAGGTGTTGAAAATTTCTCTGGCGCCTTGCAATATATGTTGTGGCATATAGCACAGGCATAGCTTCGGTCCATCAAACGCCTCTACATTTTTCGACAAGAATGTTTTCACGGGAAAATCATAACAAAGAGCTCATGATTTCGTTTTGAACGACTCCGCGCAGAGTTCGCGCAGGGATAATTTTTGCTCTTTTTCGCTCTCTTAAGCCACCTAAAAAGCACAAAACCAAGTAATAGATTTTTTCTAAACGTTTCTTCTTTTGCCTTACCTTTAACATAACCAAACTTCTTGTTACTTGGAGAGGAGCGAGCGCAGAGGTACCTCAGAGAAATTTGTACCGGATATTCTCGTTTTACATTGACGTCATGAGTTTGTTACAAACCACTTCACCGCAAACCACTTTACATATGCCCCGCTACAGTCCTCCTACACTGAACTCTAGGAGGGCAGAGCCTTTGTCAGGCACACCGCCTATATCTCTGCCTCCCCCGTCACGGATTGCATCCTTGGAAACAACTCTGAATAAAAAAATAGCAGAGAGAAGAAAATGAAATCACTTAGGAACTTAGATAATTTACCGCATCCGGAGAAAAAATTACACCATCTCCCCGAAGGGAACTCTGTGGTAATGCAAAGCATGGGGGTTCCGTGTTGGTTCCACACTGAAGCAGAACCGGCGCAGGCGGTGTCTCGAAGCAGACTGAATGCCGCGCAGCGCGCGCACCTGCTTTTATACAGCTGGAGGAGAGGAGAATGGAGGAGAGACGTGCATGCGCAGTGGGGGTGTGGACGGCGCAACAAGGGAGGGACATAGCCCCGACCATGAGATGGCTCCTGGAGCAACAGTGTCGCCGATGTCTTCCTGTGCAGGCACGAGACGAGCACGCTTCCCCTTTAAGGGCTCCTGGAGCGACAGTGTTGCCGGTGTCTTCCTGAGCCTGCACGAAACGAGCCGAGCGGCGAGGTGGAGAGAGAGAGAGAGAGAGAAGGAACGTTATTTGAGCCCAAACTGGTAGAAGGAAGGGGGTGACAGGGAGGAAGTCACCTAGCCTTCCCCGTTAGATGGCGGCCATGAGCCCGTGGGCCCTAGCGGCATCTTCCGCCAGCTGGACGAGTAGTTGTTGTAAGTCGGGGTGAGAGCTGAGCAAGGCGGCCTCCCATTGCTCCTGAGTCCTGATCTTTAATGTTCTATTAGGTGAACTAGGTTTCTGTGGGCATGCCCATATGATGTGTTGTATGGTGGCTTTGTCTGCACACCACTTGCATCTGTCGGAATACGTGTCTGGGTAATATCGGTTGTAGAGAACAGGGTTGGGGAAGGTGTTCGACTGTATTCGTCTCCATGCAACTGACTGCCATCTGTTGAGGGAAGAGTGTGGTGCAGGGTATTTGAGGCGACTCAACCTGTAGTGGTGCGTGATCTCCCAGTACGTGGCCAGCCTGTCTCTGCTCCCCGTGAACGTAGGCCCGATGTCTCTGTCGAGGTCAGCCTGATTGCCGAAATCTCGGGCAGCCTATTGAGCCAGTTAATTCCCCGGCCGGGACGAGTGCGCTGGTGTCCATACAAGGCGAACATGCCTGCATCTGTCGCCAATAAACGTAGAAAGAATTTTGGCCGCTGGCAGGGATATTCGTCCCGCCAGGAAGTTTCTTATTGCTGCCTTGGAATCAGACACAATAATTTTGGCTTCCGTGCTAGCTATTGCGAGCGCAATAGCCGCTTCTTCCGCTACCTCAGGGTGCGTCATCAGAATTGTGCTCGAGGTCACTGAGTTTCCTTGCTGGTCTACTACGGCTACGGCCGCAGCCTGTCGGTCGTGATAATCCGCAGCATCCACATAGAGGACATGTGGGTTCCCGCACAGCTGCCGGTGAAGTGCAGAAGCTCTGGCGGTTCTTCTGTCTTGATGATGATCCGGGCGCATATTTCGTGGTATTGGAGAACAATGGATGTATGATCGAGTGCTGTCATCCAGAGAGCACTTGATACCGTGTTGAGAAGCGAAGGGGATGCGCAGGGACCTTAGAATTGCGCGGCCAGTCTTGCTGCACGAGAGCCTGGTCAGCTGCGCCATCCTTTGTGCTTCTACTAGCTCTTCCAGGGTATTGTGCACCCCCATTGCTTGGAAGCGCTCCGTGGATGCCATGACGGGTATTCCTACAGCTTGCTTGTAGACTTTCCGGATGATGCACTGGAGCTTCCCTATTTCTGCTCTTTTGAAGTTCAGAAAAGGAGCCACGTATATGATGCGACTTAGAATAAAAGCATGAACCAGGCGCAGTAAATTTGCCTCCTTGAGGCCGTGGTGTTTGTTAGCTATGCTGGCTATAAGTCGGCTGATTTGCTCCGCACTAGATTTCAACGTCGATACAGCAGCTGTGTTGGCTCCATTTGCTTGAACACGAAGGCCGAGTACGCGAATGCACTCGACGCGTGGAATCAGGCTGCCCTGTATATACACTTGAATGTTCGGGACGTCTTTCTTTCTTCTTCCCTGTTTGGGAGGTTGGTAGAAAAGGATCTCCGATTTTTGAGGTGAGCAAGCAAGACCTCTCGGGGTGATGTAGGCATGGACTGCATCGGCAGCTTGCTGCAGCCTTTCCTCCAGGTCCCCATCACTGCCTCCAGTCGCCCAGATTGTAATATCATCTGCGTAGAGGCTATGCTGGATTCCCGGGATAGCCTCTAGGAGTGGAGGCAGCTTGATCATGGCGACGTTGAAGATGAAGGGCGACAGTAGTGATCCCTGTGGTGTTCCCTGACTCCCCATTTGAATGAGCTCCTATTCAGGTCCTCCCAGGGTGAGACGTGCCGTGCGATGAGACAGAAAGTCCTTGATGTATGCATAGGCACGGCGCCCGACTCCAAGCTCGGCCAGATTGTATAGAATGGCATCGTGCCTGACGTTGTCAAATGCCTTGGTGAGGTCAAGGTCCGTGTCAAGGTCCGAACTCTAGTGTCAAGGTCCGAACTCTAGTGTCAAGGTCCAAACCTTGAATGTCCAAGATCTGGTGTTTTAGTTGCAGCATAACGTCTTCCGTGGAAAGCTTGGGCCTGAAACCCACCATCGTGTGACGAAACAAGTGGTTTGTCTCCATGTGCTTGTACAACCTATTCAGCACCACGTGCTCCAGAAGCTTGCCCAGGCAAGACGTAAGAGAAACGTTATCACAGCTGGTTAGGGCTCCTGGATCGACAGTGTTGCCGGTGTCTTCCTTTGCTGGCACGAGACGAACCGAGCGGGGAGGAGGAGTTGCGAGGAGGAGAGCGGCGTTATCACAGCTGGTTAGGGCTCCTGGAGCGACAGTGTTGCCGGTGCCTTCCTGAGCCGGCACGAGACGAACCGAGCGGCGTCAGAGGACAGCGGCGTTATCACAGCTGGCGTGGAGAGGGGGACGATGAGAGGTGCGGACGCCGACAGACGACGGAGGGTCGACTAAGAGATGCTTTGCATCTAAAAAAATATGAGGATCTCAAGGTTAAAGAATCTCGACTAATCCCAGCCTTGCGGTGTGCAGCAGAGCATTTATCTCACAATGCTCATATTGGTGCTTCCGAAAATTTATTTAAACCTATGCAGCGGCTTTTCACCATCATACGAGGGACGTCGGCAAAAATAGCAGAGGCTTAGCTCGGCTGTGCCAGGATATACGTAGCGTGAGTTTAGGTTCAGCCGGTTATTCTTAGCTTTCCTGGCTGTCTAGGAGTAGCTTGATTATCATGCTTACTGCTGCTTTAATGACACACACGGTATACGCATCATGTGACACATGTATATTTATCAAGCAGCTCCGGCGCAGCGTCACCAATCGCCCCAGAGCTAAGATGGTTCCACACGCGCACGCCGGTGTTGCTTCCATTCACGAGCGATCGGTTCCACACCCCACCCAACCTCGCATCATCATCAAGTGGACCGGGCCGCCACGTGTAGAACGTAAGGCGGCGAAGGCATTGGGCGCGTGGCGTGTGTGAGACACGCCGGGCAGAGCAACGTTCTTTGCGTGGTATGACGTCACTGCTCCTCGCGCTTGCGCAGCTTGGTTCTCCAGGAACCACGCGAAAGTGCTCAACCTCGACCAGTTTAGCTCATGCTACAAAATCAAAACTGTTGGGAAGAATCCGCAAGATCTATATTTCCCCTCGGAACGTCTGCTGAGTCGCCCGCGTAGTGGCCACCGTGGCTCACCGTGATGACGTAACCACGGTGGAAGCCACGCGATGACGTCACCCCTCTGTTGTGGCCAGCGTCAGATTAGATTCCAACCTGGTTCCTCGGCGCACTCCCCAGAGAATCGTCGCTCATGTCACGGCCAACAAGGTTGTTTCCAACGAGCGGCCATGCTAGCGCGACGGCCAGGTGTGCGGTCAAGCTGGGATTACTTCACCGCTTGGATCCCAGACTTCACTAGGCCGTCGCAGAGAGCTTTACTCTCACTCACGCTCACCGTTCGTAACAAAGCTCAGACTGGGGCTAGCTGGTTGCACAAGCTTCGGTGAATTATATGTACTACAGCTGAGTGTCGGTCGTTGTTTAGTCCTAGCTGTTCGTTTGTGCGCGCGCGCGCGCTAATGTGTGTGCGTGTGCGTGTGCGTGTCCACCCTCCGCCTTACCATTCGATAGCATAATGCATTTTTTGCTACGTTTTCTTGAATGCAGCAAGTCCACGCCGCATAAGCGCCACGATACAGAAAAAATGAAAACTACTTTATTGTCCGCATGCTGACACATAGAGAAGGGTGTGTGTCCCACCACCGCAGCGGAGATGGTGGCTGGCGCTATTTATTCAAAAACGTAGCTCGCAGATCATGGTAACATAATCTTGCGTAGGGGCCTCTGTTTTGTGCTCGAATTCCATGCGAGTGGTTTTGCTCGATGTCCAGGGTTCCCACGGGTCTCCATATTCTGTCATGGGTACGCTCCTGCAGCGAAAGAAATAAATTGGAGCAAAACACCACCCATGAAAAAGTATTACACGGTTAGAGAAAAAGTATTGTGTCAGCTTCCGGTTCTAGAGAAACTTCGCGTGGAGATTGAGCCGACAGTTTAACACAGTCATGCCGCGCTTAATGACACGATCAAAACGTAATCAATTGCGGTTACCTGTGACATGTCGCGCGAAGCAACAGCACACGCTAATACCCAACGTCCGGTATCACCTCAGCTGATTGGCTACAGATGTGAAAGTGCCTCTGGTTAGCGCTCCATTTGACGTCCCCCCAAAAAAAAGACCTGACCAACATGTAACTTTATTCCTAGCTTTACAACGCGGAGTTGTGCTACCTGCGCTTATACGTCTCCAAGAACGGCGTCCTTTCTAGTTGAGGCACTGTGCAACAAAGTAGCGAATAGCTTGCCTGCAGAACTGATTTCATCTCTTTTCAAGATATGTACAAGGAAGATAGATTACAAATAACATTAAGCTCAATACCTTCCAAAGAGATGGTGCAGTTACTAAACCTGCTAGTTGACCGAGCGGTGAAACAAAAGCAGTTGCGGGCTGTGTTTATTGCTATGGCTGTGGCTAGCATTTTGTCCAGACGGAACGATATACAAGCGCTAAAGTTCCGTCCAGACGGAACGGAGCGTTGCGGTTTATACTTCCGTCCTGACGGAATACAACTGAGAGCTTAGCGTTCCGTCCGTACGGAGCCGGCGAGAAATTTATACAGTTCCGTCCAGACGAAAGCAAAACCGGCTGATTAGACGACATACGCAGTCTTCAGATGTGGTGTAGAGGTTGCGCCTCGAATAATGGCACTATTGTACCGGGTTCGATTCCCCCCGGACATCCTTTTTTCTTTGCGTGGTTGTGCCAGCGTTTTGTAACAGCTAACTGCGCGCCCACTTCACAATTGACTCGGTGAAAACGGTCGGTCTTGACTTTGCACTCAACCGGCCGCTCCGCTACCGCTCATTACCGCCGTATGGATCGCCAGAGTTCCGATCATGTGTAGTTCTTAATGGTGATTACTAATAACGGTTATTCTGGCTAGTCAATGAGCGAAAGCGGTTCGTTCGGCTGGGTAAATACCAAGAAAGACTGCTCTTGCTGCTTGTTGTGAAGCGGGCCTGGTCGAGTATAGCGGCTTGGAGTTCCGTTTGACTGAGTTTGTCCGATCGCGTTTCTTGAGTTTTGTTGATTTTTATTCAACCGGTAAAACCGCTTCCGGTCATTCACTAGCCAGAGTCACATTTTAATAATAGTCACGCTTAATGATTACACATGATCGGCCATCAAACGAACCGCCAAGCTCGACCACGCCCGCTTCACAACAAGCAGCGAGAGCAGTCTTTCTTGATATTTACCCATCTGAACTAACCGCTTCCGCTCATTGACTAGCCAGAATAACCGTCATTAGTAATCACCATTAAGAACTACAGATGATCGGAACTCTGGCGATGGACGCGTCGGCCTTGGCTATAGTGATCAGTAGCGGAGCGGCCCGTTGAGTGCGAAATTAAGACCGACTGCTCTCACCGCGTCATTTGTAAAATGGCCGCGAAGTTAGCTGTTGCAAAATGCTGGCACAACCACTAAAAAAAATAATAAAACATGACCGGGGGAATCAAACCCGGTACAATAGTGCCATTATCCGAGGCGCCACCTCTACACCAAATCTGAAGACTGAACATGTCGTCTAAAAAGCCGGTTTTGCTTTCGTCTGGACGGAACTGTATAAATTTCACGCCAGCTCCATCTGGACGGAGCGCTAAGCTCACAGTTGTATTCCGTCTGGACGATATGATAACCCGCAGCGCTCCGTTCCGTCTGGACGGAAATTTAGCACTTGTACCTCGTTCCGTCTGGACGGAACGCTAGCCACAGCCTATTGCTATACAATCAATTATGGAAACGGCATTGACGCGAAGCATCTTCTATTCCGCGCTAGGAAACTTCACACAATGAAACCCGAGTCTCTATCAGATCACCCAAAGGGTTGCGTCAAAACATTTTCTTAAGTACTGACACTGCGAATCGCATTTCAACCGGAGAAAGCAAGTCCAGGCACACGAAATGTTTCAAAGTACCCTCCAAGGTTGTGGCAATGGAAGTTTACGAGGAGAGTTTTCGAATCCTAAATATGGCTATATTCTACATTAAAGCCTCGGTGCCCCATTCCTAAAGCAGTCGTATGCTTTGCCAATGATCATCCCATGATTCCAACGTGCAAAGCTTTGCGTTAAGGAATAAATCTTCTACGCGCCCCTGATGAGCCAACCCTGTTACCGGGTCTTTCCATATTCCCCTTGGTTTATGTTTCATGCTTGCGGAGACAGCGTAGCGTCCCTTACTGGAAAGGCTTACAATTCACGGCATCAGCGATAAAACGCTTGCACAGACAAAATTCTAGGGGCGGTGCAGCAGCAAGAATGCGTGTTTTCGGAATTGAAGGGAAACGAAAAACAAACTTAAGAGGACACTTTCTGCGAGGGTTGCCTAACGCGTGCGTATACTGTATTGCTGACTTGGCCAATTCTGCAAGCAGTCGATGTTGTGAGCTATCTTCACTTCGTACAGTATTAAATCAAGTGAGACTAGAGCCGCAGTTTAATTCTAAAAACTTCGGCCTCAAGGGACGAGTAGAGCCTTTTGTAGGGTGTTTACGTGTTGATGAAAAAAAAAATTATGCTTGGCGCGAACACGTAATGCTAAGTGGCCCAGTGTGCTGCGTGTCGTTACAAAGACAGTGACAAATATTATTCTAAATCGTCTCCGCTAAAGCTTTTATGACTATTGCGGTACCATAAATCCGTGGGTATTCTCAAGGAATGTGATCCTGTCGCTTCTAATGGTTTCCGAGATGTATATCACTCTAGAACTATTATTCTTTTGGAGTGTATTTAGAAATGCGCTCTTCTCGGTTGGCGCTGTTTCCTAAACATATGTGGCTGTAAGTAAAGCACAGAAATAAGAGTTGGCAGTCAAGAAAACCTCGGAAATCAAAGGGGAGGATGTGGTAGGTCATTGAAATAGATAAAAAATTTGGAAACAAAGAAAGAAAGTGGAGAAAAAATGCCCGCCAGGTGGGATCCGAACCCACGACCTTCGTAAGTAAAGCATGTGTTCTGAGCTTCGATCCGTGTGCCCAGCTAAGAATGGCTGCTAGTTTAGACAAAAATGTCGTTGAAACATTAAAACCGGCGCCAATGAGCTGTTATTAAAAACCCCATGGTATTAGGATATACCCAGATAAACTGACAATTCGTATAGCGCAGTTTTGCACGCCAATCTTCAAGCTGATGGAGAAAGTGGCTATGTTCAACAAATTTGATATTCGGAAAGCTGATGCAACGCGTGCATATTACTAAAGCACACCTGATTACCTTAGTGAACTAGTCTCCTGCCGAAAGCGTGCACCAGATTGCATTTACGTAGAGAAATGTTGACACGTCCGAACTTCTCAAAAATGCTATTAAGCAGGCGATGTTTTCATTGCTACGTAAAAATGCTGACCTTCCAACAAATTCTGTAAGCAGGCGATTTCTTTTCTTGCCTATGCAGGCTGCTAAAAAAAAATAATATTTGCAGAATTTGTGAGCAACCGTTGCTTTGTTAGCTCTCAAACTTCACACAAGTGATGGATTTTGTGACGTATTTTGTTTAACTCCAAGAACGGTTACGCAAATTCCCTGCTTATTTACCAGATGAATTATTTTCGCTTATGCAGGCGCCAGCGGCAATCTCGGTTGCAGCGCTAGCGTCTGCCTTGTTCTTCACGGGAACCTTTCACCGACCAGCTCGGCAGGTGAGGGTGAATACGACCTCAAGTTCAAATTCGCCTGTCTGTTGCCGTTTGTGTTTGCTTTTCCTGACTGTTGCCTACGTGGCCGTCGCCAGACGGTATTTCTCGGAGGCGCACATGACACAATAATTCGAAAGTGGCAATGGCTGTCACCAAACCAGTCTTCGTTGCAGAAATGCAGCGACGTCTGTCACAGAAACAGGCCTACCCGCTGAGCACGTTCAACTGCTGAAATACGAATCTGGAGGGCTTAGAGTGCAGAAGCGACACCTGCATATGAGGTACGACGTAGTGGTCGGTCCGCATTAATTTTGGCCACCTGGGCATATTTAGGCTGCGCCAAAATGTCTACACACGAGCACTTCCGTTGCTCTATCTTAAGGGCAGCCACCACTGTCGGGGCCGAATGCGCGTCCTTGGGCTGCTAGCGTAACGGCGCAGCTAGCGTAACTAAATAGGCTACGCTTAAGACTACCGCCACTTCGTGCCCCAGGAAGTGTCTGGGGGCAACTTTGTTTCTGGCTTGCAGTGTTGCCATCTCTCGCAACGAAACCGCCGCCGGGTGGGGCGGGTAGAGTGCGACCGGCCGCTTTAGCGTCGCAGCAGAGAGAGAGAGAGAGAGTGTATGTGAGAGATAGAGAGAGGATAGCCACCCAGAAACAAAACGGGGGCGCCCATATGCAAACAAATAATATGTGGTGCCGACCGACCAATGAAAATCCTGGAGGCACATAATATTCTGGCCTCGCGGTACGCTGTTCGACGGGTTGATGCGTCCGCTATCCATAAAGATTACGGGAAGACATTGGAAGGCTAAAAGGCAAACTTTAATTAAGGATAAATGAAAGATAGGAAAACGTTACAAGTCGAAAAAAGAAAGGTTCCTTCCTCTGGTTAGCTCTGTAAAAAAAGTGGTGCTGTCTCGAGGGCTGGCAACGGCAGACTGGTGGTCGTGGCGTATCTGGACCCAGGCGCGGTACGGCTCTGCGAAACGTAACTCAACGGCTCGCCGGTGTTGCAGGACAGCGGGAGAAACGGGCCGAATTCCTTTTCCGACCGTCCCCGGCTCGGATGGGGAAGGAGATGTGCGCACATATAAGCACAAGAACAAACACACAACACCCTCGGTTCACCCTCCGCGGCTGACTCGCAGTTCAGAGTTTGTGGCGCCTCGCTGCGCGTCGATGGATGCGAGCCGAACACATAACAATGAGAGAAAAGAGTGCCGGAACTCTAAAAGCCTTTATTTAGTAACGCTATACTCGGATACAACTCACAAAAAATGCGGCTTTTCCCCATCAAAGGACTCCATCCAGCCAATGGTGTCACCGTATCTACGTGGCGTCTTGGTAGACCATCTCCACGCCGCGTTCAATTAAGAAATCAGAGCATATTCTTCCGCGCTTACGGACTTCCGCCAAAATGGCCGCCTCTGCTGTTCGCGTCAGCCCATCGGCGTCGTCGCGCTCTGAGAATGATTTTTAGTGCCGTTCAGTCGTATTCTTTATTTGCGTGTTGTGTTCAGTGTTCTTAACATGCTCGGTAACGACAATCGCTAAGTGTTTTTTCTTCTGCCTTGTGAGCGACCGGCATTGCCGCGAAATAGCCGCCGCTGGAGGTTGTGGATTCTGTGTACACTGTGTGATCCAAAGCCGTCGTCGTCATCCTGTGCGGGCGTTTCGTCTTGAGCGTGAAGTGCTTCTCGTTCTACCGTTTAGTCCCTCCTGTGTCTGTGCTACCCACGTTATCGCACCAGTGACTGGGACAGGGGGCGATAACTCCTTGTTTATTTCTCCTAGATTACGCCAGTCGTAAATATTACTGTTGTGCATTGCGCACGGACGACGTTAACATAGCGGTTGCTAGCGTTTAGCGCGCGCTATTCCTTGCGCGCGCCCTAGTGCGCATGCGGAGTCCGCAAAATGAGGGTTTGCGTTTTGCGGACGCACACTGTTTTCCAGAGTTTGAGGGCGGTACTTTGCGGCATTGCGGGTCACGCGCGTCTACCGCTGGTAGGGTGGCCACCCTACCGCTGGTCTCGCGAAACCTGTTTGCTCGAGACGGCCTACCCCCGCTTGCCGCTGCCGGCCGGAATGGTTCTGTGCGCGCGCGCCTCGCCTTCACCGACGATATCGCGTTGCTGACAGCGACAGGTACCTGCGGTCGCACAGAATACTAGACTGTGAAAGACACGGAAAAATCAACCGCGCTACCTTCAGTTTTGCTGATTATTCATCTCTGGCATGGCCTAAACGACGTCATTGAGGCCATGGCTGCCTATTGGCTGTCGCTGGTGGGCTTCGCGGCTTATTTTTCGCATTTCCTCTGACGATCCGGCATTGTCGGCGCTGTGTGCCAACCTCTTCTATGCCTGAGCCTGTACGCAAGTTTTGACGTTTCTTTTGTGTTTTCAGTGCACGTGGAGCGTTGCTGTGCTTTGCTTCGAGGTTGTCGGGGAGGGGGGAACGGGGAGGAAAGGTGCCCAAAACTGTCTCACTGGTGGGTTGTCAACACTTTATCAGGAGTGCTGGGGGAACCGGAAGGGGGTATGAAAGCGGGGATAGCAGGAAGGGTGCGAGATGAATGGGGTCAGGAATTTGGAGTTTGAGTGAAGACCTTACTACTCCCCTTTGAGCCAGATCATATGACACAAACGTTTATTGCTTCAAAAACGCCCTATACCAGACTGAGCGCTTGCTTGCTATCAGGCAGCCGTGCCTGTTTTCTTGTGGCACCAAACAGGAAATAAACCCCTCCACGTTTCGGAGAAAAAGGAAAAACTATCCCGGCCTGTCACATATCGAAGTCCGCCGGAGAAAACCCCGCGAGCCGCCCTTCTCTCCGGCAGGGAGCGTGCAGCTTTCGTGGCGCTGTTCGTGGTCGAGTGGAGGGAGCAATTATGGGCGATTTCTCTTCGCGCGTAGTTTCGGGGATAGTGAACTGATTTTCATAATTCTTGCGGGAGGAGATTGCTGAGACAGTAGACTTTACCTTAAAATACATTTGGAGTAGTCGATGGTAAGTGTTGCAGGGTCCCTTTAAGGGTAAGGGAAAGCGAAACGCAGCTATAATGAAGCATAGAGATCTGTGGGGGTATAACAAATATGAAGTAGTGAGAGGAATGTGGAAAGAAGTAATGGTTCCGGGTCTCACAATTGCCAATGCTGTACTCTGCCCAAAACCAGACGCTCCAGGCCTTGAAGTGAACCAGAGAACGGTAGGCCGTTTGACCTTAGGCGTGCATGGAAAAAAAAACTAACGAGGCAGTACAGGCAGATAGGGGCTGGGCGTCGTTTGAAGTTCGAGAAGCACAGAGTAAAATATGTTTCGAGATGAGGTTCAGAGCAATGGATCAACGAAGGTGGGCAGCTAAGGATTTTAGGTGTCCATATTTGAAAAGCGTGGATACGCAGTGGTTAAGGAAGACTAGAAGGCTAACGATGAAATACGGAAGGAACACTGAAGACTCCAAAACAGCCAAGGTAATCAAAAAAAAAAGAGGCAAGGCATATTGAAACGAATAAATGGAGAAAAAATGGAAGCTAAAACGTCGTTAGAGAGGTACAGGGCCAGAAATTGAACATCAGAAAGGAAATTTTCTACGATAATTCCGAGGGCGGTGCATTGCTTTTTGAGGGTAGAGCAGGTTGCTTGCGAACTAAGAGCTTTGTGGGGAAGTATTCACAAAATGATTCGGTATGCGTGGTCTGCGGAAAAGAAACAAACTATGCGGCACATAGTGTTAGTACGTGAGGGTATCCATCTAAAGCCTTAGGATTTAAGAGTAGCACAGAGGAAGTTAACTTCAAGGCTGTCGAGGCGACGAAAAGAAGATTAGAAGGGTGGTGGTGGAAAAGTAGAGAGGGGAAATATTGCCTAGGACAGTTACCACCTGTAACAGAAAAAAAAGTATTTTGTGCCTGCCCTACGCAGCGCTAGTATTAAACCAAGAGTATAAAACATAGGTATACTAGCCCTTTTTGGTACGATGACATGTCATCACCCCGCTACAAAGAGGAAACCAATAGCAATCATCATCATCACCATCATAGCGGCTGCGATGTCATCTATCTCACGGCCTCCCCCTCACTCTTGTTTTATGCGTCGTCGCCATTAAGCACACCCCCTTTCAAGACGCTGTTGAATTCAACACTAATCCAAAACACGTGAGCGCCGTTATTATACATTATACGGTTTGCACTTCACACGAGGGATTGAGTGAGCCCAGGTGGGAAACCCGCCGCTGTGCTGGTTGAGTACACTTTTTGTCTCCACATCTCCACGTTTGGGCGTAACTTAGAAAAACGACGGGCTCTCACTCTGTTTCACTATTCGGGTCGCGGTTCGATCCGAGGCGGTGCCACTAGTTGGTGTAGCCAGTAGCCGTTTGCTTGTGTAGCCAGTAGTAGCCTCGTTGTTTTCTGCTGGCGCGCGCACAAAAATTCCCTTGGCCGGTAAAGGTATACTGCTTCACAGTATAAACCGAGAGCACGTGAGCATGCGCCTCGTGAGGAGCGGCCGGCGTCGGCCCAGCGCTCATGGTGTGATCTCTGGCGTCCTGTTCTGCTCGCCAGTTCACGTGTGTTCGCGCCTGAAGTGGGCAGCACAGATGCCGAGTTCTCGTTACAGACGCAGAGTTCACGATGCCGGTGGCCGAGGGGTCTAACGCGCGCTGATTCGGTTCAGCCTGGGAGAGATGTGAAAGGCTGGGCGCAAAGTGATCCGGGCCTCCCAGTCATGGAGAACATTGTGGACGAATTGTGAAAGGCCGCCAGCTCTGCTGTTTCTACAGCCTTGCACCACAAGGGCAAGCTGAATCCATTTGTTTTAAATTTTCCGCGGGAAAACTTTCAAGAAGAAATAACGAGAGAAAATAGGTGATAAGAAAAAAATCCCTCCCATGAAACCAAGAAAACAGCCGGATTTCGCAAAGATTTGTTTTGCTTATAAAATTGATTCGTTCTGTTATTTCTGTTTTTGTTTCTCGTGCAGCTCGTTCCCGCCGCCATCTCCTGCCACCCTAATGAGTTTGAAATATGGGAACATACGTTTAGACCTTCGCGCGTGTAGATGAGAATGCATTCGCGTTAACGCTTGAGCAGTAGAATGATGCCGTGCGCAGCTCAGAAGTTATAAGTCTCGGGCTTGGCGGAAAAGGTGCCAGCGGTGTACGACGTATGAGCCGCTCCCGCCCCTTCCCCACTGTGTTTTGATTGGCCGGCTATAAATCCGGTCTGACCACCCAGCACACAAAGCCCAGCGCAAATTTCCAGACGCCAGAGCGTGTGTCACGTAACAGCTTTGCTTACCCGTCTTTGATAAAGTTGACCACGGCCGCCATGTCCAGGATAGGCTCGAAGAGCTGTTTTTCTGCGCCGTCGGTCATGTAGTGGAACCCCTTCACGGACGCTTTTCGGACGAGTGAGCGCGTATCGCAGCCGCCCATGTATAGCGCCAAATGGGTCAGCAATTGGTTCTCCGTAGCAGCGTCCCGGATGAGTTCTTTCACCCCGTAGTACCAATCCCAGTCGGACGGGAAGAAATAACTGAGTGTGAAGGTCCAAAGCATATTGGGCGTTGACACGTAGCGAGCTGCCACCGCCAGGGGCCTGACGTACTCGTCGAAGAAGATCTTCACCTGCACGTGCAATGAAACGCACACGCCTGCATACACAAAGGCCGCTACTGTCTCGTGCAACACGGGTGATGCCCCTACGAGGGGGTTGTATCAAGCGCGTAGCCAAAGGCGGTGTGTTTCGGTGTCAGAACAAGCCCCGACACTCTTCTGAACTCCGCATGCCGCCGTTCCCCTTCCTCTCGCCCTTATCTCTGGTCTTGACTATTTGGACACTTCATCAATTATCTATAATGTAAAACAAACATAACGAAGCTGTCCGTTTAATAAAGGGAAAAATTGACTGAAACTTTGTTGGAGCGCAGATCACTTTTTTTACCGCTGGCGTACAACGCCCCCTAAAAGTCTTTCTGGCTACAACGATGGGGTGAATACCTTCGCAGTGACACAAATGCAAAGCTAATTTTAGCTTCGTGTTTCCTTAAAAATCACCTGCCATCTTCCGCACTTCCCTCGCGGCAACGCCAAATAGTACAGGACAATTTTTACCGAAAATGCGTGGTTAAAGTAACTACCGTAATGTTAAAATTAACTATTATTACTGTGAATATTGTGAGCGCTGTAGTCAGAGGATCAGGCGATGCTGCCAAATCTGTACTGCAGAAAAAACTCCCCTGTTTTAAGTTTCGTGTATATTGGCGTTTGAACGTCCGCTACATTGGCGGCTCCAGAGGAGGGGGAGGGGGGATCAGGGCTCCCCTGAGACCACTGCTTTCCCTTTTGCCTTCCTCTTTTATTTTCCAATATCCACCATTTCACCTCCCCATATCCATTTTATTCCTCGGCGACGTAATGTTCTGGCCATGAGTTTGGGGCATAGAATAGGAGTGCACCGGCTTCGCAACTTTGTTGGTGCACCACCCCCATGCCCTTCTGGGTGTAGCCCGAAAGAACCCATTCCCGTTGGAACCCCTCCCGTTTAAACCCATTCTCGAAACGCCCTTCCTATTTGGTCCTTCCCGCGTGCGCCCGTTCCCAAAACGCCCTTCCCGTTTGACCGCTTCTATTTCAACCCGTTCCCAAAACACCCTTCCCGTTTCAACCCGCTCCCGAAAAGCCCGCTCCCGAAAAAGTTCAGATAAGTTTATGAGCTCGCAGTGCGCTTTTAGCCTCCAAAATTGCGCTGGGCAATGTAGTGTAGGTCACTGAGCAAGTACTACAACATATTTTACTCATTTCTTGCTTACTTATTTAGCGCGGGGGCAAATTCTGTTTCACCTTGACTCTAACGCTACTCAATAGATGGCGCCACCGACACGGTTTCTTTTTATAGCTGTACAGGCGATGGCTACAGTATTCTAAAAAAACTACAGTAATTGTGAACTACAGCAACAAAATTATGCGTGATTTGCTTTGAAACTAATTCTTAAGATATCGCTACTTGCACCGCGGCGGCCTGAATACGCAAACCGCAAACGGTGTGCTAACTGGTAACCCAGTAAATGGTGACGCAAACACGGTAACGATATACTAAAACTCTCTATTATGGACGGATAACTACCGTAATGTTTGCGTTTGCTATTCCTTGTACTGCGTGCCCGCCTATCCGTAAAATGTACACGCAAGAGCTTGGAGTGTTTTTAACGCCTGGATGAAAAATTTGTGCGAACCATTTCCTCCAAGAAAAAATTTCAGATTTAGCCTTCAATGACCATTCTTTTACAGATATGTGCATATAAAGTGACCCTTCTCCACACATTAAAATTAACCGTACCACTGGCTTGGTCTATAATAGTTACCACGTTCATAAAATGTTTTTTTTTCTGTAGTTTGCTAGATTCGGTAATTATATTTCGCGATATCTTTTTCCTGCGTAGAAATAAAGCAGTAGCCCTGTACTACACCTAATACATTAATAGTTGCATTTCTTAAAACACCCAACTTCATTTTCGGCAAGAAATCCGGATGCTACAAATTGGCACTGCGACTGCGGAAAGGTTCTATTTTGTTAATTATCGTCCTTTCTTTTTTGTATGTGTTGCATATAACTGCATGTGCATTCGTATATGCAACCGTAGGGGCTGGAACTATCACCGCTGCCGCGGAGTACGCATGCAAGCAACACGTTCCAGACCACTCGAACAACGCTGAAGCAGACGGAAGGGTGTGGTTTCAGCTGTACGTAATTCCCCAACGCTGTACAGTGTCGGGCGTAACGCAGCAACATAAGAGTTGTTTTTCAATTGGCGCAGCGTATCGTAAAACGGACCATTGCGAAAAGGTTGCAGGTTAATACGGCGACTGCATACTTTGGCTCCGCCAGCCATAACGTTTTTTTTATTGGGTTAAAATACAGTCGGACGTAAGTATATTTTCGAAAATCGCACGCCTCGGTCCGAGTCACCCGAATCGAAACTGAGTTCGTTATTCCGGGAAGGGGCTAAATGGGAAAACGCGAAACGGGAAGGGCGTTTTGTACCCGGTTGAAGCGGCACGTAACAAGCGGGAAGGTTCAAACGGGAACGGGTTCAAATGGGAACAGGCGAAATGGTAAAGGGTGAAAAGGGAAGGGCGTTTTGCACCGGGTTGAAACGGGAGGGAACAAGCGGGAAGGATAAAATGGGAGCGGGTTCAAACGGGAACCTCCCCCACTTCCAGCCTATTGTTCAGTAAAACCTGCCTTTGCAATGCGGTAAACCGTTTCCTCCTTGTCGGCGATGTGCCCCAAAGCGGGCACCGCTTGCATGGGAAGCGCTTTGCTCTTCACCTGCACCGAAAGCCTGGATCCGGTTTTCTCTGGGGCAAGCGAGCTGTCTGCAGTGCCCTGGAGGCTGGAACTGCAAGCAGTTCTTACCCACACGCTTCTTCCTAACAACGAAAACAGACATGCTTTGTTGTGCAACAAGTCCGTTCACGGTCTGTTTTTATCCCTAACGAGAGTTGCCCGAACACCCCCGCTTAGATGGTCACTCACATATCCACATCCTGGTCCCCCTACCAAAGACGAGGGATGTCGCGTACGCCTTGATTCGCGTGCTGCCGACGACGAGTCACCCGTATACCGCTTCAGGACCCCTGTGCATGTCCCTGAAACTGCCCACTCAAGTCATCTGACGGAATCATGGATGAAAACCTTTTAACCTTTGGAGTTAAAACGAAAGGCTAGACGCCATGGCCAGCAGTACACTTATATGATAAAAATATTCTGGCCGAAAGACGATTACGGATGAATTGAATGGTACCGTTTCTTTTCTATTGCTATATCAACCGGAACTCGGCTTTAGCCAAACATATCGCCGTTCACTTATTTACGTCACAACGCATGTCAAACCACTAAAATATAGAGCAAACGCAAAAACCCCGAAGGTGGTGCTTTAGCTGTGGTTAGTGATTTTGTGTATTGTAAGATATGATCGACCTGGAGACAGATTGCGTAGGTAGGGCCTTAACTGCCCTGTGCTCAGAACAAGAGTGTATAATTTGACCTTTGTGCACTGGGTGGTCAAGCTATCGTGCACCAAGATTACAAAAAGAGCAATGGTGTTACTCGAAGAAAGCCTAACACGTAATGTTTCCAGTGCAGTGGAATTGCACCCAGTAATTGTTTCGTTAATGAGATCTGAATTATTGATTATAATTATCTAACTCGAGAAGTGCTACGCTAATCATTGAAGTGTCAATGAGGCACGTATATACCCACGAGAGGTATCTAACTTGGTAATTTTTTTACCGGCGAACGATTTGCGGACCTATTTATTCTCACGGATAAAGAATCCCCTCAAGATATGAAAAATACCACGTGACGGCGCTCCCGCGTGCATCGTAAAGCAATGCCCTTGAACAGGCTGCGTCTGAGTTAGCCAGAAGGAAATAAAGAAAAGAAACAAAGAAGAAATCACCACCGAGTTTGTTGCTTATCTGCTATACGCGTCCAGCGACACTTGCTCTTGCTGCTCCTTCTTTGCATGCCCTTATCAAGGTGATGCGCCGTCTTTTCGGACCTGTGACACGCAAAGCAGTTGGTTGGAATCAGGTTATTTGAGGGCGCTGGCTTGAGATGTGCACTAGGTTACCTCGATTCCAGCGCCGGACGCGAGAATTAAGTGCCCTAATACGCGTGGAAGCGGTGTTACGTGGCATTTTGGGTGCCTAGTACCTTAGGACCGCACAATGTCCGTCCGCGTCCATCCGTGCGCCAACCACCATTTAGTGAAACTCGATTTGAGCCTCGAGTTGCAGTGTAATTTAGGGAATAATCAATGTGCAACTCACGGCTCAAACCGAATGAAGGTCGGGGCGCAAATCGGATCTCACTCGGGGCGCAACTTGGACTTCATTTCGAGTCTCCGTACTACGCACCCTCGCCCATCATCCACGGAGTGGAGATGCTGCCATTTTTTTATGTTTCGCGGAGTTTCTTTATCAGTCAAAATAAATGACTAACTATACGCAATTAGTTAGTCGGTGAAAATGCCACAGTCAGATTCCTCTCGTGGGCACCTACAAGTGCCTCATTGTCACTTCAATGATTAGGGCTGCACTTGTCCCGTTAGATAAATAATTATAATTACTTAAATCTCATTAACGAAAAAAATGACGGGGCGCTACTCCACTTTTTGGAAACAATATTAGCTAGGTTTCGTTCGGGCAGCGCCATTTTTGTTTTTTTTAAATCTTGGTGCATGATAGGTGGGACACCCTGTATACGAACTAATTCTTTCTATTTGACATACCTGGAGAGTGTAATCGCACCGCACCAGGAGAGTACATTTCTCATTTTTAGGTATTGAAATGCGCCAACAACAGCCCGCAACATTTTATTCGTTGAACTATTATAACACCCACGTTGAAAACAAAGCGTTCAGCGTTGATGAAGTTTACGCACTTATTGCTTATCAGCAGCGGGTAATTGAGGTACAATACAAGCGCTGGCCCTTCGAGTGGCTATAATACAGAAGTATAACACTACTAGCGCAATAGAGACGCAATAAAGGCCACGTTAGAAGATCTAGCATTCGGTAACTCACTCACTTCTACTTAAACCACTGAGAACATAAAAAATACAAGAAATTACGAAATACCATAATTTCGCGCTACAGTGACGCAATACGCCTCGAGCTTTGCGATCGCTGCGCGGCCTGCCGCTGCTTCTCCGCGGAGTTGGCGGGATTTGCGCTGCGCATCCCATAGGGCCTCATGCAGTGTTTCGGTTCTCTTTCGCATCTTTTTGCCTTTCCAAGCGCTAAAAAACTCGTTATGGTGACGTCTGTAAGTAAACAGTACGTTTAGGTCACTTCAAAACCCACTGCGTCTTGGTAGGGTGCACAAACACCAACAATAGCTATCCGGGAACGCGGCTCTGCGTCCTTCTCGGCCGCTGTTACGGGCGTCGGCGACGGCAGCAGCATACCACCACTGTCACCTCCGAGTACGTCCGGCAGAAGCGAATTAAATGCAGAGCATTTCAGTAACTCCCGATGTCACCCGCGTTGGCGTCCGTAATCCGCACCGCACCCCTCCCTACTATATATAAAAAAAAGCACCATCCGGCGCCAGGTTTTGATCCCTCGACCCTGCGGGCGGAACGCAATGTACATGGTGCTTAACCGACTGCGCCACAAAGCCGACACAGATTGGGAGGCTACGGACGCGCCTTATATCCTTGACTCATTCAAATTACTGCTGACGAGCGCTCTCTCGTCAGCAGTTGCCACAAGTGCAACAACATTAACGTAACGCAAACTACTTAACGTCGTGCGCCCCCGGAAATGCTCTGCATTTGATCGTGCCTCTCGCGAGGGGGATGTTGACGCTACCTCTTGCAGAGATTGAGTGCAACCACCGAGAGCAAGGTCCCACGAGCGGCGCGCGCACCGTGGACTGGTGGCGCCATCTGTCAGACGCGACGCGAACTACTATCATGGCAGTGCGAAAAACGAACGCGCGAAATACAAACCGGGCTGTTTGCCTCAAAACGTCTCCAACTTTGGTCTGAAAAATCAAGGGCCTTTGGCAGTGCTAACAACATTGTTTTACAAAAGGCTTTTTATCCGTCGTCGTCGTACCCGTTGCAGCCCCACTGTGCCGTGAATTTAATTTTTGCTGGATCTATAGGTACGTCGGACGTACCCACAAAATTTCTTAGGGATACGCCTGACGTATCGGCACAGTCTTTTAAAGGTATGTCGGTGCACTGGGCTCGGCACAATCTTTTTAAGGTATGTCGGTGCACTGGGCTGCACTCAGACCTCTTCGATTACTAACCACTGTGTGCCACTTTAGCGAGGTGATCCAGGAGCTTTAAGCCACTTGAGACACCGGCCTGGTCATATCTGTTCTAATGCCACGTGATCATCTTGTACAGTTCGATGCTTTCCATACAGTTCTGTCCAAACAGAATGCCAGCTGTCGGTAAAGTTCTGTCTAGCGGAAACGCAACTCATGGTGGGAGCACTCTTTCTTGCTTTTACTCAACCGGCTAAGCCCTTTCGGCGCACTGACAAGCTGTAATCACTGCTAATTATTTTTTATTGTCGCCTCGTTTAAACCTGATACTGGCACAGTGAGAGGTGTGTTTTGTTTTGTAGCGCGGACAACGAATGCGACCTCATTACGAATATATGCGTCGTAGAAAAATATATTTCGAGGATGCGATTACCCAATACCTGATAATAACTTGTGCCTTTTATAAAAATATAAGCCATGAGAAAATGTTAAGTATATTCCAAGGCACTCATGTGCACTCATGTGCACAAGGCAAAGATTTGCACTCATGCATTATAGCAAGAAGTTGAACCAAGAAAAACGAATTAAACCACTGAAAAATTAATGGTCTGCAAGTCCGGAAGAAATAAAATAGCTCGCACAGAAATGAAAAAAAAAAACTAGTGTGCGAAATGCACTGTTATTTCGCGAGACATATGGGGAGGGGTGAGTGGAGGGGATGCTTACGTATTGTTGTGTACGATTGCGGAGCAAATTCAAGGAAAGAACGTTTTAGTAATCACACACACAAACTACTCGTTCACGTCACTCTAGTTTTTAGACTTCAACTACCAGCTGATCCCTCGGCGAACGCATTTTTTTTAGGTATGCAAGTTCAAAACTGATAAAATGTGTCTTTAGAAGAGTGGGATATCTGATTAGGCCTTCTGATTTCCGTTTGTGCTAGATTCTGCAGCCTTCCTGAGTCATATGACTATGCTTCGAAGAAACGTTTAGTCGCGAACGGGCATTACTGTAGAAGCCCTTCTCCGGGCTGCTTGCGGAGGATATATGTAACATATATGAATGTGCGGGCGCTCAGCGCGCGAGAAGACGCCCGACAATATTTTTTCTTGTCATGCGCTGATCGCGGGTATAATTTTGGATTATCCATCGTACTTATTTCGTAGAATGTTCGTGAATTATATGTCCAGGGTAGTGATCAATATCTGAGGTATGATATTGGCAAGCGTAACTGGCGTGCTGCCTGGTGTGAGCGCTCCCCTAGGTTATATAAGCGCACAAAGCTGATTTACATCGTAGTGTATAGCCATGGCCTGACCATCTGGGGATATTATGCTTACGGAGACACTGTTAGTAAATTTCAGGGCAGTGGAATCCCAATCATCTCCATATGCATATCCCCGTTTCGCGACACCGACCTGCGACGCACATTTGGCGCTTGTACAGACTGAATGTACCAGACTAAGATCGCGTCATACACATTTACACTCTCGTAAACACACCACATTTGCGAACAGAGTGACTGCTGCACAGAAATATGTATTTCCAACGCCTACAAACGGTAAATCTCAGTCGTGAACGTGCCCCGAAAGCAACAGTGACAGTGGGGAGCGGGCCGGCGACTCCCGCGGCTGCTTTCGAAATGGGCCGCTAGGGGGATTTCAGTGGCGCCCCTACAGGCCGCGCTCGAGGCGTATAGGGAGACATTAAAACATTTAGCAGGCACGAGCGAACGAACTGGGGCGCCAATATCACAACACAGCCAATTTGCAGTCGCTTTAAACGTTCGCCTCTGTCACACAGACAAGATTCTCTGACGTCGTCGATGCTTTGCCAGAATGTGACTAGGGCTGAATATCTGTTATAGACCGTTTACAGCGACCACTTGGGCTGACCTTCAACAAGTAAACCTAGCAACGCACTCGCCATTACTAGCCTTTGACGGGTGTATCCCGAAAGAACCCATTCCCGTTTGAACCCATTCCCGAAACGCCCTTCCCGCTTGACCCGTCCCGTGCGCGCCCGTTCCCAAAACGACCTTCCCGTTTGGGCGCTTCCTGTTTCAGCCCGTTCCCAAAACGCCCTTCCCGTTACAACCCGCTCCCAAAGTGCACTTCTCATTTCATCCCGCATCGTTCCAACCCATTTGAATTTCTGAAAATATGCGTTACCGTTTTCGAAACTGTTCTCCAAAATGTGCTTACAAGCAACGGGTCATGCACTGAAAACTTTTATGCAGCAAATTTTCCATAATCAACCGATATTTCGGGCGGATAAAAGTTTCAGAATGCTTTAGGCCGATACTGCCCTCTTGACGCAAAATTTGTAGCGGCGTAAGTGTACTAGAAAAATACCCAATATCTTGAGTAATGCACGCATCGGATTTTTCCTGCAGTTGGTGTTCGTACGTGCGGCTGAAATTTATTTATCAGCCGCTCTTATGCTTATTCTTTGGAGCGTAGCTTTGTCTTCGGGTTCGAGAGATCTATAGATCAAAGATGTCCATAGGAGAGACTTTTAAAAAGGCATGAACATCTGCAGAAATCTGAGAACTGGCTACTGATGCCTTTCCTACGTGAGTAATGGGTAGATTTCTTTGTTTATTTACCGATATTTTACGGCCTGGTCGGGCTCATGGAGGAGGGAACATAAAAACACATCAGTATTGGTTGGCGCAGTTTAAAAACGCCCAACACAAATAACTAAAAGACATAAATATGTAATAGACGCAAAGGGGTCCGAACGCAAGGGGTCAGAACAATGATATGCATTCGTAATGTATTCCAATTTTAGAACACGATGATTCAACTAGAACACACATTTCCAATACGTGAGGAAAATTCTAACGATACCGAGTTCACTGTTTGTTCAGTTAACTTACTCCAGTAAGAAATTGCACGAGGAAACAAAGATAACTTTTGAATAGCTATTCAGCTGATTGGCTGCCTAATAGTCTTACTATGATGTCTTCTCGCTAAACGTCTGAAAGGCCCTTAGAGGTAGTATTCCCGCGACAATTTCAAGTTTCTGTATTAAAGAAAATTTAGGCTAGAGACGACCCTGCGCTGCTTAATTTTCTAAAGGTTTTCCATATCATGCTAATTGAGTAAATTAGAGTGACGGGAATAAACAGAATCAATAAAACGCAAAAGTAAGTTGATAATTTTCGCCGCTTCTCATGACTGCGATTTTTTATAGCCAGATGTGGCATATGTATCCAGATACGTAGGGTTACTTCATTTTTATATATCTTTTTATCGTTTATAGTTTTTATCCATTTCTTTTCGACATTGATGTACACTTGCGCTATTATAACAATTAAATGGGTTAGCCCGCCAAATACGATTTCTTTGAAAGTGAGGGTGTTTTTAAACTGAGTACGCTATTCCGCAACGGGCTAAATAGGAAAATACGAAACGGGAAGGTTCTTTCGCCCCGGGTTTAAATGGGAATGGGTTCTAACGGGAACGTCCAAGTGGGAAAGGGCGAAACGGGAAGGTCATTTTGCGCCGGGTTGAAACGGGAGGTAACAAGCGGGAAGGGTTAAATAGGAATGGGTTCAAACGGGAACCTCCCCCTTTCACAGGGGGCGGTTTCAGTTTCAGCCTTAAAGGGACACTGAAGTGATATGTAAACATTGCGGGATTACTAGCGCAAATTGTAGTCCGGAGTCCCCAGGCCATGTTTCGACCACTCTAGGCGCGTTTACGCGATTTTATTTAGTAGAAAAACTAATTCGAAAACGCTGTCCTCCTCTCTTTACGCTCGCCCATTTTCTGTGGCGTTTTCGTGTGACGTCAGGAGGGGATGAGCTGCCAATTGGCTGCGCCACGGCTGCGCTACTGCACGGCTCCCCGGCCGACAGAGTCAGTCGGCCCAGCGTTTCGTCCGCCGGCCGCCGGTGGGTCGTCGCAATCAAGGAGGTTAAAAAAAATTGCTTTGTCGCAATTCGTTCGCTTAGTTGAAACGAAGCCAGGACACGTTTGTGAATTGAAGAATGTGCCTTTCTTTACTTGGTTTGTTTGTACACTGTATCTAGCTCCAAGTCAAGGTCGCTTCACACAAGCGTTGCACATGCGACGCTTCGCTGACTGGTACGCCAGTAGGAAAATATAAGGCCTCTTGAAGGCGGGAGAAGAGTCAGCGAAGTCAATATAGGTACTAAGCAAATAAAATAAACTGATATTTTTACCGTACAGCGTAAAACTAGGGCGCGGGGAGCACTTTTTTGCGCTGGGCGAACAAGCACAGCGGTCAGCAGCACGACTACGCATCTGCGAACGCTTTTCCGTCTACGAAATGCAATTGCTAGACGTGAGCTACTGTGGAAACTCGGATGACGCTTACTGCACGATCGCAGTACAACAAATAGTCACCTAAGCTGCTTGAAATGCCAAAACTAAATAAAAGTGTAAACCGGTTGTACAATATATACCCTATATTAGCAAGGCATTCGTGTCCCGCTCCGTGGCCTAGCGGTCTGGGGCGCTAGGAATTCACCGCAAATGTTTTGCGAGTCGCGAGTTCGAATCCCTGCGGGTACGTGCTTTTTTTTTGTGAGTTAACTTTTTTGTTTTCCGCCGATGTTTTCTATATTGAGTTCACCTTTTTTGGGGCCGCAACGTTCATGGCTACACGAACTAGTTCACAAGACGCGCGCAGGCTGGCACTGGCGCGCTAGCGAGCTCTCGTTGGCGTGCTGTTGCCATAAGCACCGACTGCTTGCAGGCAGTGGGCACAGGCCAGAATGAACAGACCCTTGGCCTGGTGCGAACACGCTTTTTACGATACAGGCATGAGGAAGGCAAGCTCCGAATATGGGGGAAAAGCGCATGACATTTGGGCGTCTGTGGGTACGCGGAGGGCGTTCATGCACTGCGTAGGTCTCGGCTAGTGAATGCTACGACTACAAGCCGTCCTGGGAGGCTTATCTTGTGCATTTTACAGCCGAAAACATGGCAGAAGCGCGGTACGATGATTACTGAGATATTGAGAATGCCCATCCAACAACGCCAACGGTTGTGTTTTACAGAACCGAAACCGAAACCGAAACTTGTGTGATTGCTAACCTTGGGCATCGTCCAATCACGGCGCCCCTCCTCCCAACGTCACAGCCTTAGTTGGTGCGGCCGCCGCAAACCGCGCATGGTAGTTTTTCTTCTTTCGCGCTTTGTAAAATAATTACCGATTTGTCAACCGGATAAACGATGAAAAGTGTGCTAATTTGAGCCAGTCTACGCAGTGCAAGCAAAAACGGGAGCTTGACAAATTCACTTCAGTGTCCCTTTAAGCGTGAACCACACGGAGCGTTTTCTGCTCGCGAAAACGCGCTGCGCACGACACCGGCACGATGACGCTGTCCCGAATACTGCCCGAATGCTGCATGTGGCGCGGCGGCGCGGCAGGCGGCGGCAACATGGCAGCCGCGAAGTGGAGCAGGTAGCTCGACCAACCGCTTGTCATCGCTCTTTAAGATGCCACTCAAGGAACAATTGAAGTTGCTTGTGCAGTAAACCAGCTGATAATGTGGTCGCAAACGATACTATAACGCATCGTCTGCGCCGCTAGGCAAAGTGCGAATCAAATATCCGCCCCCGAGGTAAGCATAAACGTCTCCGGCGGGGCCAGCCGGCTGTCCGGAGCATTTTCAAACTGCCGCCACGAAGAGTGCGCCTCCCCATTGGCGCAATTCTGCGGGCTACTCCACTGCCGCGCACGTTGCGCTTCATTATCTGGCCGAGGTAGAGGGTGCCTCGGGCCAATATCGTCGACGCGGGCGTGAAAATATCGCGCGAGCAACGCCGACGCGCACGAATCGCGTGCAGAAACGCTCCACGCATTTCACGGTTTAGGTTGCCATGGTGATCAGCGAAGCGTTCAGTCAGAAAATGTGGAAGTCGCGGGGAAAAAATTGTGCCGTAGTCGGATGTACCAGGTGGGATCGTTGTGGGGCGAATCGCCGTGCTAGTAGCATTGGCCGCAACTTCACAAGGACTTTCCGTGTGTTTAACGTTTCCTAATCCACCACTTTCGGCACAGTGGCCGCGACGCGGAAACCAGGCGTCATTGGATCGCCATTCTCCAACGGAAGAATTTTGTTCCAAGAACATCGGAAACGATGAATTTTCGAGACCGTAACGGAAGGCAGCTGCAAAGCGTAGTGTACGTCACACCAATCTGCCTTGGCACGCTTGTTCCACAGCATGCCTCCGGGTGTGTGTAGGCGTTGCGTGCATGTGGTCGTGACAAAACGAATTAGCCATAACGAAACGAAATGGCGCCATAGGCCATGAGACACGGAGTTACGATGATTTTAAACGTCCCGCGATACCTAAAGACCGTGCCACCGTGCCTTGCAGACCAACGTTAATGTTGCAGACAACTCGGACCATCTGGCGTATATATTGACAACTTCTTTCTCGATTTCATTGTGTTTTGTTGACATTTCACGTGCAGAGACGGCGCGCAGAGTGAAATTTGAACCCGCCATTGCGGAGAGTTGTATGAGAATGGCGTCCGCTTCTCGGCACGCTCCGCAAAATCGGACAGCTGTGACATAGACTTCGGCAGATGTTGCTGCTGATTTTTTTTACCCCAGCAGCAGTGATTTCTCCACCAACGATTGGATTCGTTAGATTTTTGTTCTGATGAAGATGCTCCAATTCAAGTGCCTCAGACATCGAGAGATGCTGGTAGGTAGGTTCGTTTTTCACGTCGCGCTGTATTTATAAACAAAACATGTCCCATCTGACGACTGCGGTTTTGCTTTGATGTGTAGGGGCTGTACAACGTAGCGTGGGGATATTTTGTCAAATGCACCGCACCGTATTGTGTTATCCCCTGCAAGATAGCCTGGAATCAATGCCAACTGGAAGCAATCTTGCTTTGTTCCTGTCTAACCGCATTTGAGGTTAGAATTGCCATGCCAGCCTTTGGCTTCTTACTTTAAGCCGGGGGCAGCATAATACTTCCTCCTGTGCGGCCCCCGGGCCGTAGGTTGCCACCCCACGTATGCATGGTTTCTGTGCACATAGAAATATAAAAAAATGCCGTATAAAACGCGTGAACAGCGATTTGGCGATGGGCGCCCGTGAGAACAGCTCTTCAAGCAGCTTTGTGGGCCGTTTTTTGGGACTAAGTAGTCTCTGAAGGTTGGCACACAATATGTACACATTTGATAAGTGCTCATTCACAGCGACACTTAAAAAAGTTTAAGTCGTTCCACTCAATGTGAAAGCTGTCGGAAGTGCAGAGCAGTGATTCGCACTAATGGGCTGTTGCGCAGTCATCTGTTCACTGCTACCACCGAATGCAATTCAAATTTACCGCCTTAGCAGTGTTCGCGCACCCCCTGCCTGAAAGAGCGCCAGGGGGAGTTCAGTTCTTTTTGTGCTTGCTTTACCTCCCGCACGTACCGACCTTGCACGGCCACTTTTTTTGCTTGCTAACGTAAAAACCAACCGAACGAGTGTTCCTAACAAAATTAACGCGGGCGCGGCCTGTCAATTCCGTATATTCTGCCTCAAAAGTACCTGCAGTTTTCTTTGTGCTAAACAACAGGGAGACGTATGACAAGCGCTAGCGCGTCACGAGTTTCGAACGCTTATGACTATATGAACCGCTTTGCTTTCGGAGCCACTGGGTTACGCCGCGACGACTGCCGCTACTACAAGAACGCCGTGTGGTGCTCTACTTGGGTCCAGCGAGAGAGCTACGGTGACAAGGCGAGCCCCTAAGTGCTCTGCACATAATAATTGCACAATTCGCCCTTTAAAGGGACAGACAACCGATTTTTGTCGAGTATATATTCTCTATCCCAAATGAAAGGGCATCACTTAAAGCACCTTGACGAGAAACGGTTTTGCTGATAACGCTCTAGAACTTTTTAAATCGAATTTTCTGCTCTACGAGCCGTATGTGTCCCTCCCAAAACTAATGCTGGCAACCATGACATAGAGTAGCTCGGCAACATACTTTTGTCTGTATGCGAAATAAAAAACGATATTTAAAAACTTGTTCCCAGCTAAAAAAGTGTGAATCGCAGGCTTTCCTGTTCCTTTATGTGTTTTTTTAATGCAAGGGTCTATTTTGCACGAATGCGCCATCTGTTGGGGTAGACGATAGGTAGAATCTGGCTTCACGTTGTGGAGGCGGGAAGTTCGATTCTCCCCGGGAGCGACTTTTTTTTTTTTTTTTTAAGCTGCCGTTGGTGTATTTGGAGACTGAAATCAAATATTTCGGCAGAACAAACGCCACTGACTCAGACAGAATCGTCAAAGCTCCTTCGCTGGGTCTGTTTACTGAACGCTGCCGTTGATTCTGGGCATGGAGGCTCAGTTAGCCACACTGACAGCAACCTAGCGGCGGCGGGCGGCGTGTCTTTAGAATTTTCAAAGTAATGTTTAGAAATACATATCCTATTTAAGCTTGTACAAATACTTGTGTTAAAAGGTTTTCAATACGTAAATAAACGTTTCAGCAGTTACAGTAGCTGCTAGGTTTGTAGGTCACGTGACAGGGACACATATTGTAGTGTCAAGTTTCGACACTACGAACCGCCACCCTTCCGATTTCAGGAAGTTTGCTGCCAAATTAAAATTATTTCCGCCAGTTTGTTTAAAAATTGCTTGTTGTTACCGGGCTATATAAAACGCTGGCTTTCATATGAGCTAGAGAACATATACGCGACAAAAATCGGTTGGCTGTCCCTTTAAACCACTCCGGCGCTCGCCGATGCGTCCCGGTTCATTGAAAGCCACGGCGAGAAACGCGTCCGAAAAAGACAGCAATGCCTAGTGACGTCACATCGTCCAACAAGTATACGCCCAGGCCGCCGCTTTGGAGAACGTGTATACACTGATTCAGCTATTTCTCGTAATATGTGAATATTACTTTGAAGTTTGTGATAAATTGGTTGTCAGTTGTTTGAGCAAAACTGTTTTTATGAACGAAACCTTATTTGGTCTTTACGACCGGTTTAAGATAGTTCTACGAATGTGTATGGCCTCCGTTACCTGGTTGATGTCGACGCCAGCAATGACCTCAGGTATTTCAAGTTCCGGTCCCTTCGAGAACTGTCCTAGATCTCCCAAGCTCGGTGCGAAGCCAAACTTCAGCTCTGCAGCCGCTGGCAGCAGCACCTCCAGAGAAGTATTCCTTAAGCAATGCAGCGAAATGGAATTTCTGTTCCACCGGCCGGTGCAGTTGATAGAGGTGGACAGGTTCGTTGATGGTTCCAGCTGGCCCTGAGTAGACAAGGTGGCAGTGGGGAGATATAAAATTATATGGTGTTTTGAGGCCAAATATAAGAGTAGGGTAGAACACAAACCGCCGCAAGTATGGTTTAAAAGGCTTCGAGGGTGATCTTTCAACCGGAGAGAGATGAAATGGGAAGCGACCGTGGCAACATGGGCTTTCTCATCATTTCTTGGTCTTGAAATAAATAAATCCTCAAAGTGTCGCGCAGGGAGGGACACAAGCTTTGTAATATAGGGCCTCTTTTATTTGCCTGTCCACAGGAGTTTTGTGCAGATTTCGGGAGGTCCAAAGCTGCTCTCTGGTCAGAAATTCCAGGGTAAAAAATTAAGCCGCCATCGAAATTTAGATGCGAAGAGTGGGAATCAGTGGAGCTGGTGGTCGTCACTAACTTTAACTTGGCTTTTCTTAGGTCTGCCTGCTTCTTAAGAGAAAATAAAGTTCTAGACAGAAGCTTCCTTCATGCAAGTTGAGTTAAGTGACGGCCCACAATCCGCCCTCTTAAAGTCTTCAAACGGCTAAAGCCCGAAGCCAAAGTAAAGCCGAAAGCCAACGCCTGCGCTACGACCACAAAGTAAAGGCTGACCACCCGGAGTGCGATGGTAGGGCGTTATCGGATAGTTGCCGGCTTCATAATACGAGCGATCCATGTTTGATTCCGACTACGGGATGCGTTCTTGTCGTTCCAATGGCCAGGTCATGTTATTGCTTCCCGCGGCTGCTAACATAGCACCCCTCGCACTTGTTGCCGCCCAGAGGTTAGGTTGAAGGTTTCATGGCGTAAACGTCACGGCAATCCTATTGGCTTCCCGGGTTGGGGAGGTCCTGGAATCACATCGGATGTGATTCCGGGACCTCGCGAACGCCGTTTTCTTGAAGCCCGCACTCCCGACAGCTGCTCGTGGGCCTCTTGCGTCCTCGCCATTTACTCTCACATTTCTTGGCCCAGCAATTTCCTCCTCACCACTTGGCCGGGCGGAATTTCCCCTCAACAATCCGTAGAAACAGAAGGAAGTTTGACCAGCTCCACTGTTGAAAAATCATGCTCTCCGCTGTCTAACCATGACGATAGCTGAACGCGAAGCTTCCTTTTATGACGAATTGTTTGGTTGACGTATGAGTGGACTGAATTTTGACCCAGTGGAAATTTAGTAAAAACTCATACGAGAATCTAAACTCATACGCTTCATGAGCCTCCGCTGGCCATCATCATTGTTTTTTAAATCTTATTACGCAAAGTCCGCTTAGCTGTACTGTGTTTTGACCACGGGATGGTCATCATCAGGGAGGCAGAGAAAGCTCCGCTTTAACCACACCTGTAGTTACATAATGATTGCGCCCCGGTTTTTTTTATGAACCGCAAGCATTACTCGTGCAGTTAATCACTTAGGCTGGGGGAAATAGCAGTCAAATAGTTGGCACGGTTTTCGAAAGGAAACCTAGGCTTTCTCTGTACGCGAGGAGTACTGAAAAAACGTGTACAGATGTGAAGAGAAAACATTATCTCTAATGTAACGTCTCAGTTTCCGGCATAAAATTATAAAGTAGTTTTGCCTTGCCATAAAGCACCCGGGGCGCTTCCTGTACATGTTGTGGTTCCACATTTTGTATCTTTCTGGGAGTTTAGATAATCGCTCTTTTGTTAACAGCAAAGCCTTTGAGCAAGTCGTAATTTTTGTGTCTGCAGTTAAAGTTGATGCTTGGGAAAGTTGGTGTTCCATAATCTTGAATTCACAGCGCAAACAAGAAACGAGGACAATAGGGAGAGCACGACACAGACGCTGACTAACAACTGAAGTTTATTGCTGTGACGTCGGGCATATAAATACAGCAGAAATAAAGGCAATAAAGAAATCGGCACATAACATGTCAAAATAAAATGTAACTTGGCAAAAAGTGCTCGGAATAACAAAAAGAAAGGGAAGGTTGCAGTACTGCCGTACATATATACGGTATCGCATAATCTAAAAAGATTTGCCAAGCGTGCCGATGTAAGTGTTGTTTTTTCAGCTCCAGATAAACTTTCGAGATTATGTAGACACGTGAACAGCGATAACCCGAGTTCTCAGGTTTGTAGGAAAAAACACCAACGACAGTTCATCCCATGAGCCACAAACGTAGTATACAGCATACCTTTATTGTGTGGCAGAGAATATATCGGGCAAACGGAGAGATGTGTTAATGATAGGCTAAAAGAACACAGTTACAACGTGGAAAAAAGCAAAAGCGGCCATCTGGGAGTACTTTGTAGGGTCTGTCCTGGGGGTGAGCCTATCTTCAGTAGTACCACAATATTTTGTAGAAATAAGCATAAACTGACGAGGGAAATAATTGAGGCTCATAAGATAGCAAAAAGAGAAGCAAAGTGTGTAACCGTCCCTCCTGTTGCGCTATCATCAAAAGAAATCAACTGTCTAAACGGTTTGTAAGCACATGGTGGCAGTGATGTGGCGGAATTATGATTTTTTTTTCACATGTTACGTGTCGATTTCTTTGTTGCCTTGAATTGTGCTGTATTTATATGCCAGACGTCACAGCAATAAACTTCAGTTGTTATTCAGCGCCTGTGTGTCGTTCCATCCCTATCGTCCTCGTTTCTTGTTTGCGCGGTGAATTCAAGATTAGAGCCTGCAGTTAAAAATACCAAGAAATTGCCGAACGCGCCCACGTGAGCGCGGGCCTCGGGACGACCACCCGCAGTTAGCAGAGATAAGATATAAAGTGCCCGGCGCTCTTGTGTGCGCGCCTCCCGACGACAGCCCAGCACACCCCGGCACACATTTCTCAAGCCTGGCATATTAACTTAAGGAGATTCGCACACATTGGCAAGAGAAACACCAGCGTTCGCCGTAATCATGGCAACAGTTTCTCGGAACGAGAAAGACGCGTCATAGTGTACGCCTTCACAAAGGTGATGTCCACTTATCACTTCAAAAAAAAAAAATGAAAGAAGCTCACACTTATAGCAACAATGGTGGAGCAAAGGTCGTTGCGGCACCAAAGAAGTACCAAATTTGCTGCAATCGTAGACTTAAACCTTCGTGACGGTCGTGAAGGTTGTAGACAGCTTCGCTACCTTGAGGTCTTACGTGCTAGTATGAGCTTTTCATTTTTTTGCTGCAGAAGCTTGGGGCGATAATGGCAGTAAATGCCAATGTAGATGGATGCTCGCCGGCACGTTCTATATAGCGTGAGGACTACCGTGGACGGACTCTCGTCTCGTGATGCTTACGTGTAACTGCCGCACCGTGCCCGCTAAGTCTGCCCTAGCCAGCCCATACACCTTAATGACTTTTCCCTAGCATGACCATTCGGCATAATCCGACAACCACCAGTTCAAATTACCAATCCTTCAAAGCCCCCGACCTCTGCCTGTACCGTAGAGTTGCATACTAAGATCCACTGTATTATGTGCCCCCATGTCCAGCAGCTTCTGCGTAGACGAGTACTGGGGCAGGCCCATAGCCGTCTTGGTGGCTTTTCTTATGATCGTGTCTAGCGTGTTCCTGTTCGCCTTCGTTAGCTGGTGGTACGGGGCCGAGTAGGCGATGCGAGACACGATGAACGTTCTGACCAGGCGGAAGGCGTCGTCTTCTTTAAGTCCTCTGTTCCGGTTCGCAACGCGTCGGATCATTCCGGTGACCTGTTCGGAGGCCATCTTGATCTTAGCAATGGCCGCTGTCGCCTTGCCGTCTCGTTGTAGCAAGAGACCGAGGATGCGCAGCTGCTGCGTGGGCTTTACGTCTACGCCGTCGATGGTAACGACCACATTCGGCTCAGCATCGTTCTTGCGTCTTCTGGGCTGCACGATGAGGAGCTCCGACTTCTGGGGTGCGCAGCACAACCCGCAGGTCTTGGCGTATTCGTGGACCATCGTTGCCGCCCTCTGCAGGACCTCCTCCGTCCAGGCTTCGGATCCCGCGCGACTCGTCCACGCCGTAATGTCGTCGGCGTAGAACGCGTGGTCCACGCCGTCGATCTGTTTGAGTAGACTTGGCAGCGGGAGGAGGGCCAGGTTGAATAGCAGGGGCGACAGGACGGAACCCTGTGGGGTGCCCCAGTCTCCCAGTTCTATCGGGTCCGACTTCTCTCCTCCAATCTGTATGACCGCCACGCGCTTGCTAAGGAAATCCTTAACGTAGCCGAACGTGCGTTGGCCACATCCCGTCTTCTTGAGGTTACCGAGAACGCTCGCGTGGGACACGTTGTCAAATGCCCCCTTTAAGTCGAGGGCCAGTATCCCGCGTGGCGAGCTCCGAGTGGCTTTCTTCATCACGAGCTCCTGCAGTTGCACCAGGACGTCATGCGCGCCGAGGTGCTGCCGGAAGCCGTACATAGTTTCGGGCATTTGGTTGGTCTCTTCTAGGTAGGTTTGGAGTCTACGGAGCACCATGCGTTCCATTACCTTCCCTACGCACGACGTGAGGGAGATGGGTCGCATGTTCTCGATTGTGAGGGCTTTGCCCGGCTTGGGGATGAACCGCACTTGCGCCTCTTTCCATTCCATGGGCAGCAGCGAGGTCTCCCAGGTCCTGTTGATGTGGCCCAGGAGCCTCTTGGCCGCCCCGTCGCTCATATTGCCGAGTAACGTGTAAGTGATCGTGTCTCCGCCAGGAGCACTGCGTCTATTGCTATCATTGATGGCATTCCAGAGTTCCGCCAGCGGGAACGGCTCGTCGAGTTTGTCGTTCGCCGGGCCGTCGTACGTCTCGGGGATCTGGAACTTACCCCTATCGGTCTTGAGGTAACGCGCCGTCAGGTCTGCGACGAGCTTGCGGCCGTCTCCGTCGTAGGTATTCAGAACCTTAGTGAGGTTGCTGCCCAGCGGGTCGATCAGGTGCCTCACGAGGCCCCAGGTCTACGAGCTCATATAGGCTCATCGTTCCAACCAGAGAGTGCGACTGAGCCAGACTGAGCACGGCCGAGCAGTCCTTCGGAAGATTGGTTGGCCCATCGAACCACAGATACCCAAGCACCCTCTACCTCCGCCGTGGAGGGAAGCGCTCAAGACCAAGCCCGTGCCGCGCAATATTCAGGCCGGCATGAACGACGAGAGGCGTGCCGCGCGGGCACAGGCACTCGCCCGACAGCTGGAAGCAGACCCCCGGGTCCTCTACGTGGACGCCGCACTTCCCCAGCACAGCAGCAAAGCAGTGGCCGCCGTCACGACCATCGACAAGCTGGTGACCAGCGCGTCGCTACGGACGACAGGTGCCAGCCAAGCAGAAGAGATGGCCATCGCTCTCGCCCTCACGCACGGAGACGTGCATACGATCGTCACAGATTCCAAGACGGCTTACGGCAACTACCGCAAGGGAATCGTCTCCCACGCGGCCATAGCAATTCTCGCAAAGCACAGCCCACCGGGACGAGACGTAGAGCTCGTGTGGGTTCCGGCACACTCGACAGTGGAAGGCAACGCCCTCGCCGACCACTACGCCCGCGAACTAGCAGACCGGGCCGAGGACGAGTCGGAGCTACCGCACCCAGTTACGAGCTACCGCGAGATTACCACGCTGTACAGGAGCGCCAGGTGCAGGCTTCCCGTGCCGCACCAGCAACTCGACCGCAAGCAACAAACAATAGTGCGCCGCGCACAAGCGGGGTCACTGGCGCACCCAGCTTTATTGAACAAGATGTTCCCGGCAGAACACGACCCCATCTGCCCGTTCTGCAAAAAGACGGAAGGCACCCTGCCGCACATACTGGCGGAGTGTACTGAGCTCAAGAATTCTCTACCTTCCCTCCCCCTTCCCCTTCCCCCCTACCCGAGCGATGGGAGATCTTGATGTCCAGCCGCGACCTGTCGACGCAGCAAGAGCTCGCGTCCAGGGGCCAGGAGCTATTGGACTCATATGGGACTCGTGAATAGGGTTCCACCCCGTCTGACGCCTGCGAGCGTCACCTGAAATGGGCTCAGCGAAAGTTGTTTCTCTCTCTCTCTCTCTCTAAGATCCACTGGAGAGACATATGGCGGTATGTCCAGGCCAACAATGCATTACCGAGAGTCCCTCATGTACCGCAGAGAAACGTTCAATCTTTAGTTGGCGTTGCCCATTAACACACTAGTGGTTGTCTGTGGGTACAAGAAACCGGAATATAATGGTTACAGCGGAAGCTTTTTTATTGGGACCAATGGTGTCATGTAAAAAAATAATGCTTTGACCCATAGACCAGTGGGTCGACCAAAGAGCTCCGATACGATCTCCGGACGCACGGCGCGTGCGTAAAATCTCGCTTCCGTTCTGTCAACACGGTTGCTTGAAAACACAAAATGTACACTAGGAAGTAGCTGCAAAATTAAAAAGAAACCGACAGCAAGAGAAAAAAGAAGAAAAAGAGAGGGCCATGGTACATAAAACTACACCAGGTTTGACAACGCATTTTTGAATGCATTTTGAATAGAAAACCTTGATGTAACGAAGTCGGCGAGCTGATCCGTCATTGTTTTTTGCACTTTTCTCTCAAAGATCGGAAGGAGAAATGATATAATTTACCGCATGCTAGCACTACGGTAAGGAGCTAGCAGCCGTGAAAATATCTCAAATCGCTTAAACACGGAACGCCACGATGATGATGATGACGACGAAGATGGTGATGATGAATGGAGGGGGCTAGCACCTTGGCGTGGCTAACGTAGCCATCACTTCTGGTTCCGGTTGTGTAGCGTGAACCCCACACCAGCTATCAAGGGTAACTAGCCTTCGAGGCCTTTTTTAGTTTTTATTTACTTTTTTGTGCCCCCACCGCAAACTACCATCCGTTTCCACGTGGGAGTTCAGTTTCGGTTCCAGACTGAAGTTTTGAGCAGAGTTACTTGATGTAGGAGTTGCGAAACTTCCCATAGGCCCCATGCATCAAAAAGTGGCCCCGCGATTGGTCCACTGTTTTGGATCTTGTTTAAAAGTGGCGCCATCTGTTTGCGACAAAATAAACTGTACACCGTGGTTCGCCGCTCGATGAGCTGGCCGAAAAATGGTATTTGGGTGCTCACGTAAATTTTTTGTGCTCAAGACGCCCAATGTGCTCAATCACACGAGTGTTTTATATGCATTAGAACCAAGAGAAGAAAAAAATCGCGTATGGGATGCGTTGTTGCCTGCGCAGTGTCGTCTGGTGCACGTTACCTGCGGTCTTCCGGCGGCAAAAAAAGTTAAAAACTCGCTTCGATGCCCTGACGCAGGCTCGAAGGGGTTATTTAGAGCCACTTGATCAGTTACATGATTAGTTTTGGCACACAGTGTGATGGACGCCGAGCGATAACTGCAAATTCAGAACTTCAGGTAGTACCTATGTCGCGCCGGAGTGTTCGCACAAGCGCCAACCCGTCGAGGCAGTTCGCAGACGCAGAAACATTATCCACAAAAAACCGCAGTTACGACAGCAATGAATAAATTATGGAAGTACAACAATAATAAATTATGCACATTTAAAACAAAATTTAAGGTTAAATTGTCAGTTTGAATAATTATTTTGTTTTTTGGATAGTGCGTGCGGTGGCCGCAGTGGCGCCACCATACGCATGATCCAAAGGAGGGGGGGGGGGGGTCCAGGTGCGGGCTGTATTTTGAGGCGGAGTTTCGCTACTGCCTACATCGAAGAGCTCTGGTTTTGAGCTGCTAGGCCGTTTCGTCGGCGTGCAGTGGCGCGTCTCCACCTCTGTCTGGGGTATCGGTTCGTCGGTAATGAGTGCTGCTGCTAGGAAATGAAACGTTGTGTTTTTCCAAGAAACGCGCACAATTCGAAATTGCATCTCCGCTGGCGAGAAAGAAGAATGTTGCCACCTGGTGTTGTATCCCATCTAGCACCCTCTCAACAATATTGAGTGCGGTAAAGAGCTCTAAGTTCAAAAAGGCTTACATTCAGCATAACCCTATACGGAAATCCCAGCGGCGCTGGATCTCTTCTTCCAGCGTTTGCCTGATTATGAGACTAACCTAAGGGACTGCCTAAGAGGGCCAAAATGCAAAAGTTATACTTAAGTTACGCTTGTTAATAGAGGGGCAAGTGACCTGGCTTCTTTGGAGCGCCGTGTAAAGGCCTTAACTTGTGCGGGAGCACGAGTCGCCGCTCACGCAGTTTTTAGCTGTGAGATAAATGCATGTAGGGTGAGTTCACCTTCACTGATGTCTAGCATTTTGGATTCGTTTCTGCTTCATTCCCGCGAGCCTTAGCTCGAAACCTGCATGTAACGAAAACCTGGTTGTAACGAAAAATTGCGAATGTTTTTGTCAACTTTGTTACATCCAGGTTTAACTGTATTTTGTCTTGCGAAGCCCTCCCGTTGCACCAAAGAGCGTCTCACGGGAAGCGGGACAACAGCGAGGTACCTTTTACAAACATTGCCTTGCTTTCTCTCCACGTATAGTTGTAGATTTGACAACTTAACAAGCCCGGTGCACCTCCCACAGTAATTCTCGAAAACAGGCCGTGTGAGAGCAAGACCCTGGATAACCGAAGAGGAAGTAGTGCTGAGCTCGGGGTCCATGGCACCCTGTTTCCTTTCACCATCTTTGTAGGGTCACGTCTCGCGGTAGGCAGGGCAAGGTGGATCTCCAATAGACGTGTAACATCGGACGGCACTGGAAAATGTGAACCCATGGAAGTTCGGCAAGGTAACGTTACTTCTTTGAAATGCAAGCACCGTAAAAATCGAAGAAATCCGGCTAAGACTGGAAGAAAGCGTGAGCGCACCATGTTAATAGGCCACAAGGCGCCAGGCACAGGACCCTCCAAGATGGCTCGGGTGCACCTGATGTTGAGGCTCGTAACCGCCTCGATCAGCATGTACGCGCCCGAACCATGCCCCACGAGCACGACCCCGTCCGGACGGGCACCGAAGGCAGCCGCGTTGTCGACCGCCCACTTCACGGCCTCCTTGGCGTCTTCCTTCGCCACGTCCTTCACGGTGCTCTCGTTCGGGTGCAGGAATCCGAGCACGCCAAGTCGCATGTTGGGGGACATCACCACTACGTCGGCTGTTTCGATTTCACGGGAATACGAAATCGTAAAATGAATGTGCAGCGTATCCTCCTCCTTCAATGCAAAAGTCGACAAAGGATATTGCTCCGACCATGATGTGCACTTTATGCTTGTCCACTTCAACCCTCGAAGCCCTTCCCTCCCCTCCTGCTCCCGTTATGAATTCGTGGAAGGTTTGTTGACTGCTTTGATTTCACGCCTTCGTACTGTTCGCTGGCGCTGGATTCGGACAGCGCCATGGAGAAAAGAAAAGCTTAAGAGAGGCCATGGTGGGAAGCGTGGACTAAGTCTTGTGGTTTTTCCACGCTCATCACAGCCACTGGCCACCGCATCCTAGCAACGGCACCGAATGCCGGCCCACCTAGGCCCAACGGAAATGCGTGCCCCAGTCTGTATGCAATGGTTCGTAGGCCGATACGAAGTAGAAGGCAGGCAACCGAGTGAAAGCGGAGGTGGCTGTGGGTGCGCGGAATATAAAAGCACTAAAGGGCGACCTCCCAAAACGACGAAGCGCCTTCACCATGGAAGAAAGAAATGTTCGAAGAGGACCCGACGTGACGTTTGGTAAAGCCACTTTGCTATTCTCGGAGGTGTCCATTTTTGGGTTTGTAGTTTGCACGCACGCGCCACCGCATCCGCCTTCATTGGCTCCCCTGTCGTCGACGTCGTCTCCACCTGCCGACCATTGGCTACCAGCTGTGGCGCGCTGTGCCGTAGGATCACGGTGGCTCGGCCTTTAGCGCGCCATTTCCTACGATGCGGTTGCCAGTAGCCTGCTATGAGCGCGAAGAAACCACTTGACTTCGTCCATTCTTCCCCCAGTGTGGCCACTTGGTTCTTAAGTCTTCAGACAGATCATATCCGCTTGCGTTACGTTCAACTCACCAGACAGCTAACTAATCTAAAATTCCCCTTTCAACCGTCTTATCGTAATTTCTACTCAATGCACGTGAATAAAACAGCGGCTTGCCACGCAATGCAGTATCACCGCCGGAAGGTCGTTTGTCAGATTTGTGGTGTTAAAAAGGCGGTATTGCCCACACCTGCAAGTATGCGGCCCATGTTTGTCTTAAGAAATTACGGGTGTTCACTATGAGCGCTTTCTTTCTAGTTCCTTTATTACCTGCCTGCCATATTCGTGACGCATGTCTGCTGGAACGAGCGTGTCTCTAAATATTTTCCTAATGTGCCGGCACGCAATGTGTTCACTGGGGATACTCCCTGTGGAACAATTTCTGATTTAATAAGCTAGGCTCCTTTGCGAGGCTAACGTCACCGGTACCATTAAAGACTATTCTTGATATATCTATTTTGTGTTTTGTAAACGAGAAATCACACAGAGCGTGGTCGTGGTACTTGAAGCGGCGGCAAAAGGGTATCTCCGCTGACCGTTGTAATAAGTTACAGGAATCCAAATCGAAGATATCCTTGTGAATATATGAAGAGTGTGCAAGAATGAGGTCAATGAAACATCAACGAAATCTCGCCATGTAAAAATCACAGAACGCCCCTGAGATGCCAGCAAATGATTGAAAAAATGAAGGAACAGTGGTGGAAAGGCGAGGACAAAGTCAGGAGGGCGACAGGAAGAGCACAACACATACTTACGTATGTGTTGTGCTCACCCGCAAGCCAATTAACAGCCGCACTACTGCTTTCGGCGTAAGCAAGACGACAAGTCAAACACAACAAAGGAAACCAGTCCATAAAACGCGGTAAATAAAACAGTAGCCACCAGAAAATATAGTCAGCGTCCAAATTTCGGGATACGCACCCTCTAATTTGTTCACTGCGTTCGTGTTCCCAAATCTGTTAAGTGATTCTATTCCTTTGTGGCTCTGCTTTTAATCATTTGTCTAAATTATGACAACTGCTGATTTTATACTCTTTATTTATTTTTATACTGAATCTATTGTATGGTGTGTGCTGTTATGTTTACCCCATTTAATGGAATTGCTTTGTTTGCTGTGATTGCCCTTTGATCTTGGCTACGCCGAAACAAGTGTTGGGGCTCTTGATTTGCTTGCGTGTGACCCTGGCGGGAAGTATATATGAGTATTTTCGTTTCATGCAAAAGTAGACGTTGCAAGTTATGATCGCCATCTAACACTCTAATATTCGTCCTTTTCTCTACGTAGTGTGATTCCATCGTCTAGCATGAACCAACTAACTATCTGTCAAGCGATATTGGGCGAGGGTAAATTACTAAATTTCCAAACAGCGAGCTTCCTTTTACGATGTAAGTTGCGTACAACCGGTTGTTCATATGCCCTTCTCTACACGCACGTCTACGTGCTGGGAAAGATACACAACGTTACACGACCACAGCATTCCTCATCCCTGCAGCATGCCAATTTATAATCCGTGGGTTAACTAAGTTCCTTCACTACAGCAGCTGTTTAAGCAAGAAATTTCTATTTGTGACCAACCTTCCAAAATGTGTTCAATCTAGTTTATATAGGATTGTTTTGAACCCTTTCCAATATCGACACAAACGTGAAAAAATTGGGAGTTTCAACGCCAACGAGATGCGCGAATATCAACGTGTTAGCCCGGAATTTCGCGACATTTGTCTACAATGCACCGCCATCAATAACCTGTAGCTTAGGGTGCTGTTACCTTTCGCTGCCAGCTCGGCCCAGTCGGGGTCGTTGTTGGATCCCCTCTGAAACCAGTAGCTGACGGACGCCAACACTAGGGTTCTGCTTGAACCGGCTCTTGACCTCCCGTTCGGAGCCCACACGTTCATGTGAAGGCAGTCTTCGCTGCCGACCACTTTGCCGTTCACCAACTGAGGGCACGGAAGCCGTGGCTCCTGGGCCATGGTGCGCTGCTTTTCGGTGATCGGGCGGGGCTTGCGGAAGCGGTTCTTGCCCGCTGTGCTTTGGGCGTATGGTACGCCGAGCCAGCGGTACACGTCCACGCCATCCACCGAGACCATCTTGCCGACGAACTCGCCCGATGTTGTGGACACCTGAAGCAGGGACTACCAAGAAGCATGCACTGCTTCCTCAAGCAAGGCGGCTCCCTCGACATGCGCGAGTGTAAGATACATCCCCGAACGTATACATTGCATTGGTTTATACCCATTAGGGGTATTTTAAGTCTATTAACAACGTGTAATCCAACAAACCTCGAAGAAAACACCTCGTGAGAAGGCGTTTTGTCGTTTATAATGCTCTATTTAACCCGAAATACACGTTGCATTCGGTGGTTACAACACCTTCTCTAACACGACATCTATGAGTTTCGGATTTGAAAGAGGGCTGCAAATGACTAAACACCCTTAAGTGGGTGTTTCATTGTGTTTTTCTTTAAGCGTAATAATGTCAGTTAGAGACAGTGAAAATTTTTCTGAGGGTGTGAATGACTCTACACTGTGCTACGCGCATGACAAAATCTGCTGAATGACCTAAATGTTTGCCACAGCCATCCACCATACAGCCATAGTGACAGGTGTAGTGCGTCCTTAATGCAGTACTGTTATGAAGACTCGCCGCTCGCAGTCCTTCGGAGTTGTTTCCGTATGAAGCGCACGGCAATGAACGAGGCCTAGTGAAATATTCCGAAACAGCGAAGCCGTGGCCCTCTTTTCGCGAATGTCAAAGTACGCCAGCGCGAGAACAGCAGCGCCATCGCCGCGCAAATTCTCCGATTCACGCGAGGAAATCCGCAACTGTGCGCGAGCTGTGGGAGCCCCCCTTCACCAGTTTGAGGGGGAGCAACATGCTGATGATGATGATGCTTAGTGACTTTCCTATTGTAACGGGGTGGCGTTGCACAACGGCCTTAGTCGCAACACCACTGTACAATCACATCGCCAAAAAAATACAAACAAAATAAATAAAAATAATGTCAAAGTAAAAAGACAATACTTTTACGAAATTTTTGGGCTAGTCTGACTTCTTTGTTCGCTTGTCTTCCCACATTGTTCTCTGCTCTTTTCCCACCAACATTCTAACCTTCTCTTTTTAACCTCTACTGCTGTCCACTTCACTTTTCCGCTAACCTTAAAGACAAGGGCTTTCGGAAGCTGGATGGCTGTATCACTGAGGACTGGACGAATACTTTTGCACTCCGTTACAATATGTCGCATTGTTTCTGGCTCATTTACGCAGCCTGCGCATAGTTCTTCCTGTACCGCCACGCGGATAAGCGTTTTTGTCCGCAAGCAACCCGCTCGGGCTTTGAAAAGCAATGCACTCCCTTTGGTATTATCGAATATTAATTTTTCCCTTGTGATCTCCTGCTTCCCGATTCTGTAGATATCTAAGGACTTCTTCGCATCCATCCTCTTTTTCCTGGTCGTTGTTTGTTTCTTTCCCTTCATTTTTTATTGCCTTGGTCGCTTCCCCTGCACTTCAGTGTTTCATATACTTTGTCCTGAGCCTTGTGGTTCTTTTCCTACCTTGTGTGTCTACGCTTTTCATGTAAAGATACCGTAACACTTTGGCTGCCCATCTCTGATCATCCATATTTCTAAGTCGTTCTTAAAACATCTTTTGCTCTGTGCTTCTCTCACTTCGAAGGATGCCCATCCCATGTCTCCCTGCACTGCCTCATTTGTTGTTTTACTGTGTTCTCCTAATTTTAATCGAACTACGGCCCTTTGATTTACTTCTAGCCCTGATTGAATCTCTGATTTGACACACACTACTGTGTTTGAAAACGTGAGTGCTGGTACCATTACTCCCTTCCAGATTCCTCTCACTACTTCATATCTGTTATATCTGCACAGTGCTCTGTGCTTCAAGATAGAGGCATTTATTCTGCCTTTCATTCTGAAATGCTCCTCCTGAGTTTTTAGATACTTGAGACCCATGCACCCTTTATTGGTGGGTCTGGGTACCTGCTCCTACATCTGCGTGACGCTAAACCTTCAGGAGACGGACAAAAATGCTCGACTTACAACAGATCCGCCGTGTAAAGGGTACTGTGCCTTTTCCGCCGGTTGGAACCCTTGCTTTGACAGCAAAACAAAAATCTCTGATGTGTACATCTTCAATGTTAACTAACTATTCATGACTCAAAAATAAAGTCAGAACAATGAGAGAGTTGATTTAAAGGCCAGTGGACAGCCGTGTATGTGAGCATACGAATACCTTAGTTGCCCATGAATTCACAGAAGACGAGAATTGGTTAGCGTTTACAAATGCACCTATAAGCAATCTAATTATCAAAAGTCAAGGACACAAAAAGTAATTATATGGTCGCCTGCAAGCAAGTTGTGATATAATTTTAAGAAAGGTTCGATGATACGAGTTGCACAGTTTCTGTTGAACAAGCGCGATAAATGTTGCTTCGCCGCGAAGTTCGTCTGCCTCCTGAGAAAGCAGAAAGGGCTACAAACAGTGAATGAGTGAAACCGGTCGAACCTAGCAGAACAGCCATTATAATATAGGGTGTGACAACACGAGAACACCAACTGTATTAAGGCGTGTGCAAAGACAAAAAACGAATTGTGTGACACTTGTTTAGAGTGGTTAAGGGTCTTCGGAAGAGGCTTTGTTCAGCAGCTGACGTAAATAGCACGAAGGCATTATGCACGGATGAGAATGGAACGAAGCTCTCAATGCAATGATAAATATGCAGACAACCACGGTGATGGCGATGGCTAATATACCCAGATGTCTAACCCCACACACTCTACTACCAACTATGTAGACGCCATGATGTGTCTCCTTGGAGCGCTCCTTGGAGAGCTGTAAAAGCACTGAGATTAGCTATTGTTAAAGCTCTACTTCCTTACCATGGCAGTGTCTGGGCGCCAAATGACAAGGAGGCTCACGACGACGGCAACTAGTACTCCGACGACCAGGACCACGGCCCCGATTATCGGAAGTATTGTCCTGCGGTAGAAATATTGAAGCCAAACATGCCAGCATTCGTTCTAATCAACCCTTGATGGAACGGAACCCATTTCCGCGTGTCTCATAAAGATAATAATGTGAGCTAACAAGGTTTTTTTTTCTAAACCCTAATACGACCGAAACGAATTTCGAACGTTCCAGACACTGTCATTTTATCGCTCATTTGGTTGCATAGTGGATGTTTTGCCACCATAGCTGTATCGCAAAAACCCGTTTTACAGGCGTCGCTCTGCAAATTATTTCGGGGTTCCAAAAAGACAGAGGCAAAACTACGCCCGTTTGAACATATCAGTTTAGACCGAATCCGGTCCTGATTCTTTGAAGGCTGGCGACAGAATGTGACGGAAAAGGAGCTAGGCTGCATAACAGTGGCCCAGAACTGGATGTAAGGGACGAGGGTAACTAAACGGGAAATAAGCTTTCCGGTAAAGCCGAAAGTTTGCTTTGGCAACAAAATTAGGGGATAATTTCTTTTCTTCCAGATTTACCTGGGGAACACAAAAATATCAAGGATAATGTTTCTAATAAGAATGCAAAAGTGAACGCTTAGTTGGACCTCCTGTTGACCTGCTCTTGAGCTTTTTAAAATTGAGGCCGGGACCATCACCACTTGGCTGGCCCTACGGAGAGCACCCTGAGAACGTTCCCCAATCCCCCGCTATGGCCAGTGGCATCCTAAGCTTTTCCGGATCGCTAGTCATCACCAGGATCATCATGGTGCCCTCTTCGGTATTCCTCCCACCTCTAGAGCAGCTGGCATTAAACTTTTGTCGGCTGCCAACTCTTTATCGCAGGTGTCTTCTTTCCCGGTTTGATGCTCGAATCGCGTAAATTAATCTTTTTGGAAGATTCTATATAATTTGCCACAAGTGTTTGCACCTCACAAACAGCATTGAAAGTTATTTCACGCTTACGCCCTAAAAGCAAACGGAAACACTTTCAATAAACGCTTTCACAGTTTCCTTCGCGTCTGGAAGCACGGAGCGGCACCAAGGAGGCACTGCGTGATTTGTTCGTCCTAACAGATTCTCCTACCCTTTCTGTTTTGTTTTTGTTGCTTCATTTTTAAAGGGGCACTGACACAAAATTTTGAAGGCGAGATAACTTCGGAGGTAGATTGATGTGAACACATATACATCATCTGCAAAATATCAGCTGCGAATACAGCCTAGAACCTATTTAAAGTCAATTTTAAAGTGTGCGAAACGCAACCGAGCGGCCAGCAGAGGTCCACGCGCAATCTACATCCCGCAGATATTTTGTAAATAAACAACATCCAAACACGTCACGAAATTGTATTTGCCGCTTCCGCACTGCCAGTGTTTTTCGCCGGCTCGCACGGCTCGCCGCTCTAATCGGAGGGCCGGAGGGCGGAGCTTCTGCCCTCGAGAACGAACGACCCGATCGTTGGCGGCGGAGGCGCTGTGATTTCGTCAGCTCATTGTGCAGCTGGCCGCGACCAAAGTTCTACAGCGATTCCAGGCACTCTGTTTCTATTACTTTTTATTTATATTGGACGCGAAAACGCGCCGGAGACACGAAAAGGCCACTGAGCGAACCGCACGGTCGCTGTGCAGGCTGCGGCCTCGGTCGCGAAGTGGCCCAGGCCGGCGCAGGTAGCTCGAGTGATAGCTTGTTACCGCTGCATGAAATTGTACCCAAGTGACAGCTTATGAGAAAGGAGTTAATGATGCGATGGCGGGTTGCATAAAAATTGTCATCTGCACCGCTTACGAGAGCGTCAATCGAATATCCGCCGCAGTGGTAAGCCGAACACATCTGTAGGAGGACCTGTAGGCAGACCGGCCGGCTGCTTCCAGCGCGCGTGTTGCCACCCACTGTCTAGAGCGTCGCGCGTCGTTCTTTACCCGCGGTAGCATTTGCACTCGCAGCACCTGCGTCACGTCCACAGTCGCTTTTAATTAAGCGGCTCACAAGATCAGTACGTGGGGGCATTCGCAGAAACTACCGTCGATGCGGATTCGACAGTGCTACGGCAGCTCTGCTCTGTGGTACCCCTCCGACGGTCACGTGGTCAGCTTTGTTCACATAAAATCCATCGGTTCGCGGCACCCGCTGAAACCGAAACTGCGACTGGCCGCATTGAAAATGCCTCTGATTAAACAGCCGTCGCACGCTGAAGCAAATGAGGTTTCTACCGGTGATAAGTAGATCACTAGCGACTTATCCAAACAACAACAAAAAAAAAACAAGATGCAAAATTTTTGTGTCAGTGCCCCTTTAAAGTTGCTATGGAAAGCAATAACTGCTGTAACTGAAGGAAAACCTGCCAAGAGCCGCTACATGATCCTAGTGACGTAATTCACGCGGTTGAAGGAAGTGAAGCCCGGGAGAGAGGAAAACCTTTTCAGCTAGTTTCGGGAGTTGTCTAATCAGCCGTAATTTTGGCTGAGGTACTTTGCGACCCCCTAATCTAAGTTCTGGGTGTGTTGGGTGACTAAGTGTTGCAAGCATTTAAGATTTAAAAAAAAGTTGGAAAAAGGGCTGCAGGGTCTCTTTAAGTACGAGACTGCATGGAAATTGCAGATCACATGTTGCTTGTTTTACCAGAATTGATTTGCTAGAATTTCTTGATTGTGACACACTTTTCTATGATTTGTTTACATTTGCTACAGTTTCCTGGGTCTCGTAAACTTACGCATCAACTCGTATATAGAGCCCTTGCAGAGCCGCAGTTGCAATTAGCACAGCTGTAAACGAATTTGCGAAGAGGATGGATAGACAAGGTTTATCTCAACGTCGCCTTATTCGCAACGGTTTGGCTCCGCCAGATTAGAGTGACTCGTGAAATGAGTATGAGCCCACTGTGGTTGGGTGTCTTGGTTGCCACTAATGCCATGCACGTAGCGAATAGTCCAGACGTTGTCCGAGGGAGATGGTAGCGGAAGCTTACGTGATGTAGCCCCTCTCCTGGAAGGCAGGCAGATCGGCGGGGTTGTCGCCATCTTTGGCATCCCTCTGTGCCTGGGAAAAGGGGTAACGTCCTCTACGTCAGTGGAAAACGTCTTTAGGTTCACTTGCGTTGATTTCAATTTTGTGTGGCCGTGGACCCCGTCGTGTCGTTCTAGAGGCTGTCAAAGCGACAGCTGCGCTACGCGATGTGTTGCTTGATTGATTGATTGTAGGGTTTAACGCGCCGACGCAACGCAGGCGATGAGGCGCGCCGTAGTGGAGGGCTCCGGATTAATTTTGACCACCTGGGGATCTTTAACGTGCGCCGAAATCTCGAACACACGGGCGTTTTTGCTTTTCCCCTCCATCAGAAAAGCGGCCGCCGCGGCCGGGAATCGAACCCGCGACCTCGTGCTCAGCAGCGCAACGCCTTAGCCACTGAGCCACCGCGGCGGGTCGCGATGTGTTGCAATACCATTGATCCCGTTGCAATAACCTCGATTTGGTCGGGAAGTCTTATATGAATACATGGACTGGAAGCCCCATAGGAATACACGGGAAAATTAGGTGCCAGATGGCGTCCCGTGGAGACCGCGGATGATACGGTACTGCTAATCGAGGAGGCTATTATTCCCGCATCTCCCGTACGGTGCCGTCACCTGGTGGTAGACCGGGGTGTCGAATCGCATCCGAACATAACGGAAAACCGGGATTGAACCGGTATTTTTGCCAGAAATCAACCCGAACCCAAAACGTTATTTTTTGAGCACGCTGAACCCGAACCGGAACTGAACCGAAAAGAAAATTACGGTTACCTGTTTATGCCGAAACGGTTCGACCCTCCATTGTTCATATAGCACAGTCAATGCAATTCAGGCCTTTTTTTCTTTCACGTGCCATCAGCTTCGTACCCGCTCGCGCACCTTCCCCTCCAGACAACTGAACACTACCACGCTCTATGTAACAACAGGGTAAATGGATGAGCACTAATGCAGCAATGGTCTGTTGCGTCTGGAAGCGCGAGCGTAGTGCAAACTGACCAAACGAAATGTCATTCTCGGCTGCTTGCAGGGATATAAAACGACTTAGCCGACGCCTAGCTACGACTTTATTGGAGCGATCAGGCTGCAGGAGTGCTCCACTGCGCAACAGCGAAAGCCCACACCCGATGTGTGTGGGCTTTTTGCATTTCATAATTTGTTTAAAAGGTCCGACACCTGCAAATTGCTAATAATTGACAAGTGTGACCGCAGGAGCTGCTCAGTGACTAAGTCGTTTGCTGCTGACCACAAGTGGCCTCGATCTCCCGTCCCCACGACCGTTTTTCTGAAGTAGACAGAAATTGAGAACGTCCGTGTATCGAGATTTCGATCCACGTTTAATATCACCAGCTGGTTAAAATAGGTCTGCCGGCCTGCCACACAAGCTGCGCCTCGGAGCAGAGACATAGTACGGGGCATCAAATGGGCCAATTTTTTTTAAATGTATTTGCACAAAAAAAAAAAAAAAAAACAAAGAAAAGGCGAATCACGTTGTTTTATAATTTTACGCAAAAAGTAAGTAAAACCGAATAAGAAAAAAAAGCACGAAAACGTGGTTATTGCTCGATACTTTTCTTTCTTTCCGAACTTTCCGAACCAAACGTGTCGTCAATGCGAAGGAAGTGAGTGGCGTGGTCAGTTTTTGGGGGCAGTACAGTGGACAAGTTCCGTTTTCTATAGATACAAATAAAACAGATTAGTCAGGAAAAACTTAAGATGCGCACTTAATCTCTTGGCAAAAACCTGCAGCCCACGACCTTGTAATTGACGCAGAAACAGTAATAAAGCAGATGACACATGCAGAAAGGCAGGCCGGTGCCTCACACTGTCCCATTCGCCCAGCGATCATCTTTTCTGCTTTTTTTGCAGTTTAGTCTGTTTCAGAACTGCTTTTTTTTTCGAAGGTGCACTTGTACTAACTGTCCAACTCGCTACATTACTTCTACTGCTACTCGTTCCGGAGGGGATTATGCTGTGGACGAATTGAAGAGCGTCTACCCAAAAAAGTCCCATCTTATGCTCCGCGCGTCAAATTTACCTTTCATTTCGTAGCAGTATAAGCTGTTATAAGATTCCGCAATGTAGGACACGGTACGATGGCCGGGGATCAGGCGGTACGGTGACATTTTGATTGTAATGACACATCCCGTATAGCTATCGCAAAAGGAATTGCAGTGGTCAGAGCAATAATGCAATGACTTAGCGTTAACTAAAGCGCACTTTCAACAAAAGTATGGCTAACACATTCGATAAGGTGACAGCTAACAAATTATTCAGGGTGACCAAATAATCTAATTCATTGGTAGTGTTGATGTGTCTGTTGTAGGATTTCTGTGTTTTGTTACAGATATAAAAAAATGTGCGCCATTGGTATTAAGCACTGGTATTTGAACGCGCCAGTACGCAGGCCTAAATTTAAGGCTTCAAGGTTAGAGTGATGGACGATCCCATAGCGACGATTGCGATTTCAACAAAAAAGAAAGGGATGAAAATATATCCCACTCTCAAATCTTTTTGCGGTGGCCTTATGAATAGTCGCTGGGACAACATAGTCTGGGCGAGAAAGTAGGTGGTAAGTCGTCGCCACTTCATCTATTTTTCCAATATCTGGTAATTGTTTAAAGTTTGCTTTGCAATTGCGCCACTGCCCTTGGGGAACAGCAGCATTTTGAATTTTCGTTTGTATTTTGATTTAACTGTAGTTTTAAACTACTAAATGTTTTTCTAATTAGGTGATAATCATACTCATCGAACCGGTTCGCGAACCGGTTTGGTACGTGATTTTGTCGAACCGGAACTGAACCGGAACGGAATGATTTCGCTTGAACCAGAACCGTAAACGAACCGTTATTTTTTTCGGTTCGACACACTGAACACATAGCAATCCTTGAATAATTCTCTTTTAATAAGCAATCATTCTGCTTTACCGTCCTGCAGGTGGTTCACGTTAACGCAGTTAGTTGTAACGCATTTGGTTCAGCCCTGGAGATGCGGGTTGAAATCGCCCTCGAGTGGAGGAGCAAAACGTTATGCGTGTGGAGGAGCAAAACGTATAATGGAGCGCACTAGAAATAAATGAATAAGAAACAAAAAAGTGGATGGCCTTCTTTACATTGAGAGAGCCGCGAGTTATCGCCTTTGCTGGGACCCGTGAGATCAAATGTGCTTCAACTTCAGGGTACGGTGGAGTACGGAACGTTGAATTGTAACGCACTGCCATGCAACTTGGTACGTGGTGCAGGGAATCTGGCAAGAACGGCAGTTCTACAGGTATGGCGGGAGAGATGTGGTAATAATTGAGGTTGTTAAAGTATGTTTGGGTTTGGAATCTCTGCCAAAGATGCAGTCGTATTTGGAAGACTGTAGTCTTTCCTGGTCTACTTGAACGCAGATATTTTGGTCTGTCTGCCTGTATTTCTGTGACTCGATTCAGCCACCCAACCAAAGTGAAACAGAGCGTGCGGAACAGTCTTGTATACCCAAAGCACATCTAAACGTCGGTGTTACTGGTCATATTTGTCAGCATTGTTGAACAATAACAAGACAATACGCAAATATAAGGCAGAAAATCAATACATGAGTGATAGTTGCCGTGTTCCTTCTTTAAAACTTTCACAGATGCTTGGTTTTTGCGACACTACTCCAACTGCAGAAAGCCGTCACCTGCTGTTGCCCGCGCTACCTAGCGAAAAACTTCATTATTTAAATGGCCACAGCAACGAAAGGTTCCACTAGATATGTTCCACGTTCCGCTTGGAACGCTCTAAATGAGTTTATAAATGCTGGTGAGAAACTCTATGGGAGTTGGGCAACGTGGTACTAATAACGTAGTAGTCGGGTGTCTCGATTCTCTCGCGTCTCCGCCGTACGGCAGCGCTGTCATCGAGGCACCCTACTTGGAGCAGTTGAATGCGGTAAATTTCAATTCTCTTGAGCAAAACTCTAGCGTGTTATCTTGGGAGGAACGAGACGGGAGAGGAACAGCATATGAGGTGAGCGGGATACACAAGGGGAGCGCATAGTCGGCACCGGCACCAGTCGACTACCGTCTTTCGTCAACATTTGCAACGAAAGGAGCAGATACGCTACCATCCTGGTACAATTGATATTGGCGCCCCCGATTCCCGCAGTGACGAATACGATGCTGCCTTTTCATATTTGATGATACACCTAACATTTCGCCGTAGTTGGCTGTTGGTAAGGTCTCTCCAAGACATTTGTGCGAGAATGGGCAGGAGACTTACAGTGACAGGTACTGCTGATGTCGGAGCCGGCTGGACGCAAGGGCCATCAGAACTTTGCTCCTGCGCATCCTCGGATTCGCCAGGGAGCTCGACAATATCCTTCTCTGTCCGCCTGCTGCAAAGGAGAGGCGGTGTGTTGTTTTATGTGCAGTTTAGTTCGCGCTTGTGCCACAAGTGGCGCACAGAGTTCAAGGGACACTGAAGTGAACTCAAACTCCTGTTTTTGCTTGCACTGTGTAAACTGTATCCAATAAACACACTTTTCAACGTTTATCCGGGCGAGAAGGCGGTATTTCTTTCGGAAAGCCTGAAAGAAGGAAAACTACCACGTGTGGTTTGCGGCGGCCCCACCAACTAACAGCAGTTACGTCAGTTAAAGGTTGTACATAATTGGACAACGTCCAAAATTAGAGTTCAAACAAGTTTCGGTTTTTGTCCTGTGAAACAACACACTTGTCACCCAACGTTATCGTTGGATGGGCATTCTCGATATCTCAGTGATCGGTATACCACGCTTCTGCCATGTTTTCGCCTGTAAAAAATGTCAGACAAGGCTACCAGCATGGCTTGGAGTCAAAAATCACTAGCGCAGGCGTACGCAGGGGATGAACGCCCTCCGCGTCACCCCAGGCGCTCAATTGCGATGCGCTATTCCCCCATCTTTGCAATTTGCCTGTCTCGTGCCGGTATTGCGAGAGGCATGTTCGCACTAGGACCACGATCGGCTGATTAGGGACCGTTCCCACTGCCTGGAATGAAAGATTTCGGCGGTTCAAATTGCCCCAGCTCGACCCGAAAGGTGTGTACGGATTCAGTTTGACGAGATCTACGTCCTGCTGAAAGAATTTTGCAAATCGTTGCACTTTTGGGCATTTTAGGCCCATAGTTCTAAAATCGAGGTGGCGAGCGCGCTAGGCCTAACGGGCCGGCGTGGTCCGCCGTCGGCTTCGGCCGCATCGGAGCTCGCCTCGGGCCTCACCGGAGAAGAAATAACGTCGTCGGGACCTTCGACGGACATGGAAGTGACTCAAACGGAAGTCCAGGATGGATTTCTGGACCGCGGCTCAGGCCGCACGGCGATTGCAGTGCGTGGCTTAGACGTCGACGACTCGCCGTCGGGAAGCCACGCCGGATGGGTGGTTGTGAATCGTCGCAGCCGACCGACTAAGAGGGACTCGACCGAATCTTCGCAGCAGGTTCGTCAGCCCGGTAAGCGTTCTTCGACTTCACAACCATCGAGAGCGCAATTTGCCCAGAGAGTGAACGCGGCTTTTACGAAAGCAGCAAGGATGCCTAACATGCCCATTGGAGAGCATAAGGTGGTTGTTCGGCCACGTGGCGGACTGCTAGTGGGGAAATTGGACCCGCTCGTGCTCGTGCGAGCCATGGCGGCGGCAGCCAAGATCGAGTTGAATGCCTTTATGTCGGACAATGCATGCCCAAACGCGAACCAGAACATCTTTGTGATCGGAACGGCCAGCGAAGAGCGAGCCGGTCTGTACGACCGCGTGAGAGAGATTTCTGTCGGAGGCCGCAGCTACGCGGTGTTTGCCTACAGAGTTGCGCCGGAGAACACGGCTAAGGGAGTTATAGACAACATCTCCCCGGAACACTCGGCTGAAACCATCAACGAGTGCGTTATCCAAGACCGTAACCCCACGGTGCTTGCCGCGCATAGGATTGGAAGTTCCAGTTCTGTGATCGTGCTGTTTCGGGGCACCAAAGTCCCGTCGCACGTTAACTTCGCGGGCGTGTGGGTGAGATGCCGCCTGTATAGGCAGCACAAGGAAGTGTGTAGAACGTGCGGGAAAATTGGACACCGCAAAGATGTCTGCCCGCACCCGGAGCTCAGAATATGTTTCGCCTGCGGTCGTAACAACCCGGGCCCAAACCACGCTACCGAATGTAAGCCGAGATGCAAATTGTGCGGCGGACCGCACGCATCGGGCATGGGCAACTGCAAGAACAAGTTCAAAACGCCATTTATAGTCCGACAGCGTGAGCACGAGCGCAAGATGGCGGCCGAAAAGGCGGCAAAATCTGCCAGCCAGGCAAACAAGGTCCGGTTTCCCGGAAAGGAAGAATTCCCGAACCTCCGAGAAGGGGGCTTACATCACGCGAGCCGCAGCAAGAGCCGCGGCAAGAGCGGAGAGAGAGGGAAGAGCGGAAAGCGGAAGAGGAGCCAATCACGCAACCGCGCGACTTGGGCGACCGTTGCTAGGCAACGCGAGGAAGCCGGCAGCGCCCCTAGCGGCGCTCGCACCGCGCCAAGCGGAGAACGCGGGCGCTCCAAGACCCCGGCGAGGAAACCGAACGACCCGATGACGTCAAAGATGACGCAATTGGAGAACACGATCAAGATGTTGCAAGAGACCATCAAGCAGCAGCAGGAAACCATCAACAAGCTCACGGCAGCGCAGAAGCCGGCGTCCCCGTTCACGTGGACGCTCGGATCGGTCCCCAAACCGGCGAGCTTCACGGCCCTCGGGGTGAAACCGATGGCTGCGGAGCCGTCGACGCCACCGGCCATGTCGTTTACACCGGCGCCGGAACAGAAGAAGATCCGGCCTCCCCCAGCAAAGCTGCGCAGGAGGAAGGCACCGGAATCGGACACCGAAACCGACAGCGCCATGGGCGAAAACAGCTCGGGCGATTCTCAGACCTCATCGGACGCCGGCATCAACTACGCCGTCAGAATTCGCAAGATGAACAAAAGGCTCGATTGGCACGAGCGGGAAATCAAGGTTCTGAACGAGAAGGTGACCCATCTCGACGAGCGAGTGAGTCGCCTGGAAGTCAGAGTGGAGAAGGGTTTCGCCGAAACGAAGCAATCAATCGAAGAGCTCAAGCAACTCATCATGGGCCTAGCAAGCAAGATAGGCCACGGTAACCAGGAACAACAGCAGGGTCCGACTCCGAAACATGGATAGAAGACCCCAAGGCGATCAACTCAGGATTTGGCACTGGAACGCAAACGGGTTTCGGTGCCGAAAGGCAGTATTACAGCAGCACCTGCGATCGCTAGATGCATCGGAAATCCCCGACGTAATAGCGGTGCAGGAGACGCACGCGGAAGATTCCACGAAGATGACCCTGTCTGGATACCGCGCACACGCCTGCCCGCCGAGCGCCCGCACCTGCGGGAAGGGGGCGGCACAAGGCGTGTGCACGTTCGTCCGCAAAGGCATAGCGCACATCAAGCACGACAAATTCCTGGGTTCCCGGGATTCTGCGATAGAGCTCTGTGTAACCGAACTGGCCATAACGGGACGGCGAAGCGGAAGCAGAAGAAAGGGGAAGACGTCGACGACGATCTACGTTGCCAACGTCTACAGTAATCCGCAACACGGGAAACAGAAATTTAAGACGCTGTTTCACAAAGTCAAAGAAGCCACCCTTCAGGCGGGGAGGGACGTGGCGGGAAGAGGAGACGCGGCAGCCATCGTCTGCGGCGACTTTGACGCACAGCACACCGAACTCGGCTACACGCACACGACGGCCAAGGGCAGAAGCCTGCTGGACGACGCGAGCGAAGCCGAGTTCACGTTACTCACGAACCCGGCGCACCCGTCACGCATCGGAACGTCGACTGCCCGAGACACAAACCCGGACCTCGCCTTTGCGATCCTGCCCGACGGCGGGACCGCGAGGTGGCGGAACACGGGCCACAACTTGGGCAGCGACCACTTCATCATCGAGATCACGATGCCGCTGAGCCATTCCCGCGAGGGAAGCGGCGGCAAGGTTACCAAGCACAAACTGGTCGACTGGCACAAGTTCCGCGAAACGGAGCTTGGAGAAGTCGAAGACATCGAAGCGTGGACCGCCAACATGGTGGCCGCGACAGAGGGCGCCACCGAAGAAATCGAGGCGCCGGGTGACGTGGAGAGGATGGATCCCCGCCTCGCTCACCTATTGGGGGCCAGAAGATCGCTCAAATGCGATGGAGGAAACAACGCCATAACCGGACGCTGCGCAAGCAGGTGGCCAATCTCGGTCGCGAGATCGAGAAATACAGCCGCCAGCTCTGCGCGCAACAATGGTTCGCGCTATGCAACCAAGCCGACGGACAGCTGCACCGCGGCGGTACATGGAAGTTACTGCGACAGCTCATGGACGAGACCAAGAGCAGCGAATTTCAGCGCAGCCGAATGGCGCAGGTATTACATACCACCGCAAGACAGCTGGGCGAGGACGAAATGCACAGGCGTCTCAACGAGAAGTACCTGCCGTCCACCCAGCACGAGGATCATCCAGACTACGCGGGCCCGCCCAACCCCGAACTCGACCGAGACATCGAGGAATGGGAGGTGCGACAAGCCACGCAAGATTTGAACTGCCGGTCGGCCGCTGGCCCCGACAGGGCAACAAACAAAGCGCTGCGAAACATGAGCGACGCGGCCATCTCGTCGCTCACCAGCTTCTTCAACAAATGCTGGCGCAGCGGACAGTTACCGAAGATATGGAAGACGGCCAAGACCATCTTGCTGCCGAAACCCAACAAGCCGCCGGGGATAGAGGGCCTGCGACCCATCTCGCTTACGTCCTGCGTGGGCAAGGTGCTGGAGCACGTCCTCAACACCCGGTGGAATCGATACTTGGAATCCCGTGGGATGTACCCGGATTCGATGCTGGGGTTCCGGGCGAAGCTCGGCACCCAGGATGCAATGTTGCTGCTTCAACGAGAGATTCTGGAGCCCCCCGGCGGGGTTCCGAAGAACGACAGCCGCGCGATCCTGGGCCTGGATCTGCAGAGCGCATTCGACAAGGTGCGTCACTCTGCGGTCCTGGCCCAGGTGTCGCGCCTCGGGTTGGGATCAAGATCCTACGAGTATATACGGTCCTTCCTCTCTCGTCGCACGGCTCGGCTGGAGGTGGGAGGAGTCAAGCTAGAAGAGCGAGAACTGGGCAACGTGGGCACCCCGCAAGGCTCGGTGATCTCCCCGCTCCTCTTCAACCTCGTGATGATCGAGGTGGCGAGGGGCCTGGAGAAGCTCGGACCTAACATCAAGCACTGCATATATGCGGACGACGTCACCATCTGGGCGACGGGCGGCAGCGACGGCGACGTCGAAGCCGGCCTGCAGGCAGCGGTGGACGCCGTCGAGACCGCGCTCTCGGGCACGGGCCTCCGGTGTTCGCCGCAGAAATCGCAGCTCCTGATTCTTCCGCCACCCGGCCGGCACAGAAAGAAGGCGACCGAAGAAGCGGCCCGCAACATCGTGGTCCGCACCGGAGACGGCGAACCGATCCCGCACGTCCCGGGCCTCCGGGTCCTGGGAATGTTCGTGGACGCCGTCCAAACCAACAGCACGGCGGTGAAACACATCACGACCAAGATGGGCATCGCCACACGCCTTGTGCAGCGGGTCTCGTCTCGCTCGCGAGGCATGAAGGAAGAGAGCCTCCTGCGTTTGCTGCAGGCCTTCGTGGTCAGTCACGCAGCTTACGCGGGGGCTTTCCACCGCTGGACGCAGGCGGAACGTCAGAAGATCGACGCCGCCATCCGCAGGGCGTACGTGGGGGCCCTCGGGCTCCTGCAGGGAACCAAGACCACGGCCTTGCTATCTCTGGGAGTACACAATACGCTCTCGGAGATCAGCGAGGCACAACGAGCGTCACAGCTGGCGCGCCTGGGCAGTACTGCCGTGGGCCGACGCTTGCTGGCGAGAGCCGGCCTATTGCCTCCGGGCGAAGAGCCGACGACAACATCGACGACGGACGAGCTCGTTCCCCTGCGGGACGACCTCGTCAGACGACTAGTGGTCTACCCGCTTCCCAAGAACACGGACACGGAGCGGGACGGCGGAAGAAGGGCGGCACGCGCTCTCGCGCTCGCCCGGCAGTACGAGAACGACGACGGCGCAGTCTTCGTGGACGCCGCGAGGTGCCGGGGAAGACGCGACGCGTACGTGACGGTGGCGATTCGGGCGAGCACCGGGGAGCTGATCACGGCGAGCAGCGTGCGAGCTCGAACGGCCGGCCAGGCGGAGGAGATGGCGATCGCCGCGGCCATAGGCCTACCGGGCACCCGCACGGTGCTGAGCGATTCCAAGACGGCGGTGCGCAACTTCGCGCGCGGCGTGGTGTGGAGCGGTACGGCGCGACTGGCGGAGTCCCTGGAGGCTTCGCGGGCTGCGCGACAGGACCGCGCCAAGACTATCGTCATCAAATGGTTCCCGGCCCACGCGGGTAGGGAGCTGGCACCCAACATCTGCAACCGCAACGAGGAGGCGGACGCTGCGGCTCGTGGTCTCGCCACGTGCCGGGCCGCGGCCGATCGTCCGCCACACCTCGTCGACGATGGTGAGGAAGACAAAGAAGAAGAAGCGAAGCCCCTCGTCGACTACGGCGGGGTGCTCCGCTGGCACCGCGACCAAAGAAGAACTTTCCCACCTCCGCATAGGGAATTATCCCGGGCCGAGGCAACGAAGTTCCGGCAATTGCAAACGGAGACCGTGCTCACGCCGGCGCTTGCGTGTCACGTGTGCCCGGAACTCTATGAGAGTGCTACGTGTAGCGTCTGTGAACTGGAGACAGCGACGCTCGCCCATATAATGTGGGGATGCAACAGTGCTGTGCGCGATGGGGGGGACAATGTGCTGTGCCCGGCGGACACATACCCTCCGGAAGTGCGCGTGTGCGTGGGTTCCGTGGAACTCCAAGAACAGCGACGGGCGATCCAGCGGCTCGAAGACGCCCTGGCGAAACAAAGGCGAAAGGGGATCTCCAATCCGCCTACCCCTCCCGGCAGCGATGCCAGGGACGGTGGGAAGGACGGAGGAACCCAAGTAGCCGGAGCTAAGCCGGGCCCAAGTCTCCGAGGTCTACGTCCAAGACACTAGGACTCTTACCTAAGTCTACGACAGGGGTGAAACCGAGCCCTGCGTGGCCGGTGTAACCCTGCACGCCGGTTTCGTTCAATAAAGTCTTTTCTCTCTCTCTCTCCCACTGCCTGCGAGCTGTCGGTGCTCATAGCAACAGCATGCCAACGAGAACTCGCTAGCGCCTCCGTGTCAGTCTGCTCGCGGTTTGCGCACTCAGTCGTGGAGCAATGAACGTAAGAACGCATAATTGGTGAATAGAGTAGAAAATGCATGGGTCAAGAACCAAAAAACGTCAACTTAAAAAAAAATCACGCCATATCCACGGAATGAATGACGATAAGTGGGGCGAAGCTCGAGAGGGGGAAATCATCGGTAACCGTAATTCTCCCGTGAAAGTTCGCCCATTAGATCATTAAGAAAGACGTGAGACTGTGTGCGTACATTGTACAAATCAACTTTTATTTTCGGAGTCAATGCTCCCAGGCCCAGACCTGGTGAAAGACCCCGCGCCATCAAGGACTACCCCGCACCTTCACCACAATTTGTCACGTAGGATGGGACACAACGGTAAAGAAAGAACTTTTATTTAGGGCGAACTTGTGCCCGAACAAGACGAGAGGAAACGAGCAAAGGTCCTTGCGTCTCGTTCGATCTCCGAGAACGACATCCTGCGTTCGTGGCGTGATCTCTTGCGTGATCTCCCCCTCGCAGTGCACGTGCGCTCGCGCCTCCGTTGGCGAACACAGACAAGCTCGCGCTCCCGGTGCCGAGTTTGCGCTGCCGGTTGCAGCCGGGTCTTGCGCGTGCAACGCGTCCCACTTTGCGACATCTCCGAAAGCATGCGGCAGTAACGTACCACGAGAAACCAGGGATGGACAGACCCATGGCTTTAGGAGCTTCGCCCCTAAAACCATGCACTCTCGGGGATTCGAACTTAGGTTTTGCAAAACAACAAACCTACGGAAAGCCTCTACGGCTACGGAAAGCCTCTGGTTGTAACCATGGTTTCATAGCAGAAAGAACACTAAATCTGATAGGCTACGGAGAACGCACTATTATGACCGGCATGATCGAAGGAGTCGAATTTTACGAATTCCAGTGGGAAGAGTTGAGGGCCTCCACTTCTTTATAAATACTGGGTCGCAGTTTTCGTTTTCACAGACGGTGAGGTTCCTGGGATTTGTCTCAGGGTGATCGGCCTCTTAATACTGCTTCTCATGATAATGCCAGAGTCCGTCAATGCTTTTCAAAAGCATTGACGGACTCTGATAATGCTGACATTGTCTGTCATATTCCGCGAAGGTGTACTGCTGTTCCTCCAAATTAGTGGGAAGTGGGACGCTACTCGCAGAACCTTTGTTTACCCGGCGTTTCTGTAGTGAATGGCCCCTGCGCAGCTCTGCCTACCTAACGACCAATGCGGTCCTCGAAAATAAGTTTCTTTATTATCGCAATATGTGTGACTATGGCCCACTGTACATAGATATCAACGAGCAGCTGTCCCACAGGGCCGAGATGGAGGAAAATACTCTGGAAACGAAAGGCGCTTTGCGGGTACTAGCAAGTGTCAACTTCAATACGGTTTCATTTAATAGAGATTTCCTAAATGCATAAGCCTAAATGTAAGCCATGCTGTTTTTTTGAAAATATGTAACTAAGGGCCGAAAGGTGATAAAACATGCAGAAAATCTCAGAAACCACACTTTTAGGTTGCTGCATCTTACAAAATTTTGAATAGGGATGCATTATTCTAGTTCATTCCTTAGAACGTGCAAGCGAAAGCCTAGTTGTACCTTACGTTCATCTACTGTTAACTTCCTGTTGAACTTGCGGACGAGTACATCACAACTTGGCGAACCCTTTGGACGGCATACTCCGAAGCTGGTTCCCCTCGCTGGCCATGGCTTGAAGCCGCCTCTGCACCCACGTCGGCCTGAATCTTTTAAGGAGGCTCGTATTGGAAGTGCGGAGGCGGCCTTACCTACTGTAATGTTGCTATATTCCTTTCCTGGAGCGCGCTTCGTCGACATTTCGCAGAACTCTCCTGCGACCCTTGTACATCTCTCCTGTTTCCTTTTTCTTAAGTCCCAACTTGCTCAGCTATTTTCTGCACCTCAGGATGTTCTGTAACTCAAATCGTTCCCTTTAAATGGTGTAGTGACGCAAGCAGAGCTTCAATTGGAAATTTAATTTAAAAAAAGTGGTTATAACCGAAATACCTTTCAGAATTCATTTCTTTCGCTAATACCACTCCAACCTGCCGTGGCCACTCTGCGTTGGTGGCTATCAGGTATCAGCTGCCACTGCCACAAATATGGTGCAGCGTTTAGCTATTACACTTTCCAGACACAGAATTATTGCATTTCTTTAGGCATTCTCTCTGCAATCATATACAAAAGTTCCAGCGTGCCGATTCTGCGAGGCTACGTATGAAAAAGTTCGACACCAAGCAAATCGCGTCGTTGGAATTAACAAAATCAAACCTGTCGCTCTGTTTTAGCAATTTTGCGTCAGCATGTACACTCAGCTGTTCACGTGTAGTGCCACTGATTCTTGATGATCTTCCACTGAACGACTACGTGAATAAAGGAATTAACTTCCGCAGTGGGAAACATCGTTTGCTACTCCAAATCACACAGCCCCTAACGATACCGAAGATGGTTGTCAAACAGTTACCTAATTAAACTCGAATAAAAACGAAGCCATTCCAAATGCAAAGAAACTTACGAGTGCGGGCGTTTGTCTGGACGACGTGATAGCTAATATCCTGAAACTAAGATACACTTAGGTGGCGGGCGCTTAGTACCTATGTCTAGACAAGGCGTGACTCCAAGTGCTCTGCACTTAAAAAAACCGCACAGCAAAGGTCCTCCCTTATGTTACTACATCTTCTGCTGTACTTGGCAGGGATTTATATTTTCAGCCGTTTGACTTGTGTACTGCTCTCAATCAACCGAATGACTCTGAACGCCTTGTCATAACGGTCATGGCAATATGTTTAAAGAAAGCTGGAAAACTTTAAGGTACCGCCCTGTCGTTTAGCTCGTTCGCTGTCGCGCTATCTTGCCACCGCCGCAATCAGGCGGTGTATCGACGTAACGGACTTAAAGAGAGCGCCGCGGCGTAGCGCCGTAACGAACCCAAACGGAGGCTTCGAAAAGCAAGCGGCTTATATAGTCCTAACCGTTCTTCATTCCTGAAACGCTGGCGCTTATCATACATCTCCCCGTTGTTCAGCTCAAAGAAAACTGCAGGCACATTTCACGCAAAATCTCTTTAAATCTGGGTCATTCCATGCCAAACGTCCCAGCCGTAAAATCGACAATCCCGGATTTGCTCAGTAAAAATTGTGGGTCATCCTCGCATGGCCCACAATGCTCCCTGAAAGTGTTTTTGTCCAAAAAAATTTCTTTCTTATTCTATCGGCCATTTTACCTCTAGGGTTTAGAGCAAACTTACGTCTGTGAAAAAATTCATGAAAAAGTAACTTCTCTTACAATGACCACAATATTTTGTGAACATCATGTTGATACCGTGGGCTACTCTATGGCGCATTTTTAAAATATTTTTCTTTTTCTTTGCTGTGATTACGCCATTCAGAAAATACACGATGTCGAGCATTTTCAAACATTTTTAGCAAATACGAGCGCATTCTCTCAGCAAATGAAGCATTTTTACCTGTATCTCAGCATTGTTGAAAATTGATAAAAACTATATTTACACTGAAAAAAGGTGAAATGCGCGAGAAAACGTTTGTCAAACTTGGAAAAATCTCCTTTCTGGCCCATATTCACCTTGAAATTGCGCATTGTTGTGCTCGTAGTAAACATATCAAATACAAGCCATTCACTAGCACAAATGATCGCAGTTTATTTCAGAAAGTTTAATCAGAACAGTTTTTGTTTTAGCAGAGAAAAAAATTTTCAATTTGTACAGCGACACTACTTCACCCCGTTGTTCCACAGAGCGTCTTCTCTGCACAGCATGCACCTGCCTGCATGAAAGAGGTGCGAGCCAGCGGGTTTGCGCTACAAGAATACCTTTCGCCGCAACGGTATTTGTAGCGTCAGTACAGGATAAAGGAATACTTCGCGTGTTAGTGGGAAAAGTACAACGTGGAGCTAGCGGTGGTGCTCCCGTTCCATTACGGGCAACTCAACGGCTGGACATAAGATGTGTATTAAAGCAACAGGTTATGCAATTTCCGCTAACGCATACAAATAAATCCGTTTAACTAGATTACTCCGCCTCTGTTTATTTCGTAATTTTCGGCATACTTAAAAGATACCACTTATAACATACCCTGCTTCTTTATGCACGTCCATGTCCAGCTAGTCGTTCAGTTACCCGTACTCATGCAATGGGCGCACCACCGCTAGCTCGACGTTGTAGTTTTCCCACTAACACGCGAAATATTCCTTTTAGGGGCGAAGCTCCTTAGGGCATGGGTCTGTCCATCCTCGACGTATGTATCTAGCCACCTCTAGTTTAGTTCTTGGATTGTTTACTAGATGGCGTGGCTACCTCTAGTTTAGTTCTTGGATTGTTTACTAGATGGCGGTACTTGTATATGATGAAAAGATGCGCTTGGATTGTTTACTAGATGGCGTGGCTACCTCTAGTTTAGTTCTTGGATTGTTTACTAGATGGCGGGGAGCGTTGTAATAAAATCCGTTCGCTGTTGGCGCGCGCTCGGAGTCGCCCGATGGATAAGGCTGCAGATGTGCGAGCCCGCGAGGCAGAAGCGCTCCGTGAAGCTGCGCGACGCCGCCGCCAAGATCCTGCCGTACGAGAGCGGGAGGCCGAAGCGTGTCGTCTGGCTGCGCGACGCCGCCGCCAAGATCCCAGCGTTCGAGAACGAGAGGCCCAAGCGTCACGGCAACGGTGCGAGGACCCTGCCGTACGCGAAGCGGCACGGCTGCGGCGCGAAGAGGATCTCCAAAACGTCAGAGAACGGGAAGCGGCGAGAAAGCGCGCGTATCGGCAGGCAGACCCCGATGCAGTGACAGCTCGTGAGGCGTCTGCAAAACGCATCAGGCGAGCTCAGCCCCAAGGTGCCGACGCGCGGTTTAAGCAAGACTTTCTAGACGTTACGTTCGGACACAGTTGCAGTGTGTGCAACTTTCACTGAAGAGTCACGGTTTTACCGATGATTTCCCCTCAGGAGCTTCGCCCACTCATCATCATTCACCCCGTGGATATGCTGTGAATTTTTTTATGTGCTGACGCTACGAATACCATTGCGGCGAAAGGTATTCTTGTAGCGCGAGCCCGCTGGTTCGCGCCTCTTTCATGCAGGCAGGTGCATGCCGTGCAGAGAAGACGCTCTGTGGAACAACGGGGTGAAGTAGTGTCGCTGTACAAATTGAAACTTTTTTTCTCTGCTAAAACAAAAACTGTTCTGATTAAACTTTCTGAAATAAACTGCGATCATTTGTGCTAGTGAATGACTTGTATTTGATATTTTTACTACGAGCACAACAATGCGCAATTTCAAGGTGAATATGGGCCAGAAAGGAGATTTTTCCAAGTTTGACAAACGTTTTCTCGCGCATTTCACCTTTTTTCAGTGTAAATATAGTTTTTATCAATTTTCAACAATGCTGAGATACAGGTTCAAATGCCTCATTGGCTGGGAGAATGTGCTCGTATTTGCTAAAAATGTTTGAAAATGCTCGACATCGTGTATTTTCTGAATGGCGTAATCACAGCGAAAAAAAAAAGAAAAATAATTTAAAAATGCGGCATAGAGCAGCCCAGGGCCTCAATATGATGTTCACAAAGAATTGTGGCCATTGTAAGAGAAGTTACTTTTTCATGAATTTTTTTCACAGACGTAAGTTTGCTCTAAACCCTAGAGGTAAAATGGCCGCTAGAAAAAGAACAAAAATTTTTTGGACTAAAACACTTTCAGGGAGCATTGTGGGCCATGCGAGGATGACACACAACTTTTACTGAGCAAACCCGTGATGGTCGATTTTACGGCTGGGACGTTTGGCATAGAATGACCCATCTCCGACAGCCCCGCATCCATATATGTCCGTTGGGTTGGCTTTAACGATAGTAAGCGAAAAAAGTGGTCGCCGAATAAGACGCCTTCCTAACTGCGCAGTAACGTTCCGGCACGTGCCAGATGAACGCAAGTATAGAACTGTCCGAATTTCCACTCCCACTGTTGCAGGCCGGGGACAAGCTAGCACTGAGAAGGCGGGAAATTTGAATTGCATTTAGATAAACCTTCGTTCAATACATCAAGACAGGAATGAAAGACACGGAAGCGAACAGCGTGATGGGTGGTAGCAGTGAGTGGATAACGGTGCCACAGCTCATTATGGCGAATATTTTTTTAATTGCAGAGCACTTAGGAGGCCGATTCGCTCGATCGCTGTCACGCTGTCTAGCTACCGGCGCAATCAGGTGACGTAACGACGTAACGGGCTAAAACAGAGCCCCCTAGCTTAGCGCCGCAATGGATCCAGACAGAGGCTTCGAAAAACAAGCGGTTTATTAGTCATACCCATCCTAAACTGCTGAACCGCATCCACTTGTCATAGAACTCCCCATTATTTAGCGCAAAGAAAACTTCAGGTACATTTGAGGTAAAACCTGTGTAACTAACCGGCAGCCCCGCGTACACTTAGATAATAACGCTCGCTGTTTTTTTTACTGTAGTAAACGAAAAAAGTGGCCGCGGAATGCACGCGTTCAAAACGGCGCAGTGGGGATCGATCACGTGGGAGATGAAAGAGAGCACAAAAACAACAGAACTCCCGCTCGTGCTGTTCCAGGCATAGCGCGTGCTAGCACCGCGAAGGCGGGAAAAACTCAATTTCTTTGGACAAAACCTCTGTTCAATTTATCAAGAGAAAAGGGAGACAGGGAAAAGAAGAGCCTGAGCAATGATGCAAACGAGCGGATAACGGCATCATATCACTTCTGGCGGATTATCGCGTTAAAAACATGGGTCCGTCACGGTGCACAGTACTTATTCGCTCCATTCCGCATGCGTCAAAGACATTTCGCTGCCTATGCGGCCAAGCATTGGGGGTGTAGTCTGCCGGGTACCGTAACACGATGGATCACATAGCTGCAGCTATAAATGTGCTTTAACTTACCTGTCCTTCGTTGTGTCGTCGCTTGTCGGGGGGCTGTTCTTCGAAGGCTTGGCACGAAGATTTCGGTTTGCACCAACCGGCGACTGTGCCGTGGTCTCGTCAGCCTTAGACGACGAGACGACTGCCCCCGCGTCCGGAGTGCTCGTTTTCGTTCCAGCTTGACCGGTCAATTCCAAGGCGCTATAAAGGAGAGGGTAATTATAGCCGTTTGTGGGGTCCCTCCGCCTCCTAAGGATAAACTAACCTCTCATCACTGCGCTGCACTTCCGACCACCACTTTCAGATTGAGTGGAATTCTTTTTTTTTATCACACAGCAGTTGTATCGCTGATAAGGCAGGGCATCTCGCTAAATTTATATTAAAGGGAAAAAGTTGCAGGGGACATCTGCGTTTAGGTCTTAAGATGTAATACACGATAGCGTTACTTCGTAGTCAACGGAGCTGCTTGGAATCGCATTTCATGCTCTCCGAGCGCGGAAGTTTAACCTATAGCAACAATGGCTTTGTGTGGGAGAAGGAGCTTCACTGCGAGGAAAGGGCGATTGATAAAACCACGTATCATGTCTATCTTCTGCGCAGCAGTATCATTGCAGACAAGCCTACAAGCCTGCCTCCTCCTTTGCACATTTGGTTTAAGCCACTACGCCTGTTTCAGCCCCAGGCGCGAGCTCTCGTTTGGGTAGACGTACTTCCAGGGAGACGGGGACGCTGTCTTCCGTAATCGCTTCATGAGCACAGCTGATGGCAGACCATTAGCCTTTACGGAAAGTCGCCGAATGAGCCCAGTAACAGTATCACGTCAAGATTGGTTAATCGGCGCATACACCAACGGCGGGCGAACGAACTCGCTGGGCAGACGCGACGCTTGATGAATCACCACGAACTATTTCTGCCACAGCCTATGCCGAAGTATCATTTCGCTGCTTCCACCCACCAGGTATTCTTTGCGTCTGGCTGCCTCAGTCGTAGTTTCCGGTTGGCAGTGGTGACGTATTTCAGTGGACAATTGATGAGCACGACTGATAGCGGACGGGTAGCGGCACGGCAAGATCGAGAAATGAGCCTAATAACGCTATCGCGTTAAAAACATGGTGCCGTTACATTCCACAGTAAATAGCAAATATTTGCTCCGTTACGCGCGCGTCAAGTCATTTCGTTCACTATGCGCCCGAACGTTGGATAAGGTAGTCTGACGGGTACCGTAACACGATGGATCACTTAGCCAGCTGTAAATGTGCCTTAACGTACCTGCCCTTCGTCGTGTCGTCGCTTGTCGTTGGGATGTGCTTCGAAGGCTTGGCTCGACGCTTTTCCTCTGAGCCCTCCGGCGACCGTGCCGAGGTCACGTCGGTCTTAGACGACGAGGCGACTGCTCCCGCGTCCGGAGTGCTCGTTTTCGGTCCAGCTTGTCCCGACAATTCCAAGGAGCTGTAAAGGAGAGAGTAAGGATAGTCATTTGGGGGGGGGGGCACTGAATTCCTTAGGACAAACTAACCTCACAGGCTTCGCTGCGGTCTCGCCTGCGTCCTTCTGCTTCGTTGAGGGCTTCTTGCGGCTCTTTTCGCCTCCAGCCATAGCCACGGGAGGCGTGATCCGCTCGTACTTAGACGGAGAGACGGCGGCTTTCTTGTTCGGTGACTTCCCTTTCGCCCCCGCATGCCTGGACAATTCAAGGGCACTAAGCAGGGGGTAGTAAGAGCAGATGTTTGTAGGTGGACTGCGCTTTCTAGAATTGAACCTACCCCTCTTTCTTTCCGGCGTTGTTGCAAGGATCCTTGGAAGGCATCTTGGAGCGCTTCTTGTTTCGCTTTTTGCCCGCAACCGATGACGTTGACGGAGAGACGCCTGCCTTCTTGTGCTTGTCGTCCATGGTAGCCGCTGCTTGGAACGATAAATCGAGAGCGCGGGAGTAGGATGGACCTAGAGCTCTTGGGGGAGCGAGAGGGCGTGACGACAACGACGACGGCGGATCACGTGAATCACGAGCGCATGAGGGGCATTTGGGGCGTGAGCGCGTCGTTGTTCTCTTTGCCGACGGTGGCCAATGTCTACCCCCTCAAGTTAAACCCCACCGACTGAGCGGCTACACAGATAATCTTTCACATTACAAGCAAACTCGCCGCAGCCTCCCACCACCACACTGGCGCCTCTCCAGAGAGGAAGCTACAACTTGCGGCGTCTCCAAACAAATACCTACCCACATCCCACCCGCCTCCATCTCATCTTCCCCACCCAACAACCTTCCCTCTGCGCTTACTGTCCCCAGCCTGGCTGGCACCATCTACCACATCATATGGGAGTGCCAACGAACTCCAGACTTTTGTCGCCCCCCCCCCCTTTCCAACCGAACCGTACAACCTTCCCTCTGCGCTTACTGTCCCCAGCCTGGCTGGCACCATCTACCACATCATATGGGAGTGCCAACGAACTCCAGACTTTTGTCGCCCCGCCCCCTTTCCAACCGAACCGTCAAGCAGTGTAGGGCTTCCCTGGCCAGCCCGGACACGGATATCCAGCTTAAGTTGGTGACCCGAGCACGGACGGCCCACTGAAGTCAAGGCATTCCGGACTAGGGACGCCTTCCACGGAGCGAGGCCCGCACATCAGCCTCTGCTGGAGAAATAAAATTTTTTTTCTCTCTCTTTCTCTCTTTTTTCATCGTGAAACGCGGCTTGATCACAGCTGAGTTGCAACAGCGAAAGGGGGGTATCAGCACAAAGTTGCCGGTGAACCGGACAGAGGATTTCTTCTCTGCTCACAGGCGGATGCCGATGCCGGTAAGATGGATGCCGATGATGATAGCAGGATGTTTCCAGTGCATGCCCACGCAGGGATTGGGAGATCGAGGTCCCTTCGCTTCCCGTCATTACATTACCCCCACCCCCAACGAAGGGAGAGCCATCCTGGTTAGTTGGTTGATTGGTTGGGGCCAAGATAATAATAGCGCGTGCCAACTGTGTGTGATAGCGAAGTCGGACTGGGATCTCTTTGGGCTATATCTAGCACTTTTGGGCTATTCCCTGGCTAGCGCATAACTCACAAGAATCGGAGAAGAAACAAAAATGCGTGTCATCAAGCAATTTCGATCTCTCGGGGAATCAGCCTGCACTTTGCTTGAAAATTTATTTGTGCCTGCACTGACTTCCATCGACGTAAGACGCATGTTCCCGGACCGACCAGTCGCTGCAGCCTCTGCTATGTCCCGTTCGTCCATATGAGTGTGTCGGCATTGCTTCCTGCTTCCACGGCACGTGAGGTTGGTGCATTTATCCTGTGCTTCCTTTTCCGACGCCACGGTGCATCACAGAAACTATTTAGCGATAAAGGGCGTGCATTTCTCTCTAAGGCTCCTTCCCGAATGCATAATTGGGCATTGCAGCACCACATTAGCATTATATTCGCGATCTAATGGACTCAGAAAGATTTAACCGTATGCTCGGGGACTTTATTGCAAAGTACGTCGCATACAACCATTCGAGCGGCAGCTCCGTGCTACCGTGTGTCACATTGGCTTACCAAACTGCCGTGCAGATCGTTATGCAGGTTTTTCACAGTCCTCTAGCATATGGACGCGAGCCGTCGTGCACTGCAGCCGTGAAGCGTCCCAATAACACCTTCTTTCTGACGTAATGCACCACGCTCAAGAATGCCTACAGCTCGCATATACATTTACGTCGAACGACCGAGGACAACAGAACAAGCGTCATGAATAGAATACCTCGTCTACTTCCTTCCATGCTGGCGATCTCATTTGGCTGCGAAAGCGTTCTACCACTCCCGGTCTCTCCTCTAAGCTCCTTTCTAAGTACCGCGTCCCCTACGGTGTCGCCAGTTCTTCATACCCCATCAACTATGTAGCTGAACCACTGACGCCACCGGATGACCTCCGCCGTTTTGGCCGCGAACTGTGCCCGTCACTCATTGAAAGCCCTTTTACAATCATGTTGAGCTGTACTGGCCGTGAATCACCGGACGGCTCCCTCTTCGGCGGAAGGTGATGTTAATGGAGAGGTATATGCAACTCAACCATCAAATGTCCCTGCAGGAATACGTGGCGGAAGCATCGGCTATCATCATCCATGTACGCCCCTGTGAGAAGAGGAGAGATCCCCTGAGGGTCTCTCACCTTGAACAGCTGAGGTTCACCTTGAACAGACTGCGCTTTTTAAGTGCGAATGCACTTCTTAAGCGACCCTGAACCTGCGTCCACCGGCGATGTCCGCGCACGTGGAGATGGGCGCGCGCAGCCTGGACGCTGACATGGCACATACCCACGTGGGGGATTGGCCAGGAATCTCCTCGTCTTCCTTGGCAACGGGGGGAGATGGGTGCGCGCTGCCTGGCCGCTGACATGGCACATACCCACGTGGGGGATTGGCCAAGAATCGGGCGTGAGAAGGGCTAATGCACCTGCTTAAAGGAGTACTGACACGAAATTTCAAAGCTGAGATCCGCTCTAGCAATCAAGTACAACGACAACACAAATAGGTGTCTGTGAATAAATGCATCTTTCTTTCTTTGTAGTTGTGTGTGTGTGTGTGATCTCTCTTTCGCGAACATTACCGAACCGCGCAAATTCGACTCGTGCATTCGCACTTTCACATTCTTCCCCTTGGGGAAATGCGGGGAATTTTCCCGCCTCTCGCATCCACGACTCAGCTATCAATAAATTTTGTAGATAAGTGTGACATTTGTACTTTCCAGTTACAGCGACCGTTATTTCAATTTTGCTACGTTATGAATGAGTGAAAGGAGATTGCGTAGGGAAAACTTTTGGGCATATGCTCGACACGAAGCATTTGTTTGACCTAACAAGTACCTTTTTCTTCGCCATTCACGCCAGTTGTGTAAATAAAAACGAAATGTTCGTCCATTCAGCTGTTCACGGCCTCATCAAATTAACCAAAAACAAAATGCTAAAGCCCTTATTTTTCAAACGGGCCACCGTCATCGTCAAAGGCGGCTTACCTCATTTTGCCGTCGATTCCGGTGAAGGCGGTCAGGATGGGTCTTGAGGTGTTCTCGACATACGCCGCTGGGCCGCTGCGGTACACCAGAACATCACATATTCCCACACAAAAAGTCGAGGGTGTTAGGTCGGGGGAGCGCAAAAGCCCAGGCATCGAAGCTGAAGTTCGCCCCATTCACGAGGTTAGGAAAGTTGGCGCCAAGGAAACGACGCGCTTCAGCCGCGAAGTAGGCTGATGCTCCATCCAGGTGCAAAACGCAAACCTGCTTGTGCATGTGGTTTTCACAAGCTCTGGCAAACACTCGTCATCGAGAAGGTGCTGATGGGGTGCGGCTGTGCCAGAGCTGTCGAACAATTAAGGCCCTTCCACACTGTGGAAACGGCTGACCTGCGAAAGTGCACGTTCTACACGGAGTGCACGGAACAAAACACTTTTGTTTGTAATTTACGGCTGAGCTCACTTCATAGCCAATTACTTGAATGAAATTAAATTTGTGAACACCCGAGCTTTATCTTAGCGGTCGAGCGTAGACCTGTTTTTTCCTTCCGGCGTCGTAAGCATCTGTCTGTGCAACAGGCCATCCCAATTATCTCTACTACTGCGGATGCCATACCTGTCGCATTGGGCTTTTTGATGGCCGCGTTTAAACCTCACCCAAACACAACGGACCTGTCATCAGAAAGGACATCAAACCTATAGCTCCGTGTGCCCCGCCCCCGTCTCCACTCCCAATGTCCAAGCGGGCCAGTGCTGTTTACTCTAAAAGGATTCTGAGCTACTCGACCAGCCGAAACTTCAGGCGGCAACTGCTACGGAAGCGGCTTTTCGTTGTTTTCGGACACATTCACGCTTTTATCCGGGATGACACTTCTTCAGTTTCCGCTCTTCTTCCTCGAAGTGAACGACATGCGTCCGTCCCATAGCGAGTTAGCACCTCTAAGGCCTCCACCTTTATTCTAGCGGACGCACACGTGGGTGCCCCTTTCGCTCCCCAGTCGTAGGCATCTTATTGTCTGTGCAGCACACCAACCCAGACCCATTGATTGATTGATTGTAGGGTTTAACCCGCCGACGCAACGCAGGTGATGAGACGCGCTGTAGTGGAGAGCTCCGCATTAATCTTGACCACCTGGGGATCTTTAGCGTGCGCCGAAATCTCATACACACGGGCGTTTTTGCTTTTCGCCTCCATCAGAAAAGCGGCCGCCGTGGCCGGGAATCGAACCCGCGACCTCGTACTTACCAGCAGAACGCCTTAGCCACTGAGCCACCGCGGCGGGTACCAACCCAGAACCAAGGCGCTCGGTTGCGGAGGACCCCAGACAGGGCGCATTGAGCCATGTGACTGCCACGTTTAAATCTCCCTCCACCACAACGGGTACGACATCGGTAGCGGCATTAAGCCCTGCTGTGCATGCACGCCCCCTACTTGCACCTCCAATCCGTGCACTCCTAAACCAGCAACCGCGGATGGGCGGATAATGAAGCATGAAATATACCGGCGAATGGAGAGAGAAACACTTTATATGCGGTCTGACTAAGATCTATACTTATTCTTCCGCCAGAAGAACTATGACCATCCAGTCAACGATGGCCGCCAACGCGACAATGTCGCTCGGAATGGCTTTCAAGCTAAAGAAGAATAATGAGATCACGCCGGCGTTCCAACGGGGCAAGTTGCTTTTAACCGGTAAGGACCCGCTGCCAGTGGGCGGGGTGGAATTTGAGGCGACAACGGCCGCATCTTCATCCACGGTAAACGGCGGTGGCGGCGGCTTTCGGGCGTTTTAGATGCGAAGCAGTGTATGGTCGAGCCTGTTCCCTCCGCCGTTGTGCGGCGTCCACACCCCCACTGTGCATGCCTGGCCAGGCACCGCTGATGATGATTGTGGCAGGATGCCCCTAGGGATTGGCCAACCAAAGAATCCATCACGAGATAGCTTCACGTTCAACCACCGTCGTCATCGTTCCGTAGGGGAACCCTGCGTAGTATGGAAGGTCCTCTCCTTTATGTCCTCTCCTAGTAGTATGTCCTCTCCTTTCCTACGCTCCTCTCCTCTCCGGCATTCCTCCTCTCCTCTCTGAGGCTCCTCTCCTCCGGGATTGCGCAACGAAGGGCAACACCTGCGGCTCCGTGCGCAATTATGCCAAGCAGCTTAGGGTTAGAGACGTGACGGTAACCGCTGCATACTCCGCTGGGGGCGCCACTGTAGCTCCGCGGTATAAATGACGCGCGCACGTGCTCCGCTATCCTCATTCTCCTCCCGCAGCGCCTTTCGCATACTACTCAGGGTTCCCCTAGGGAAAATGGTGAATTTTTTTACACCCATTCGCGCAGTTGTAGATTCGCCGCAATTATCTGATAACGGCGCTACGGCCGCTGTCAGCCCAGTGCGCAACTTATGAAGGAGACATCGGCGGGTGCGAGGGGAATGCCCGTACTGATAACCGTTGTGAAAGAGTTGTCAGCGGTGGCAAGGAAGAGCCCTGGAGTGGCGAAAAGTAAATCGGCTGCACCAAAATGAAAACTGTAAGGGGGAGGCATATACTGCTTTGCTGTAAAAACGGGACTATTGCCCCCCGCCTACCCCCCCCCCCCCCCCTCCATCGCCAGATTCAGCACTAGACGATAATGCATGTGGAGTTCCAATGCTGTTGTGGTCGCAAAATGCGGCTTTGTTTTCCACCTTAAGCGCGTGCATTGGCGGTTCATAGGCCCGTCGAAGGGTAATGCTGCCTCATCGCTAAAACAACGAAATGCAGGTTTCCAGTGCCTGTCGCGATTCGCCCAGGGTGCCGAACCGGAACCGAACCGGTACTTTTTTCGAAGCTGAAGCAGAACCAGAACTTTTATTTTGTCAGCCCGCTGAACCCGAAGCGGAACCTAATAAAAAAAAAACAAATAACGGTTACCGGTTCACAACAAAATGGTTAAACAATACGTTGCTGATAGTGTGTGTTCAATGTTTTGGGGGGCTTTCCCCCTTCGCGCAAGATAAACTTCGTAATCCCTCACGCACTCGTCGCTTTCAAAGCAATCGCAACATTATCAATGCTCTATAAGCGGTCACAACAAGGGGAAATGTAAGGGCGCCATTTCTTCCATTGGTATGCTGCTGCTTATCTTCCGGGCAGAGTGAAAGTCTGAACGGAAGAAATGACACACTTCGGGCGACCTATAAGCGATGGGGGTCTTCGGCTTTGCCTTTCCTTCGCTGGGGCTGTATACGCCTCGAGCTTCGTGATCGCTGCGCCGCCTGCCGCCGCTTCTCCGCGGCGCTTACGGGATATCCGCTGCGCAGCTGATAGCGGCTCATGCAATTTTTTGGTTCTCTTTTGCTTCTTTTTGCCTTTCTTTGCCCTGAACATCTTATTATGGTGATGTCTGTAAGCAAACAGTACGTTTATGGCACTTCAAAAAAAAAAAAAAAAAAAAACAGCTGCGTCCTGATTAGAGTGCTCGAATGCCAACAAGAGCTAACCGGGGACGCGGTACTGCGCGCTTCTTCGCCGCCCTTACGGCCGTCGGCGACGGCAGCGGCATATCACCACTGTCAGCTCCGAATATCTCAGGCGCAAGTGAATGCTATTGAGGCCTCGTTTAGTCGTAATATTGGCACAGTGAGAGGTTGGTATTGTTTTGCAGCGCGGACAACAAATTCGGCCTTGTTTTGAATGTATACGTCGTAGAAAAATATCATTCGGGGAGGTGATTACCTAATACCTGCCCTTGTGCCCTTATACAAATAGAAGCCGCGCGATAATGTTAAGTATATTCCAAGTCTGTGGGTGTTTAAATATGGTCCAATTCCCGCCTGATAGCACGGACCAAGCAGAGTAATGAAACCACGGAAAAAATAAATGGTCTGCCAAGTCCGGAAGCAATGTAATAGCTCATGCGGGAATGAAAAAAACCCAGTACAGCTTCGGAAATCCTAGAGACGTTCGTCTTAGCTTAAGCAAGGATGAACTCACTGGACCAACTAGATGCGAAATGCACCGATATTTTCCAAGACAGGGAGAGGCAGGAGGGCGCTGCTTAACTGTCGTTGTGTACAAATGCGGAGCTAAATCAAGGAATGACCGTTTTAGTAATCACACACAAGCTGAGCGTTCACCTTTATTTTGGTTTTCGACTTTAATGAACAGCTGATCACTCGGCGGACACATTTTTTGAAGTATACAGTACGGAAGTTTACAAGCGATTAAAGGTGCCGTTGGGGGAGTGTGGTATCTGGTAAGGCCCTGTGATTTCACTTTTGTGCTAAATTCTGCAGGCTCCCTGTGTCATTTGATGATGTTTCGAAGAAGCGTTTAGTCACGGCCTCGGATATAAGCGGGTGATATATGTAACCGATGACTGTTTGGGAAAGCTCACCTCGCGACAAGATGACCTAGCCGTAAATTATTTGTGTTGACTACCGGATGTAATTTTGCATTATCCATCGTACTTATTGCGTAGGATGTCCATGAAATGTATGCCACATTGGCTTGTTCGGGGTAGTGATCAATATCCGAGATATGAAGCGTAACTGGCGGGCTTTCAGGTATGAGTGCTCCGCTACATTATGAAACCACACGAAACCGATTTACACCGTAGTGTATAGCCGTCGCATGAGCATCTGAACGAACACTGCTTACGGTGGTACTGTTAGTAAATTTCAGGGCAGTGGAATTACAATCAGCTCCATGCATAGGCTGGTTTCGCGACGCCGGGCTGGGACACACACCTGGCGGTTATGCGGACAAAATGTACCACAGTAAGATCGCGTTGGAAGCATTTACACTCTCGTAAATACACCACATTTGCGAACAGGGTGATTGCTCCACATAAATATGTATTTCCAACGCATACAAACGGAAAATATCAGTCGCGAACGTGCTTCAAAAGCAATGGCGACAGTGGTGAGCGGGCCGTCGACTCCCGCGTATGCTTTCGAAACGGGCCGCTAGGAGGATTTCAGTGGCGCCCCTACAGGCAGAGCTCGAGGCGTATAAGCGCAACAATTCCACAAGCCTGCTGCGCTACGCATCGGCGAAGGCCCTCATTCTAAGCGCGCCTCGTTGTTGTATTTCGTAATTTGCTTAAAATGGTCGCACGCTTAGAAAGTGTAAATAATTGAGAACTGTCTTACTCAGGATAGCTTCAGTGGCTATAAGCAGCTGGCAAAGACTCACGTTTGATCAGCGCCCCCGCCGGCCGTTTTTCTGACATAGATGAGAAACGCAAACGTCTATGTGTCGATATTTGGAAGTTCATTAACCATTCGCAGGTGTTGAAAATTTCTCTGGCGCCTTGCAATATAGGTTGTGGCATATAGCACAGGCATAGCTTCGGTCCATCAAACGCCTCTACATTTTTCGACAAGAATGTTTTCACGGGAAAATCAGAACAAAGAGCTCATGATTTCGTTTTGAACGACTCCGCGCAGAGTTCGCGCAGGGATAATTTTTGCTCTTTTTCGCTCCCTTAAGCCACCTAAAAAGCACAAAACCAAGTAATAGATTTTTTCTAAACGTTTCTTCTTTTGCCTTACCTTTAAGATAAACAAACTTCTTGTTACTTGGAGAGGAGCGAGCGCAGAGGTACCTCAGAGAAATTTGTACCGGATATTCTCGTTTTACATTGACGTCATGAGTTTTGTTAGAAACCACTTCACCGCAAACCACTTTACCTCTGCCCCACTACAGTCCTCCTACACTGAACTCTAGGAGGGCAGATGCTTTGTCAGGCACACCGCCTATATCTCTACCTCCCCCGTCACGGATTGCATCCTTGGAAACAACTCTGAATAAAAAAATAGCAGAGAGAAGAAAATGAAATCACTTAGGAACTTAGGTAATTTACCCCATCCGGAGAAAAAATTACACCATCTCCCCGAAGGGAACTCTGTGGTAATGCAAAGCATGGGGGTTCCGTGTTGGTTCCACACTGAAGCAGAACCGGCGCAGGCGGTGTCTCGAAGCAGACTGAATGCCGCGCAGCGCGCGCACCTGCTTTTATACAGCTGGAGGAGAGGAGAATGGAGGAGAGACGTGCATGCGCAGTGGGGGTGTGGACGGCGCAACAAGGGAGGGACATAGCCCCGACCATGAGATGGCTCCTGGAGCAACCGCGTCGCCGATGTCTTCCTGTGCAGGCACGAGACGAGCACGCTTCCCCTTTAAGGGCTCCTGGAGCGACAGTGTTGCCGGTGTCTTCCTGAGCCTGCACGAAACGAGCCGAGCGGCGAGGTGGAGAGAGAGAGAGAGAGAAGGAACTTTATTTGAGCCCAAACTGGTAGAAGGAAGGGTGTGACAGGGAGGAAGTCACCTAGCCTTCCCCGTTAGATGGCGGCCATGAGCCCGTGGGCCCTAGCGGCTTCTTCCGCCAGCTGGACGAGTAGTTGTTGTAAGTCGGGGTGAGAGCTGAGCAAGGCGGCCTCCCATTGCTCCTGAGTCCTGATCTTTAATGTTCTATTAGGTGAACTAGGTTTCTGTGGGCATGCCCATATGATGTGTTGTAGGGTGGCTTTGTCTGCACACCACTTGCATCTGTTGGAATACGTGTCTGGGTAATATCGGTTGTAGAGAACAGGGTTGGGGAAGGTGTTCGACTGTATTCGTCTCCACGCAACCGACTGCCATCTGTTGAGGGAAGAGTGTGGTGCAGGGTACTTGAGGCGACTCAACCTGTAGTGGTGCGTGATCTCCCTGTACGTGGCCAGCCTGTCTCTGCTCCCCGTGAACGTAGGCCCGATGTCTCTGTCGAGGTCAGCCTGGTTGCCGAAATCTCGGGCAGCCTCTTGAGCCAGTTCATTCCCCGGCAGAGACGAGTGCGCTGGTGTCCATACAAGGCGAACATGTCTGCATCTGTCGCCAATAAACGTAGAAAGAATTTTGGCCGCTGGCAGGGATATTCGTCCCGCCAGGAAGTTTCTTATTGCTGTCTTGGAATCAGACACAATAATTTTGGCTTCCGTGCTAGCTATTGCGAGCGCAATAGCCGCTTCTTCCGCCACCTCAGGGTGCGTCGTCAGGATTGTGCTCGAGGTCACTGAGTTTCCTTGCTGGTCTACTACGGCTACGGCCGCAGCCTGTCGGTCGTGATAATCCGCAGTATCCACATAGAGGACATGTGGGTTCCCGCACAGCTGCCGGTGAAGTGCAGAAGCTCTGGCGGTTCTTCTGTCTTGATGATGATCCGGGTGCATATTTCATGGTATTGGAGAACAATGGATGTATGATCGAGTGCTGTCATCCAGAGAGCACTTGATACCGTGTTGAGAAGCGAAGGGGATGCGCAGGGACCTTAGAATTGCGCGGCCAGTCTTGCTGCACGAGAGCCTGGTTAGCTGCGCCATCCTTTGTGCTTCTACTAGCTCTTCCAGGGTATTGTGCACCCCCATTGCTTGGAAGCGCTCCGTAGATGCCATGACGGGTATTCCTACAGCTTGCTTGTAGGCTTTCCGGATGATGCACTGGAGCTTCTCTATTTCTGCTCTTTTGAAGTTCAGAAAAGGAGCCACGTATTTGATGCGACTTATAATAAAAGCATGAACCAGGCGCAGTAAATTTGCCTCCTTGAGGCCGTGGTGTTTGTTAGCTATGCTGGCTATAAGTCGGCTGATTTGCTCCGCACTAGATTTCAACGTCGATACAGTAGCTGTGTTGGCTCCATATGCTTGAGCACGAAGGCCGAGTACGCGAATGCACTCGACGCGTGGAATCAGGCTGCCCTGTATATACACTTGAATGTTCGGGACGTCTTTCTTCTTCCCTGTTTGGGAGGTTGGTAGAAAAGGATCTCCGATTTTTGAGGTGAGCAAGCAAGACCTCTCGGGGTGATGTAGGCATGGACTGCATCGGCAGCTTGCTGCAGCCTTTCCTCCAGGTCCCCATCACTGCCTCCAGTCGCCCAGATTGTAATATCGTCTGCGTAGAGGCTATGCTGGATTCCCGGGATAGCCTCTAGGAGTGGAGGCAGCTTGATCATGGCGACGTTGAAGGTGAAGGGCGACAGTACGGATCCCTGAGGTGTTCCCTGAGTCCCCATTTGAATGAGCTCCGAATCAAGTCATCCCAGGGTGATACGTGCCGTGCGATGAGACAGAAAGTCCTTGATGTATGCATAGGCACGGCGCCCGACTCCAAGCTCGGCCAGATTGTATAGAATGGCATCGTGTCTGACGTTGTCAAATGCCTTGGTGAGGTCCAGTCCAAGTATAACTCTAGTGTCAAGGTCCGAACCTTGAATGTCCAAGATCTGGTGTTTTAGTCGCAGCAAAACGTCTTGCGTGGAAAGCTTGGGCCTGAAACCCACCATCGTGTGAGGAAACAAGTGGTTTGTCTCCATGTGCTTGTACAACCTATTCAGCACCACGTGCTCCAGAAGCTTGCCCAGGCAAGACATAAGAGAAACGTTATCACAGCTGGTTAGGGCTCCTGGATCGACAGTGTTGCCGGTGTCTTCCTTTGCTGGCACGAGACGAGCCGAGCGGGGAGGAGGAGCTGCGAGGAGGAGAGCGGCGTTATCACAGCTGGTTAGGGCTCCTGGAGCGACAGTGTTGCCGGTGTCTTCCTGAGCCGGCACGAGACGAACCGAGCGGCGTGAGAGGACAGCGGCATTATCACAGCTGGCGTGGAGAGGGGGACGATGAGAGGTGCGGACGCCGTACGCCGACAGACGACAGAGGGTCGACTAAGAGATGCTTTGCATCTAAAAAATATGAGGATCTCAAGGTTAAAGAACCTCGACTAATCCCAGCCTTGCGGTGTGCAGCAGAGCATTTATCCCACAATGCTCATATTGATGCTTCCGAAAATTTATTTAAACCTATGCAGTGGCTTTTCACCATCATACGAGGGACGTCGGCAAAAATAGCAGAGGCTTAGCTCGGCTGTGCCAGGATATACGTAGCGTGAGTTTAGGTTCAGCCGGTTATTCTTAGCTTTCCTGGTTGTCTAGGAGTAGCTTGATTATCATGCTTACTGCTGCTTTAATGACACACACGGTATACGCATCATGTGACACATGTATATTTATCAAGCAGCTCCGGTGCAGCGTAACCAATCGCCCCAGAGCTAAGATGGTTCCACACGCGCACGCCGGTGTTGCTTCCATTCACGAGCGATCGGTTCCACACCTCACCACCCCTCGCATCATCATCAAGTGGACCGGGCCGCCCCGTGTAGAACGTAGGGCGGCGAAGGCATTGGGCGCGTGGCATGTGTGAGACAAGCCGGGCAGAGCAACGTTCTTTGCGTGGTATGACGTCACTGCTCCTCGCGCTTGCGCAGCTTGGTTCTCCAGGAACCACGCGAAACTGCTCAACCTCGACCAGTTTAGCTCATGCTACAAAAACAAAACGGTTGGGAAGAATCCGCAAGATCGATATTTCCCCTCGGAACGTCTGCTGAGTCGCCCGCGTAGTGGCCACCGTGGCTCACGGTGATGACGTAACCACGGTAGAAGCCACGCGATGACGTCACCCCTCTGTTGAGGCCAGCGTCAGATTAGATTCCAATCTGGTTTCTCGGCGCACTCCCCAGAGAATCGTCGCTCATGTCAGGGCCAACAAGGTTGTTTCCAACGAGCGGCCGTGCTAGCGCGACGGCCAGGTGTGCGGTCAAGCTGGGATTACCTCACCGCTTGGATCCCAGACTTCACTAGGCCGTCGCACAGAGCTTTACTCTCACTCACGCTCACCGTTCGTAACAAAGCTCAGACTGGGGCTAGCTGGTTGCACAAGCTTAGGTGAATTATATGTACTACAGCTGAGTGTCGGTCTTTGTTTAGTCCTAGCTGTTCGTGTGTGCGCGCGCGCGCGCGCATGTGTGTGCGTGTGCGTGTCCACCCTCCGCCTTACCATTCGATAGCATAATGCATTTTTTGCTACGTTTTCTTGAATGCAGCAAGTCCACGCCGCATAAGCGCCACGATACAGAAAAAAATGAAAACTACTTTATTGTCCGCATGCTGACACATAGAGAAGGGTGTGTGTCCCACCACCGCAGCGGAGATGGTGGCTGGCGCTATTTATTCAAAAACGTAGCTCGCAGATCTTGGTAACATAATCTTGCGTAGGGGCCTCTGTTTTGTGCTCGAATTCCATGCGAGTGATTTTGCTCGATGTCCAGGGTTCCCACGGGTCTCCATATTCTGTCATGGGTACGCTCCTGCAGCGAAAGAAATAAATTGGAGCAAAACACCACCCATGAAAAAGTATTACACGGTTAGAGAAAAAGTATTGTGTCAGCTTCCGGTTGTAGAGAGACTTCGCGTGAAGATTGAGCCAACAGTTTAACACAGTCATGCCGCGCTTAATGACACGATCAAAACGTAATCAATTGCGGTTACCTGTGACATGTCGCGCGAAGCAACAGCACACGCTAATACCCAACGTCCGGTATCACCTCAGCTGATTGGCTACAGATGTGAAAGTGCCTCTGGTTAGCGCTCCATTTGACGTCCAGAAAAAAAAGACCTGACCAACATGTAACTTTATTCCTAGCTTTACAACGTGGAGTTGTGCTACCTGCGCTTATACGTCTCCAAGAACGGCGTCCTTTCTAGTTGAGGCACTGTGCAACAAAGTAGCGAATGGCTTGCCTGCAGAACTGATTTCATCTCTTTTCAAGATATGTACAAGGAAGATAGATTACAAATAACATTAAGCTCAATACCTTCCAAAGAGATGGTGCAGTTACTAAACCTGCTAGTTGACCAAGCGGTGAAACAAAAGCAGTTGCGGGCTGTGTTTATTGCTATGGCTGTGGCTAGCATTTTGTCCAGACGGAACGATATACAAGCGCTAAAGTTCCGTCCAGACGGAACCGAGCGTTGCGGTTTATACTTCCGTCCTGACGGAATACAACTGAGAGCTTAGCGTTCCGTCCGTACGGAGCCGGCGAGAAATTTATACAGTTCCGTCCCGACGAAAGCAAAATCGGCTGATTAGACGACATACTCAGTCTTCAGATTTGGTGTAGAGGTTGCGCCTCGGATAATGGCACTGTTGTACCGGGTTCGATTCCCCCCGGACATCCTTTTTTCTTTGCGTGGTTGTGCCAGCGTTTTGTAACAGCTAACTGCGCGCCCACTTCACAATTGACGCGGTGAAAGCGGTCGGTCTTGACTTTGCACTCAACCGGCCGCTCCGCTACCGCTCATTACCGCCGTATGGATCGCCAGAGTTCCGATCATGTGTAGTTCTTAATGGTGATTACTAATAACGGGTATTCTGGCTAGTCAATGAGCGAAAGCGGTTCGTTCGGCTGGGTAAATACCAAGAAAGACTGCTCTTGCTGCTTGTTGTGAAGCGTGCGTGGTCGAGTATAGCGGCTTGGAGTTCCATTTGACTGAGTTTGTCCGATCGCGTTTCTTGAGTTTTGTTGATTTTTATTCAACCGGTAAAACTGCTTCCGCTCATTGACTAGCCAGAGTCACATTTTAATAATAGTCACGCCTAATGATTACACATGATCGGCCATCAAACGAACTGCCAAGCTCGACCACGCCCGCTTCACAACAAGCAACGAGAGCAGTCTTTCTTGATATTTACCCATCTGAACTAACCGCTTCCGCTCATTGACTAGCCAGAATAACCGTCATTAGTAATCACCATTAAGAACTACAGATGATCGGAACTCTGGCGATGGACGCGTCGGCCTTGGCTATAGCAGAGTCCTGAAGGACTCTGGCTATAGTGATCAGTAGCGGAGCGGCCCGTTGAGTGCGAAATTAAGACCGACTGCTCTCACCGCGTCATTTGTAAAATGCCCGCGAAGTTAGCTGTTGCAAAATGCTGGCACAAGCACTAAAAAAATAATAAAACATGACCGGGGGAATCAAACCCGGTACAATAGTGCCATTATCCGAGGCGCCACCTCTACACCAAATCTGAAGACTGAACATGTCGTCTAAAAAGCCGGTTTTGCTTTCGTCTGGACGGAACTGTATAAATTTCACGCCAGCTCCATCTGGACGGAGCGCTAAGCTCACAGTTGTATTCCGTCTGGACGATATGATAACCCGCAGCGCTCCGTTCCGTCTGGACGGAAATTTAGCACTTGTACCTCCTTCCGTCTGGACGAAACGCTAGCCACAGCCTATTGCTATACAATCAATTATGGAAACGGCATTGAGGCGAAGCATCTTCTATTCCGCGCTAGGAAACTTCACACAATGAAACCCGAGTCTCTATCAGATCACCCAAAGGGTTGCGTCAAAACATTTCCTTAAGTACTGACACTGCAAATCGCATTTCAACCGGAGAAAGCAAGTCCAGGCACACGAAATGTTTCAAAGTACCCTCCAAGGTTGTGGCAATGGAAGTTTACGAGGAGAGTTTTCTAATCCTAAATATGGCTATATTCTAGACTAAAGCCTCGGCGCCCAATTCCTAAAGCAGTCGTATGCTTTGCCAATGATCATCCCATGATTCCAACGTGCAAAGCTTTGCTTTAAGGAATAAATCTACGCACCCCTGATGAGCCAACGCCGTTAGCGGGTCTTTCCATATTCCCCTTGGTTTATGTTTCATGCTTGCGGAGACAGCGTAGCGTCCCTTACTGGAAAGGCTTACAATTCACGGCATCAGCGATAAAACGCTTGCACAGACAAAATTCTAGGGACGGTGCAGTAGCAAGAATGCGTGTTTTCGGAATTGAAGGGAAACGAAAAACAAACTTAAGAGGACACTTTCTGCGAGGGTTGCCTAACGCGTGCGTATACTATATTGCTGACTTGGCCGATTCTGCAAGCAGTCGATGTTGTGAGCTATCTTCACTTCGTACAGTAATAAATCAACTGAGACTAGCCGCAGTTTAATTCTAAAAAGTTCGGCCTCAAGGGACGAGTAGAGCCTTTGGTAGGGTGTTTACGTGTTGATGAAAAAAATATATGCTTGGCGCCAACACGTAATGCTAAGTGGCCCAGTGTGCTGCGTGTCGTTACAAAGACAGTGACAAATATTATTCTAAATCGTCTCCGCTAAAGCTTTTATGGCTATTGCGGTACCATAAAACCGTGGGCATTCTCAAGGAATGTGATCCTGTCGCTTCTAATGGTTTCCGAGATGTATATCACTCTAGAACTATTATTCTTTTGGAGTGTATTTAGAAATGCGCTCCTCTCGGTTGGCGCTGTTTCCTAAACATATGTGGCTGTAAGTAAAGCACAGAAATAAGAGTGGGCAGTCAAGAAAACCTCGGAAATCAAAGGGGAGGATATGGTAGGTCATTGAAATAGATAAAAAATTTGGAAACAAAGAAAGAAAGTGGAGAAAAAATGCCCGCCAGGTGGGATCCGAACCCACGACCTCCGTAAGTAAAGCATGTGTTCTGAGCTTCGATCCGTGTGCCCAGCTAAGAATGGCTGCTAGTTTAGACAAAAATGTCGTTGAAACATTAAAACCGGCGCCAATGAGCTGTTATTAAGAACCCCATGGTATTAGCATATACCCAGATAAACTGACAATTCGTATAACGCAGTTTTGCACGCCAATCTTCAAGCTGATGGAGAAAGTGGCTATGTTTAACAAATTTGATATTCGGAAAGCTGATGCAACGCGTGCATATTACTAAAGCACACCTGATTACCTTAGTGAACTAGTCTCCTGCCGAAAGCGTGCACCAGATTGCATTTACGTAGAGAAATGTTGACACGTCCGAACTTCTCAAAAATGCTATTATGCAGGCGATGTTTTCATTGCTACGTAAAAATGCTGACCTTCCAACAAATTTTGTAAGCAGGCGATTTCTTTTCTTGCCTATGCAGGCTGCTACAGAAAAAATGAATATTTGCAGAATTTGTGAGCAACCGTTGCTTTGTTAGCTCTCAAACTTCACACAAGTGATGGATTTTGTGACGTATTTTGTTTAACTCCAAGAACGGTTACGCAAATTCCCTGCTTATTTAACAGATGAATTATTTTCGCTTATGCAGGCGCCAGCGGCAATCTCGGTTGCAGCGCTAGCGTCTGCCTTGTTCTTCACGGGAACCTTTCACCGACCAGCTCGGCAGGTGAGGGTGAATACGACCTCAAGTTCAAATTCGCCTGTCTGTTGCCGTTTGTGTTTGCTTTTCCTGACTGTTGCCTACGTGGCCGTCGCCAGACGGCATTTCTCGGAGGCGCACATGACACAATAATTCGAAAGTGGCAATGGCTGTCACCAAACCAGTCTTCATTGCTGAAATGCAGCGACGTCTGTCACAGAAACAGGCCTACCCGCTGAGCACGTTCAACTGCTGAAATATTAATCTGGAGGGCTAGAGTGCAGAAGCGACACCTGCATATGAGGTGCGCCGTAGTGGTCGGTCCGCATTAATTTTGGCCACCTGGGCATATTTAGGCTGCGCCAAAATGTCTACACACGAGCACTTCCGTTGCTCTATCTTAAGGGCAGCCACCACTGTCGGGGCCGAATGCGCGTCCTTGGGCTGCTAGCGTAACGGCGCAGCTAGCGTAACTAAATAGGCTACGCTTAAGACTACCGCCACTTCGTGCACCAGGAAGTGTCTGGGGGCAACTTTGTTTCTGGCTTGCAGTGTTGCCATCTCTCGCAACGAAATCGCCGCCGGGTGGGGCGGGTAGAGTGCGACCGGCCGCTTTAGCGTCGCAGCAGAGAGAGAGAGAGTGTGTGTGTGTGTGTGAGAGATAGAGAGAGGATAGCCGCCCAGAAACAAAACGGGGGCGCCTATATATAAACAAATAATGTGTGGTGCCGACCGACCAATGAAAATCCTGGAGGCACATAATATTCTGGCCTCACGGTACGCTGTTCGACGGGTTGATGCGTCCGCTATCCATAAAGATTACGGGAAGACATTGGAAGGCTAAAAGGCAAACTTTAATTAAGGATAAATGAAAGACAGGAAAACGTTACAAGTCGAAAAAAGAAAGGTTCCTTCCTCTGGTTAGCTCTGTAAAAAAAGTGGTGCTGTCTCGAGGGCTGGCAACGACAGACTGGTGGTCGTGGCGTATCTGGACCCAGGCGCGGTACGGCTCTGCGAAACGTAACTCAACACCTCGGCGGTGTTGCAGGACAGCGGGAGAAACGGGCCGAAATCTTTTTCCGACCGTCCCTGGCTCGGATAGGGAAGGAGAAGTGCGCACACAGAAGCACAAGAACAAACACACAACACACTCGTTTCACCCTCCGCGGGCCACCGGCTTACTCGCAGTTCAGAGTTTGTGGCGCCTCGCTGCGCGTCGATGAATGCGAGCAGAACCCATAACAATGAGAGAAAAGAGTGCTGGTACTCTAAAAGCCTTTATTTAGTAACGCTATACTCGGATACAACTCACAAAAAATGCGGCTTTTCCCCATCAAAGGACCCCATCCAGCCAATGGTGTCACCGTATCTACGTGGCGTCTTGGTAGACCATCTCCACGCCGCGTTCAATTAAGAAATCAGAGCATATTCTTCCGCGCTTACGGACTTCCGCCAAAATGGCCGCCTCTGCTGTTCGCGTCAGCCCATCGGCGTCGTCGCGCTCTGAGAATTATTTTTAGTGGCGTTCAGTCGTATTCCTTATTTGCGTGTTGTGTTCAGTGTTCTTAACATGCTCGGTAACGACAATCGCTAAGTGTTTTTTCTTCTGCCTTGTGAGCGACCGGCGTTGCCACGAAATAGCCGCCGCTGGAGGTTCTGGATTCTGTGTACATTGTGTGATCCAAAGCCGTCGTCGTCATCCTGTGCGGGCGTTTCGTCTTGAGTTAAGTGCTTCTCGTTCTACCGTTTAGTCCCTCCTGTGTCTGTGCTACCCACGTTATCGCACCAGTGACTGGGACAGGGCGCGATAACTCCTTGTTTATTTCTCCTAGATTACGCCAGTCGTAAATATTACTGTTGTGCATTGCGCACGGACGACGTTAACATAGCGGGTGCTAGCGTTTAGCGCGCGCTATTCCTTGCGCGCGCCCTAGTGCTCATGCGGAGTCCGCAAAATGAGGGTTTGCATTTTGCGGACGCACACTATTTTCCAGAGTTTGAGGGCGGTACTTTGCGGCATTGCGGGTCACGCGCGTCTACCGCTGGTAGGGTAGCCACCCTAGCGCTGGTCTCGCGAAACCTGTTTGCTCGAGACGGCCTACCCCCGCTGGCCGCTGCCGGCCGGAATGGTTCTGTGCGCGCGCGCCTCGCCTTCACCGACGATATCGCATTGCTGACAGCGACAGGTACCTGCGGTCGCACAGAATACTAAACTGTGAAAGACACGGAAAAATCAACCGCGCTACCTTCAGTTTTGCTGATTATCCATCTCTGGCATGGCCTAAACGACGTCATTGAGGCCATGGCTGCCTATTGGCTGTCGCTGGTGGGCTTCGCGGCTTATTTTTCGCATTTCCTCTGACGATCCGGCATTGTCGGCGCTGTGTGCCAACCTCTTCTATGCCTGAGCCTGTACGCAAGTTTTGACGTTTCTTTTATGTTTTGAGTGCACGTGGAGCGTTGCTGTGCTTTGCTTTGAGGCTGTCGGGGAGGGTGGAACGGGGAGGAAAGGTGCCCAAAACTGTCTCACTGGTGGGTTGTCAACACTTTATCAGGAGTGCGGGGGGAACCGGAAGGGGGTATGAAAGCGGGGATAGCAGGAAGGGTGCGAGATGAATGGGGTCAGGAATTTGGAGTTTGAGTGAAGACCTTACTACTCCCCTTTGAGCCAGATCATATGACACAAACGTTTATTGCTTCAAAAACGCCCTATACCAGACTGAGCGCTTGCTTGCGATCAGGCAGCCGTGCCTGTTTTCTTGTGGCACCAAACAGTAAATAAACCCCTCCACGTTTCGGAGAAAAGGGAAAAACTATCCCGGCCTGTCACATATCGAAGGCCGCCGGAGAAAACCCCGCGAGCCGCCCTTCTCTCCGGCAGGGAGCGTGCGGCTTTCGTGGCGCTGTTCGTGTTCGAGTGGAGGGAACAATTATGGGCCATTTCTCTTCGCGCGTAGTTTCGGGGATAGTGAACGGATTTTCATAATTCTTGCGGGAGGAGATTGCTGAGACAGTAGACTTTACCTTAAAATACATTTGGAGTAGTCGGTGGTAAGTGTTGCAGGGTCCCTTTAAGGGTAAGGGAAAGCGAAACGCAGCTATAATGAAGCATAGAGATCTCTGGGGGTATAACAAATATGAAGTAGTGAGAGGAATGTGGAAAGAAGTAATGATTCCGGGTCTCACATTTGCCAATGCTGTACTCTGCCCAAAATCAGACGCTCCAGGCCTTGAAGTGAACCAGAGAACGGTAGGCCGTTTGACCTTAGGCGCGCATGGAAAAAAAACTAACGAGGCAGTACAGGCAGATATGGGCTGGGCGTCGTTTGAAGTTCGAGAAGCACAGAGTAAAATATGTTTCGAGATGAGGTTCAGAGCAATGGATCAACGAAGGTGGGCAGCTAAGGATTTTAGGTGTCCATACTTGAAAAGCGTGGATACGCAGTGGTTAAGGAAGACTAGAAGGCTAATGATGAAATACGGAAGGAACACTGAAGACTCCAAAACAGCCAAGGTAATCAAAAAAAAAAGAGGCAAGGCATATTGAAACGAATAAATGGAGCAAAAATGGAAGCTAAAACGTCGTTAGAGATGTACAGGGCCAGAAATTGAACATCAGAAATGAAATTTTCTACGATAATTCCGAGGGCGGTGCATTGCTTTTTGAGGGTAGAGCAGGTTGCTTGCGAACTAAGAGCTTTGTGGGGAAGTATTCACAAAATGATTCGGTATGCGTGGTCTGCGGAAAAGAAACAAACTATGCGGCACATAGTGTTAGTACGTGAGGGTATCCATCTAAATCTACATGAGGGAAATATTCGGCTTCCAGAAGCCTTAGGATTTAAGAGTAGCACAGAGGAAGTTAACTTCAAGGCTGTCGAGGCGACGAAAAGAAGATTAGAAGGGTGGTGGTGGAAAAGTAGAGAGGGGAAATATTGCCTAGGACAGTTACCACCTGTAACAGAAAAAAAAGTATTTTGTGCCTGCCCTACGCAGCGCTAGTATTAAACCAAGAGTATAAAACATAGGTATACTAGCCCTTTTTGGTACGATGACATGTCATCACCCCGCTACAAAGAGGAAACCAATAGCAATCATCATCATCACCATCATAGCGGCTGCGATGTCATCTATCTCACGGCCTCCCCCTCACTCTTGTTTTATGCGTCGTCGCCATTAAGCACCCCCCCCTTTCAAGACGCTGTTGAATTCAACACTAATCCAAAACACGTGAGCGCCGTTATTATACATTATACGGTTTGCACTTCACACGAGGGATTGAGTGAGCCCAGGTGGGAAACCCCTCGCTGTGCTGGTTGAGTACACTTTTTGTCTCCACATCTCCACGTTTGGGCGTAACTTAGAAAAACGACGGGCTCTCACTCTGTTTCACTATTCGGGTCGCGGTTCGATCCGAGGCGGTGCCACTAGTTGGTGTAGCCAGTAGCCGTTTGCTTGTGTAGCCAGTAGTAGCCTCGTTGTTTTCTGCTGGCGCGCGCACAAAAATTCCCTTGGCCGGTAAAGGTATACTGCTTCACAGTATAAACCGAGAGCACGTGAGCATGCGGCTCGTGAGGAGCGCCCGGCGTCGGCCCAGCGCTCATGGTGTGATCTCTCGCGTTCTGTTCTGCTCGCCAGTTCACGTGTGTTCGCGCCTGAAGTGGGCAGCACAGACGCCGAGTTCGCGTTACAGACGCAGAGTTCACGAAACCGGCGGCCGAGGGGCTAGCGCGCGCTGATTCGGTTCAACCTCGTAGAGATGTGAAAGGATGGGCGCAAAGTGATCCGGGCCTCCCAGTCATGGAGAACACTTTCAACGAATCGTGAGGGGCCGCCAGCACTGGTGTTTATACAGCCTTGCACCACTAGGGCAAGCTGAATCCATTTGTTTTAAATTTTCCGCGGGAAAACTTTCAAGAAGAAATAACGAGAGAAAATAGGTGATAAGAAAAAAATCCCTCCCATGAAACCAAGAAAACAGCCGGATTTCGCAAAGATTTGTTTTGCTTATAAAATTGATTCGTTCTGTTATTTCTGTTTTTGTTTCTCGTGCAGCTCGTTCCCGCCGCCATCTCCTGCCACCCTAATGAGTTTGAAATATGGGAACATACGTTTAGACCTTCGCGCGTGTAGATGAGAATGCATTCGCGTTAACGCTTGAGCAGTAGAATGATGCCGTGCGCAGCTCAGAAGTTATAAGTCTCGGGCTTGGCGGAAAAGGTGCCAGCGGTGTACGACGTATGAGCCGCTCCCGCCCCTTCCCCACTGTGTTTTGATTGGCCGGCTATAAATCCGGTCTGACCACCCAGCACACAAAGCCCAGCGCAAATTTCCAGACGCCAGAGCGTGTGTCACGTAACAGCTTTGCTTACCCGTCTTTGATAAAGTTGACCATGGCCGCCATGTCCAGGATAGGCTCGAAGAGCTGTTTTTCCGCGCCGTCGGTCATGTAGTGGAACCCCTTCACGGACGCTTTTCGGACGAGTGAGCGCGTATCGCAGCCGCCCATGTATAGCGCCAAATGGGTCAGCAATTGGTTCTCCGTAGCAGCGTCCCGGATGAGTTCTTTCACCCCGTAGTACCAATCCCAGTCGGACGGGAAGAAATAACTGAGTGTGAAGGTCCAAAGCATATTGGGCGTTGACACGTAGCGATCTGCCACCGCCAGGGGCCTGACGTACTCGTCGAAGAAGATCTTCACCTGCACGTGCAATGAAACGCACACGCCTGCATACACAAAGGCCGCTACTGTCTCGTGCAACACGGGTGATGCCCCTACGAGGGGGTTGTATCAAGCGCGTAGCCAAAGGCGGTGTGTTTCGGTGTCAGAACAATCCCCGACACTCTTCTGAACTCCGCATGCCGCCGTTCCCCTTCCTCTCGCCCTTATCTCTGGTCTTGACTATTTGGACACTTCATCAATTATCTATAAAGTAAAACAAACATAACGAAGCTGTCCGTTTAATAAAGGGAAAAATTGACTGAAACTTTGTTGGAGCGCAGATCACTTTTTTTACCGCTGGCGTACAACGCCCCCTAAAAGTCTTTCTGGCTACAACGATGGGGTGAATACCTTCGCAGTGACACAAATGCAAAGCTAATTTTAGCTTCGTGTTTCCTTAAAAATCACCTGCCATCTTCCGCACTTCCCTCGCGGCAACGCCAAATAGTACAGGACAATTTTTACCGAAAATGCGTGGTTAAAGTAACTACCGTAATGTTAAAATTAACTATTATTACTGTGAATATTGTGAGCGCTGTAGTCAGAGGATCAGGCGATGCTGCCAAATCTGTACTGCAGAAAAAACTCCCCTGTTTTAAGTTTCGTGTATATTGGCGTTTGAACGTCCGCTACATTGGCGGCTCCAGAGGAGGGGGGGGGGGGGATCAGGGCTCCCCTGAGACCACTGCTTTCCCTTTTGCCTTCCTCTTTTATTTTCCAATATCCACCATTTCACCTCCCCATATCCATTTTATTCCTCGGCGACGTAATGTTCTGGCCATGAGTTTGGGGCATAGAATAGGAGTGCACCGGCTTCGCAACTTTGTTGGTGCACCACCCCCACGCCCTTCCGGGTGTAGCCCGAAAGAACCCATTCCCGTTTGAACCCCTCCCGTTTAAACCCATTCCCGAAACGCCCTTCCAATTTGGTCCTTCCCGCGTGCGCCCGTTCCCAAAACGCCCTTCCCGTTTGACCGCTTTCTATTTCAACCCGTTCCCAAAACACCCTTCCCGTTTCAACCCGCTCCCGAAACGCCCGCCTCAAAAAGTTCAGATAAGTTTATGAGCTCGCAGTGCGCTTTTAGACTCCAAAATTGCGCTGGGCAATGTAGTGTAGGTCACTGAGCAAGTGCTACAACATATTTTACTAATTTCTTGCTTACTTATTTAGCGCGGGGGCAAATTCTGTTTCACCTTGACTCTAACGCTACTCAATAGATGGCGCCACCGACACGGTTTCTTTTTATAGCTGTACAGGCGATGGCTACAGTATTCTAAAAAAACTACAGTAATTGTGAACTACAGCAACAAAATTATGCGTGATTTGCTTTGAAACTAATTCTTAAGATATCGCTACTTGCACCGCGGCGGCCTGAATACGCAAACCGCAAACGGTGTGCTAACCGGTAACCCAGTAAATGGTGACGCAAACACGGTAACGATATACTAAAACTCTCTATTATGGACGGATAACTACCGTAATGTTTGCGTTTGCTATTCCTTGTACTGCGTGCCCGCCTATCCGTAAAAGGTACACGCAAGAGCTTGGAGTGTTTTTAACGCCTGGATGAAAAATTTGTGCGAACCATTTCCTACAAGAAAAAATTTCAGCTTTAGCCTTCAATGACCATTCTTTTACAGATATGTGCATATAAAGTGACCCTTCTCCACACATTAAAATTGACCGTACCACTGGCTTGGTCTATAATAGTTACCGCGTTCATAAAATGGTTTTTTTTCTGTAGTTTGCTAGATTCGGCAATTATATTTCGCGATATCTTTTTCCTGCGTAGAAATAAAGCAGTAGCCCTGTACTACACCTAATAAATTAATAGTTGCATTTCTTAAAACACCCAACTTCATTTTCGGCAAGAAATCCGGATGCTACAAATTGGCACTGCGACCGCGGAAAGGTTCTATTTTGTTAATTATCGTCCTTTCTTTTTTGTATGTGTTGCATATAACTGCATGTGCATTCGTATATGCAACCGTAGGGGCTGGAACTATCACCGCTGCCGCGGAGTACGCATGCGAGCAACACGTTCCAGACCACTCGAACCACGCTGAAGCAGACGGAAGGGTGTGGTTTCAGCTGTACGTAATTCCCCAACGCTGTACGGGGTCGGACGTAACGCAGCAACATAAGAGTTGTTTTTCAATTGGCGCAGCGTATCGTAAAACGGACCATTGCGAAAAGGTTGCAGGTTAATACGGCGACTGCATACTTTGGCTCCGCCAGCCGTAACGTTTTTTTTATTAGGTTAAAATACAGTCGGACGTAAGTATATTTTCGAAAATCGCACGCCTCTGTCCGAGTCACCCGAATCGAAACTGAGTTCGTTATTCCGGGAAGGGGCTAAATGGGAAAACGCGAAACGGGAAGGGCGTTTTGTACCCGGTTGAAGCGGCACCTAACAAGCGGGAAGGTTCAAACGGGAACGGGTTCAAATGGGAACAGGCGAAATGGTAAAGGGTAAAAAGGGAAGGGCGTTTTGCACCGGGTTGAAACGGGAGGGAACAAGCGGGAAGGATCAAATGGGAGCGGGTTCAAACGGGAACCTCCCCCCCTTCCAGCCTATTGTTCAGTAAAACCTGCCTTTGCAATGCGGTACCCCGTTTCCTCCTTGTCGGCGATGTGCCCCAAAGCGGGCACCGCTTGCATGGGAAGCGCTTTGCTCTTCACCTGCACCGAAAGCCTGGATCCGGTTTTCTCTGGGGCAAGCGAGCTGTCTGCAGTGCCCTGGAGGTTGCAACTGCAAGCAGTTCTTACCCACACGCTTCTTCCTAACAACGAAAACAGACATGCTTTGTTGTGCAACAAGTCCGTTCACGGTCTGTTTTTATCCCTAACGAGAGTTGCCCGAACACCCCCGCTTAGATGGTCACTCACATATCCACATCTGGTCCCCCTACCAAAGACGAGGGATGTCGCGTACGCCGTGATTGCGTGCTGCCGACGACGAGTCATCCGTATGCGGCTTCAGGACCCCTGTGCATGTCCCTGAAACTGCCCACTCAAGGCATCTGACGGAATCATGGATGAAAACCTTTTAACCTTTGGAGTTAAAACGAAAGGCTAGACGCCATGGCCAGCAGTACACTTATATGATAAAAATATTCTGGCCGAAAGACGATTACGGATGAATTGAATGGTACCGTTTCTTTTCTATTGCTATATCAACCGGAACTCGGCTTTAGCCAAACATATCGCCGTTCACTTATTTACGTCACAACACATGTCAAACCACTAAAATAATAGAGCAAACGCAAAAACCCCGAAGGTGGTGCTTTAGCTGTGGTTAGTGATTTTGTGTATTGTAAGATATGGTCGACCTGGAGACAGATTGCGTAGGTAGGGCCTTAACTGCCCTGTGCTCAGAACAAGAGTGTATAATTTGACCTTTGTGCACTGGGTGGTAAAGCTATCGTGCACCAAGATTACAAAAAGAGCAATGGTGTTACTCGAAGAAAGCCTAACACGTAATGTTTCCAGTGCAGTGGAATTGCACCTAGTAATTGTTTCGTTATGAGATCTGAATTATTGATTATAATTATCTAACTCGAGAAGTGCTACGCTAATCATTGAAGTGTCAATGAGGCACGTATATACCAACGAGAAGTATTTAACTTGGCAATTTTTTTACCGGCGAACGATTTGCGGACTTATTTATTCTCACGGATAAACAATTAATCCTCTCAAGATATGAAAAATACCACGTGACGGCATTCCCGCGTGCATCGTAAAGCAATGCCCTTGAACAGGCTGCGTCTGAGTTAGCCAGAATGAAATAAAGAAAAGAAACAAAGAAGAAATCACCACCGAGTTTGTTGCTTATCTGCTATACGCGTCCAGCGACACTTGCTCTTGCTGCTCCTTCTTTGCATGCCCTCATCAAGGTGATGCGCCGTCTTTTCGGACCTGTGACACGCAAAGCAGTTGGTTGGAATCAGCTTATTTGAGGGCGCTGGCTTGAGATGTGCACTAGGTTACCTCGATTCCAGCGCCGGACGCGAGAATTAAGTGCCCTAATACGAGTGGAAGCGGTGTTACGTGGCATTTTTGGTGCCTAGTACCTTAGGACCGCACAATGTCCGTCGGCGTCCATCCGTGCGCCAACCATCATTTAGTGAAATTCGATTTGAGCCGCGAGTTGCAGTGTAATTTAGGGATTAATCAATGTGCAACTCACGGCTTAAACCGAATGACGGTCGGGGAGCAAATCGGATCTCACTCGGGGCGCAACTTGGACGTCATTTCGAGTCTCCGTACTCCGCACCCTCGCCCATCATCCACGGAGTGGAGATGCTGCCATTTTTTTATGTTTCGCGGAGTTTCTTTATCAGTCAGAATAAATGACTAACTATAGGCAATTAGTTGGTCGGTGAAAATGCCACAGTTTAGATTCCTCTCGTGGGTACCTACAAGTGTCTCATTGTCACTTCAATGATTAGGGATGCACTTGTCCCGTTAGATAAATAATTATAATTACTTAAATCTCATTAACGAAAAAAATGACGGGGCGCTACTCCACTTTTTGGAAACAATATTAGCTAGGTTTCTTTCGGGCAGCGCCATTTCTCTTTTTTTAAATCTTGGTGCATGATAGGTGGGACACCCTGTATACGAACTAATTCTTTCTATTTTACATACCTGGAGAGTGTAATCGCACCGCACCAGGAGAGTACATTTCTCATTTTTAGGTATTTAAATGCGCCAACAACAGCCCGCGACATTTTATTCGTTGAACTATTATAACACCCACGTTGAAAACAAAGCATTCAGCGTTGATGAAGTTTACGCACTTATTGCTTATAAGCAGCGGGTAATTGAGGTACAATACAAGCGCTGGCCCTTCGAGTGGCTATAATACAGAAGTATAACACTACTAGCGCAATAAATACGCAATAAAGGCCACGTTTGAAGATCTAGCATTCAGTAACTCACTCACTTCTATTTAAACCACTGAGAACATAAAAAATACAAGAAATTACGAAATACCATAATTTCGCGCTACAGTGACGCAATACGCCTCGAGCTTTGCGATCCCTGCGCGGCCTGCCGCTGCTTCTCCGCGGAGTTGTCGGGATTTGCGCTGCGCAGCCCATAGGGGCTCATGCAGTGTTTCGGTTCTCTTTCGCTTCTTTTTGCCTTTCCAAGCGCTAAAAAACTCGTTATGGTGACGTCTGTAAGTAAACAGTACGTTTAGGTCACTTCAAAACCCACTGCGTCTTGGTAGGGTGCTCAAACACCAACAATAGCTATCCGGGAACGCGGCTCTGCGTCCTTCTCGGCCGCTGTTACGGGCGTCGGCGACGGCAGCAGCATACCACCACTGTCACCTCCGAGTACGTCCGGCACAAGCGAATTAAATGCAGAGCATTTCAGTAACTCACGATGTCACCCGCGTTGGCGTCCGTAGTCCGCACCGCACCCCTCCCTACTATATATAAAAAAAAGTACCATCCGGCGCCAGGTTTTGATCCCTCGACCCTGCGGGCGGAACGCAATGTACATGGTGCTTAACCGACTGCGCCACAAAGCCGACACAGATTGGGAGGCTACGGACGCGCCTTATATCCTTGACGCATTCAAATTACTGCTGACGAGCGCTCTCTCGTCAGCAGTTGCCACAAGTGCAACAACATTAACGTAACGCAAACTACTTAACGTCGTGCGCCCCCGGAAATGCTCTGCATTTGATCGTGCCCCTCGCGAGGGGGATGTTGACGCTACCTCTTGCAGAGATTGAGTGCAACCACCGAGAGCAAGGTCCCACGAGCGGCGCGCGCACCGTGGACTGGTGGCTCCATCTGTCAGACGCGACGCGAACTACTATCATGGCAGTGCGAAAAACGAACGCGCGAAATACAAACCGGGCTGTTTGCCTCAAAACGTCTCCAACTTTGGTCTGAAAAATCGAGGGCCTTTGGCAGTGCTAACAACATTGTTTTACAAAAGGCTTTTTATCCGTCGTCGTCGTACCCGTTGCAGCCCCACTGCGCCGTGAATTTAATTTTTGCTGGATCTAAAGGTACGTCGGACGTACCCACAAAATTTCTTAGGGATACGCCTGACGTATCGGCACAATCATTTAAAGGTATGTCGGTGCACTGGGCTCGGCACAATCTTTTTAAGGTATGTCGGTGCACTGGGCTGCACTCAGACCTCTTCGATTACTAACCACTATGTGCCAGTTTAGCGAGGTGATCCAGGAACTTTAAGCCACTTGACACACCGGCCTGGTCATATTTGTTCTAATGCCACGTGATCATCTTGTACAGTTCGATGCTTTCCATACAGTTCTGTCCAGAAAAAATACCAGCTGTCGGTAAAGTTCTGTCTAGCGGAAACGCAACTCATGGTGGGAGCAGTCTTTCTTGCTTTTACTTCAACCGGCCAAGCCCTTTCGGCGCACTGACAAGCTGTAATCACTGCTAATTATTTTTATTGTCGCCTCGTTTAAACCTGATACTGGCACAGTGAGAGGTGTGTTTTGTTTTGTAGCGCGGACAACGAATGCGGCCTCATTACGAATATATGCGTCGTAGAAGAATATATTTCGAGGATGCGATTACCCAATACCTGATAATAACTTGTGCCTTTTATAAAAATATAAGCCATGAGAAAATGTTAAGTGTATTCCAAGGCACTCATGTGCACTCATGTGCACAAGGCAAAGATTTGCACTCATGCATTATAGCAAGAACCAGTGTTGTACACGTTCCTCTAAAATAGGAACGAAAGCTCGTTCCTCGTCCCTTCCCAATTTTGAAACGAGTTCCCGTTACAAGTTCCTTTATTGCGAAAGGAACGCGTTCCAGTTCCACTTCGAAAATTGGAACGTATTGTTACATTAACGTTACAATTTGGTTTTTAAATTAAAATATAGTTTCGGATAACCATGCGGCGAAATTAAGTGAGAAATTTAAAACTCACATCGAACTACGTATATTATGCGGATATTAACACCGCCGGCAGCAGATTATCTGGAGATAAAAATATTCAAAAGAAAATCTCCTAGGCGAATTTTTTCAGGGAGTACCGGACAAACTCCAGACAGCGCTAGGACATTTTGATGCAGGATGTTTCGGTGTGGAAATTTCGGTCTACGGACATTCCGGTGTACGGAAATATCGGTGTACGGGCGTTTCGGTGCTCGGACATTTCGGTGTGCAGAAATTTCGGTTTGGAAACTTTTCGGCGACCAAATTATCCGGTGCTTGCCTGTTTACGAGAGCCGTTATATTTTTATTTCAGTTTAAAGTGGGTTATGAACAACAATCTAGAGCAGTGAATTTATTTATTGATTAATGTCATGTTTGACCTTTGCCAGGTATTTTTATAAATTCTACATTTATATATTTTTAATACCTATTCCTGGGGACACCTGCTATGCAGTGGAATGAATTCTTTAGCGCAGGTTTTTTTTCAGTTACGATTGGGGTGGGGGGGGGGGGGGAGGACGGACTAAAAGCAGCAGCGTCTTGCACCGTAGGGTGAAGTTAAAGCAAAGCGCTTCGATAACACTTAAAGTATTAGGGTTGTTCACATGAATGTTAAAATAAAAAAAAGGTTGAACGCATGCAAATTAACCATGTTAATTTTTAACATTCACTACAGAATTTGGGTTTTACGTGGCAATGCTCCGCGAGGGCTTAGCGTTAGTTTCCACGCACGGCGGCGAAAGCACTAGTCTCGAACGTGAAATCATATCAAGTCACGAAATTACAATATTAAAGCTAAAATATTCAAAGAATGCCTGGGACATGCGTGACTCAAAATATCTGGGCCAAGATGTCGTGCACCAAAATGTCCGTGCATGCACAGAAATGCCCGCAGTGAAACGTCCTGCACCTAAAGGTCAGACACCGAAATCTCCGGATCCCGTATTAGACAATCTTTCCCCGCCAGGGACCAATTACATCGGCCAAACGCGCGTCCTGGCCTCCGCAGGCAAACGATGAAAGATGAAAAGCATTCTCGCGGCTACGCTATTCACCCGTCGAACGCCGCGTAAGTTCAACCAGCATGAAAGCAAGCACAACCTGCGGCCTACTGCGTGGTTATTCTTCTGCCTTTGAGCTTCGAGGAAGTACTTACGGCTGAAGGGCGGGCAAATTGACCAGCTTATAGGAAGAGAAACGCAGTAGCGACTTGTGGATTTTTGTACTCGAGCCTTGCCATCAAAAACAGCCAAATCCTAGCGATGTAACGGCAGGAACGCCGTTCCTGCCGTTCCTTTGTAAACGTAACGAGTTACCGTTACAGTTCCACCGACCCTTAATGAAACGGTGGCGTTCCTCCGTTCCTCCAAAAAGGAACTAGTTCCAGGAACGCCGTTCCTTGTAACGCCGTTCCGTACAACACTGGCAAGAACCAAGAAAAACGAATTAAACCACTGAAAAATTAATGGTCTGCAAGCCCGGAAGAAATAAAATAGCTCGCACAGAAATGAAAAAAAAACTAGTGTGCGAAATGCACTGTTATTTCGCGAGACATATGGGGAGGGGTGAGGGGAGGGGATGCTTACGTATTGTTGTGTACGATTGCGGAGCAATTCAAGGAAAGAACGTTTTAGTAATCACACACACAAACTACTCGTTCACGTCACTCTAGTTTTTAGACTTCAACTACCAGCTGATAACTCGGCGAACGCATTTTTTTTAGGTATACAAGTTCAAAACTGATAAAATGTGTCTTTAGAAGAGTGGGATATCTGATAAGGCCTTCTGATTTCCGTTTGTGCTAGATTCTGCAGGCTCCCTGAGTCATATGACTATGCTTCGAAGAAACGTTTAGTCACGAACGGGCATTACTGTAGAAGCCCTTCTCCGGGCTGCTTGCGGAGGATATATGTAACATATATGAATGTGCGGGCGCTCAGCGCGCGAGAAGACGCCCGACAATATTTTTTGTTGTCATGCACTGATCGCGGGTATAATTTTGGATTATCCATCGTACTTATTTCGTAGAAAGTTCGTGAAATATATGTCCAGGGTAGTGATCAATATCTGAGGTATGATATTGGCAAGCATAACTGGCGTGCTGTCTGGTGTGAGCGCTCCCCTAGGTTATATAAGCACACAAAACTGATTTACATCGTAGTGTATAGCCATGGCCTGACCATCTGGGGATATTATGCTTACGGAGACACTGTTAGTAAATTTCAGGGCAGTGGAATCCCAATCATCTCCATATGCATATCCCCGTTCCGCGACACCGACCTGCGACGCACACTTGGCGCTTGTACCAGACTAAGATCGCGTCATACACATTTACACTCTCGTAAACACACCACATTTGCGAACAGAGTGACTACTGCACAGAAATATGTATTTCCAACGCCTACAAACGGTAAATCTCAGTCGTGAACGTGCCCCGAAAGCAACAGTGACAGTGGGGAGCGGGCCGGCGACTCCCGCGGCTGCTTTCGAAATGGGCCGCTAGGGGGATTTCAGTGGCGCCCCTACAGGCCGCGCTCGAGGCGTATAGGGAGACATTAAAACATTTAGCAGGCACGAGCGAACGAACTGGGGCGCCAATATCACAGCACAGCCAATTTGCAGTCGCTTTAAACGTTCGCCTCTGTCACACAGACAAGATTCTCTGACGTCGTCGATGCTTTGCCAGAATGTGACTAGGGCTGAATATCTGTTATAGACCGTTTACAGCGACCACTTGGGCTGACCTTCAACAAGAGAACCTAGCAACGCACTCGCCATTACTAGCCTTTGACGGGTGTATCCCGAAAGAACCCATTCCCGTTTGACCAATTCCCGTTTGAACCCATTCCCGAAACGCCCTTCCCGCTTGACCCGTCCCGTGCGCGCCCGTTCCCGAAACGACCTTCCCGTTTGGGCGCTTCCTGTTTCAGCCCGTTCCCAAAACGCCCTTCCCGTTACAACCCGCTCCCAAAGTGCACTTCTCATTTGATCCCGCATCGTTCCAACCCATTTGAATTTCTGAAAATATGCGTTACCGTTTTCGAAACTGTTCTCCAAAATGTGCTTACAAGCAACGGGTCATGCACTGAAAACTTTTATGCAGCAAATTTTCCATTATCAACCGATATTTCGGGCGGATAAAAGTTTCAGAATGCTTTAGGCCGATACTGCCCTCTTGACGCAAAATTTGTAGCGGCGTAAGTGTACTAGAAAAATACCCAATATCTTGAGTAATGCACGCATCGGATTTTTCCTGCAGTTGGTGTTCGTACGTGCGGCTGAAATTTATTTATCAGCCGCTCTTATGCTTATTCTTTGGAGCGTAGCTTTGTCTTCGGGTTCGAGAGATCTATAGATCAAAGATGTCCATAGGAGAGACTTTTAAAAAGGCATGAACATCTGCAGAAATCTGAGAACTGGCTACTGATGCCTTTCTTACGTGAGTAATGGGTAGATTTCTTTGTTTATTTACAGATAATTTACGGCCTGGTCGGGCTCATGGAGGAGTGAACATAAAAACACATCAGTATTGGTTGGCTTAACTTAAAACGCCCAACACAAATAACTAAAAGACATAAATATGTATCAGTCGCAAAGGGGTCCGAACGCAAGGGGTCCGAACAATGATATGCATTCGTAATGTATTCCAATTTTAGAACACGACGATTCAACTAGAACACACATTTCCAATACGTGAGGAAAATTCTAACGATACCGAGTTCACTGTTTGTTCAGTTAACTTACTCCAGTAAGAAATTGCACGAGGAAACAAAGATAACTTTTGAATAGCAATTCAGCTGATTGGCTGCCTAATAATCTTACTATGATGTCTTCTCGCTAAACGTCTGAAAGGCCCTTAGAGGTAGTATTCCCGCGACAATTTCAAGTTTCTGTATTAAAGAAAATTTAGGCTAGAGACGACCCTGCGCTGCTTAATTTTCTAAAGGTTTTCCATATTATGCTAATTGAGTAAGTTAGAGTGACGGGAATAAACAGAATCAATAAAACGCAAAGGTAAGTTGATAATTTTCGCCGCTTCTCACGACTGCGATTTTTTATAGCCAGATGTGGCATATGTATCCAGATACGCAGGGTTACTTCATTTTTATATATCTTTTTATCGTTTATAGTTTTTATCCATTTCTTTTCGTCATTGATGTACACTTGCGCTATTATAACAATTAAATGGGTTAGCCCGCCAAATACGATTTCTTTGAATGTGAGGGTGTTTTTAAACTGAGTACGCTATTCCGCAACGGGCTAAATAGGAAAATACGAAACGGGAAGGTTCTTTCGCCCCGGGTTTAAATGGGAATGGGTTCTAACGGGAACGTCCAAGTGGGAAAGGGCGAAACGGGAAGGTCATTTTGCGCCGGGTTGAAACGGGAGGTAACAAGCGGGAAGGGTTAAATAGGAATGGGTTCAAACGGGAACCTCCCCCTTTCACAGGGGGCGGTTTCAGTTTCAGCCTTAAAGGGACACTGAAGTGATATGTAAACATTGCGGGATTACTAGCGCAAATTGTAGTCCGGAGTCCCCAGGCCATGTTTCGACCACTCTAGGCGCGTTTACGCGATTTTATTTAGTAGAAAAACTAATTCGAAAACGCTGTCCTCCTCTCTTTACGCTCGCCCATTTTCTGTGGCGTTTTCGTGTGACGTCAGGAGGGGATGAGCTGGCAATTGGCTGCGCCACGGCTGCGCTACTGCACGGCTCCCCGGCCGACAGAGTCAGTCGGCCCAGCGTTTCGTCCGCCGGCCGCCGGTGGGTCGTCGCAATCAAGGAGGTTAAAAAAAATTGCTTGGTCGCAATTCGTTCGCTTAGTTGAAACGAAGCCAGGACACGTTTGTGAATTGAAGAATGTGCCTTCCTTTACTTGGTTTGTTTGTACACTGTATCTAGCTCCAAGTCAAGGTCGCTTCACACAAGCGTTGCACATGCGACGCTTCGCTGACTGGTACGCCAGTAGGAAAATATAAGGCCTCTTGAAGGCGGGAGAAGAGTCAGCGAAGTCAATATAGGTACTAAGCAAATAAAATAAACTGATATTTTTACCGTACAGCGTAAAACTAGGGCGCGGGGAGCACTTTTTTGCGCTGGGCGAACAAGCACAGCGGTCAGCAGCACGACTACGCATCTGCGAACGCTTTTCCGTCTACGAAATGCAATTGCTAGACGTGAGCTACTGTGGAAACTCGGATGACGCTTACTGCACGATCGCAGTACAACAAATAGTCACCTAAGCTGCTTGAAATGCCAAAACTAAATAAAAGTGTAAACCGGTTGTACAATATATACCCTATATTAGCAAGGCATTCGTGTCCCGCTCCGTGGCCTAGCGGTCTGGGGCGCTAGGAATTCACCGCAAATGTTTTGCGAGTCGCGAGTTCGAATCCCTGCGGGTACGTGCTTTTTTTTTGTGAGTTAACTTTTTTGTTTTCCGCCGATGTTTTCTATATTGAGTTCACCTTTTTTGGGGCCGCAACGTTCATGGCTACACGAACTAGTTCACAAGACGCGCGCAGGCTGGCACTGGCGCGCTAGCGAGCTCTCGTTGGCGTGCTGTTGCCATAAGCACCGACTGCTTGCAGGCAGTGGGCACAGGCCAGAATGAACAGACCCTTGGCCTGGTGCGAACACGCTTTTTACGATACAGGCATGAGGAAGGCAAGCTCCGAATATGGGGGAAAAGCGCATGACATTTGGGCGTCTGCGGGTACGCGGAGGGCGTTCATGCACTGCGTAGGTCTCGGCTAGTGAATGCTACGACTACAAGCCGTCCTGGGAGGCTTATCTTGTGCATTTTACAGCCGAAAACATGGCAGAAGCGCGGTACGATGATTACTGAGATATTGAGAATGCCCATCCAACAACGCCAACGGTTGTGTTTTACAGAACCGAAACCGAAACCGAAACTTGTGTGATTGCTAACCTTGGGCATCGTCCAATCACGGCGCCCCTCCTCCCAACGTCACAGCCTTAGTTGGTGCGGCCGCCGCAAACCGCGCATGGTAGTTTTTCTTCTTTCGCGCTTTGTAAAATAATTACCGATTTGTCAACCGGATAAACGATGAAAAGTGTGCTAATTTGAGCCAGTCTACGCAGTGCAAGCAAAAACGGGAGCTTGACAAATTCACTTCAGTGTCCCTTTAAGCGTGAACCACACGGAGCGTTTTCTGCTCGCGAAAACGCGCTGCGCACGACACCGGCACGATGACGCTGTCCCGAATACTGCCCGAATGCTGCATGTGGCGCGGCGGCGCGGCAGGCGGCGGCAACATGGCAGCCGCGAAGTGGAGCAGGTAGCTCGACCAACCGCTTGTCATCGCTCTTTAAGATGCCACTCAAGGAACAATTGAAGTTGCTTGTGCAGTAAACCAGCTGATAATGTGGTCGCAAACGATACTATAACGCATCGTCTGCGCCGCTAGGCAAAGTGCGAATCAAATATCCGCCCCCGAGGTAAGCATAAACGTCTCCGGCGGGGCCAGCCGGCTGTCCGGAGCATTTTCAAACTGCCGCCACGAAGAGTGCGCCTCCCCATTGGCGCAATTCTGCGGGCTACTCCACTGCCGCGCACGTTGCGCTTCATTATCTGGCCGAGGTAGAGGGTGCCTCGGGCCAATATCGTCGACGCGGGCGTGAAAATATCGCGCGAGCAACGCCGACGCGCACGAATCGCGTGCAGAAACGCTCCACGCATTTCACGGTTTAGGTTGCCATGGTGATCAGCGAAGCGTTCAGTCAGAAAATGTGGAAGTCGCGGGGAAAAAATTGTGCCGTAGTCGGATGTACCAGGTGGGATCGTTGTGGGGCGAATCGCCGTGCTAGTAGCATTGGCCGCAACTTCACAAGGACTTTCCGTGTGTTTAACGTTTCCTAATCCACCACTTTCGGCACAGTGGCCGCGACGCGGAAACCAGGCGTCATTGGATCGCCATTCTCCAACGGAAGAATTTTGTTCCAAGAACATCGGAAACGATGAATTTTCGAGACCGTAACGGAAGGCAGCTGCAAAGCGTAGTGTACGTCACACCAATCTGCCTTGGCACGCTTGTTCCACAGCATGCCTCCGGGTGTGTGTAGGCGTTGCGTGCATGTGGTCGTGACAAAACGAATTAGCCATAACGAAACGAAATGGCGCCATAGGCCATGAGACACGGAGTTACGATGATTTTAAACGTCCCGCGATACCTAAAGACCGTGCCACCGTGCCTTGCAGACCAACGTTAATGTTGCAGACAACTCGGACCATCTGGCGTATATATTGACAACTTCTTTCTCGATTTCATTGTGTTTTGTTGACATTTCACGTGCAGAGACGGCGCGCAGAGTGAAATTTGAACCCCTCATTGCGGAGAGTTGTATGAGAATGGCGTCCGCTTCTCGGCACGCTCCGCAAAATCGGACAGCTGTGACATAGACTTCGGCAGATGTTGCTGCTGATTTTTGTTACCCCAGCAGCAGTGATTTCTCCACCAACGATTGGATTCGTTAGATTTTTGTTCTGATGAAGATGCTCCAATTCAAGTGCCTCAGACATCGAGAGATGCTGGTAGGTAGGTTCGTTTTTCACGTCGCGCTGTATTTATAAACAAAACATGTCCCATCTGACGACTGCGGTTTTGCTTTGATGTGTAGGGGCTGTACAACGTAGCGTGGGGATATTTTGTCAAATGCACCGCACCGTATTGTGTTATCCCCTGCAAGATAGCCTGGAATCAATGCCAACTGGAAGCAATCTTGCTTTGTTCCTGTCTAACCGCATTTGAGGTTAGAATTGCCATGCCAGCCTTTGGCTTCTTACTTTAAGCCGGGGGCAGCATAATACTTCCTCCTGTGCGGCCCCCGGGCCGTAGGTTGCCACCCCACGTATGCATGGTTTCTGTGCACATAGAAATATAAAAAAATGCCGTATAAAACGCGTGAACAGCGATTTGGCGATGGGCGCCCGTGAGAACAGCTCTTCAAGCAGCTTTGTGGGCCGTTTTTTGGGACTAAGTAGTCTCTGAAGGTTGGCACACAATATGTACACATTTGATAAGTGCTCATTCACAGCGACACTTAAAAAAGTTTAAGTCGTTCCACTCAATGTGAAAGCTGTCGGAAGTGCAGAGCAGTGATTCGCACTAATGGGCTGTTGCGCAGTCATCTGTTCACTGCTACCACCGAATGCAATTCAAATTTACCGCCTTAGCAGTGTTCGCGCACCCCCTGCCTGAAAGAGCGCCAGGGGGAGTTCAGTTCTTTTTGTGCTTGCTTTACCTCCCGCACGTACCGACCTTGCACGGCCACTTTTTTTGCTTGCTAACGTAAAAACCAACCGAACGAGTGTTCCTAACAAAATTAACGCGGGCGCGGCCTGTCAATTCCGTATATTCTGCCTCAAAAGTACCTGCAGTTTTCTTTGTGCTAAACAACAGGGAGACGTATGACAAGCGCTAGCGCGTCACGAGTTTCGAACGCTTATGACTATATGAACCGCTTGGCTTTCGGAGCCACTGGGTTACGCCGCGACGACTGCCGCTACTACAAGAACGCCGTGTGGTGCTCTACTTGGGTCCAGCGAGAGAGCTACGGTGACAAGGCGAGCCCCTAAGTGCTCTGCACATAATAATTGCACAATTCGCCCTTTAAAGGGACAGACAACCGATTTTTGTCGAGTATATATTCTCTATCCCAAATGAAAGGGCATCACTTAAAGCACCTTGACGAGAAACGGTTTTGCTGATAACGCTCTAGAACTTTTTAAATCGAATTTTCTGCTCTACGAGCCGTATGTGTCCCTCCCAAAACTAATGCTGGCAACCATGACATAGAGTAGCTCGGCAACATACTTTTGTCTGTATGCGAAATAAAAAACGATATTTAAAAACTTGTTCCCAGCTAAAAAAGTGTGAATCGCAGGCTTTCCTGTTCCTTTATGTGTTTTTTTAATGCAAGGGTCTATTTTGCACGAATGCGCCATCTGTTGGGGTAGACGATAGGTAGAATCTGGCTTCACGTTGTGGAGGCGGGAAGTTCGATTCTCCCCGGGAGCGACTTTTTTTTTTTTTTTTTTAAGCTGCCGTTGGTGTATTTGGAGACTGAAATCAAATATTTCGGCAGAACAAACGCCACTGACTCAGACAGAATCGTCAAAGCTCCTTCGCTGGGTCTGTTTACTGAACGCTGCCGTTGATTCTGGGCATGGAGGCTCAGTTAGCCACACTGACAGCAACCTAGCGGCGGCGGGCGGCGTGTCTTTAGAATTTTCAAAGTAATGTTTAGAAATACATATCCTATTTAAGCTTGTACAAATACTTGTGTTAAAAGGTTTTCAATACGTAAATAAACGTTTCAGCAGTTACAGTAGCTGCTAGGTTTGTAGGTCACGTGACAGGGACACATATTGTAGTGTCAAGTTTCGACACTACGAACCGCCACCCTTCCGATTTCAGGAAGTTTGCTGCCAAATTAAAATTATTTCCGCCAGTTTGTTTAAAAATTGCTTGTTGTTACCGGGCTATATAAAACGCTGGCTTTCATATGAGCTAGAGAACATATACGCGACAAAAATCGGTTGGCTGTCCCTTTAAACCACTCCGGCGCTCGCCGATGCGTCCCGGTTCATTGAAAGCCACGGCGAGAAACGCGTCCGAAAAAGACAGCAATGCCTAGTGACGTCACATCGTCCAACAAGTATACGCCCAGGCCGCCGCTTTGGAGAACGTGTATACACTGATTCAGCTATTTCTCGTAATATGTGAATATTACTTTGAAGTTTGTGATAAATTGGTTGTCAGTTGTTTGAGCAAAACTGTTTTTATGAACGAAACCTTATTTGGTCTTTACGACCGGTTTAAGATAGTTCTACGAATGTGTATGGCCTCCGTTACCTGGTTGATGTCGACGCCAGCAATGACCTCAGGTATTTCAAGTTCCGGTCCCTTCGAGAACTGTCCTAGATCTCCCAAGCTCGGTGCGAAGCCAAACTTCAGCTCTGCAGCCGCTGGCAGCAGCACCTCCAGAGAAGTATTCCTTAAGCAATGCAGCGAAATGGAATTTCTGTTCCACCGGCCGGTGCAGTTGATAGAGGTGGACAGGTTCGTTGATGGTTCCAGCTGGCCCTGAGTAGACAAGGTGGCAGTGGGGAGATATAAAATTATATGGTGTTTTGAGGCCAAATATAAGAGTAGGGTAGAACACAAACCGCCGCAAGTATGGTTTAAAAGGCTTCGAGGGTGATCTTTCAACCGGAGAGAGATGAAATGGGAAGCGACCGTGGCAACATGGGCTTTCTCATCATTTCTTGGTCTTGAAATAAATAAATCCTCAAAGTGTCGCGCAGGGAGGGACACAAGCTTTGTAATATAGGGCCTCTTTTATTTGCCTGTCCACAGGAGTTTTGTGCAGATTTCGGGAGGTCCAAAGCTGCTCTCTGGTCAGAAATTCCAGGGTAAAAAATTAAGCCGCCATCGAAATTTAGATGCGAAGAGTGGGAATCAGTGGAGCTGGTGGTCGTCACTAACTTTAACTTGGCTTTTCTTAGGTCTGCCTGCTTCTTAAGAGAAAATAAAGTTCTAGACAGAAGCTTCCTTCATGCAAGTTGAGTTAAGTGACGGCCCACAATCCGCCCTCTTAAAGTCTTCAAACGGCTAAAGCCCGAAGCCAAAGTAAAGCCGAAAGCCAACGCCTGCGCTACGACCACAAAGTAAAGGCTGACCACCCGGAGTGCGATGGTAGGGCGTTATCGGATAGTTGCCGGCTTCATAATACGAGCGATCCATGTTTGATTCCGACTACGGGATGCGTTCTTGTCGTTCCAATGGCCAGGTCATGTTATTGCTTCCCGCGGCTGCTAACATAGCACCCCTCGCACTTGTTGCCGCCCAGAGGTTAGGTTGAAGGTTTCATGGCGTAAACGTCACGGCAATCCTATTGGCTTCCCGGGTTGGGGAGGTCCTGGAATCACATCGGATGTGATTCCGGGACCTCGCGAACGCCGTTTTCTTGAAGCCCGCACTCCCGACAGCTGCTCGTGGGCCTCTTGCGTCCTCGCCATTTACTCTCACATTTCTTGGCCCAGCAATTTCCTCCTCACCACTTGGCCGGGCGGAATTTCCCCTCAACAATACGTAGAAACAGAAGGAAGTTTGACCAGCTCCACTGTTGAAAAATCATGCTCTCCGCTGTCTAACCATGACGATAGCTGAACGCGAAGCTTCCTTTTATGACGAATTGTTTGGTTGACGTATGAGTGGACTGAATTTTGACCCAGTGGAAATTTAGTAAAAACTCATACGAGAATCTAAACTCATACGCTTCATGAGCCTCCGCTGGCCATCATCATTGTTTTTTAAATCTTATTACGCAAAGTCCGCTTAGCTGTACTGTGTTTTGACCACGGGATGGTCATCATCAGGGAGGCAGAGAAAGCTCCGCTTTAACCACACCTGTAGTTACATAATGATTGCGCCCCGGTTTTTTTTATGAACCGCAAGCATTACTCGTGCAGTTAATCACTTAGGCTGGGGGAAATAGCAGTCAAATAGTTGGCACGGTTTTCGAAAGGAAACCTAGGCTTTCTCTGTACGCGAGGAGTACTGAAAAAACGTGTACAGATGTGAAGAGAAAACATTATCTCTAATGTAACGTCTCAGTTTCCGGCATAAAATTATAAAGTAGTTTTGCCTTGCCATAAAGCACCCGGGGCGCTTCCTGTACATGTTGTGGTTCCACATTTTGTATCTTTCTGGGAGTTTAGATAATCGCTCTTTTGTTAACAGCAAAGCCTTTGAGCAAGTCGTAATTTTTGTGTCTGCAGTTAAAGTTGATGCTTGGGAAAGTTGGTGTTCCATAATCTTGAATTCACAGCGCAAACAAGAAACGAGGACAATAGGGAGAGCACGACACAGACGCTGACTAACAACTGAAGTTTATTGCTGTGACGTCGGGCATATAAATACAGCAGAAATAAAGGCAATAAAGAAATCGGCACATAACATGTCAAAATGAAATGTAACTTGGCAAAAAGTGCTCGGAATAACAAAAAGAAAGGGAAGGTTGCAGTACTGCCGTACATATATACGGTATCGCATAATCTAAAAAGATTTGCCAAGCGTGCCGATGTAAGTGTTGTTTTTTCAGCTCCAGATAAACTTTCGAGATTATGTAGACACGTGAACAGCGATAACCCGAGTTCTCAGGTTTGTAGGAAAAAACACCAACGACAGTTCATCCCATGAGCCACAAACGTAGTATACAGCATACCTTTATTGTGTGGCAGAGAATATATCGGGCAAACGGAGAGATGTGTTAATGATAGGCTAAAAGAACACAGTTACAACGTGGAAAAAAGCAAAAGCGGCCATCTGGGAGTACTTTGTAGGGTCTGTCCTGGGGGTGAGCCTATCTTCAGTAGTACCACAATATTTTGTAGAAATAAGCATAAACTGACGAGGGAAATAATTGAGGCTCATAAGATAGCAAAAAGAGAAGCAAAGTGTGTAACCGTCCCTCCTGTTGCGCTATCATCAAAAGAAATCAACTGTCTAAACGGTTTGTAAGCACATGGTGGCAGTGATGTGGCGGAATTATGATTTTTTTTTTCACATGTTACGTGTCGATTTCTTTGTTGCCTTGAATTGTGCTGTATTTATATGCCAGACGTCACAGCAATAAACTTCAGTTGTTATTCAGCGCCTGTGTGTCGTTCCATCCCTATCGTCCTCGTTTCTTGTTTGCGCGGTGAATTCAAGATTAGAGCCTGCAGTTAAAAATACCAAGAAATTGCCGAACGCGCCCACGTGAGCGCGGGCCTCGGGACGACCACCCGCAGTTAGCAGAGATAAGATATAAAGTGCCCGGCGCTCTTGTGTGCGCGCCTCCCGACGACAGCCCAGCACACCCCGGCACACATTTCTCAAGCCTGGCATATTAACTTAAGGAGATTCGCACACATTGGCAAGAGAAACACCAGCGTTCGCCGTAATCATGGCAACAGTTTCTCGGAACGAGAAAGACGCGTCATAGTGTACGCCTTCACAAAGGTGATGTCCACTTATCACTTCAAAAAAAAAAAAAATGAAAGAAGCTCACACTTATAGCAACAATGGTGGAGCAAAGGTCGTTGCGGCACCAAAGAAGTACCAAATTTGCTGCAATCGTAGACTTAAACCTTCGTGACGGTCGTGAAGGTTGTAGACAGCTTCGCTACCTTGAGGTCTTACGTGCTAGTATGAGCTTTTCATTTTTTTGCTGCAGAAGCTTGGGGCGATAATGGCAGTAAATGCCAATGTAGATGGATGCTCGCCGGCACGTTCTATATAGCGTGAGGACTACCGTGGACGGACTCTCGTCTCGTGATGCTTACGTGTAACTGCCGCACCGTGCCCGCTAAGTCTGCCCTAGCCAGCCCATACACCTTAATGACTTTTCCCTAGCATGACCATTCGGCATAATCCGACAACCACCAGTTCAAATTACCAATCCTTCAAAGCCCCCGACCTCTGCCTGTACCGTAGAGTTGCATACTAAGATCCACTGTATTATGTGCCCCCATGTCCAGCAGCTTCTGCGTAGACGAGTACTGGGGCAGGCCCATAGCCGTCTTGGTGGCTTTTCTTATGATCGTGTCTAGCGTGTTCCTGTTCGCCTTCGTTAGCTGGTGGTACGGGGCCGAGTAGGCGATGCGAGACACGATGAACGTTCTGACCAGGCGGAAGGCGTCGTCTTCTTTAAGTCCTCTGTTCCGGTTCGCAACGCGTCGGATCATTCCGGTGACCTGTTCGGAGGCCATCTTGATCTTAGCAATGGCCGCTGTCGCCTTGCCGTCTCGTTGTAGCAAGAGACCGAGGATGCGCAGCTGCTGCGTGGGCTTTACGTCTACGCCGTCGATGGTAACGACCACATTCGGCTCAGCATCGTTCTTGCGTCTTCTGGGCTGCACGATGAGGAGCTCCGACTTCTGGGGTGCGCAGCACAACCCGCAGGTCTTGGCGTATTCGTGGACCATCGTTGCCGCCCTCTGCAGGACCTCCTCCGTCCAGGCTTCGGATCCCGCGCGACTCGTCCACGCCGTAATGTCGTCGGCGTAGAACGCGTGGTCCACGCCGTCGATCTGTTTGAGTAGACTTGGCAGCGGGAGGAGGGCCAGGTTGAATAGCAGGGGCGACAGGACGGAACCCTGTGGGGTGCCCCAGTCTCCCAGTTCTATCGGGTCCGACTTCTCTCCTCCAATCTGTATGACCGCCACGCGCTTGCTAAGGAAATCCTTAACGTAGCCGAACGTGCGTTGGCCACATCCCGTCTTCTTGAGGTTACCGAGAACGCTCGCGTGGGACACGTTGTCAAATGCCCCCTTTAAGTCGAGGGCCAGTATCCCGCGTGGCGAGCTCCGAGTGGCTTTCTTCATCACGAGCTCCTGCAGTTGCACCAGGACGTCATGCGCGCCGAGGTGCTGCCGGAAGCCGTACATAGTTTCGGGCATTTGGTTGGTCTCTTCTAGGTAGGTTTGGAGTCTACGGAGCACCATGCGTTCCATTACCTTCCCTACGCACGACGTGAGGGAGATGGGTCGCATGTTCTCGATTGTGAGGGCTTTGCCCGGCTTGGGGATGAACCGCACTTGCGCCTCTTTCCATTCCATGGGCAGCAGCGAGGTCTCCCAGGTCCTGTTGATGTGGCCCAGGAGCCTCTTGGCCGCCCCGTCGCTCATATTGCCGAGTAACGTGTAAGTGATCGTGTCTCCGCCAGGAGCACTGCGTCTATTGCTATCATTGATGGCATTCCAGAGTTCCGCCAGCGGGAACGGCTCGTCGAGTTTGTCGTTCGCCGGGCCGTCGTACGTCTCGGGGATCTGGAACTTACCCCTATCGGTCTTGAGGTAACGCGCCGTCAGGTCTGCGACGAGCTTGCGGCCGTCTCCGTCGTAGGTATTCAGAACCTTAGTGAGGTTGCTGCCCAGCGGGTCGATCAGGTGCCTCACGAGGCCCCAGGTCTACGAGCTCATATAGGCTCATCGTTCCAACCAGAGAGTGCGACTGAGCCAGACTGAGCACGGCCGAGCAGTCCTTCGGAAGATTGGTTGGCCCATCGAACCACAGATACCCAAGCACCCTCTACCTCCGCCGTGGAGGGAAGCGCTCAAGACCAAGCCCGTGCCGCGCAATATTCAGGCCGGCATGAACGACGAGAGGCGTGCCGCGCGGGCACAGGCACTCGCCCGACAGCTGGAAGCAGACCCCCGGGTCCTCTACGTGGACGCCGCACTTCCCCAGCACAGCAGCAAAGCAGTGGCCGCCGTCACGACCATCGACAAGCTGGTGACCAGCGCGTCGCTACGGACGACAGGTGCCAGCCAAGCAGAAGAGATGGCCATCGCTCTCGCCCTCACGCACGGAGACGTGCATACGATCGTCACAGATTCCAAGACGGCTTACGGCAACTACCGCAAGGGAATCGTCTCCCACGCGGCCATAGCAATTCTCGCAAAGCACAGCCCACCGGGACGAGACGTAGAGCTCGTGTGGGTTCCGGCACACTCGACAGTGGAAGGCAACGCCCTCGCCGACCACTACGCCCGCGAACTAGCAGACCGGGCCGAGGACGAGTCGGAGCTACCGCACCCAGTTACGAGCTACCGCGAGATTACCACGCTGTACAGGAGCGCCAGGTGCAGGCTTCCCGTGCCGCACCAGCAACTCGACCGCAAGCAACAAACAATAGTGCGCCGCGCACAAGCGGGGTCACTGGCGCACCCAGCTTTATTGAACAAGATGTTCCCGGCAGAACACGACCCCATCTGCCCGTTCTGCAAAAAGACGGAAGGCACCCTGCCGCACATACTGGCGGAGTGTACTGAGCTCAAGAATTCTCTACCTTCCCTCCCCCTTCCCCTTCCCCCCTACCCGAGCGATGGGAGATCTTGATGTCCAGCCGCGACCTGTCGACGCAGCAAGAGCTCGCGTCCAGGGGCCAGGAGCTATTGGACTCATATGGGACTCGTGAATAGGGTTCCACCCCGTCTGACGCCTGCGAGCGTCACCTGAAATGGGCTCAGCGAAAGTTGTTTCTCTCTCTCTCTCTCTCTAAGATCCACTGGAGAGACATATGGCGGTATGTCCAGGCCAACAATGCATTACCGAGAGTCCCTCATGTACCGCAGAGAAACGTTCAATCTTTAGTTGGCGTTGCCCATTAACACACTAGTGGTTGTCTGTGGGTACAAGAAACCGGAATATAATGGTTACAGCGGAAGCTTTTTTATTGGGACCAATGGTGTCATGTAAAAAAATAATGCTTTGACCCATAGACCAGTGGGTCGACCAAAGAGCTCCGATACGATCTCCGGACGCACGGCGCGTGCGTAAAATCTCGCTTCCGTTCTGTCAACACGGTTGCTTGAAAACACAAAATGTACACTAGGAAGTAGCTGCAAAATTAAAAAGAAACCGACAGCAAGAGAAAAAAGAAGAAAAAGAGAGGGCCATGGTACATAAAACTACACCAGGTTTGACAACGCATTTTTGAATGCATTTTGAATAGAAAACCTTGATGTAACGAAGTCGGCGAGCTGATCCGTCATTGTTTTTTGCACTTTTCTCTCAAAGATCGGAAGGAGAAATGATATAATTTACCGCATGCTAGCACTACGGTAAGGAGCTAGCAGCCGTGAAAATATCTCAAATCGCTTAAACACGGAACGCCACGATGATGATGATGACGACGAAGATGGTGATGATGAATGGAGGGGGCTAGCACCTTGGCGTGGCTAACGTAGCCATCACTTCTGGTTCCGGTTGTGTAGCGTGAACCCCACACCAGCTATCAAGGGTAACTAGCCTTCGAGGCCTTTTTTAGTTTTTATTTACTTTTTTGTGCCCCCACCGCAAACTACCATCCGTTTCCACGTGGGAGTTCAGTTTCGGTTCCAGACTGAAGTTTTGAGCAGAGTTACTTGATGTAGGAGTTGCGAAACTTCCCATAGGCCCCATGCATCAAAAAGTGGCCCCGCGAGTGGTCCACTGTTTTGGATCTTGTTTAAAAGTGGCGCCATCTGTTTGCGACAAAATAAACTGTACACCGTGGTTCGCCGCTCGATGAGCTGGCCGAAAAATGGTATTTGGGTGCTCACGTAAATTTTTTGTGCTCAAGACGCCCAATGTGCTCAATCACACGAGTGTTTTATATGCATTAGAACCAAGAGAAGAAAAAAATCGCGTATGGGATGCGTTGTTGCCTGCGCAGTGTCGTCTGGTGCACGTTACCTGCGGTCTTCCGGCGGCAAAAAAAGTTAAAAACTCGCTTCGATGCCCTGACGCAGGCTCGAAGGGGTTATTTAGAGCCACTTGATCAGTTACATGATTAGTTTTGGCACACAGTGTGATGGACGCCGAGCGATAACTGCAAATTCAGAACTTCAGGTAGGACCTATGTCGCGCCGGAGTGTTCGCACAAGCGCCAACCCGTCGAGGCAGTTCGCAGACGCAGAAACATTATCCACAAAAAACCGCAGTTACGACAGCAATGAATAAATTATGGAAGTACAACAATAATAAATTATGCACATTTAAAACAAAATTTAAGGTTAAATTGTCAGTTTGAATAATTATTTTGTTTTTTGGATAGTGCGTGCGGTGGCCGCAGTGGCGCCACCATACGCATGATCCAAAGGAGGGGGGGGGGGGGGGGTCCAGGTGCGGGCTGTATTTTGAGGCGGAGTTTCGCTACTGCCTACATCGAAGAGCTCTGGTTTTGAGCTGCTAGGCCGTTTCGTCGGCGTGCAGTGGCGCGTCTCCACCTCTGTCTGGGGTATCGGTTCGTCGGTAATGAGTGCTGCTGCTAGGAAATGAAACGTTGTGTTTTTCCAAGAAACGCGCACAATTCGAAATTGCATCTCCGCTGGCGAGAAAGAAGAATGTTGCCACCTGGTGTTGTATCCCATCTAGCACCCTCTCAACAATATTGAGTGCGGTAAAGAGCTCTAAGTTCAAAAAGGCTTACATTCAGCATAACCCTATACGGAAATCCCAGCGGCGCTGGATCTCTTCTTCCAGCGTTTGCCTGATTATGAGACTAACCTAAGGGACTGCCTAAGAGGGCCAAAATGCAAAAGTTATACTTAAGTTACGCTTGTTAATAGAGGGGCAAGTGACCTGGCTTCTTTGGAGCGCCGTGTAAAGGCCTTAACTTGTGCGGGAGCACGAGTCGCCGCTCACGCAGTTTTTAGCTGTGAGATAAATGCATGTAGGGTGAGTTCACCTTCACTGATGTCTAGCATTTTGGATTCGTTTCTGCTTCATTCCCGCGAGCCTTAGCTCGAAACCTGCATGTAACGAAAACCTGGTTGTAACGAAAAATTGCGAATGTTTTTGTCAACTTTGTTACATCCAGGTTTAACTGTATTTTGTCTTGCGAAGCCCTCCCGTTGCACCAAAGAGCGTCTCACGGGAAGCGGGACAACAGCGAGGTACCTTTTACAAACATTGCCTTGCTTTCTCTCCACGTATAGTTGTAGATTTGACAACTTAACAAGCCCGGTGCACCTCCCACAGTAATTCTCGAAAACAGGCCGTGTGAGAGCAAGACCCTGGATAACCGAAGAGGAAGTAGTGCTGAGCTCGGGGTCCATGGCACCCTGTTTCCTTTCACCATCTTTGTAGGGTCACGTCTCGCGGTAGGCAGGGCAAGGTGGATCTCCAATAGACGTGTAACATCGGACGGCACTGGAAAATGTGAACCCATGGAAGTTCGGCAAGGTAACGTTACTTCTTTGAAATGCAAGCACCGTAAAAATCGAAGAAATCCGGCTAAGACTGGAAGAAAGCGTGAGCGCACCATGTTAATAGGCCACAAGGCGCCAGGCACAGGACCCTCCAAGATGGCTCGGGTGCACCTGATGTTGAGGCTCGTAACCGCCTCGATCAGCATGTACGCGCCCGAACCATGCCCCACGAGCACGACCCCGTCCGGACGGGCACCGAAGGCAGCCGCGTTGTCGACCGCCCACTTCACGGCCTCCTTGGCGTCTTCCTTCGCCACGTCCTTCACGGTGCTCTCGTTCGGGTGCAGGAATCCGAGCACGCCAAGTCGCATGTTGGGGGACATCACCACTACGTCGGCTGTTTCGATTTCACGGGAATACGAAATCGTAAAATGAATGTGCAGCGTATCCTCCTCCTTCAATGCAAAAGTCGACAAAGGATATTGCTCCGACCATGATGTGCACTTTATGCTTGTCCACTTCAACCCTCGAAGCCCTTCCCTCCCCTCCTGCTCCCGTTATGAATTCGTGGAAGGTTTGTTGACTGCTTTGATTTCACGCCTTCGTACTGTTCGCTGGCGCTGGATTCGGACAGCGCCATGGAGAAAAGAAAAGCTTAAGAGAGGCCATGGTGGGAAGCGTGGACTAAGTCTTGTGGTTTTTCCACGCTCATCACAGCCACTGGCCACCGCATCCTAGCAACGGCACCGAATGCCGGCCCACCTAGGCCCAACGGAAATGCGTGCCCCAGTCTGTATGCAATGGTTCGTAGGCCGATACGAAGTAGAAGGCAGGCAACCGAGTGAAAGCGGAGGTGGCTGTGGGTGCGCGGAATATAAAAGCACTAAAGGGCGACCTCCCAAAACGACGAAGCGCCTTCACCATGGAAGAAAGAAATGTTCGAAGAGGACCCGACGTGACGTTTGGTAAAGCCACTTTGCTATTCTCGGAGGTGTCCATTTTTGGGTTTGTAGTTTGCACGCACGCGCCACCGCATCCGCCTTCATTGGCTCCCCTGTCGTCGACGTCGTCTCCACCTGCCGACCATTGGCTACCAGCTGTGGCGCGCTGTGCCGTAGGATCACGGTGGCTCGGCCTTTAGCGCGCCATTTCCTACGATGCGGTTGCCAGTAGCCTGCTATGAGCGCGAAGAAACCACTTGACTTCGTCCATTCTTCCCCCAGTGTGGCCACTTGGTTCTTAAGTCTTCAGACAGATCATATCCGCTTGCGTTACGTTCAACTCACCAGACAGCTAACTAATCTAAAATTCCCCTTTCAACCGTCTTATCGTAATTTCTACTCAATGCACGTGAATAAAACAGCGGCTTGCCACGCAATGCAGTATCACCGCCGGAAGGTCGTTTGTCAGATTTGTGGTGTTAAAAAGGCGGTATTGCCCACACCTGCAAGTATGCGGCCCATGTTTGTCTTAAGAAATTACGGGTGTTCACTATGAGCGCTTTCTTTCTAGTTCCTTTATTACCTGCCTGCCATATTCGTGACGCATGTCTGCTGGAACGAGCGTGTCTCTAAATATTTTCCTAATGTGCCGGCACGCAATGTGTTCACTGGGGATACTCCCTGTGGAACAATTTCTGATTTAACAAGCTAGGCTCCTTTGCGAGGCTAACGTCACCGGTACCATTAAAGACTATTCTTGATATATCTATTTTGTGTTTTGTAAACGAGAAATCACACAGAGCGTGGTCGTGGTACTTGAAGCGGCGGCAAAAGGGTATCTCCGCTGACCGTTGTAATAAGTTACAGGAATCCAAATCGAAGATATCCTTGTGAATATATGAAGAGTGTGCAAGAATGAGGCCAATGAAACATCAACGAAATCTCGCCATGTAAAAATCACAGAATGCCCCTGAGATGCCAGCAAATGATTGAAAAAATGAAGGAACAGTGGTGGAAAGGCGAGGACAAAGTCAGGAGGGCGACAGGAAGAGCACAACACATACTTACGTATGTGTTGTGCTCACCCGCAAGCCAATTAACAGCAAATTATGACAACTGCTGATTTTATACTCTTTATTTATTTTTATACTGAATCTATTGTATGGTGTGTGCTGTTATGTTTACCCCATTTAATGGAATTGCTTTGTTTGCTGTGATTGCCCTTTGATCTTGGCTACGCCGAAACAAGTGTTGGGGCTCTTGATTTGCTTGCGTGTGACCCTGGCGGGAAGTATATATGAGTATTTTCGTTTCATGCAAAAGTAGACGTTGCAAGTTATGATCGCCATCTAACACTCTAATATTCGTCCTTTTCTCTACGTAGTGTGATTCCATCGTCTAGCATGAACCAACTAACTATCTGTCAAGCGATATTGGGCGAGGGTAAATTACTAAATTTCCAAACAGCGAGCTTCCTTTTACGATGTAAGTTGCGTACAACCGGTTGTTCATATGCCCTTCTCTACACGCACGTCTACGTGCTGGGAAAGATACACAACGTTACACGACTACAGCATTCCTCATCCCTGCAGCATGCCAATTTATAATCCGTGGGTTAACTAAGTTCCTTCACTACAGCAGCTGTTTAAGCAAGAAATTTCTATTTGTGACCAACCTTCCAAAATGTGTTCAATCTAGTTTATATAGGATTGTTTTGAACCCTTTCCAATATCGACACAAACGTGAAAAAATTGGGAGTTTCAACGCCAACGAGATGCGCGAATATCAACGTGTTAGCCCGGAATTTCGCGACATTTGTCTACAATGCACCGCCATCAATAACCTGTAGCTTAGGGTGCTGTTACCTTTCGCTGCCAGCTCGGCCCAGTCGGGGTCGTTGTTGGATCCCCTCTGAAACCAGTAGCTGACGGACGCCAACACTAGGGTTCTGCTTGAACCGGCTCTTGACCTCCCGTTCGGAGCCCACACGTTCATGTGAAGGCAGTCTTCGCTGCCGACCACTTTGCCGTTCACCAACTGAGGGCACGGAAGCCGTGGCTCCTGGGCCATGGTGCGCTGCTTTTCGGTGATCGGGCGGGGCTTGCGGAAGCGGTTCTTGCCCGCTGTGCTTTGGGCGTATGGTACGCCGAGCCAGCGGTACACGTCCACGCCATCCACCGAGACCATCTTGCCGACGAACTCGCCCGATGTTGTGGACACCTGAAGCAGGGACTACCAAGAAGCATGCACTGCTTCCTCAAGCAAGGCGGCTCCCTCGACATGCGCGAGTGTAAGATACATCCCCGAACGTATACATTGCATTGGTTTATACCCATTAGGGGTATTTTAAGTCTATTAACAACGTGTAATCCAACAAACCTCGAAGAAAACACCTCGTGAGAAGGCGTTTTGTCGTTTATAATGCTCTATTTAACCCGAAATACACGTTGCATTCGGTGGTTACAACACCTTCTCTAACACGACATCTATGAGTTTCGGATTTGAAAGAGGGCTGCAAATGACTAAACACCCTTAAGTGGGTGTTTCATTGTGTTTTTCTTTAAGCGTAATAATGTCAGTTAGAGACAGTGAAAATTTTTCTGAGGGTGTGAATGACTCTACACTGTGCTACGCGCATGACAAAATCTGCTGAATGACCTAAATGTTTGCCACAGCCATCCACCATACAGCCATAGTGACAGGTGTAGTGCGTCCTTAATGCAGTACTGTTATGAAGACTCGCCGCTCGCAGTCCTTCGGAGTTGTTTCCGTATGAAGCGCACGGCAATGAACGAGGCCTAGTGAAATATTCCGAAACAGCGAAGCCGTGGCCCTCTTTTCGCGAATGTCAAAGTACGCCAGCGCGAGAACAGCAGCGCCATCGCCGCGCAAATTCTCCGATTCACGCGAGGAAATCCGCAACTGTGCGCGAGCTGTGGGAGCCCCCCTTCACCAGTTTGAGGGGGAGCAACATGCTGATGATGATGATGCTTAGTGACTTTCCTATTGTAACGGGGTGGCGTTGCACAACGGCCTTAGTCGCAACACCACTGTACAATCACATCGCCAAAAAAAATACAAACAAAATAAATAAAAATAATGTCAAAGTAAAAAGACAATACTTTTACGAAATTTTTGGGCTAGTCTGACTTCTTTGTTCGCTTGTCTTCCCACATTGTTCTCTGCTCTTTTCCCACCAACATTCTAACCTTCTCTTTTTAACCTCTACTGCTGTCCACTTCACTTTTCCGCTAACCTTAAAGACAAGGGCTTTCGGAAGCTGGATGGCTGTATCACTGAGGACTGGACGAATACTTTTGCACTCCGTTACAATATGTCGCATTGTTTCTGGCTCATTTACGCAGCCTGCGCATAGTGTTTCCTGTACCGCCACGCGGATAAGCGTTTTTGTCCGCAAGCAACCCGCTCGGGCTTTGAAAAGCAATGCACTCCCTTTGGTATTATCGAATATTAATTTTTCCCTTGTGATCTCCTGCTTCCCGATTCTGTAGATATCTAAGGACTTCTTCGCATCCATCCTCTTTTTCCTGGTCGTTGTTTGTTTCTTTCCCTTCATTTTTTATTGCCTTGGTCGCTTCCCCTGCACTTCAGTGTTTCATATACTTTGTCCTGAGCCTTGTGGTTCTTTTCCTCCCTTGTGTGTCTACGCTTTTCATGTAAAGATACCGTAACACTTTGGCTGCCCATCTCTGATCATCCATATTTCTAAGTCGTTCTTAAAACATATTTTGCTCTGTGCTTCTCTCACTTCGAAGGATGCCCATCCCATGTCTCCCTGCACTGCCTCATTTGTTGTTTTACTGTGTTCTCCTAATTTTAATCGAACTACGGCCCTTTGATTTACTTCTAGCCCTGATTGAATCTCTGATTTGACACACACTACTGTGTTTGAAAACGTGAGTGCTGGTACCATTACTCCCTTCCAGATTCCTCTCACTACTTCATATCTGTTATATCTGCACAGTGCTCTGTGCTTCAAGATAGAGGCATTTATTCTGCCTTTCATTCTGAAATGCTCCTCCTGAGTTTTTAGATACTTGAGACCCATGCACCCTTTATTGGTGGGTCTGGGTACCTGCTCCTACATCTGCGTGACGCTAAACCTTCAGGAGACGGACAAAAATGCTCGACTTACAACAGATCCGCCGTGTAAAGGGTACTGTGCCTTTTCCGCCGGTTGGAACCCTTGCTTTGACAGCAAAACAAAAATCTCTGATGTGTACATCTTCAATGTTAACTAACTATTCATGACTCAAAAATAAAGTCAGAACAATGAGAGAGTTGATTTAAAGGCCAGTGGACAGCCGTGTATGTGAGCATACGAATACCTTAGTTGCCCATGAATTCACAGAAGACGAGAATTGGTTAGCGTTTACAAATGCACCTATAAGCAATCTAATTATCAAAAGTCAAGGACACAAAAAGTAATTATATGGTCGCCTGCAAGCAAGTTGTGATATAATTTTAAGAAAGGTTCGATGATACGAGTTGCACAGTTTCTGTTGAACAAGCGCGATAAATGTGGCTTCGCCGCGAAGTTCGTCTGCCTCCTGAGAAAGCAGAAAGGGCTACAAACAGTGAATGAGTGAAACCGGTCGAACCTAGCAGAACAGCCATTATAATATAGGGTGTGACAACACGAGAACACCAACTGTATTAAGGCGTGTGCAAAGACAAAAAACGAATTGTGTGACACTTGTTTAGAGTGGTTAAGGGTCTTCGGAAGAGGCTTTGTTCAGCAGCTGACGTAAATAGCACGAAGGCATTATGCACGGATGAGAATGGAACGAAGCTCTCAATGCAATGATAAATATGCAGACAACCACGGTGATGGCGATGGCTAATATACCCAGATGTCTAACCCCACACACTCTACTACCAACTATGTAGACGCCATGATGTGTCTCCTTGGAGCGCTCCTTGGAGAGCTGTAAAAGCACTGAGATTAGCTATTGTTAAAGCTCTAGTTCCTTACCATGGCAGTGTCTGGGCGCCAAATGACAAGGAGGCTCACGACGACGGCAACTAGTACTCCGACGACCAGGACCACGGCCCCGATTATCGGAAGTATTGTCCTGCGGTAGAAATATTGAAGCCAAACATGCCAGCATTCGTTCTAATCAACCCTTGATGGAACGGAACCCATTTCCGCGTGTCTCATAAAGATAATAATGTGAGCTAACAAGGTTTTTTTTTCTAAACCCTAATACGACCGAAACGAATTTCGAACGTTCCAGACACTGTCATTTTATCGCTCATTTGGTTGCATAGTGGATGTTTTGCCACCATAGCTGTATCGCAAAAACCCGTTTTACAGGCGTCGCTCTGCAAATTATTTCGGGGTTCCAAAAAGACAGAGGCAAAACTACGCCCGTTTGAACATATCAGTTTAGACCGAATCCGGTCCTGATTCTTTGAAGGCTGGCGACAGAATGTGACGGAAAAGGAGCTAGGCTGCATAACAGTGGCCCAGAACTGGATGTAAGGGACGAGGGTAACTAAACGGGAAATAAGCTTTCCGGTAAAGCCGAAAGTTTGCTTTGGCAACAAAATTAGGGGATAATTTCTTTTCTTCCAGATTTACCTGGGGAACACAAAAATATCAAGGATAATGTTTCTAATAAGAATGCAAAAGTGAACGCTTAGTTGGACCTCCTGTTGACCTGCTCTTGAGCTTTTTAAAATTGAGGCCGGGACCATCACCACTTGGCTGGCCCTACGGAGAGCACCCTGAGAACGTTCCCCAATCCCCCGCTATGGCCAGTGGCATCCTAAGCTTTTCCGGATCGCTAGTCATCACCAGGATCATCATGGTGCCCTCTTCGGTATTCCTCCCACCTCTAGAGCAGCTGGCATTAAACTTTTGTCGGCTGCCAACTCTTTATCGCAGGTGTCTTCTTTCCCGGTTTGATGCTCGAATCGCGTAAATTAATCTTTTTGGAAGATTCTATATAATTTGCCACAAGTGTTTGCACCTCACAAACAGCATTGAAAGTTATTTCACGCTTACGCCCTAAAAGCAAACGGAAACACTTTCAATAAACGCTTTCACAGTTTCCTTCGCGTCTGGAAGCACGGAGCGGCACCAAGGAGGCACTGCGTGATTTGTTCGTCCTAACAGATTCTCCTACCCTTTCTGCTTTGTTTTTGTTGCTTCATTTTTAAAGGGGCACTGACACAAAATTTTGAAGGCGAGATAACTTCGGAGGTAGATTGATGTGAACACATATACATCATCTGCAAAATATCAGCTGCGAATACAGCCTAGAACCTATTTAAAGTCAATTTTAAAGTGTGCGAAACGCAACCGAGCGGCCAGCAGAGGTCCACGCGCAATCTACATCCCGCAGATATTTTGTAAATAAACAACATCCAAACACGTCACGAAATTGTATTTGCCGCTTCCGCACTGCCAGTGTTTTTCGCCGGCTCGCACGGCTCGCCGCTCTAATCGGAGGGCCGGAGGGCGGAGCTTCTGCCCTCGAGAACGAACGACCCGATCGTTGGCGGCGGAGGCGCTGTGATTTCGTCAGCTCATTGTGCAGCTGGCCGCGACCAAAGTTCTACAGCGATTCCAGGCACTCTGTTTCTATTACTTTTTATTTATATTGGACGCGAAAACGCGCCGGAGACACGAAAAGGCCACTGAGCGAACCGCACGGTCGCTGTGCAGGCTGCGGCCTCGGTCGCGAAGTGGCCCAGGCCGGCGCAGGTAGCTCGAGTGATAGCTTGTTACCGCTGCATGAAATTGTACCCAAGTGACAGCTTATGAGAAAGGAGTTAATGATGCGATGGCGGGTTGCATAAAAATTGTCATCTGCACCGCTTACGAGAGCGTCAATCGAATATCCGCCGCAGTGGTAAGCCGAACACATCTGTAGGAGGACCTGTAGGCAGACCGGCCGGCTGCTTCCAGCGCGCGTGTTGCCACCCACTTTCTAGAGCGTCGCGCGTCGTTCTTTACCCGCGGTAGCATTTGCACTCGCAGCACCTGCGTCACGTCCACAGTCGCTTTTAATTAAGCGGCTCACAAGATCAGTACGTGGGGGCATTCGCAGAAACTACCGTCGATGCGGATTCGACAGTGCTACGGCAGCTCTGCTCTGTGGTACCCCTCCGACGGTCACGTGGTCAGCTTTGTTCACATAAAATCCATCGGTTCGCGGCACCCGCTGAAACCGAAACTGCGACTGGCCGCATTGAAAATGCCTCTGATTAAACAGCCGTCGCACGCTGAAGCAAATGAGGTTTCTACCGGTGATAAGTAGATCACTAGCGACTTATCCAAACAACAACAAAAAAAAAACAAGATGCAAAATTTTTGTGTCAGTGCCCCTTTAAAGTTGCTATGGAAAGCAATAACTGCTGTAACTGAAGGAAAACCTGCCAAGAGCCGCTACATGATCCTAGTGACGTAATTCACGCGGTTGAAGGAAGTGAAGCCCGGGAGAGAGGAAAACCTTTTCAGCTAGTTTCGGGAGCTGTCTAATCAGCCGTAATTTTGGCTGAGGTACTTTGCGACCCCCTAATCTAAGTTCTGGGTGTGTTGGGTGACTAAGTGTTGCAAGCATTTAAGATTTAAAAAAAAGTTGGAAAAAGGGCTGCAGGGTCTCTTTAAGTATGAGACTGCATGGAAATTGCAGATCACATGTTGCTTGTTTTACCAGAATTGATTTGCTAGAATTTCTTGATTGTGACACACTTTTCTATGATTTGTTTACATTTGCTACAGTTTCCTTTGTCTCGTAAACTTACGCATCAACTCGTATATAGAGCCCTTGCAGAGCCGCAGTTGCAATTAGCACAGCTGTAAACGAATGTGCGAAGAGGATGGATAGACAAGGTTTATCTCAACGTCGCCTTATTCGCAACGGTTTGGCTCCGCCAGATTAGAGTGACTCGTGAAATGAGTATGAGCCCACTGTGGTTGGGTGTCTTGGTTGCCACTGATGCCATGCACTTAGCGAATAGTCCAGATGTTGTCCGAGTGAGATGGTAGCGGAAGCTTACGTGATGTAGCCCCTCTCCTGGAAGGCAGGCAGATCGGCGGGGTTGACGCCATCTTTCGCATCCATCTGTGCCTAGGAAAAGGGGTAACGTCCTCTGCGTCAGTGGAAAACGTCTTTAGGTTGACTTGCGTTGATTTCAATTTTGTGTGGCCGTGGACCCCGTCGTGTCGTTCCAGAGGCTGTCAAAGCGACAGCTGCGCTGCGCGATGTGTTGCAATACCATTGATCCCGTTGTAATAACCCCGATTTGGTCGGGAAGTCTTACATGAATACATGGACTGGAAGCCCCATAAGAATGCATGGGAAAATCAGGTGCCGGATCGCGTCTCCTGGAGACCGCGGATGATACGGTACTGCTAATCGAGGAGGCCATTATTCCCGCATCTCCCGTACGGTGCCGTCACCTGGGGGTAGACCAGGGTGTCGAACCGCAACCGAACATAACCGAAAACCGGGATTTAACCGATATTTTTACCAGAACTCAACCCGAACCCAAAGCGTTATTTTTTGAGCACGCTGAACCCGAACCGGAACTGAACCGAAAAGAAAATTACGGTACCGGTTCATGCCGAAACGGTTCGACCCTCCATTGTTGATATATCACAGTCAATGCAATTCAGGCCTTTTTTTCTTTCCCGTGCCATCAACTTCGTACCCGCTCGCGCACTTTCCCCTCCAGACAACTGAACACTACCACGCTCCAAGTAGCAACAGGGTAAATGAAAGAGCACCAATGGTCTGTTGCTGCTAGAAGCCCGAGTGTAGTGCAAACTGACCAAACGAAATGTCATTCTCGGCTGCTTGTAGGGATATAAAACGACTTTGGCGACCCCTAGCTACGACTTTATTGGAGCGATCAGGCTGCAGGAGTGCTCCACAGCGCAATAGCGAAAGCCCAACCCGATGTGTGTGGGGCTTTTGCATTTCATAATTTGTTTAAAAGGTCCGACACCTGCAAATTGCTAATACTTGACAAGTGTGACCGCAGGAGCTGCTCAGTGGCTAAGCCGTTTGCTTCTGAACAGAAGTGGCCTCGATCTCCCGTGCCCACGACCGTTTTTCTGAAGTAGTCGGAAATTGAGAACGTCCGTGTATCGAGATTTCGATCCACGTTTAATATCACCAGCTGGTTAAAATAAGTCTACCGGCCTGCCACACAAGCTGCGCCTCGGAGCAGAGACATAGGACGGGGCATCAAATGGGCCAGTTTTTTTTAAATGTGTTTGCACGAAAAAAAAAAAACAAAGAAAAGGCGAATCACGTAGTTTTATAATTTTACGCAAAAAGTTAGTAAAACTGAATAAGAAAAAAAACACGAAAACGTGGTTATTGCTCGATACTTTTCTTTGCCCAGCCTTTCCCAACCAAACGTGTCGTCAATGCGAAGGAAGTGAGTTGCGTGGTCAGTTTTTGGGGACAGTACAGTGGACAAGTTCCGTTTTCTATAGATACAAATAAAACAGATTAGTCAGGAAAAACTGTTAAGATGCGCACTTAGTCTCTTGGCAAAAACCTGCAGCCCACGACCTTGTCATTGACGCAGAAACAGTAATAAAGCAGATGACGCATGAAGAAAGGCAGGCCGGTGCCTCTCAGTGTCCCATTCGCCCAGCGATCATCTTTTCTGCTTTTTTTGAAGTTTAGTCTGTTTCAGAACTGCTTTTTTTTCGAAGGTGCACTTGTACTAACTGTCCAACTCGCTACATTACTTCTACTGCTACTCGTTCCGGAGGGGATTATGCTGTGAACGAATTGAAGAGCGTCTACCCAAAAAAGTCCCACCTTATGCTCCGCGCGTCGAATTTCCCTTTCATTTTGTAATACTATAACCTGTTATAAGATTCCGCAATGTAGGGCACGGAACGATGGCCGGGGGTCAGGCGATACGGTGACATTCTAATTCTAATGACACATCCCGTATAGCTATCGCAAAAGGAATTGCAGTGGTCAGAGCAATAATGCAATGACTTAGCGTTACTAAAGCTTACTTTCAACAAAAGTATGGCTAACACATTCGATAAGGTGACAGCTAACAAATTATTCAGGGTGACCAAATAATCTAATTCATTGGTAGTATTTATGTATCTGTTGTAGGATTTTTCTGTTTTGTTACAAATATAAAAAATGTACGCCATTGGTATTATGCGCTGGTATTTGAACGCGCCAGTACGCAGGCCTAAATTAAGGCTTCAAGGTTAGAGTGATGGACGATCCCATAGCGACGATTGCGATTTCAACAAAAAAGAAAGGGCAGAAAATATATCCCACTCTCATATCTTTTTGCGGTGGCCTTATGAATAGTCGCTAGGACAACATAGTCTGGGCGAGAAAGTAGGTGGTAGGTCGTCGCAACTTCATCTATTTTTCCAATATCTGGTAATTGTTTAAAGTTTGCTTTGCAATTGCGCCACTGCCCTTGGGGAACAGCAGCATTTTGAATTTTTGTTCGTATTTTGATTTGACTGCTGTTTTGAACTACTAAATGTTTTTCTAATTAGGTGATAACCATACTCATCGAACCGGTTCACGAACCGGTTCGCGAACCGGTTTGGTACGTGATTTTGTCGAACCGAAACTGAACCGGAACGGAATGATTTCGCTTGAACCGGAACCGCAACCGAACCATTATTTTTTTCGGTTCGACACACTGCAGACATAGCAATCCTTCAATAATTCTCTTTTAATAAGCAATAATTCTGTTTTACCGTCCTGCAGGTGGTTCACGTTAACGCAGTTGTAACGCATTTGGTTCAGCCCTGGAGATGCGGGTTGAAATCGCCCACGAGTGGAGGAGCAAAACGTCTAATGGAGCGCACTAGAAATAAATGAAGAAGGAACAAAAAAGTGGATGGCCTTCTTTGCATTGAGAGAGCCGCGAGCTATCGCCTTTGCTGGGACCCGTGAGATCAAATGTGCTTCAACTTCAGGGTACGGGAGAGTACGGAACGTTGAATTGTAACGCACTGCTATGCAAGGTGGTACGTTGTGCAGGGAATCCGGCAAGAACGGCAGTTCTACAGGTATGGCGGGGGAGATGTGGTAATAATTGAGGTTGTTAAAGTATGTTTGGGTTTGGAATCTCTGCCAAAGATGCAGTCGTATTTGGAAGTTGTAGTGTTTCCTGGTCTACTTGAACGCAGATATTTTGGTCTGTCTGTCTGTATTTCTGTGACTCGATTCAGCCAACCAACCAAAGTGAAACAGAGCGTGCGGAACAGTCTTGTATACCGAAAGCACATCTAAACGTCGGTGTTAATGGTCATTATTGTCAGCATTGTTGAACAATAACAAGACAATACGCAAATATAAGGCATAAAATCAATACATGAGTGATAGTTGCAGTGTTCCTTCTTTAAAACTTTCACAGATGCTTCGTTTTTGCGACAGTACACCAACTGCAGAAAGCCGTCGCCTGCTGTTGCCCGCGCTACCTAGCGAAAAACTTCATTATTTAAATGGCCACAGCAACGAAAGGTTCCACTAGTTATGTTCCACGTTCCGCTTGGAACGCTCTAAATGAGTTTCTAAATGCTGGTGAGAAACTCTATGGGAGTTGGGAAACGTGGTACTAATAACGTAGTAGTCGGGTGTTTCGATTCTCTTGCATCTCCGCCGTACGGCAGCGCTGTCATCGAGGCACCCCACTTGGAGCAGTTGAATGCGGTAAATTTCAATTCTCTTGAGCAAAACTCTAGCGTGTTATCTTGGGAGGAACGAGACGGGAGAGGAACAGCATATGAGGTGAGCGGGATACACAAGGGGAGCGCATAGTCGGCACCGGCGCCAGTCGACTACCGTCTTTCGTCAACATTTGCAACGAAAGGAGCAGATACGCTACCATCCTGGTACAATTGATATTGGCGCCCCGATTCCCGCAGTGACGAATACGATGCTGCCTTTTCATATTTGATGATACACCTAACATTTCGCCGTAATTGGCTATTGGTAAGGTCTCTCCAAGACATTTGTGCGAGAATGGGCAGGAGACTTACAGTGACAGGTACTGCTGATGTCGGAGCCGGCTGGACGCAAGGGCCATCAGAAATTTGCTCCAGCGCATCCTCGGATTCGCCAGGGAGCTCGACAGTATCCTTCTCTGTCCGCCTGCTGCAAAGGAGAGGCGGTGTGTTGTTTTATGTGCAGTTTAGTTCGCGCTTGTGCCACAAGTGGCGCACAGAGTTCAAGGGACACTGAAGTGAACTCAAACTCCAGTTTTTGCTTGCACTGTGTAAACTGTATCCAATAAACACACTTTTCAACGTGTATCCGGGCGAGAAGGCGGTATTTCTTTCGGAAAGCCTGAAAGAAGGAAAACTACCACGTGCGGTTTGCGGCGGCCCCATCATCTAACAGCAGTTACGTCAGTTAAAGGTTGTACATAATTGGACAACGTCCACAATTAGAGTTCAAACAATTTTCGGTTTTTGTCCTCTGAAACAACATACTTGTCACCCGAAGTTATCGTTGGATACGCATTCTCGATATCTCAGTCATCGGTATACCACGCTACTGCCATGTTCTCGCCTGTAAAATATACCAGACAAGCCTACCAGCATGGCTTAGAGTCATAATCACTAGCGGAGGCGGACGCAGGAGATGAACGCCCTCCGCGTCACCCCAGGCGCACAATTGCGGTGCGCTTTTCCCCCATCTTTGGCGTGTGCCTGGCTCGTGCCTCTATCTCGAGAGGCATGTTCGCACTAGGACAACGGTCGGCTGGTTAGGAACCGTGCCAACTGCGTGCGAGCTGTTGGTGCTCATAGCAACAGCATGCCAACGAGAACTCGCTAGCGCGTCCGTGTCAGTCTGCTCGCGGTTTGCGCACTCGCTCGTGGAGCAATGAACGTAACAACGCATAATTGGTGAATAGAGCAGAAAATGCATGGGTTAAGAACCAAAAAACGTCAACTTAAAAAAAAATCATGCCATATCCACAGAATGAATGATAAGTGTGGCGAAGCTCGAGAGGGGGAGATCATCGGTAACCGTAACTCTCCCGTGAAAGTTCGCCCATTACATCATTAAGAAATACTTAAGACTGTGTGCGTACATTGTACAAATCAACCTTTATTTTCGGAGTCAATGCTCCCAGGCCCAGACCTGGTGAAAGACCCCGCGCCATCGAGGACTACCCCGCACCTTCACCACAATTTGTCACGTAGGATGGGACACAACGGTAAAGAAATAACTTTTATTTAGGGCGAACTTGTGCCCGAACAAGACGAGAGGAAACGAGCAAAGGTCCTTGCGTCTCGTTCGATCTCCGAGAACGACTGCCTGCGTTCGTGGCGCGATCTCTTGCGTGATCTTCCCCTCGCAGTGCACGTGCGCTCGCGCCTCCGTTGGCGAACACAGACAAGCTCGCGCTCCCGGTGCCGAGTTTGCGCTGCCGGTTGCAGGCAGTTCTTGCGCGTGCAACGCGGCCCACTTTGCGACATCTCCGAAAGCATGCGGCGGTCACGTACCCCGAGAAACCAGGGATGGACAGACCCATGGCTTTAGGAGCTTCGCCCCTAAAACCATGCACTCTCGGGGATTCGAACCTAAGTTTTGCAGAACAACATACCTACGGAAAGCCTCTACGGCTACGGAAAGCCTCTGGTTGTAACCATGGTTTCATAGCAGAAAGAACACTAAATCTGATAGGCTACGGAGAACGCACTATTGTGACCGGCATGATCGAAGGAGTCGAATTTTACGAATTCCAGCGGGAAGAGTTGAGGGCCTCCACTTCTTTATAAATACTGGACGGCAGCTTTCGTTTTCACAGACGGTGAGGTTCCTGGGATTTGTCTCAGGGTGATCGGCCTCTTAATACTGCTTCTCATGATAATGCTGACATTGTCTGTCATATTCCGCCAAGGTGTACTGCTGTTCCTCTAAAGTAGTGGGAAGTGGGACGCTCCTCGCAGAACCTTTGTTTTTCCGGCGTTTCTGTTGTGAGTGGCCCCTGCGAAGCTGTGCCTACCTAACGACCAATGCGGTTCTCGAAAATAAGTTTCTTTATTATCGCAATATGTGTGACTATAGCCCACTGTACATAGATATGAAGGAGCAGCTGTCCCACAGGGCGGAGATGGAGGAAAATACTCTGTGAACGAAAGGCGCTTTGCGGGTACTAGCAAGTGTCAACTTCAATATGGTTTCATTTAATAGAGATTTCCTAAATGCATAAGCCTAAATGTAAGCCATGCTGTTTTTTTGAAATATGTAACTAAGGGCCGAAAGGTGATAAAACATGTAGAAAATCTCAGAAACCACACTTTTAAGTTGCTCTATCTTACAAAAGTTTGAATAGGGATGCAGTATGCTAGTTCATTCCTTAGAACGTACAGGCGAAAGCCTAGTTGTACCTCATGTTCATCTACTGTTAACTTCCTGTTCAACTTCGGCCAAGTACGTCACAACTTCACCAACTCTTTGGACGGCGTACTCCAGAGCTGCTTCCCCTCGCTGGCCATGGCTTGAAGCCGCCTGTGCACCACGTCGGCATGAACCTTTTAAGGAGGCTCGTATTGCAAGTGCGGAGGCGGCCTAACCTACTGTGATGTTGCTGTATTCCTTTGCAGGAGCGCGCTTCGTCGACATTTCGCAGAACTCTCCAGCGACCCTTCTACATCTCTCCTGTTTCCTTTTTCTTATGTCCGAACTTGCTCAGCTATTATTCTGCACCTCACGATGATCTGTAACTCAAATCGGTCCCTTTAAATGGTGTAGTGACGCAAGCAGAGTATCAATAGGAAATTTAATATAAAAGAAGTGGTTATAACCGAAATACCTTTCTGAATTCATTTCTCTCGCTAATACCACTCCAACCTGCCGTGGCCACTTTTCGTTGGTGGCTATCAGCTATCAGCAGCCACTGGCACAAATATGGTGCAGCTTTTAGCTATTAAACTTTCCAGACACAGAATTATTGCATTTCTTCAGGCATTCTCTCTGCAATCATATACAAAAGTTCCAGCGTGCCGATTCTGCGATGCTACGTGTGAAAAAGTTCGACACCAAGCAAATGGCGTCACTGGAATTAACAAAATCAAACCTGTCGCTCTGTTTTAGCAATTCTGCGTTAGCATGTACACTCAGTTGTTCACGTGTAGTGCCGCATCTGATTTATGATCTCCCACTGAACGACTACGTGAATAAAGGAATTAACTTCCACAGTGGGAAACATCGCTTGCTACTGCAAATCACACAGCCCCTAACGATACCGAAGATGGTTGTCAAACAGTTACCTAATTAAATTCGAATGACAGCGAAGCCATTCCGAATGCAACGAAAGTTACTAGTGCGGGCGTCTGTCTGGACGACGTGATAGCTAACATCCTGAATTTAAGGTACAGTCTTAGTCGCGTCCCGGATAGCGTCCTATTTATATGCGGTGGGCAGCCTCAATACCGTGATATAAGAGGCCATGACAGACTTCTTTTCCGTGACAAAACCTCAGGTGGTTACAGCACGCTTATATGCTGCGCCAACGACCCGTGTCACGGCTATATACTAGCAGACAGCCTGACGCCAGAAAATAAATAAAAAGAGAGGGGCAATCGTGAAGCTCCGAGCGATATGTGTGGCTTGCGGCGCATTCGCGTATTCCCCCTCACACGATGGCCCGCAACGTTCCTTTGCGGCGGCCGACGACACGCGCCCGACGACGCGGCGAAAGCCGAAAAACATTAAAAAAAAAAACTTGCGCGCACATGCGCAGTAGGAGTGGAAAAAAGTTCGCGCGTGGCAGTTGTGGTCCAGTGATTTGTCTTTAGCGCGCGTGTGCAGTATGGAGTAATTTCAGCGCGGAGTAAGTTGGGGTCCCGCGCTTTGACACATGCTCTGTATAGTTCATACTCAGTTCCGAGCGCTCACACTTTCTTGACCACGTTCGCTTCCGCTGACATCAAATGTGTGCACCGAAATCAGTGTAACAGGAGAAGCAACTGCAGTTGCTTCCCCTGTTACATCAACCGTGTTACACCGGCCACCGGGAACGCAAGCCAAGCAGCGGCGCCATGTCAAGCCGGCTGGTGTGTGTATTACGGGCATAGACCGGTTGAACACGAGCGGATAGGTAAGTCCCTGGATTTATTTTTTTTAAAGGGGTGGGGGAGCGCAGACTGTAAGAATTTGTGTTTGCAGACAATGTAGCAAGTACCACGAAATTATGCCTTTTGCGTCGTCGTAAGAAGCCCGCGCCAAAACCGTTCTCCGATACCCGGGATCGTACGGTAAATTTGACGTGCTTATAGAGAGGATTCGGTTTCCCAGTGCGGTGGCCGTTTTGGGATCCAGGAGAAAAACGAAAACGCTTGCACATGTGGGGTACTTCCGTTGCCGTAATGAGTATACCGTGGTGCCATAAAGAATTTGCATTTTTACATGCGTCCCATTGTCAAGGTCAAGCCACATAAAACACAGTTTGAATTTTGTATTTTTCAATATTCTATGGCCACTGCTTGCCATTTTCGGTAAGAGTAGCAAAAAGTTAGTTATAACGTTTTATCGTAACTAGGTTTTCGCGTCGTCGTTTCGGCTAGTGAATTTTCTGGCACGTTGAGTAGTCTGGATCCTGTGGCGATTTGGAAAGTTTCTTACGGTGCGTTTAAGTGGTAAAGTTTTCACATGAAGCAACATTCATGAGTAACACCAGCCCCCATCTTGTTTTCTTCGGCACGGCTGTCGTCTGTCTGGAGTGTCAACTCGCGGTTTGCAGAAACATGATGCATTGGCATCGCAAACGCGGCGCGGCGCCGGCGTGGAGGTTGCTCATAGCGGTGGCTTCTAATGTTGTTACTCAGCCTCCTGTAAAGGCGTTATACAGGAGGCTATGGTTACAGATGCGTTGGCTGTTGGTCGGTGCGCGCAGTTTACCTATGCTTTAGCAAAAGATACTGCTAGCAGTTTTATTCGATCTTTCATAAAATGTTTTGCGCCATACTATTGGTGGAAATTGTTTCATAAAAAGAAACGAGGGCACATTACCCTCCGCGTATAACAGCGAACAGGGTTTTTTTACGACGTCCAATTGACGTGCCGGCGTCAAATAAAATTATGCCAAAGTTTTCTCGCACGCCTTTGCACTGAAAAAGCGCTCGGCCTTCCTATGTATATGAAGAAAACGTCCTTTTGGAGAGCTTTTGAATATAAAGCAGTAAGAAAGAAATAATTGCCTAAACTACAGCGATGCACTTGCCTGATTTATGATATTTTCACATATCTGCTAAGGTGTTGGTGATACTCATGCTGCGCCCCTACAGGCTATACTATTTTACCGCCGATAAATAACGCCACAATTTTGTACCTGGTCACTTTTTCAACTGCCGTTTCTTTTCTTCACGCAGTGCCAACACAACAGAATGCTACCCGTAACTCGGTTTTTGAAATGTTTACAAGGCTGTTTCCATTACAGTGCGACGAAATCAGCAGCTCCCGGGCCAAAGATTGCTGGGGGGATTCTACAAAGGCCTTCTACATCATCGGAAGTGGTGTATTTCTACCCCCTCCTCTTCCCTTTCTCTCCCTGCGATACATATGTGGTGTAGGCTGGGAACCTCTTTCCCTCTCACAGTCACCTCACCTCACCTGGACCATAATTGAAGCCCGGAGAAAGTACTTTTTCTTTGTTTGGTAATATATTACATTAGGACATGAGGTATACCCGTCAGCTTTAGGCCAAACATTGGGCTTTATACAGTCAGCAGCCTGCAAAAAAGATGAGTTTCCTCCCTGTTCAGCAAGCTGCTGAAAATTTCATAAATGAAAAAAATAATTTTATCTTGACAGGTCCTTATTTGCTCTTCCACGAAAGAATATTTTCATTTGTGTGTTCCATAAGGGCAATCTGCTAATATTTGTATTTGTTATTTCAGTATAAGTATTTCGTGTTCGTATTTGTATTTTTGATATCAAATAAAAAGAAAACATCGTTCCTTCGACATGGTGTCATTCATGTCATTTTAATCTCACACTTGTGCATGCTCATGAATTCGAGAATGACAAAATACTTAAAATTTACAACCCAACTCAGCTCTCTGTTCATGTCCCAAGCTCGTATGAGTAGACTATCACTTCAAGATCCGGATAGGTTTAAGGTATACAGATATTTGCTTTACAGCTTTGCTTGTAACATGGCATTATAAATATAGGGAGTTTTTTTTGAATTCGTGGTATGTGCATTGAGGCCTGATAGATCAGGTGGCAAAACACTGAGATTATAAAGGTAAAACCTCATTGCATGACAACTGAAGTCATGAACGTGTTCCAGAAGTGCACAAATCACGAATGTGTTAGTGCAATTGCAGCCATTGTAACCCATTTATTGGTGGCATTGTTTTATACGGTCTAACCTTCAGATGCACAAGTGTGCGTTCATTACCAAGTGCAATGGTTTTGGTGAACGGCCTTGAAAATGTTGAAAATGCTTAACCGCGACCTTGCGCTTCCGCGTACAATAATATAACTCGTTAATAACGGAAGCGTGAGTTAAATGAGGCCACTTAAAAAAATTGCAGAAATTAAGAAAATTGTCTACTAATGCTCAGCATTCTTATGGCGCTTCTCTTGAGTGTGAGTCTTTTAGAGCCAAATTTCTTGATTTTTCTAAGTCCTGTCCGTCCAATTATCTCCATTTACACTATTATAACGATCACAGGTGTTACTTGCGCCAAATCTGCATTTTTTGTAAATGAAGGGCGTTACACGGCTCACCATTTTCCGTATTTTTTATATTTTTCTTGGTTTTTCGTTTTTCAAAATTATGCTCGGCCAATTCTCTCGATCTACGCTATGATCAGTGTTGTACGGAACGGCGTTACAAGGAACGGCGTTCCTGGAACTAGTTCCTTTTTGGAGGAACGGAGGAACGCCACCGTTCCATTAAGGGTCGGTGGAACTGTAACGGTAACTCGTTACGTTTACAAAGGAACGGCAGGAACGGCGTTCCTGCCGTTACATAGCTAGGATTTGGCTGGTTTTGATGCCAAGGCTCGAGTACAAAAACCCACATGTCCCTACAGCGTTTCTCTTCCTATAAGCTGGTCAGTTTGCCCGCCCTTCAGCCGTAAGTTTTTCCTGGAAGGTCAAAGGCAGAAGAATAACCACGCAGCAGGCCGCAGCTTGTGCTTGCTTTGTTGAACTTACGCGGCGTTCGACGGGTGAATAGCGTAGCCGCGAGAACGCTTTTCACCTTTCATCGTTTGCCTGGGGAGACCAGGACGCGCGTCTGGCCGATAGAATTGGTCCCTGGCGGGGAAAGATTATCTAATACGGGATCCGGAGATTTCGGTGTCGGACATTTGGGTGCAGGATGTTTTGGTGCGGACATTCTGGGCACAGACATTTTGGTGCACGACGTCTTGGCCCAGACATTTTGAGTCACGGGATGTCCCAGGCATTCTTTGAACCTTTTGACTTTGGTATTGTAATTTCGTTACTTGATATGATTTTACGTTCGAGACTTGTGCTTGCGCCACCGTGCGTGGAAACTAACGCTAATCTCTGGCGGAGCACTGCCACGTGAAACCCAATTTCTGTAGTAGGTGGTAAAAATGAACGTTGTTAATTTGCATCCGTTCAAACTTGTTTTAACATTGGGGTACGCTAGGACAAAGAATTAAAATGTGAATGTAGGCATGTAAACATAAAACGAAGGTTGGTTTTCCCGAACAGGATGGGTGCAATTTCTATGCACAACCCGTACGCGCTTAATCAACATTTAGGACTTGAGAAGCTGCGGCTGTTTTCAAAAAGGCCACTTCTTCCTCCAAGACAATATCCTAGACCAGTGTTCGCAAATTCATTTTAGCAAGGCAGCCCAGCCTACGTAATATCCTTCATAAGGTTTTCTGCATTCTGGGGGGCAAGCTAATGTTTTTTACGTTTTGGATATTGAGAGTGTGCATGTTATTTATGTAATTTTAGGTTGTGTAATTTAAAAAAAAAATACAATAAAGGCGTTGGACCACTGTAAACACCGGTTAATTTTCTTAGCTAAAAAAAGAGCGAACATAAATTACCAACCTGTCGTGAATGAAAAAAAAAAGGAAAACATGTGCTAAAGAATTCAATCGGCTGCATAACAGGTGTCCTCAGGAATAGGTATTAAACAAAAATTTATAAATGTAGAATTTCTAAAAAAATAAAAAAATGAAATCACTGCTCCAGATTGTTGTCCATAACCCACGTTAAGCGGAAATAAAAATATAACGGCTGTCGCAAACAGGCAAGCACCGGATAATTTGGTCGCCAAAAAGTTTGCGCAACGAAATGTCCGTACACCGAAATGTCCATGCACCGAAACGCCCGTACACCGATATGTCCGTACACTGAAATTTCCGCATGGAACATCCCGCACCGAAATGCCCTAGAGCCGTCTGGAGTTTGTCCGGTGCTCCCTGACAAAAATTGCCTAGGAGATTTTATTTTGATTATTTTTATCTCCAGATAATCTGCTACCGGCGGTGTTAATATTCGTATATTATACGTAGTTCGATGTGAGTTTAAATTTCTCCCTTAATTTCGCCCCAGCATTATCCGACACTATATTTTAATTTAAAAACCTAATTGTAACGTTAATGTAACGACACGTTCCATTTTTCGAAGTGGAACTGGAACGCGTTCCTTTCGCAATAAAGGAACTTGTAACGGGAACTCGTTTCAAAATTGGGAAGGAACGAGGAACGAGCTTTCGTTCCTATTTTAGAGGAACGTGTACAACACTGGCTATGATAACGATTACAAGTGGAATTTGCGCAAAATCTGCATTATTGTGGAAATGCAGGGTGTTATACTGTTCGCCAGTTTCCGTCATTTCTTTATATTTTTTTATTTTTTGGTTTCTCAAAATTTGGTTCGACCAATGATCTTTCCGATATTATAACGATTAAAGGTGGAACTTCCGCGAAAACTGCATTTTTTTTGGAAATGCAGGGGGTTACAAGTTACACGGCCAAGCGCCTATCCCGTCTGCGCGAGAAAACGCTAAGATATTCTTTGTGTGCTCACGATCACCAATTCTTCAGGCGACGCAGTAATTCTGCTGGCGTCGCGACACAATGTTATATAGAATGAGTAATTTATTATTGGTTCATTACATTACCACAGACGTAATTTACTACCGCCCCCTATTACAAAAATAAAGGTGAAGGCATGTAACCGCACCATCAGAAGAGCTACGACGAGCAGAAAAAATTCAGTACACCATTTCACGCTTGGTATACTTGCCACTCGTGACCAGACAGCTCTTATGTTCAGCACGACAGTGTGCCTTACGTGCTAGTTATTTGCATGCAATGTCATAGGAGGCACTTTCCGCCAATGGCCAAGAATACTTTTGGTAACAAGGCAGAAGAACTGTTATCAATTCCGTTTGCATCGATGGAATAAATCACCGCATGGCGCATCATAGTCTTGAAACGGGCACACAGCATGACAAAAGGTTTCCGCTCGTAACAATGTACTTAAAGCCCTCCAAACCGTAGTATTATGCCTCTTTGGTAGAGTGATTCGAAAACGGTGGTCTAAAGAAAGTCACTCGCAGCGGAATGTTTTATTTAAGATTCCTGCTTGACGCGCAACAGCATGCAGAATACTTGTAAGCCCATGTTTGCACTCCCCTGCCACCCGTGGGTCGTGGCGCAGTGGTTATGGTACCCGCCTCTTCAAGTGTTGTAGTAGACCCAGGTTCGAGTCTCCGTAGGGTTGTGTGTATGTGCCTATGTGCACTTTTTGTGTCTCGTATGATGTAACATGTGTTAGAGCATTCGTCACGGGATGCTGACGTTGACCTGGCAATGCGAGCGAAAAAAAAACGGATAAACTCAATTCTGGCCGAGTGGTAGGTTTTTTCTTCTTTTTTTTGGTGGAAAGCAACAAGGCCGTTTATTTGAGGGGCCGTATGATTTGGGGGCCGCTTCGTAACCGGGAATAGATTAGCATAACGGGCCGCGTAGAAAAATTACGGCCAGTGGCCTGCCTAACACACGGCCCGGTGTTTAGGTGGCCCGCTGGTTAGGCGGCCCTGAATACGGCCGCTTAAACGCCAGGCCGCGTGTTCGGTGGGCCGCATGTTTCGAGGGCCGCTTGCGCGCGAGGCCGCCTGAACCGCCGCTTTATAAGCGGCTTTAAAATGACGCGGCGGCCCGCCTGCATGCGGGTCGTATAACCAGGAATTGAAGAAGAGTGTACAGTTAGGTGGCGGGCGCTTAGTACCTATTTCTAGACAAGGCGGGACTCCAAGTGCTCTGCACTTAAAAAACAGCACAGCAAAGATCCTCCCTTATGCTACTACAGCTTCTGCTGTACTTGGCAGGGATTTATATTTTCAGCCGTTTGACTTGTGTACTGCTTCTCAATCAACCGAATGACTCTGAACGCCTTGTCATAACGGTCATGGCAATATGTTTAAAGAATGCTGGAAAACTTTAAGGTACCGCCCTGTCGTTGTAGCTCGTTCGCTGTCACGCTATCTAGCCACCGCCGCAATCAGGAGGCGTATCGACGTAACGGGCATAAAGAGAGCACCGCGGCGTAGCGGCGTAACGAACCCAAACGGAGGCTTCGAAAAACAACCGGCTTATATAATCCTAACTGTTCTTAAAGGGACACTGAAGTGAATTTGTCAAGCTTCCGTTTTTGCTTGCACTGTGTAGACTGGCTCAAATTAGCACACTTTTCATCGTTTATCCGGTTGACAAATCGGTAATTATTTTACAAAGCGCGAAAGAAGAAAAACTACCATGCGCGGTTTGCGGCGGCCGCACAAACTAAGCTGTGGCGTTGGGATGAGGGGGCGCCGTGATTGGACGATGCCCAAGGTTAGCAATCAAACAAGTTTCGGTTTAGGTTTAGGTCTCTAAAACAACATGTTTGACATTCGATGGCGTCGTTCGATCATTCTCAATATCCCAGTTATCGTAGTACCGCGCTTCTGCCATGTTGTCGGCTGTAAAATGCATAAGATAAGCCTCCCAGGATGGCTTGGAATCGTAGCATTCACTATCTGAGGCCTACGCAGTGCATGAACGCCCTCCGCGTCCCCGCAGACGCTCAAATGCATGCGCTTTTCCCCCATATTTGGAGCTTGCCTCGCTCATGCCTGTATCATAAAAATCGTGTTCGCACCAGGCCAAGGGTCTGTTGATTCTGGCCTGTGCCCACTGCCCGCAAGCAGTCGGTGCTTATACGCCTCGAGCGCGGCCTGTAGGGGCGCCACTGAAATCCCCCTAGCGGCCCGTTTCGAAAGCAGGCGCGGGAGTCCGCACCCCGCGCCCCAGTGCCGCCGCTGCTTTTGCGGCACGTTCACGACTGAGATTTACCGTTTGTGGGCGTTTTAAATTCGTGTTTGTGTGGAGCAGTCACTCTGTTCGAAAATGGGGTGTGTTTACGAGAGTGTAAATGTTTCCGATCCTAAATGTAAATAATCCTAACCGTTCTAATTCCTGAAACGCTGGCGCTTATCATACATCTCCCCGTTGTTAAGTCAAATAAAACTGCAGGCACATTTTACGCAAAATGTCTTTAAATGTCCGACAGCCCCGCATCCATATATGTCCGTTGGGTTGGCTTTAACGATTGTAAGCGAAAAAAGTGGTCGCCGAAAAACACGCCTTCCTAACTGCGCAGCAACGTTCCGGCACGTGCCAGATGAACGCAAGGATAGAACTGTCCGAATTTTTGCTCCCACTGTTCCAGGCCGGGGACAAGCTAGCACTGAGAAGGCGGGAAATTTGAATTGCATTTAGATAAACCTTCGTTCAATACATCAAGACAGGAATGAGAGACAGGGAAGCGAACAGCGTGATGGGTGGTAGTAGTGAGCGGATAACGGCGCCACAGCTCATTATGGCGAATATTTTTTTTAATTGCAGAGCACTTAGGAGGCCCGGTATGTTGTCGTAGCTCGATCGCTGTCACGCTGTCTAGCCACCGGCGCAATCAGGTGACGTAACGACGTAACGGGCTACAACACTGCCTTATAGCTTAGCGCCGCAATGGATCCAGACAGAGGCTTCAAAAAACAAGCGGTTTATTAGTCATACCCATCCTAAACTGCTGACCCGCTTTCACTTGTCATAGAACTCCCCATTATTTAGCGCAAAGAAAACTTGAGGTACATTTGAGGTAAAACCTGTGTAACTAACCGGCAGCCCCGCGTACACTTAGATAATAACGCTCGCTGTTTTTTTTATTGTAGTAAACGAAAAAAGTGGCCGCGGAATGCACGCGTTCAAAACGGCGCAGTCAGGATCGATCACGTGGGAGATGAAAGAGAGAACAAAAACAACAGAACTCCCGCTCGTGCTGTTCCACGCATAGCGCGTGCTAGCACCGCGAAGGCGGGAAAAACTCAATTTCATTCAGTGTTGTACACGTTCCTCTAAAATAGGAACGAAAGCTCGTTCCTCGTTCCTTCCCAATTTTGAAACGAGTTCCCGTTACAAGTTCCTTTATTGCGAAAGGAACGCGTTCCAGTTCCACTTCGAAAAATGGAACGTGTCGTTACATTAACGTTACAATTAAGTTTTTAAATTAAAATATAGTGTCGGATAATGCTGGGGCGAAATTAAGGGAGAAATTTAAACTCACATCGAACTACGTATAATATACGAATATTAACACTGCCGGTAGCAGATTATCTGGAGATAAAAATAATCAAAATAAAATCTCCTAGGCAATTTTTGTCAGGGAGCACCGGACAAACTCCAGACGGCTCTAGGACATTTCGGTGCGGGATGTTCCATGCGGAAATTTCAGTGTACGGACATATCGGTGTACGGGCGTTTCGGTGCATGGACATTTCGGTGTACGGACATTTCGTTGCGCAAACTTTTTGGCGACCAAATTATCCGGTGCTTGCCTGTTTGCGACAGCCGTTATATTTTTATTTCCGCTTAACGTGGGTTATGGACAACAATCTGGAGCAGTGATTTCATTTTTTTATTTTTTTAGAAATTCTACATTTATAAATTTTTGTTTAATACCTATTCCTGAGGACACCTGTTATGCAGCCGATTGAATTCTTTAGCACATGTTTTCCTTTTTTTTTCATTCACGACAGGTTGGTAATTTATGTTCGCTCTTTTTTTAGCTAAGAAAATTAACCGGTGTTTACAATGGTCCAACGCCTTTATTGTATTTTTTTTTAAATTACACAACCTAAAATTACATAAATAACATGCACACTCTCAATATCCAAAACGTAAAAAATATTAGCTTGCCCCCCAGAATGCAGAAAACCTTATGAAGGATATTACGTAGGCTGGGCTGCCTTGCTAAAATGAATTTGCGAACACTGGTCTAGGATATTGTCGTGGAGGAAGAAGTGGCCTTTTTGAAAACAGCCGCAGCTTCTCAAGTCCTAAATGTTGATTAAGCGCGTACGGGTTGTGCATAGAAATTGCACCCATCCTGTTCGGGAAAACCAACCTTCGTTTTATGTTTACATGCCTACATTCACATTTTAATTCTTTGTCCTAGCGTACCCCAATGTTAAAAAAAGTTTGAACGGATGCAAATTAACAACGTTAATTTTTACCATCTACTACAGAAATTGGGTTTCACGTGGCAGTGCTCCGCCAGAGATTAGCGTTAGTTTCCACGCACGGTGGCGCAAGCACAAGTCTCGAACGTAAAATCATATCAAGTAACGAAATTACAATACCAAAGTCAAAAGGTTCAAAGAATGCCTGGGACATCCCGTGACTCAAAATGTCTGGGCCAAGACGTCGTGCACCAAAATGTCTGTGCCCAGAATGTCCGCACCAAAACATCCTGCACCCAAATGTCCGGCACCGAAATCTCCGGATCCCGTATTAGATAATCTTTCCCCGCCAGGGACCAATTCTGTCGGCCAGACGCGCGTCCTGGTCTCCCCAGGCAAACGATGAAAGGTGAAAAGCGTTCTCGCGGCTACGCTATTCACCCGTCGAACGCCGCGTAAGTTCAACAAAGCAAGCACAAGCTGCGGCCTGCTGCGTGGTTATTCTTCTGCCTTTGACCTTCCAGGAAGAACTTACGGCTGAAGGGCGGGCAAACTGACCAGCTTATAGGAAGAGAAACGCTGTAGGGACATGTGGGTTTTTGTACTCGAGCCTTGGCATCAAAACCAGCCAAATCCTAGCGATGTAACGGCAGGAACGCCGTTCCTGCCGTTCCTTTGTAAACGTAACGAGTTACCGTTACAGTTCCACCGACCCTTAATGGAACGGTGGCGTTCCTCCGTTCCTCCAAAAAGGAACTAGTTCCAGGAACGCCGTTCCTCGTAACGCCGTTCCGTACAACACTGATTTCATTGGACAAAGCCTCTGTTCAATTTTTCAAGAGAAAAGGGAGACAGGGAAAAGAAGAGCCTGAGCGATGATGCAAACGAGCGGATAACGGCATCGTATCACCTCTGGCGGATTATCGCGTTAAAAACATGGGTCCGTCACGGTGCACAGTACTTATTCGCTCCATTCCGCATGCGTCAAAGCCATTTCGTTGCCTATGCGGCAAGCAATGGGGGTGTAGTCTGCCGGGTACCGTAACACGATGGATCGCATAGCCAGCTATAAATGTTCTTTAACTTACCTGTCCTTCGTTGTGTCATCGCTTGCCGGGGGGCTGTGCTTCGAAGGCTTGGCGCGAAGATTTCGGTTTGCACCAACCGGCGACTGTGCCGTGGTCTCATCAGCCTTAGACGACGAGACGACTGCTCCCGGGTCTGGAGTGCTCGTTTTCGTTCCAGCTAGACCGGTCAATTCCAAGGCGCTATAAAGGAGAGGGTAGTTATAGCCGTTTTTGGGGTCCCTCCGCCTCCTAAGGATAAACTAACCTCTCATCACTGCGCTGCACTTCCGACCACCACTTTCAGATTGAGTGGAATTCTTTTTTTTATCACACAACAGTTGTATCGCTTATAAGGCAGGGCATCTCGCTAAATTTATAATAAAGAGAAAAAGTTGCAGGGGACATCTGCGTTTAGGTCTTAAGATATAATACACGATAGCGTTACTTCGACGTCAACGGAGCTGCTAGGAATCGCGTTTCATGCTCTCCGAGAGCGGACGTTTAACCTAACAAAACTAGCACCAATGGCTTTGTGTGGGAGAAGGAGCTTCACTGCGAGGAAAGGGCGATTGATATCTATCTTCTGCGCAGCGGTATCATTGCAGACAAGCCTACAAGACTGCCTCCTCCTTTGCACATTTGGTTGTAAGCCACCACCCCTGTTTCAGCCCCAGGCGGGAGCTCTCGTTTGTCGTTTGGGTGCGCAGACGTACTTCCACGGAGACGGGGACGCTGTTTTCCGTAATCGCTTCATGAGCACAGCTGATGGAAGACCATTAGCCTTTACGGAAAGTCGCCGAATGAGCCCAGTAATAGTATCACGTCAAGATTGGTTAATCGGCGCATACACCAACGGCGGGAGAAGGAACTCGCTGGGCAGACGCGACGCTTGATGAATCACCACGAACTATTTCTGCCAGAGCCTACGCCGAAGCATCATTTCGCTGCTTCCCACCCACCAGGTAATCTTTCCGTCTGGGCTGCCTGAGTCGTAGTTTCCGGTTGGCAGTGGTGACGTATTTCCGTGGACACTTTATGAGCACGACTGATAGCGGACGGGTAGCGGCACGGCAAGATCGAGAAATGAGCCTAATAACGCTATCGCGTTAAAAACATGGTGCCGTTACATTCCACAGTAAATAGCAAATATTTGCTCCGTTACGCGAGCGTCAAGGTCATTTCGTTCACTATGCGCCCGAACGTTGGATAAGGTAGTGTGACGGGTACCGTAACACGATTGATCACTTAGCCAGCTGTAAATGTGCTTTAACGTACCTGCCCTTCGTCGTGTCGTCACTTGTCGTTGGGATGTGCTTCGAAGGCTTGGCTCGACGATTTTCCTCTGAGCCCTCCGGCGACTGTGCCGAGGTCACGTCGGTCTTAGACGACGAGACGACTGCTCCCGCGTCCGGAGTGCTCGTTTTCGGTCCAGCTTGTCCCGACAATTCCAAGGCGCTGGAAAGTAGAAGGTAATGATAGCCGTTTGGGGGGGCACTACGCTTCCTTAGGACAAACTAACCTCTCAGCCTTCGCTGCGGTCTCGCCTGCGTCCTTCTGCTTCATCGAGTGCTTCTTGCGGCTCTTTTCGCCTCCAGCCATCGCCACCGGAGGCCCGGTCCGCTCGTACTTAGACGGAGAGAGGGCAGCCTTCTTGTTCGGTGACTTCCCTTTCGCCCCCGCATGCCTGGGCAATTCAAGGGCACTAAGCAGGGGGTAGTAAGAGCAGATGTTTGTAGGTGCACTGCGCTTTCTAGAATTGAACTTACCCCTCTTTCGTTCCGGCGTTGTTGCAAGGATCCTTGGAAGGCATCTTGGCGCGCTTCTTGTTTCGCTTTTTGCCCGCAACCGATGACGTTGACGGAGAGACGCCTGCCTTCTTGTGCTTGTCGTCCATGGTAGCCGCTGCTTGGAACGATAAATCGAGAGCGCGGGAGTAGGATGGACCTAGAGCTCTTGAGAGGGCGTGACGACAACGACGACGGCGGATCACGTGAATCACGAGCGCATGAGTGGCATTTGGGGCGTGAGCGCGTCGTTGTTCTCTTTTCCGACGGTGGCCAATGTCTACCCCCTCAAGATAAACCCCACCCACTGAGCGGCTTCACAGAGATTCTTTCACATTACAAGCAAACTCGCCGCAGCCTTCCACCACCACACTGGCGCCTCTCCAGAGAGGAAGCTACAACTTGGCGGCGTCTCCAAACAAATACCTACCCACATCCCACCCGCCTCCATCTAATCTTCCCCACCCAACCAGCTTCCCTCTGCGCTTGCTGTCCGCAGCCTGGCACCCTCTAACACATCATATGAGAGTGCCAACAAACTCCAGACCTTTGCCCCCCCCCCCTTTTCCAAACCAACTGTCGAGCAGTGGAGGGCTTCCCTGGCCAGCCCGGACCTGGATATCCGGCCTAAGTTGGTGACCCGAGCACGGACGGCCAGCCGAAGTCAAGGCATCCCGGACTAGGGACACCTTCCACGGAGCGAGGCCCGCACATCAGCCTCTGCTGGAGAAACAAAATTTTTTTTTTCTCTCTCTCTCTCTCTCTCTCTCTCTCTTTTCATCGTGAAATGTGGTTTGATCACACCTGAGTTGCAACAGCGAAAGGCGGGTATCAGCACAAATTTGCCGGTGAACCGGACAGAGGATTTCTGCTCTGCCCACAGGCGGATGCTGATGCCAGTTCGATGGATACCGATGATGATAGCAGGATGTTTCCAGTGCATGCCCACGCAGGGATTAAGAGATCGAGGTCCCTTCACTTCCCTTCGTTACATTCCCTTCCACCCCCCAACGAAGGGAGAGCCACCCTGGTTGGTTGGTTGGTTGGGACCAAGATAATAATAGCGCGTGCCAACTGTGTGTGATAGCGAAGTCGGACTTGGATCTCTTTGTACGAGGAGCCTAAAAACTAAAAACCAGGTGAAAGTAGAATCGAGAAAATTGTGAAAAGTAATATAACCATTTTGAAATGAAAATAAAAGATACTGCTGTGGCAAGAGACAACGAGCACAATGAAAACAGGTACAGTTACATTCACAACAAACTTTCAATGTTCAGGGTTACATTCATTTAACTTTTTATAGTCATGATGATGATGATGGACCTCAGTGAGCAGCAAGGTGACATTCCGTTCCCAGATAGGTACAAGCCAGGCGGCGTCTTTCCAAACGCTCAGCTGCAAAGAGCACCCACGTGACATGTTCGTTCTCGCGATAGAGAACGGTAATTCAACGTGGTCATTCTCCGCGCCCTAACATAAGCGACTTAAAACATACGAAATCACCATTATTAACAAAAACAACGCGTAGATCTCAGTATAGAAAGAAAAATAAATTTAGGAAAAAAATTAGGAATGATGACGATGATTGAGCAATGAAAAAAACTCAGAGGTAGACCAGCTGGGGCTCGCACCCAAGCTGTCAGCGCGAGTACTCAATACCCTACATCTAGGCCACCGAGCACAAACGGTGGGTCTGTATTAGCAGGCGCTCAAAAGGATAGCGCACGCAGTGACATCACACATGTCACGTGGATGCTCTGCGCAATGAAGCGTTTGAAAACACGCCGCCAGGCACTTCCATTTGGGAATCAGCATATCCAACGTACCTGTTCTCTTGGAAGGCTCCTTCTGTTTTTTAAACAAAGTATGCTAAAGGCAGAATGGCGGTTTTCTGTCGGACGACCAGGCTTCCGGCACCAGCAGCAGTGATTTTCCTAGACACCTGACTTTTTACTGTAAAATGAAGTCTTAGCTCAGTTCTCGGCATTCTGTTCGTAAAAAAAAAACTGTGGTGGTGGTGGCAGCTTCCGAATCGCTGAGTACATTGCAGTCCGCTCGACATTTTGCTCTGGGCAACACCTTAAGTAGTGGTGTACATCCCCTACCACTGCACATGACGAACACAGAGGCAATTGCATGAGGCCCAGCTTGAATAGCCATGCTGTGTGTAGTGTTCTTGCTTCTTATTAAGGACACATAGTTAGCCTGATACTAGGTTTATAGAACAGCGAGATGTAATCGTACAACCTAGCGCGAGTGAGCGAAGCTGTTGTAAAGACAAAACAGCTGATAATGGAGAAAAGCCGGTTTCCCGGTCTGGAAAAAAGGTGGAAGACCTGATGAAGAGCTGCTGTGCTTGCGAGAGCACTGTTCCAAAAGACAAACCCCTTCCTCTTCAGATGACAGAACTACCTCCAGGGTCATGGCACAGTCTAGCAGCAGACTGTGCAGGTCCTCTTCCCGGTGGAGAATACCTCTTGGTTGTTGAGGACGAGTACTCAAGATATCCCATGATCGCAACCTTGCCTTCGCTGGACACGCCCACAGTGGCAGCGAAAATGCTGGAAATGTTTGCCGTTTATAGAATGCCACTGAAAGTCAAAATCAACAATGGACTCCAATTTTTCAGCGCTGGCTTTGCGAACTGCATGGGTGCAAAAGGAATAAAGCACCACAGAGTTACACCTTTGTGGTCGCAAGCCAACGGAGGGGCTCAGAGATTTATCAAATAAAAAACTCCCACCTCCCCTCGCGGGAACCCCTGTGTAGATGCGACGCATAGGTGGAGCGGCGAAGGGACCGCGTTTTATAGCGCGCACAACGTTGAGGGGACTGCGTAAGCCGGTCCCAGTCGATGACGACGTTGGCGTACTTGCAAAGTGGCGTGGACTCTAGGTGTTTCAGCCAAGCGTGGATGTTGCTTCGCCGGAGAACGGCACACCGGTTATATGCGCAGCGCGCCCGAAGGAGAGGAAACCGCGGAAGAGAGAGTACTGCACATGCGCCGGCCCCAGCGCGTCTGCCGCGGCTATGACGCAACGTGCCGCAGGTATGACACAACACAATCCAACACAATCCACGTAAATCGAATCCAACCCAATCCAATCCAAACCAATCCAATCCAAGCCAATCCAATGGAATCCAATCTAATGCCCTCGCGAGACAGTGTTCGCTATCGAAGAGGAGAGGGGGTGAGCGGCGGAGAGCGCAGCTGGCGCGGCGAGGAGAATACGGGAGGGGCGGACAACGCCAACGACGACGACGCCGGAGGGACAAGGCGAATGAATGAGATGATCTGCATCTAAAACATAAAGAAGACTGTGAAAGCAATAGCAATAGAACGAAGAAACGAGCCACCCTACGATCCAGACCCATACGTAGTAACCTTGGTAACCTGCGTACAAGGGACTGCGATCACAGCAAAATGAGCAGGGAGAAATGGTCAGAAACTCGTCGTTTTTCAAAAAAATCGAAGGGTCCTCGGAACACACATCTGCGGAAGAGGACGCAATAACAGGTTTCAGGACTACAGCTACAAACGACTCGAGTACGATTCGTGGGGCCGACGACACGCCTGTTTCAAACGAAGACACCGCGAGTCTTCCTGCGGTAGCTGAAAAGCTAGAAAATGTCGATGGAGCCGAGGATTCATCACAGCCTCCACTTCAACCACCTCAAGCCGATACGGTGCCGCAGGCACGGCGTTCTACAAGAAATAAAATGCCGAGCCGGTTCACGGACTACGTCGTGGAGACACGCTGAGCGAACATTTCAGAAAGTGCAAGAGGAAATGTGGTGTTTAGCGGAGAAACCAGGCGGCGCCACCGTCCCCACACGCGCGCTGTAAAAAACGAAACCCTAATAGAAACACGGGCGGCCTGGGCCAACGTTGATGCCTGGGCGACGGCGCGAGACGCCCAGACTTTTTTTTTACAGCAAAGCTGTCTATGGCTAGGATCCAGCAGATCGTCTCTGGTAACAGAGCGATGTATTCAAGAATCGCTAGCGAGCTAAGCGCCACGTTGCGGAGCCCAATCAAATCCCCGGGATCGTAAAACGGCGGGGAACACCGCAAGCGCATGGAAAAAATCATACAAAATTAAGAAGGTCCTGGAGTCTTCATATTTTAATGCAAGACAGTGTATATTTCCTTTAAAAATTGGCTGGCGATTACGATACTCCGTCATGCGATATTTGGGAGCCGCTGTTGGGGCAGCTCGTTTAGCAACAGCGGCAGACGACGCAGTTTGCCACCAGTTGCGTCGCTCATTGTTGAGTAAGAACTGGCTGAGAGCGCATGTGCGCGTTCTACAGCAGCCGCTGCAGCTTCGCATGACCGGTTGCGTCACTCCGAGTTCAGCACTCACTTCTAATGGCTGCAGTGCGCTGGGGCAGAACTGACTCGTTGGTTCTCTCGACGGTGAGCCTCTGCGGCGGCAGCGCAAAGTGCGCCTCAGGAAGGGACCGCGAACTGCGTCTTAAGCGAACGCACATCATTCTCAAGCGAACGCCCCCCTCACGTTTTCGGCAAGCGTCGAGCGCCTCGTGTGGGCACCATAATGCCCCTTCCCTTCTCCCACCGCACACTTTCGGAGAGCGCTGGCTGGCGCCGCCACTGCGAACCGCCGTGCCCTCCAATTTTGCGACCTTTTCCTCCTTTGCTTTCTGTCAGTCGTCGGTCTTCGCATCGTTCGCTTGGTCAAGACGAGGCCGACGCGGCTGAGCCCAGAGACGAGCGCCAAAGGGATGTGCCCTCAAATGTCTTCCCAGCAATTCATTTGTGTTAGGATGTGAAGCAGACTTTAGGGGATCGTCGTAAGCTTGAGCATTGTGAGACAGCTTTCCCACATCGAATGTTGAATAGTGAATCACGTCAATCTTCGCAGGTAATACCATTATAAAAAGTCGCTCTAACGCTTGTTACAGCAAAGCTGTCTATGGCTAAGATCCAGCAGATCATCTCCGGTAACAGAGCGATGTAGAGAGGAATCGCTAGCGAATGTATCGCCACGTCGCGGAGCCCACACAAAGCCGTGGGATCGTAAGACTGCGCGCCACACCCCCGGCGCATTAACTATATTCCCGGCGCATGAAAAAAATCATATAAAATTAAAACGTCCTAGGGCCTTCATATTTTAATACAAGACGGCTTATAGTTTGTTTTAAAAATTGGCTGGCGATTACCATGCTCTCTAGTGCGATATTTGGGCGCAGCTGTTCGGGCAACTCGTTTAGCAGCAGCGGCAGACGACAGAGTTCTAGCAGTTGCGTCACTCATGGCTAAGTGAATGAATGAAACTTTATTAACGATACGGTGGCCTGGTAGCCTATTTGGGGAAGAGAGAAGGAGGGAAAGGGAGTGGGGTGGCCGTCAGATTCCTCCGGTCAGGTCGCCGCTCGCACGAACTCCCACAAGGAAAGGATCGTGCTCGCGGACTCCAAGTGAGGGGGCGGGGTTGCCCATTCCTCCAGTGATGTAACGCCGGTGCCCTTGTGCCTGTTCCTCAGCGGTGAAAGGCCGAAACAGTCCCACAGTAGGTGCCTTAACGTTGGAGAGGCACCGGTATTGTACGTGCAGCACGTCGCAGTGGCTGGCTGGTCGCCCTCCTCGTTTTGATTGGTGATGTCCACCTGTGGGTCACCGCCATGAGTTTTTTGTATGCAGCGTGTGCTCGCCACTTTGCCAGAACATCTTCCGTAAGGGCAGCATTTGTCCTAGCCTTGTGGATTAGCACTTCCGCACCGCGAGGAAGCCCTTTGGGAAGTGGGTGGGGATTGTGCGGCACCTTCGCCCTCAGTTCTCGTTTCGCTTGCACCCTTTGTCCTCGCACAGAAAGTGGGCTGGTCCTTGCACATTCAGTCAACTTCTCTAGTGCATAAAGGATAGCCTGCAGTTCAAGTGACCTCACAGGTTGCTGTTGGCAGTATTGAAGCGCCTGCGCACCCCACTGTTGTCCTCGGACGGAAGCGACCGCTCCCCTGAAGGCATCTGGATCCGAGGCGACGTCCGTGAAGATGGCGTTGTCCTGGAAGTCAGCCCTCTCAGCAAGGGCCGTTCGTTGGGCCGTGTGATCCCCTTTCGTGCGTCGGTGCGTGACTGGCTTCGTGACATGAACCTGGACGTCGTCCACGGGAGCGATCGGGCGGAGCACTTGTATCGGTTCACCCAGCTGTTCCCCGTCCAGCTGTAGGAGCGACTGGCCCACTCGCGTGTAGAGACGACGGTGATCATTTCCTGCCTTGCGTTCTGCGATGGTGTCTCTGAGCGGCGGGGTGCGAGAGTAGCTGTGCAGCTCCTCGACCCTGGCATGGCGGGGCAGGCCCGTTATCACCCGAAGACATTCCCGGTGTAGTATTTACAGCTTGTCGTATTGCGATTTTGTCAGGTAAAAACACACAGATCTGTAGCAAGCTTTTGACGTTAGTATTGCCATTGTGAGGGTACGAGCTGTGCGTGTGCTGGCTCCTCCTGATTTGTGGTCTATGCGTCTTATAAGATGCAGAAGCTGTTTCCACTTAGGCTCTCGCTGCCGCAGCCAGGTTGCCGCACCTCCGCTTTCATGTAACGGGATGCCAAGAATCTTGATGTGCCGGTCTGGAGCTCTCTCGAGTGTCTGGCTGGTGAGGCAGAGCTTGACCTTTTCGTTTTTAGTCGTGGAGCCGCCCAGGAGAATGTTTTTTTTCAGGAAACACCTCCACTCTCGTACTCTTCAAGTAGTTGGCTAAAGTATTCAGGGCGTCTTGTATAGCATTGGCAGCGTCTTGTGTTGTTCTGAGAGGATCACTGGGCTCCGTCCACAGCGTCACATCGTCGGCGTACATGGTGAGGTGCACGCCATGAATTCCCCGCAGACGTGTAGCCAGCCCTCGCATCACCAGGTTAAATAGCGTGGCCGACAGTATCGCCCCCTGGGGAACGCCAATTCTGCTGCTGTAAATCTTAGGGTTCCTAATGTCACTCCGAATCTCAAAAGTGCGTCCCTCCAGAAATGACCTGACGATGCTGAGGATGCGGGCTTCTGGTTTCGTTTCTTCGAGTGCGGAGATTACTGCATCGTGCATTACGGTATCGAACACCTTCCGCAGGTCGACGGCACCAGTATGCCAGGAATCCTTTTTCTACCTCTCCGCTTTTGAATGCAACGATGGAGCAAGAAAAGGCTGTCCTGTGTGCAGAGGCCTGGTCGAAATCCTGTCTGGCCTGGGTTGAAGTAAAGTTCTTTCTGTGCCTCTTCAAGGTGGTAGTCAGGCCGGTTGAGAACCATCCGCTCCAAGAGCTTGCTCAGTGTTGAGGTAAGCTCGATGGGCCTCAAGCTACTGATGCTGATGTCTGGCTTCCCTGGTTTGGGAATGGGGCTCACTACGGAGTGCTTGCATTCAGCAGGAATTTCGCCTGACAGCCACAACTTGTTAATTTCTTCAAGTAGCTGCATTTTCCCGTGTTCCTTCAGGTTGCGCAGAATCTGCCAGGTGATGCCATCCTTTCATGGTGCGCTCTTGGCGTTGACAGACTCGAGAGCCATCACTCATTCTTGCATTGTGAAAGGCGCCCCAATATCTTTGTCGGAAGTAGGTGCTGTGCGTTGATAAATTCTGGGGTCTGGTGGCACGGCTGGCTGCGGGAACAGCGTCTCTGCTGCCTTTTTTTCGAAGTCGGACGCCGAGTCGCCGATCGCCAGCCTGACGTTTTTGACGGTGTTCCCAGTCTTGCGGTTGCCTGACATGGCCTTGTAAGTTTGCCAGAGCTTCCGCCCGCCAGTCTGTTCATTGAACGAGCCGCAGGGGTTGTGCCATCGTTCCCGAGAGAGCAGTTTGGCGTGACGGCGTGCTTGTGCGGTCTTATTGCGCACCTTGACAAGGTCGACATACCGTTTTTCGCTGTCGAGGTAAACTCGACGCGGCTAGCTACGGGTGTCCCAAAGGTTGAGAAGTAGCTTGTCAGGTGTAGGAAGATTTTCGTCCACCTCAATCTCGCCAGTGGCTTCCCGGGCAGCCCTCGGAAGCTTCTGAAGAAACGGGACGTTTTCGTCGTAAGCGTAAAACCCGCATCGAAACCTGTCCCAGTCGACAGCTGCGGCCATCCGTTTTTCCGCCCTGTGGCTCGTACTTAAAGTTCAATCCAGATCGGATAATGGTCGCTACCCATTCCGTCGGGACCGCACCTCCAGTCCCTTACAAGCCTGGATGTTCTCCAAGTCAAATCTGGTATAGTGTCGTGCTGCCTGGAGTGAAGTGCATGGCGAGTAGGGTAGTCTGTGTCGTTGGCCAAGGTAATTCCTGCCACTTCAGCTTCTTCGTAAATTGGGTGCTCCCTCTCTGATTCCTTGTCGTATTCCCAACTCTTATGTCGAGCGTTAAAGTCCTACCCGGCCGAGAATGGGTCTTTGGGGTACCGATGTCGGAGTTCGCGTAGGCAGGCGAACTGTAGCAGCTACTCTCGGGACGTAGGTAGGCAGACACCAGGATGGTCTGGCCACCACCAAGCTGACATCGCACGGCAACCACCTCTTGTATTGTGTTGTAGTACTTCGCAGTATCGAGTTTGACATGCGGAACACCTCCACGTATGAAGATTGCCGCCTCTGCTTCTACTACCTCGTCTGGCTACTGACCTTGCTTTTTGTTTGTCGGTGTGTGCACAATCGCAGGTTGAAAACGCCTTTCGTATCCCTGGATGCATGGATTAGTACCTCTTGTCTTCTGTAGTGGAAGGGCCGCCCGTTGCCCTACGTGTCTGAAAAGTACTCCAAGCTCGGTAGCGCAGGACTTCAGTGACCGGAAATTCCTCTGCAGGACATCTGGCGTCCGCGCAGCCGGTTTATTCTGGGTTATGATGGGCTGGCTTGCCATGCTGTAATAGTACGGCTGTCACTTGAGCCTGCTGTTTCTGAAGGATTTTTTGTAGTTGTTTTATCTCCTCCTGCTGTGACTGGTGCATTTCGGTCCACTTTTGCATAAATGGATTCGTTTGAATAGCTTGTGTTTGTGCTTGCGCTTGCAATCGCAAGGACTCTGCCTTTGTTTCATGAAGGAATTGTGTGACCCACGGAGGAGCTTCGTAAGCTAGGGGTAACTGCTGCTCTTGTAGAGTCGTCTGTGAAGCAGTAGTAATTGCAGTTATAGACTTGCCTGCTGCCCCCTATTTTTGTTGCGCGTCTACGGGAGCGGCTACTAGGGCTCTCTTGGGCGATAGGGAGTGCCTCGAGTTCGCCTTGTCAATGTGCACCCTTTCCTCCTTCCATTCTTTCAGTCGGTGCTGAAGAACCAGTTTTTGCTCGTTTCGCGTGTTGAGCTGTTTTTGGAGTGTTGTACGAGCCGCTTCTATGGACAGCTGGATTTGAGAAAGTTGTTTCTGTAGGCGCGCCAGAGTGTTTCCGAAACCCTAGTGCTGAATTCCCTTACATTGTCCAGTTGTTTCAGCTCACTCTCGATTTCTTCCTTGCAATGCGAACTGAAGCCGGATGATCCCGGCTTGCTGGCTGATATTTGGACTCCGGACGCTACCATGGCGTATGACAACGCGACAGTTTGAGGCAGCGACTGATTGTCACTGGGCTCCGAGAACTTCCTTTTTCCTAGACGTTGCGAGCGGCTGCTTTGCGGTTTTCGGCTCGTGCTTGTGCCGTTTAGTGGGTGGGTTTCCCGGCCGGCAGATGGTGCGAAAATCTTTCGCCGTCGACTTTTGCTGCGTGACTGACGTTCCTGCGTCGCTTCCTTGACTTTCTTATTGGAAAGCCTACGCGCTGGACACTTTTTGTCGGTTCCCAGATGACCACCCTTCCCGTAGTTAGCGCAGTGTTTTTTGTCTTTCTGAGGGCAGGCTTCTGGAGGTTCTTCGTGGGAGGAGCCGTACTGCGAACACACTGCCTTCTTCTTTGGGCACACATCCGGCTTGTGGCCTGGTCCGTGACAACAAAAACACGCCACGGATCGCGACTCGGACGGGCTCACTCGTTTCAGAAAATTCCAGTATTTCACGTGCCGTGGTGGATGACGCGACGCAAACGTGACCAACACCACCCATTTCTTTCCCATGGGACGGGCTTGCAGCACCTGGACGCTCTAAGAGTCTAAAGATTCAAACAACGTCTCTGACGTTTCGCTTGGAGTGCAGTCATATATGACGCCGCGCGACATTCCATCACTGGCAACCTGGTGTACAGTCACGGGAAAGGATGGGTTCGATGGAGTGTCTAACGCACTCAGTCTATGTACTGCCGACGCCTGCTTCTCGTCGCAGGTATGTACAGTGAGGGCGATACACTCCTTGCTGAAGCGCAGAAGTTGGTGCTACGCTAACTGCTGGTTGTGCGAAAGGGCACAGATAGCCCGTCTGACTTCCTGAGGGTTGAGAGATGTGATACTACGTCGCTCCTTGGGTCGTATTGACAACACGAAGGTGCTGAGTTCGGTGCGCTCAGTGGCTCTCGCCGATTTTGCAGACGTCCCGCTGCGCTGTAGCGCTGCTTTTCATTTGGCGCGAGTAGTTCCACGATCCCAAATTCCGTCCCCTTCAGCGCCATCCTCCGGGTCTCGGCTGCACCAGTCGGCCTGGAAACTTGCCGCTTTGCGTAATGTGGCTTCACCGACGTCCTCGGATTCTTTTCGCCGTCACTTGCGGTCATGCTGCTATCTGCGGTCAGTTCTAGGTGTCGTAGTTCGGCCGTCAGCGGCCGCTGTAGATGGCCTACGCCGCATGCGTAGCTCCCCTTCCGTCGTCGGTGCGCCGTCCAGCGCAAGCTCCATGAGCTCCGCTGGCTCCGCTCCGCTGTGTAAGGACTGGCTGAGAGCGCATGTGCGCGTTCCCCAACAGCCGCCGCAGATGCGCACGACCAGTTGCGTCACTCGCACTTCAGCACTCACTCCTTATGGCTGCAGTGCGCTGGGGTAGCACTCACTCGTGGATTCTCTCGACGGTGAGCCTCTGCGGCGGCGGCGCGAAGTGCGTCTCAGGAAGGGACCGCAACCTGCGTCTTAGGCCCGGTTCACACGGTTGTCGCAACTGTCGTAATATCTTTAGGGCGATTCCACGAGAGAACGAACATGCGTGTACACGACCATTTTTTGTTCATTCTGGTTTTTTTATTATATATGCGCGCAATATGGAAACCCCCGAAAATCAAGTTTGTTTTCTCCTGAGGTGCGTAGTTTGGGAGAAAAAAATGTTTGAATGTGCCCGGAGCGCAGCGGTGGTTTCGGCAACTGCAGATTTTTCCAAGTTTGCGTCTCTGTGTACGTCAAGGAGTACAAGAGGTGTGTATAAAATGTTTTGGGCCATAAACTAGACCAGAATGCTAATCTGTATAACGCAAAATCAACGTCCTGCAGCGAACAAAAAAAAAAATTGTGAAATCGGCCCAGACGATAATTTGTTAGTGTTTTTGACGCCCCCTATCTACATTTCTTCTTTTCTGAAAAACTTGTAAGTCGGCCATTTTATTGGCCATACGTATCTGAACGCATAAACAAAAGATGGTGTTTGTAGAAAATTTAGAAGTACTAAAACAAATTGAATAACTTCGGCTCTTTTTCAGAAATTGCGCAAATTCAAAACTCAATATAAAAAAAACCCCATACTCGATTTTCTTGAAAATTGCAAAAATAAGGCTCCTTTACTTGGACAACAAAACTGTGGAAAAACATGTTGCATCATTTTGTTGAGAACAAAGTTATAAGGGGCCAAACTTGGGGCTCTCGCGACGCGTCTTGGCGCGCCGCGGTAAGTTCTGGCCGCTGTTGCCGGACGTTGCGCGGGTGTACACGGGCGGTAATTCATATTCCACTGCCACATGCCGGCACGGTCAATCTCTCTCCAGTATTCCCAAACGAAAAAAACTATTCTGGAGATTCTTCTGTTTTTTGGGGGGGGTTTTTTCCCGCCTGTTTCCCTAATGTGTTCTTGAACGAGCTAACTTTCTGGCCGATATCAGCTCGAAAGCGCTCCTTTGCGGCGCCAGTATTTTGCGGGATGCAAAAAAAAAAAAAAAAAAACAAAGGTTCCTCCGATGCGCAGGCAACCGAAACAGATGGCGCTCGGGCAGTTACAAGGGAGGGAATGGATTGACCTTCAGACCCTAATCAGTTCCCCACCACGACGGGCGCATTTCCGCTGGTGGTGCATGGTGCGCTGGCGTCAGTACAGGGTATCCCACCGCATTCTTTGAGGCAAACATGAGAGAACGACCTTAAAAATAACTAACCAGGAAACAAACACCTGCACCACGGCTTACGAGGCCGTAGGAGGCTTTTCGGAGACGCCACGTGCACGCGAACCTATTTTACTGGAATGAGAATCAGGTGCGGTCGGGTACCTGGCTTCTTGACGTATTATTAAATTCCGGTCTGTTGTCATATTATTGCCGTATATTTATTGTTCAGTCACATATCACAAAGGCGAAGCGTACATTACAGTATTACTAGCGATTTTGATACGCTTGCGTACGAAAATTGCAGTAAGGGGAGGCTACTGCCCCGTCCTTTTCTGTCCTTCAACTCACTGGTTGATGGGCTCTCAACGTATGCTTCCCTTTGCTTTACTCTTGCCATAATTTTGTTTGCTTTTGACTCCTCCCCTTAAAAGTTTTTTTTTTTTTCATGGGTGGATGCTTTCGTTTGTGCCTAAGAGTTTGCACGTGGATTTGTGCGCGTGTTTGCTTGCTCGACTACCCGCACACTCTTATCCTGATAGATGTGGCAGGGGAAGCCTAGCGGATGTTGTTCTGAAAAAAAGTGTGACCCGTTCACCCACCCACAGTTCATTCCCGCCCAAGTCTTGCACTCACCCCAGCATGAAGTGTGCGTCTGCGTTTATTGTGCGAATGCCGACCTGTCTGCTTTGGCCCTGCAAAATGTTACAGGGGTTGACCGAAGAATGAGCAACTTAAAGGAGCTTTGTCTTTGCACCTCACCATCGACGCAGTGTTTCTTAGGCGCGTGCCGGCAATTCCCAATGTCCGACAACCTTACCATGTCCGCTTTGGGCGTTTCGGACGAAGAAGACGTCACATACGCTGTATGGGAAATTGGTTCTCTGATAAAAAAGAGTCTACCGCCAGCTGCATTCGTGAAGGAGCTAGGCAAATGGGTCACCAAGTGGATTTCCCATGACTCTATTAGGCGGACCCAGGCCATTGCCATAAAAGAAGCGAAAAGATGCGAACGGCGATCAAGCATTGTACTGCACTTCGACTTCTCTGAAAATTGGACAGTTATTCTGCCAAATGAAGTCCAGTCGTACCACCGGCACAAAACACAGGTTTCACTGTTTACGTGCGTTGTAACTACAAGAAAATCAGTTCAGAGCTTCGCAGTAGTTAGCGATCACATGCAACACGATACCGCACATGCATGCTATGCGCTCGCTCCACAAGGTGCACGAATGCCTGGAATGCCCCTGGGTACAGCTACGTTGTTTACGTTAGTGACGGTGCAGCCAGCCATTTCAAGAAGAAATATCAGCTGTACGAACGTTCCAGAGAAAACTACACGTCTGCGAAGTGGCTGTGCTTGACTGTATGAGCGCCCGAGGAAGCTGTGGTGCAGATATTATAAATATTTTACTTGAGTTGTATTCCCACACGTATGCCTTTTGCTGTGTTCCTGACTGTAAATAATTAATCACGATAGTCTGACAGCCAATTTCCAAACTTGTGTCTTTTTGCTTGAATAAATATTCTTGAGAAAAAACTGAAATACCTTCAGTAATTTACTCGTGCTGTGACCGAAGCGCCATAATAATAGAAAATTTCGACCACTCCTACCACTTCTACCCGATATAACCACCGGAAAAACTTTTCCTGTTGTTTCGAATCCTTCTTTCCTTTCCCTATAAGAAGAGTGGCGTTCGCAAAGGAGCGCTTTCGAGCTGATATCGGCCAGAAAGTTAGCTCGTTCAAGAACACATTAGGGAAACAGGCGGGAAAAAAACCCCCCAAAAAACAGAAGAATCTCCAGAATAGTTTTTTTCGTTTGGGAATACTGGAGAGAGATTGACCGTGCCGGCATGTGGCAGTGGAATATGAATTACCGCCCGTGTACACCCGCGCAACGTCCGGCAACAGCGGCCAGAACTTACCGCGGCGCGCCAAGACGCGTCGCGAGAGCCCCAAGTTTGGCCCCTTATAACTTTGTTCTCAACAAAATGATGCAACATGTTTTTCCACAGTTTTGTTGTCCAAGTAAAGGAGCCTTATTTTTGCAATTTTCAAGAAAATCGAGTATGGGGTTTTTTTTATATTGAGTTTTGAATTTGCGCAATTTCTGAAAAAGAGCCGAAGTTATTCAATTTGTTTTAGTACTTCTAAATTTTCTACAAACACCATCTTTTGTTTATGCGTTCAGATACGTATGGCCAATAAAATGGCCGACTTACAAGTTTTTCAGAAAAGAAGAAATGTAGATAGGGGGCGTCAAAAACACTAACAAATTATCGTCTGGGCCGATTTCACAATTTTTTTTTTGTTCGCTGCAGGACGCTGATTTTGCGTTATACAGATTAGCATTCTGGTCTAGTTTATGGCCCAAAACATTTTATACACACCTCTTGTACTCCTTGACGTACACAGAGACGCAAACTTGGAAAAATCTGCAGTTGCCGAAACCACCGCTGCGCTCCGGGCACATTCAAACATTTTTTTCTCCCAAACTACGCACCTCAGGAGAAAACAAACTTGATTTTCGGGGGTTTCCATATTGCGCGCATATATAATAAAAAAACCAGAATGAACAAAAAATGGTCGTGTACACGCATGTTCGTTCTCTCGTGGAATCGCCCTTTAAATAATGACGTCATTTGACGTCACAGGCAACCGAACTACGTAAAACGCCGTTTTTTTTTCGTCCACAGCGCACGACACGGCTGTTACGTCGGTAGTGTGAACATAGCATTAAGCGAACGCACATCATTGTCACGCGAACGCCAACCTCATGTTTTCGCAAAGCGTGTGGAGCGCCTCCCGCGGGCTCAGCATACTGCCCCTTCCTTCCCCCACCGCACACTTTAGGAGAGCGCTGGCTCGCGCCGCTATGGCAAACCGACCTCCCGTCCCAATGTCGTGACATGCTCCTCATTTGCTTTCTTCACTCGTCGGTAGTCCCATTGTTCCCTCGGTCACGACGACGCCGACGCGGCTGAGCCCAGAGACTGGCGCCAAAGGGCTGCGCCATAAAATGTCTTCCCAGCAATTTCTTTGTGTTAGGAGGTTAAGCAGACTTTAAAGGGACGCTGAAGTGAATTTGTCAAGCTCCCGGTTTTGCTAGCACTGCGTATTCTGGCTCAAATTAACACACTTTTCATCGTTTATCCGGTTGATAAGTCGCGAATTATTTTATAAAGCGCGAAAGAAGAAACACTACCATGCGTGGTCTGTGGTGACCGCACCAACTAAACGCTGTGACGACAGGAGGAGATGCACCTTGATTGGACGATGTCCAAGGTTAGCATTCAAACATGTTTCGGCTTCGGTTCTGTAAAACAACATGTTTGACTGCCGACGGCATCATTGGATGGGTATTCTCGATATCTCAGTAATCGTCGTACCGCGCTTCTGCCATGTGGTGGGCTGTAAAATGCCTAAGATAAGCCTCCCAGGACGGCTTGGAATCATAGCAATCACTAGCCCAGGCCTACACAGTTCGTGAACGCCATCCGCGTCACCGCAGACGCTCAAATGCGATGCGCTTTTCCCCCATATTTGATGCTTGCCTCACTCATGCCTGTATTCTTAAAAGCAGTTCGCATCTGGCCAAGGGTCTGTTGATCCTGGCCTGTGGCCACTGCCCGCAAGCAGTCGGTGCTTATGGTAACAACACGACAACGAGAACTAGTTTGTGGAGCAATGAACGTTACAGCCCAAAAATGGTGAACTCAGTATAGAAAACATTGGCCGAAAACGAAGAAGTCAACTTACAAAAAAAACATACCCTCGGGGATTCGAACTTGTGACTTGCAGAATAACATTCCCAGAGCTGCAGACCACTTAGCCACGGGCCAGCTTTTTTTTCTTTATTACATGGAAGAATCCGCTCAGAAATTGCAGTACGAGGAATACAAGCAAACAAAAGAATACACTGAAGTTAAGAGAAGCACATATACATCAAAATTTGGGCAAACACACACAATCGTTCAAAAGAGGGAACCAGTCAGGTGGTTGGTCAAGCGCACTATACACACTTCGTACAAATGCCACAGTTTTTCGGAAATATGACTTAGTTGATCTTGGTGGCTCAGCATGCCTATCACATAAGCGGCATCACCACAGACAGTACAAACCAACCAACACAAACATGTCTTGAGGCGGCTCACCAGGATAGTCGAATTGCAAAAATCGGATAGAGAAAGGCGTAATATCCATGTCTGTTCTGAGCGTTTGCTGTAAAAGGTCCCAGAAAAAGACAGCATCTCTGCATTCTACAAAGCAGTGATCAATTGTCTCTAGTCGAGTACAGAGCCGACAGTCTGACGACCAAGCTATAAACAGACCCCGGTCTTCCATCCAAATATTAACAGGGAGCATGCCAGTGTGTAATTTAAAGAAAAATGTTTGAACACCTGGAGGAACACGCATTTTACACACTGTATTGAGGACATACTGGTACGGACACTGTAGCGCTGGCGACGAATCGGAAATATGGTGTATATAATGTATAACAAGTTTACACTTTTATTTAGTTTTTGCATTTCAAGCAACTTAGGTGACTATTTGTTGTATAGCGCTCTTGCGGTAAGCGTACCCCAAATGTCCACAATATCTTACCTCTAGCAATTGCATTTATTAGATGGATAAGCGTTCGCAGATGTATGGTCGTGCTGGTGACCGCTGTGCTTGTTCTCCCAGCGCAAAAAAGTCTTGTGTGGTCCGCAGTTTGACGCTGTACGGTAAAAGTATCATTTGACTTTATGTCCTTAGTACCTATATTGACTTCGCTGACTCTTTTCAGGTCTTCAAGTGGCCTTAAACCTTACTACTAGCGTACCGGACAGCGAAGCGTCACATGTGCGCTTGTACAGTGCTTGTCTGGAGCAACCTTGACCCTTGACTTGGAGTTAGATACAGTGTACAAATTAACAAAGTAATCAAATGCACATTCTTCCATTCACAAACGTGTCGTGGCTCAGTTTCAGTTGAGCGAACGAATTGCGACGACCCGTCGGCAGCCGGCTGACTAAACGCTGGGCCGACTGTCTCTTCCGGACGGTCGGCGAGCCGTGCAGTAACTCAGTCAAGCCAAGTCGTCTCCTCCTGACGTCACGTAAAAAAGCCACAGAAAGGGGGTGACGATGCAGAGAGGAGGCCAGCATTTTCGAATTGATTTTTCTACTAAACAAATTGTAATACCAGTGTACCAGTAATACCAGGAAATTGTAATACCAGTGGCGAGATACACCGTGAACGCTGACTCCCTGCCCGAACCTAAGCCTGCATAGAGTATTCCGCGGCTGTCCGTGAGGTCAATGAGGGCTTTATGCGGCTTTAGGACCATCATCATCACCAGCCTATCTACGCCCACTGCAGTGTAAAGCCTCTCCCATTAATCTTCAATTACCCTGGTCCTCTGCTAACCGAGACCAATTTATCGCCGCAAACTTGTTGATCTCATCTTCCGATTTAACCTTCTGCCGCCCCTTGCCACGCTTGCCTTCGCTAGGGATCCACTCTGTTACCCTCAATGACGAATGGTTATCTTGCCTTCGCATTACAAGCCCTGCCCACGTCCATTCTTCTTCTTAATTTCTACTATGTCCTTAACATCCGTTTGTTCCCTGACCCACTTCACTCTTGTCCCTAATGTTATACCTATGATATTCCGTACCACTTCTCGCTGAGTCGTCCTCAATGTAAGTAGAACCCGGCTAGTGAGCCTCCAAGTTTCTGCCCCGTAGGGAGTACAGGTAAAAGGCAGTGGTCATACACTTTCTTCAGGGACAATGGTTGGCTGCCATTATTTATCTGAGAATGCCTTGCTGAACGCACTCCACCCCATTCTTATTCTTCTAATTATCTCTGCCTCGTGGTTGGGATACGGGGTCACAACTTGGCCTAAGCAGATATATTCGCTTACACTTCCACTGCCTCGCCACCTATCTCAACCCGCTGTGCTGTCCCGAGGTTATTGATCATTATTTTAGTTTATGGCATATTATTTTGAGGCCCATTCTGTTTGTCCAGTGCGGTAAGCACGCTTTGAAATTCGTCCCCCGAGTTACATAGCAACGTCATCAGCAAATCTGAGGTTACTGAGGTATTCTCCGTTAGCCCTTACTCCCACCTGTTCCCAATTCAATGTTCTGAATACTCCTTGTAAACATGCTGTGAATAACATAGTAGAGATTCTGTCTCCTTGTCTGACGCCCTTCCTTATAGGCATTTTACTGCTCTCCTGACGGAGGATGATGGGAGCTGTGAACACATTGTAAATATCCTATAGAATTCTTTCACAATGCTCGTATACACCCTGGTTCCGTAATGACTCAATGGCTGCTGAGAGTTTGACCGAGTCAAGTGCTTCTTGATAATCCATGAAGGCTATATAGAGGGGTTCAGTGTACTCCGAGCACTTCTCTATCACCTGATTGACTGTGTGAATATGGTCCATTGTTGAAAAGCCTTTAGGGGACCATGCTTGTCTTTGAGGTTGACTCAAATCTAAGGTGGCAGAAATTCTGTTCGCGATTACCTTGTTAAAGAGGCCCTGAAAGGCGTTTTGAGCACACTAAATGAACTAGCGCAATCGTTAGATTGGGTCGTGAACGTCATCTGTGCCAAGTATTACTCTTTTACGCGCAGCGGAAAGCTCACACTTTTGTTGCAAAGTTTGTCGCTTTTTTCTCACCCTTCCCTTCGTGTTTTTGGACGCCGCCATCTTCACATGTCTACACCATCGATTCCCAGATGTTCGTCATGAGCTAGACATCCTGCTATTGGGCGGCTTTTTCACGCACTTCTGGCAAAGAGATGAGTCGTCTGCTCAGCGTCGGCTCATAGGCTGATCTGCTAGCGGAGTGCCGGAGTGCTTGGACATTTTACGATGAACTAAACAAGTGTAAACAAACGCTTAACCGTTTGTATTGAATGCAACACGGCCGTAACACGACATGGATATTATCTTACCTGAGTGCGTTCCATAAAGAAAGCGTTGAAGCCCCGTGGCACTTCTTTCGGGCAATCGTAGAGAACGCCCTGAGCCGAACGCCCGGGTTTGACGCATACACTTTATTTAATTTCAAAACAATCCAGAAATGCGTTTCGAACGAACACAACGTTACAACATGCGTTGAAAGTCAGAACCACGATTGACAGACGATGGGTTGCCTTCTCCTGCCCGTCGTAAATTCGGCACTCGCCTCACGCGCGGTTTTTCGGGGACAAACAGCAAGTCACTTAACTCTGGCGCACAAGCCGATATTGTTTTTAGCCACGCTCACTGCACATACCCCATGCGAGGTTGAGTCGTACATCGCTCGAGAAAGATAATCCAGACCATGGGAAGCACTATCCACCCGCAGAAGCGCAACGTCGCATTTCATCGCGAAACAAAGGCGTCCACAACACACACACCATCGCCTCCTGTAATGCCCAATGCATCTCGCACTTCCCAATGGGAGTGAGTGGTACGCCTGCAGTGCCCACATGTCGTGAGGTGGAGCCCCGAGCTGAACCGGGATCATGCAACCGTAACTGACTTCTGGCGTGGTTTATGTCTTGTTTCCAAGGCAACCGATGTTTGAGATTGTCAAAGAAATGGCGCTCGCTCCAGCGCCAGAAAGCTCAGAGCCGCGGCGGAGCAAGTTTTGCCAACGTCGCCGCTCTCCACCATGCGTCGCCCCAAGCTGAACTGGTCACATGATTGAAGCATTTTGTGCACGGGTTCTTTATCGGTTTAAAATGTCTTTTTCACATGCCGCTGGCAGGAATTACCACCGCCGCAAAATAAGACCCGGCACCAGCGGGGCCACATCTGATACGGCGCTTTTTGGATAAACAGTGAGCGGTGCATCAAAGGGAACGAGCGCACGATCCTCCCCGTGCGGCTGCGAGTTCGCCGCCGAGAAAAAGTCACGTGCCGGCGGCCGCCGATAGCAACTGCAGCAGTGCACACCGCGAAAGGGCAAGGCCAGGCCGCCGCACACATGCGGCAAGATTTTTCATTCGATTTTTCAGCCTCGAGTGGAGTGCGTGATTCATGGTGTTAACAAAGCTTGCCCGTAGCAGACGGCCGTCTAAGGAGCGCAATAGCGGAAGTACGTCACCGCTGAGGAGCGCAGCATCATGGGAGGGAAGGCTCCCGCGACGTCAACAGCGAAGAATGAGTTGAAAGGAGGAGGAAACGCGGCGCGACAATAATGCGTGGTTTTGAATTTACGATTTCTCAGCTAATACTCATTGCTTTAACAAAATTCTTATGGGAGGAGATTGCTAATACATTGCTTTATTTGGTTACATGTACATCCAGGCATCGGCGGAAGGTATTTCAGGACCCCTTTAAGTAGCTTGTAGACGACTGACAGTAAGCTAATCAGCCTGTAATTTCTCAACTCCTTCATGTCACCTTTCTTATGGATTAGGTTGATGTTTGCGTTCTTCCAAGATTCCGCTACACTCGGGGTCGTTAGGCATTGCGTGTACAGGTCCTTCCGGTGTATCCGGGTCTTACAGATACCCGACAGGAAAGCTTCGATACGACTTGACTCGAATTCACGAATACGGCTCATCGCGAATTCACTCAACATGGGCATTTTGTGGGCGCAGCTGGACAGAGTGTACACTTGTTTACGAAACGACCGCCGCAGATCGTTCTTCGAGCAGTACCTGCAAGCTGCCTTGGCCACCACGATGTTCCTGAAGTAGTCGTTGCGCCGACCGCTCCCCTGCATCGTGGACTTACCTGGTATCGGCAGTCTGCGTCTGTAAACTCTCCTCATGGTTCGAGAGGTGACGATGAGACCATCGATTGTGGCACCGCCTCTGCTGCATCTCGGGACACCGGCCAACATCAGCGATCGTGTGCACGCTGGTCCCCCAACACATCGCGTTTTTTCTGCACTTCACTTTTTGCTGCAACGGCAACTTTGAGGTGCGTGGTCGACTAAGCCCTCATTCACACAGCCGTCAACTTCTCCGTCACGGCACCGTCACGTAAAGAAACCGCGACGGAGACGTAAACGAAGTAGCGTTCGTACTGGAGCTCTCCGTCAGAGTACAGGGTCGTATGCCTGCGATCAATTTAGCCTAGAATTGAGCGTGCTTATTCTGAAATGGAGACAATGGCTTGGGCCCACTTTCTGCTAAATTTAGCCGTAAAATATTGTTTTCTGATTAGCTGGTTTAGAGCGGGGTATGGGCCCGTCGCGTTGACGGGTGGCAACGGCGGCGGCAGCGGCTTTTCGTTGCTTTGGCGCCCATTTACGCTTCTGTTCCCGATGACACTTGGACAGTTTTCGCTCCCCTTCCTCCAAGCGAACGACATGTGCCCGTCCCATAGCGAAATAACACCTCGGAGGCCTCGACATTTATTCTAGCGGACGCACACGTGGGTGTCCTTTGAACTGCCTGGTCATAGGCATCTTATTGTCGGAGAGAGAGAGAGAGCTCTTTAATGTGGGCTGGAGAGGTCAGCTCTGCTAGCGGCAGTGCTTGCTACGCCAGATGGGGATGATTACAATGCAGTGAAGTGAATGTGAGAAATCGGGAAAGCAGTAATAGAGAGAAAACAAAAGTTAAATAAAAATGGCACGCAATGTAGTGCAAGGAAAAAACTCGAAATAAAGTTAAGCAAAAGACAAGAAAAATTGAGCGAATGGAGCCCAGGAACGCAGAGCGCCTAACAAGGAAAAGGAATCAAAGCGTACACAACGACGCAAACGCGTACAGACGTAACCATGCACACAATGGAAAAATTATTACAAAGTTTTGTCCAGTCCTGAATCTCGCAGAAAACGCAGAAGAATCTTCGTCCCTAAATATGAGTCATTGTTGTTGTCTCAGGGTCCAAGTTCGACGCGGAGCAAGCCTTCAGTTGTATCTTATTGTCTGTGCAACACACCAACCTAAATCCAAACCTCTCGATTGCGAAGGACAGCTGATAGGGCGCATTGAGCCATAAAACTCTCACGTTTAAATCTCCCACCGCCAGAACGGTTATATTATCGGTGTTGGCATTAAGCCCCGCTGTGCATGCACGCCCCCTGCTTCCGCCTCAAATGCGTGCACTCCTAGGCCGGCAACTGGGGATGGGCGCATAACTAAACGCCAAATACACCGGCGATTGGAGAGAGAAATACTTTATTGATTGATCGAAGGGTTTTAAAGCGCCGACGCAACGCAGGCGATGAGGCGCGCCGTAGTAGAGGGTTCGGGGTTACTTTTGACCACCTGTGGATCTTTAACGTGCACCGAAATCTCGTACACACGGGCGTTTTTTTCTTTTCGCCTCCACCAGAAAAGCAGTCGCCGCGGCCGGGAATCGAACCCGCGTCCACAACGCCTTAGCCACTAAGCCACCGCAATCCCGTGATGACGCAATCCCGGGGAAGCCACGCGATGACGTCACCCGTCTGGGGAAGCCAGCGTCTGATTAGATTCCAACCTGGTTTTTCGGCGCGCACCCATAGAATCTTCGCTAACGCCACGGCCAGGTGTGCGGTCGCCGGTCACGCTCGGGTGACCTGATCGCTTGGCTCCCAGCCTGCCGTAGGCCGTCGCACAGAGCTGTACTATCACTCACGCTCGTCGTTCATGGCAAAGCTCAAACTGAGGCTAGCTGGTTGCACTAGCTTCGGTGAATTATGTAATACAGCTGCGTGTCGCCCTCTGTGTGTTTAGTCCTGTTCGTTTGTGTGTGTGTGTTACGCCCACCCTCCGCCTTACAGCTGGATAGCATAATGCATTTTTTGCTACGTTTTCATAAATGCAGGAAGTCCACGCCGCATCAGCGCCGACATACAGAAGAAACGAAAACAAACTACTTTATTGTCCACACGCTCGCAAGCCGAGCGCCGTAAGTGTTATTGCCCGCGGCAGCGATGGTGGCTGGCACTATTTATTCAAGAAAATGGTCTGCACAACTCTTCAACATCATCTTGCGTAGGGACGTCTGTTTCGTCCTCGAATTCCATGCTCGATAGCCAGGGTTCCAACGGGTCTCCATATTCTCTTATAGGTACGCTCCTGCAGCGAATGAAAAATTGGAGCAAAACACCACCCCTGAAAAACTATTACGCGGCTAGATAAAAAGTATTGCGTCAACTTCCGGTTCTAGAGAGACTTCGCGTGAGGATTGAGCCGACAGTTGATGAACGAAAAAGTGTAACACAGTGATGTGGCGCTTAATGACACAATCAAAACGTAATCAATTATGGTTCCCAGTGACATGCCGCGCGAAGCAACAGCACACGCTAATACCCAACGCCTGGGATCAACTCAGGTGACTGGCTACACATGTGAAAGTGCCTATGGTTAGCGCTGCATTTGACGTCAAAAAAGACCTGACCAAGATGGAGCTTTATTCCTAGCTTTACAACAGGAAGTGTTGCTACCTGCGCTGGTACGTCCCCAGTAACGGCGTCCTCTGTAGTTAAAGGAGCCATGAAGAGAAAACACAAGTTTGGTTCATTCGAAAGATTGCCTCGTTAGAACCATAACGACACCACTTATAACGCAAACTTCGCTCAAATAAGCTACATAATTAGGAAAAACGGGAATGGTCATGCGACCCACCAGCTCATTTCCCGCAACAGAACCTATGCCGTCACATGGGCTAAGCTCTGCGATTGGCGGAGGCCGGCAAAAGCAAACGCATGTTAGGCAGGGCTTACAGTTTGCATAGCGAGCTAAATGCCCGTGAAACATACTGCACATTCTTTTTATGACAAAGAACGGTGGAGTAAACGGTTGAAGTTCCGAACGAACACGCAAGCGTGTGCGCCAATGCGTACGAAACAACCGCCTGGCCGAGCTCGACATCTCGCCGTCGCGCAGACGAATTTTCGGGTTCGAGGCGCTCTGACCTTGGAGGAAAAATGCCGTAAACACCGCGCATTGACGCTCGTATCTTTCTGGTCGAAGCAGAGAGCTCGCGCGAACGGCTTTCCATACACGACACCGGCCAACTGGCATAAGCGATACTGCTACTGAAGTTGAACTATTATTAACCGTAATAAAAATACGGCACATACGTACCAGTCTGTATTCGTCCGTGGCGACGGCGCTGACGAGGCAGCGGTGCCGACGGCAGGGCGTTCGTCTGTTGTGGCTATCGCGGAATGGTCGCTTTTCCGTCCACCGCGTATCCCACACCTCTTGCCGCTCGTGCACTTAGAAGCGTTGAGCGTTCAAGTGGTGTGAGGTTGTTAAATGCAAGCCCGAGCTCCTCGGCGAGAGTTTTGTTCTCCGGATCAGGCGATTCCATGACTAGGGCTGCGGGTGCACTAGGTTTTACTAGCATTTTTAAAATGGCCGCCGTCTCGGTCGACTCCCGCGTGTGGGTGCTATATGGAGTCGACATACTAAGTATCTGTTTCATGGACCGGCCCGTGTGACACCATTGCTCACGTCACCAAATGTGCAATTTTAGCGGGAGATTTAAAATTTTGGCTTAAATTGCCTTATTTCTCAGTGAATAAAGCATCATTTGCTTCCGGGAAAGCGCTTGGGGTACTATGAAACACCTAATCTTTCGAATAAAACAAACTTTTGTTTTCTCTTCATGGCTCCTTTAAAGCACTCAGAAACAATGTAGCGAATGGCTTGTCTGCCGCGCCGATGTAGCCTCTTTTCAAGATAAGTGCAAGGAAGATGGATCTCAAATAACGCTAAACTCAATCCTTCCAAAAAGATGGTGCAGTTACTAAACCTGCTAGTTGACCGCGCCGGTGAAACAAAATCAGTTGCGGGCTGTGCTCATTGCTATACTGTATGCTCGGGCGCCTTCGTTGTGTGCCCGAGGTGTCTTAGTTTTGCGTAACGATGAAATGTGGACCAGAAATCAATTATGCAAACAGCATTGACGCCAAGCATCTTCTATGCCGCGGTAGGAAAACTTCAGACAATGAAACCTCAGTCTCTATCAGATCACCCAGAGGGTTGCGTCAAAACATTTCCTCAAGTATTGACGCTGCGAATGGCATTTCAACCGGAGAAAGCAAGTCCAGGAACAAGAAAAGTTTCAAAGTACCCGCCAAGGTCGTGGCAATGGAAGTTTATGAGGCGAGTTTTGTAATCTTAAATGGCTATATTCTACATTAAAGCATCGGCGGCCAATTCCTAAAGCAGTCGTATGCTTTCCCAATGATAATCCCACGATCGCAACACGCAAAGCTATCCGTTAAAGGATAAATCTTTCACGCGCCCGTGATGAGCCAACGTCACTACCGGGTCTTTCCATTGTCCCCTTGGTTTATGTTTAATGCTTGCGGAGACAGCGTAGCGTCCCTTACTGGAAAGGCTTACAACAATAATTTAATGGCATCAGCTATAAAATGCTTGCACCGACAAGATCCTAGGGACGTTGCAGCAGCAAGAATGCGTGTTTTCGGAATTGAAGGAAAACAAAAACAAACTTAAGAGAAGACTTTCTGCGAGGGTTGCCAAACGCGGGCGTATACTTTTTTGCTGACTGCACCAATTGTGCAAGCAGTCGATGTCGTGAGCCATATTCACTTCGTACTGTATTAAATCAAGTGAGACTAGAGCCACACTTTACTTCTAAACACTTTGGCCTCAAGGGACGAGTAGAGTCTTTTGTAGAGAGTTTACGTGTTGATGGAAATAAAATTTATGCAGAGAGAATACTCCTGGCGCCAACACGTAATGCTAAGTGGCCCAGAGTGCTGTCGTTACAAAGAAAGTGACAAATATTATTCTCAATCGTCTCCTCTGGAGCTTGGATGGCTATCGCGGAAACATAAATTCGTGGGAGTTCTCAAGTAATGTGATCCTCTTGCTTCAAATGGTTTCCGAGACGCAGAACCATTATTCTTTTGGAGTGTCTTTAGACATGCGCTCCTCCTGGTTGGCGCTATTTCCAAAACATGTGTGTCTGTAAGTAAAGCGTGTTTTCTGAGCCTCGATCCGTGTGCCCAGCTAAGGACTGCTGCTAGTTTTAGACAAAACTGTCGTTGAAACTTTAAAACCGGCGCCAATAAACTGTTATTAGAACCCGAAGGTATAAGCGTATGCCCAGATTAACTGACAATTCGCATAGCGCAGTTTTCCACACCGATCTTGAAGCTGGCGGCGAAATTGGCATACGTTTAACAAGTTTTGGTTTTCGGAAAGCTGATGCAACGTGTGCATATTAGTAAAGCACATCTGATTACCTCAGTGAAGTAGTCTTCTGCCGAAAGCGAGCACCCGATTGCATTTGCGTAGAGAAATGTTGACACGTCCGAACTTCTCAAAAATGCTACTAAGCTGGCGATGTTTTCACTGCTACGCACAAATTCGGACCTTCGGACAAAATCTGTAAGCTGGCGGTTTTTTTTCTTGCCTATACGCCTCGAGCTTCGCGATCGCTGCGCCGCCTGCCGCCGCTTCTCCGCGGCGTTGACGGGATTTGCGCTGCGTGACTGATAGGGGCTCGTGTAGTGTTTTGGTCCTATTTCGCTTCTTTTCGCCTTTCCACGCCCTAAAAAAACTTGTTATGGTGACGACTATAGGCAAAGAGTACGTTTAGGTCCCTTAAAAAGCAGCTGCGTCTTCGTAGAGTACGCGATCGCCTGCAAGAGCTTCCCGGGGACGCGGTTCTGCGCGCTTCGTCGCCGCTCTTCCGGGCGTCGGCGACGGCAGCAACATATCACCCATGTCACCTCCAAAACATCAGGCACAAATGAATTCTACTGACGCCTCGTTTAGACCTGATACTGGCACAATAAGAGGTTGGCTTCATTTTGCAGCGTGGACAACCAATGCGGCTTCGTTTCGCATACATACGCCGCAGAAAAATATGTTTCGGGGATGTGATTACCCAATCCTGGACTATAACTTATGCCTTTTATAAGAATATAAACCATGCGAAAATGTAAAGTATATTCCAAGCCTGTGCGTCGTTAAATATGTGCCCACACACGCCATATAGCAAGAACCAAGGAAATGAAACCACAGAAAAATAAATGTTGTGCCAATGCGGAATTTAGAAACATAATAGCTCTAACGGAAATGAAAAAAAAAGGTTTCACTAGACCAACTATACGCGAAATGCACTGCTATTTCGCCAGAAATCGGTGGGGGGGGGGGGGGGGGGTGCGGGGAGGGGGACGCCGTGTACAAATGCAGAGCGGAATCAAGCAATGAACGTTTTAGTAATCCCACACATAAATCTCGCGTTCACTTTCCTTTTGTTTTTCTACTTCAACGAATAGCTGATCGTACGGCGGACGCATTTTTGGAAGTATACAGGGTAAACTGTTCAACAAGCGATGAAATGTGTCGTTGGAAGAGTGTGGTATGTGATAAGGCCCTCTGATTTCAGTTTCTCCTTTATTCTGCAGGCTTCCTGTGCCGTATGACGATATTTCGAACAAGCATTTAGTCGCGGACGCGGATTATATTGTAAGCCCGTCTCCGCGCTGCTCGCAGAGGATATATGTAGCAAATGAAGGTCTGTGGGCGCGGACCTCACGACAAGACGACTCTGTCGTGTGCTGATCCCCGAGTATAATTTTGCATTGTCCATCGTACTTTTGTTGAATATTCCCGAAATTAACACAGACTGGCTTGTAAAAAAATGGTGGTGATCAATATCTGAGGTATAATATTGGCAAACGTAACTGGTGTGCTGTCAGGTATGAGTGCTCCGCTGATTATGTAAGCGCAAAAAACCGATTTAAATCGTAGTGTATAGCCGTAGCATGAACATCTGAGGAACCGGTGGTTACGGAGGCACGGCTAGTAAATTCAGGTCAGTGTAACTACAATCGGCTCCATCATACGCCGGTTCCGCGACGCTGGCCTGTGACACACACCTGGCGCGTATACAGACCGAAAATACCACACTAAGATCGCGTCGGAAACATTTACACTCTTGTAAACACACCCCATTTGCGAACAGAGTGACTGCTCCCCACAAACATGAATTTAAAACGCCCACAAACGGTAAATCTCAGTCGCGAACGTGCCGCAAAAGCAGCGGCGGCACTGGGGAGCCGGGCGCGGACTCCCGCGCCTGCTTTCGAAACGGGCCGCTAGGGGGATTTCAGTGGCGCCCCTACAGGCCGCGCTCGAGGCGTATTGGCGGTGAGCGCGACCATGGGCGGCGCTGCGAAGCGCGCCTCCGTGACGTCGGCTTAGGGATTCTCGCATTTGTCGTCTGCTTCAGTCGGGCTCGCTCTCCCTGCAGTTTCTTTACGCTCGGTTGACTTTTGATGCTTGTCCTCGCCAGATTTTGATTGCCCGTAACTTTTTTTATTTTAATGAATCTGTTACACTAGCTGAGGGCGTGATTTCAAGTATATTTTTTTATACCGCTCCGGACGAAACATTGCCGGCGTCCCCCAATTGCTTGCAAAGGCGGTCCTGTGTGGAGTGCGAAGAGTCGGAGCTATGCGTCAGCTCCTGTATCTACCAATCTTTCGAACAAAAGGAACAGTCAGCTGCTAATAACCGACAACAGCGAAAATCAAGGCCAAAACAAATTCCCAGGCCTTCGGGGCTGTCGGCTTTGCCAGAAGGCATTACGATTTCCGGTAAAACGGTAAAACAGTTTTTTCAACGTTGCCAAAACGATTGTACCACATTACTATACGTTTCCATGGCATGAAAGTATGCCGACATGCACTATGGGCCGCAAAAAATGTTGGGTGAGTTCCAAATAACCTACTACGTGTATAGCCGCGTGCTGGTTTTATACCAGGCTTGTGACAAGTACGGAGCCGTACTGAGCAAAACGAGTCACGTGTACGGTAAATATATAGTATCGCTACGTTTGCTCAGACTTGGAGGCATATTTCGGAACATTTAACACAGCCATATCTCCACAATATTCAGACATGTGTTACAGTCAAACTGCACACACCCGGAGAAGTAATTGGAGGAGAAAACTAACAGTGAAATCGACCAGGTTAGTGGGTGGGGTCCTCAGTCCAGGCCAAGAGAATAACAGGAATTTTCTTCAAAGTATAGAACGCCATCCTGAGTGAGACAGGAGTTCTTTACGCCCGAAAGTAATTCAAAGCCTTTACAAAAAAGGCTCCGAATTTGTGCGTGCGTTAGGTTCTATTCTTGTTGTACTGGAAACCGGCACGTATACTAGTTACTGCTCTCGTTAGCCTTGAACACCGCAATAATGAGATAACTGTACTGGTTGATAGTAATTTCGTTATGATAACGATGGTTACGATAGAAATTCGGAGCACAAAAGCCGCCTTCGAGTATTCTGAACAAGGTTGTCTGGCCGTTTCGCAGTGGCGTAGCAGAAACGTTTCCATTGCATTTGCATGTGAATAAACAACGCGCGCTTGTGATATGCACCTTCTTACACGCAGCCATAACGAAAGCCCATTTGTGAAGAAGGTACTGCATGCTGGACAGCTTAACGAAAATATCCATACGAACGTTGTGAGCCTCCGAAAAACCACCCAAACTTCCTAGTAAGGCGTTCGTGATGCTGCACAAAACTTCATGCGTGAAGGGCAGAAAAAAGTTTTGCTGATACAAGGCAACAACCACAAAAAAAAAAAAAAAATAGAAGACAGCCCGTTTTATTACCGCTGTGCGATGCACGTGTAAAGGCCAGCAGTAGGCTGCTGAATCTGCACAAGAGCATCTCAAAAATACCTTAGGGAAGCCTACGCATTTCGATACTTGTCGAGGAGGTCTGGGCCCTGAACCTCGCACATAAGCTAGGAAGAACAAATTACAGACAACCATCTGAACGATGCTCTGAAGAAAATTGTTCTCTCTCTCCTCGTGTGTTGCAAACATGTGCCGGATACAGCTTGAAATTATTCAGAGGTGTCACAATCTGGCAAAATAACATAATAACTGGAAATAAGTTTTTCAATGCACTAAAGCATCAAAGCGGGCGATTTCTAGAACAGGAACTGTTGCCCCTCACAAGCGGAGTGCAGCAGACGGCAGCGGCGCGAGTCCCTAAGCCGACGTCAGAGCCAGGGGGCGCCACTCACACGTCTCACCGCCAATACAGGCTGCTACAGAAATAATGAATATTTGTAGAATTCGTGACCAACCGATCCCTTGTTAGGTCTGAAACTTCACACAAGTGCCGGATTTTGTGACGTATTTTGTTTAACTGCAAGAACGGTTACGCAAATTTACTGCTTATATAACAGATGAACTATTTCCGCTTATAAAGGAGCCAGCGGCAATTTCAGTTGCAGCGATAGCGTCTGCCCTGTCCTTCACGGGAAACTTTCACCGACCACATCGGCAGGTGATGGTGAATACGACCTCAAGTTCAACTTCGCCTTTCTGTTGCTGTTTGTGCTTGCTTTTCAAGGCTGTTGCCTAGGTGCCCGTCGCCCGACGGTATTTCGCGTAGGCGAACATGACACAATAATTTAAAAGTGCAATGACTGTCACCAAGCCAGTCGTCGTTGCAGAAATTCAGCGACGTCTGTCAGTACAACAGGTCTACCCGCTGCGCACGTTCAACTGCTGCAATACGAATTTGAAGGGTCTAGAGCGCAGAAGCTACACCTGCACATGAGGTGGGCATCTTTAAGCAGCGCCAAAATGCCTACACACGAGCGCTTCCGCTTTTTGCTCCTTCTGAAGGGCAACTACCACTGTTGGGGGACTAATGCGCGTCCTTAGGCTCAGAAGCACAACGGCGCAGCTAGCATCACTAAATAAGCTACGCTTAAGACTACCGCCACTTCGTGCACCCGGAAGCGTCTGGGGGCCATTTTGTTTCTGGCCTGCAGTGTTGCCACCTCTCCAAACGAAACCGCAGCCGGTTGTGGAGGGCAGAGTGCGACCGGCCGCGCTAGCATCGCACCAGAGAGAGACAGAGGACCGGCGCCCGAAAACAAAATGGCTGCGCCCATATCTAAACGAATAGAACTTGGTAATGACCGACCAATAAAAATCCTGGCGGCACATAACAATGAGAGAGAAGAGTGCCGATACCAGAAAAGCTTTTATTTAGTGACGCTATACTCGGATACAACTCAAGAAAAATGCGGTTTTTCCTCATCAAAGGACCCCCATCCAGCCAATGGTGTCACCGTATCAACATGACGTTAAGGTAGACCGCCTCCCTGCCAAGTTCAATTGAGAAATCAGAGCATGTTCTTCCGCGCTCACGGACTTCCAGAAAAATGCTGGCCTTCTCTGTTCGCGTCAATCCATCAGCGTCGTCTGGCTCTGAGAATGATTTTTAGTGCCGTTAAGTCGTGTTCCTTGTTTGCGTGTTGTGTGGAGTGTTCTTATCATGATCGGTAACAACGATCGCTATGGTGTTTTTTCTTCTGCTTTGTGAGCGACCGGCGTTGCCGGGAAATAGCCGCTGCAGCAGGTTCTGGATTCTGTGTACGCTTTGTGATAAAAAAGCGGTCGTCGTCATCCTGTGCGGGCGGTTCGTCTGGAGGGTGAAGTGCTTTTCGTTCTACCGTTTAGTCCCTCCTGTGTGTGTGTTACCCACATTATCGCACCAGTGACTGCGAAAGCGGGCGATAACTCCTTGTTTATTTCTCGTAAGTTACGCCAGTCATAAATATTACTGTTGTGCATAGCACACGACATTAGCACCATGGAGAGCTATGCACAGGACCACTATATTCACAGGACCACTATATGCACAGGACCACTATGCACGGGGCAAAACGCAAACAGCGCGACTTCGCGCGCTCTATTTCGTTAGAGGATATGTCGAGCCGTGTGTCCCAAGTCCATGCCGGGCGCAAGCATATTCCCCCAAATTGTGATCAAGTCGCCAAATTCAAGATGAATTTTCGCGTTTTATGAACGTCAACGCGTACGAGCTGTAGCTTAGCTGCGTGATGCGATTTATTATGCCACCTTTTCTATTATTTCTCGTTTACGCTGAGATTTCATTGTTAAATTTGTTATTACAGCTGGTATGTTATCGTCACCTGTTTTTTGTTTTTTGTTGGAGCGCTTTAAATTGCTGTTTCGGACAAAAACCTCTGTGAATTAAATACGAATAGCGATCTGCGTTGAGTTTGCATTGTCCATGATAATAAAAATTCTACACGCGTATTAATTAATAGTGTAAGTTCAATTTCATTGTCTTGCTTAGGCTTTGTGCATGAGCTGTGCTTGGCGATGATTAAATGTCTTGAGATAGATTTCACCGGTATGACCAGCTGCAACAATGCATGTGAAGACACGACATGCAGCACTGAAATCAAGTAAACCACTTTCAGCTTTTCCTACGCGTGGGCATGCATATTCTTCGCCAAATCAATTGAATCAAGTGATTCTGCTTGTGTGAACTCACTTGACTCGGCTTGCACACACCTCATGCTATACATGCAAATAGTCACCCTCCCCGTGCAGAGAAAACTATCGCACAGAGTGAGCGTGGATTTACTACCAGAAAATAGTTTGGAACAGTGCGGGTTTTCTCTAGCTCGAGATGTACGATTTCATTTTAGGGACACATCTGCCACGCAGTATCCTGTCACGACTGAACTTATTTGGCTTAATTCCTGCACCACACGTGCAACAAATGAGATCAGAAACCAAGCACTGCAACAGCCTTTTCCTATTGTCATAGCTACATATCAAGGCAATCAACCATCAGCCACCACCACACAACACACCTGTCCGTTCACTACAGCCAATGAGATCATAACCCGATTGTTGAAATAGCTTCTGCCGCCCCCCCTGTTATACTGGAAGATCACTGTTGAGTCTACGACACAGCAGACAACAATGAGTAATGACAAATGAGATTACAAACCAAGCATTGCAATGGCCTCTTCTGATTCTCAGACGTACAGAGCTACATATAAAAGCAATCGACCCTGAGCAAGTTACGTACGACACACAGGCTGCTCAGTTAACTCCAGAAATAAGTATTAATAAAGCATACAAGCAGTATATCTGGTCTTCTCTGCTGTCTGAATGAGTTTCATGCTTGTGCAGCTATGGAAACACAGGTATCTAGCTAAATGCCGCACTCCACACTGAGTGAACTAGGCAAAGGTGGCACTGGCGAATCGGTCGCAGCCTTAAACATTTTTGAAAGGACTCGATAGCAAATAGGTCACTGCCGGAGTTCATGTCGTCTTCACTCAGATGTATTACAATAGGTTGAACATGCGGACTTGCTCCACCGTCTCCTCTGAAATTTGTTTCAATGTGATTGCATGCTGAACAGTGTTTGCCAGTGCTGAGCTGTTACCTTGGCCACTTCTTCCCTCGGGAGCACCTGTACATCTACCAGCTTAAATGTGGCATTTCTTGCTGCGACGCCTCGCTTCATCAGTACCCACATGCGCTCAATGAGACTGAGCTCTCAATGGTAGGGTTCCCGATTACATCCTGTCCTTTCAGCTGCACCGTCAGTACGATACCTGATGTACCGTATCTTAAGAGGCCACAAGGGTGAGGAGCTCCATTTTAAGCGTTTTTTCATCCCAAGCATGTTCTTCGGACATCACCCAGTCCTTAACATTTTTGCGCATAGTCGTCGTGGCACTGCTTTTTCCAGCCATGAGTGGTACGAGGCATTCTCCATGGCAATAGACCCTATGCAAAATGCGCCCCGCCATCTCACGTCGACTCCGGTAACTAGGTCCGCCATTTTGGTACGGTCGTTTGAAACCGAAACCAATTAGCAAAACATAGAAGTCGGGCATTGACCGCTCTTGTTGATGGGCTACAATGCCGGAGCATTGCTTCGTGCCGCAGTGCACGCTATGCGGAAATACCGTTCCAAATGGAGAAAAGGTACGTGAAGTTCCACGCTTTTGCACGAACTTTCTGACGCGAACTATGCCGGCGCGAGCAACCTTTGTGACACGCTGGGCGCGAATATTTGTCGTTGGTTCGCTAAGCGCGGGATCCCGTAGTCGCTGTCCGGATGAAAAATACAGCTGCGTTGGAGTTCTGTGGTTCAGCCTTTGTATTCTAAATGAAGCCTGAGCGTGCACCACCTATTCATGCGACTGACAGCGGCGCTCGACCGGGAGAAGTGCCACACGTTGCCAAAATTAGGCTGTTTCTTTACTCGTCCCTGTGACTCTGCGCCCGCGTCATGTCGTTGTTAAATGGTACCGCTTAGCCCCTACACGAGCCTTTATCTTACCTATGGCTCTAAACAAACTTTTCTTGCCGCACTACGCCGTCACGGGGCGGTTGAAAATTTCCTCTGTGGCGGGCGCGCACGGTATGGGAGTGTGTTGTTGGTTTCTTTTACGCTGCATTTAGCCGCGTGTCGTTGCAGAGTGGCGTACCGTGTTTTATGATGATCTAACGGTGGAAAATTCGAGCTTTTGTACTTGGTTCCTGATTTGCCAGGCTGAAAGGTTTGTTGTTACGTCAAGTTAACTTGGTGCCCATTGTCATTTCAGCCGCGATGTATTTACTGTCGAATATTTTGCGACTAAAATACACACTCACTCTTCTAGTTTGTCACATGCTGCATGCATGCCTACGACGTACAATGATAGTGGCCATTGATGTAGGTACCTCAGACAATTTTCCAGTTTTATTTAAAAAAACAGAAAAAGGCCAGAGTTGCATCAGGCCGCCGCGCATCAGCGTGAGTGCTTTGCATTTTTTGTATCCACAGTGAAAATCCCAGTAAATTAAACTACTTCGCTGATTTATAGCGCGTGCAGTATAGCAAACTGTGGATATACATGAAACAAAGGGAAGCATTCGCGCACCCCTGCATGCCACGGTCTAGTAAACACGACGTTGTCCAGCCTCTGTGTGCTCGCGAGATGACCACGGTGAAATGTGGCATGAATGCTTGCTGGTAGCTCATAGGTGACCCTTCAGGTGCCGTGCCAGTCCTTCTTTCTGTCACTGTGGGGGGTGAAGCCATCATAACTGGGGCACAAAACCCATTCCCAAGGCTACCAAGTTTTCTCCAAAGCGCCTGCACGGCACTTTGTTGCTGCTGGCATTGCTCCTGTACTCGACGTGCATCGAACAGACGCATTGGCAAAGGAAGGGAGGGGCCATTTTCTCGCGGGCTTCTCCAGGCAATGTCTTGGACACTCGCTGGCTTGATGCCCTGCTGTCTCGGACGTCCGCACTGTTGTGACAGCTCAGTGCACGCAATCTCCGGTGGTGCCTCTTAAACCCTTCGGCTTGCAAGAGGGCGAGTAGGTGCACAGCAGCCAGGATGTGACTCCATGCTTCACTGCAACCCGCCGGGCACTCGCACGCTGCCTCCACAATCGCCCCACTGTCCGTCTCAAAGGTGAGGCACACAACATAGGGCCGGCCACTTTTCTTCTGGGAGCGAAAACAGCTGCTGAGCACATGGATGAGGCCCAACCTGCAAGAATAGTGAGAGTAACAGTAAATAGCACTCAGGGAAGAACGGACTAGTCCGCTCCAGTTTATGGTAAAGGGACAGAGCAGAAAGAAGTGGCCGCAAGGAACAGACTCAAAATGACCAGATTTTGTGTCTTGCTTAACACTGTTGCAAGTGGAATAATCTACACCTCAAACAGCAATGATATCAAAATTGTTTGTCATGTTCGAGCGTGTAAGTATCTCTGCATGCTTTGTTAATGCATTTTCAAGAGAAGGAAGTTTAACATTTAAAAACCTCACCGTGGGTAATGATACCAGTACCCGCATAATCGTGTTCGTCATAACTTAAGCAAGCAATAATATGATTATCTGGAACTCACTTCTAGAACCTTTCGAGATAAACAGGTAAACATTCGGGCTATACTAATGACCCTTCGAATTAAAAAAAAATATTCTAGTTCAGTGAGTTCGAGCTAACGAGTTTTTACTGTATTATCTATTCGTGCACACCAAAAACATGCGCTTTAGAAACAAACACAACCACCCCACCGCCAAAAAAGAAGAAAGACACACAAACAGATTTTTGCGGCAGAACATGCGCAATAAATAATGAAAATACACAAAAAAGAAAATTCAAGGCGTATGTGCGCTTTTGTAGTTGACTTCGCCGCAAAGCGCGATTGCTTTGCGGCAAACGCGCGGGCGGACGACCGTCACGGAAAACGGCCGCAACCTTTCCGTAAACTTCTTCGCCAAAAATCATCCCGTAAATTCGATGTACAGCATTTGAAAATACCGAATCCACTCACTAGTGGTACGGTCTGGCGATTGTCGCTTTCCTCTTTCAAGGTTACTGCAACAGAATCGCCGCTACGCATTTGCATGATAAACAACGGTGAATAAAGTGCTATACAGATGCTCATACCGGTTAAATAGCGTCAAGTAAAAAACAAAGAAGGATTTACTTACCGCGAGTCGCACGTGTTTGTCCGCACCGATGAAGGCGAGCAATGCGCCTCGGTGGCTAGGCGTCATGCCCTGCTCCGCTGCCGCTCGGATGGGTCTTTGGCGCGGCACCCCGAGTGGTATGAGTCTTCAGACACAGTCGGCAGCGCAGACAAGTCCTTCGTCCACAATTCGCGGTCGGGAGCCGGAAAACGCCGTCCAGTTTGAGCCATACCGCGTTACCGTCACCTACTCTTCCACAGTAAACAATACGAGACTTCCCGATCGGCGCCCGTACCAATATGGCCGACGGTCTCGTTTACATCAGTGTTGCTAGATCACCAAGCAATTTCGCATAGGGTCTATTGCATTACCATGGGGCAATTGTGGCAAAACAGCCCCAAACAACCTTTCAAAGCGGGTGTCGTCCGTCTCCTCGTAGTCAGCGGTCTTCGTACCCCGAAAGATGTCCAGGCACTTACCGACGAAGCCGCCCTCGCTGTCTGTGCGAGTTATAATCAGGCGCTATCCTTTCCCTGACGGCTGCTTCAAACCTGTCGTCAGACCACGCATGAAGGCGTCGTGGTGTGAAGCAACCGTCGCGTCCGTTAAACAGTCGATATGGTGTGTCCCGAATTCACTTAGGTTTCATCAAAGTAGAATATTTTTCGATCTTCAATCCTGTACCTGAAGACGTCGTAGAGGTACTTATGCTGAAACTCGACACTGTCGTGCCGCTCGATCAGGAGCGAGTTCCGGCCCCTCTTCTGATACCTGAACCCGATATCATTCAGCAGGCGCCGCGCAGTCCATGGCTTGAGAGGAGTAACATCGCCGCTAGCCTTGCCATCCGCAGCAATTGCATTCTCTGTCGGGATCACATTGCGGCGAAAAAGGCGATTCACGGACGACCGCAATGCACACTTCGTGAAGTCGTCGTAGATTTCTGTGCGTCGTCTCTTTCAACCGCTTCGCGGGCACTTTCGGGAGGGCGTCGCAAGATTGCGATCGCTATTTTTCATGTCCTCCTTCTCGTTCATCACCAAACTCACGCTGATTCCCAGAAGATCGCTCATTGTGGCGCCCGTTTTTTCAGCGCTTCACTCTGGGTGTACATGCCGCAAGCGAACATAAGCGTTCCGGATCATCTCCCGCCCGCAACTGCAGATGAGACGGCCGGTTTTTTTTTTGTACCATCGGCGTTGAGTGGATGGGAACGCACGACAATCCTCAGCCGAGAACGATAACGCACACTCAGATGCGACTTCTTCGGGCTCCAAACCGGAAAAGAGAACAGGCAATGCATAAAACCAGAAGCAAGCGGTTCAGGGAAAACCCGGAAGAGCAGAAATTTTCCATCAGCAATAAAATTGAAAGTCACTACTCCGGCTGACGAATATTAAGTTCTTTTACGCGTTGTAATATATTGCCCAATCAAGAATTTTTAGCTAAGGTTTTTATCTCGGCTCAAAATGAAGGAGGCCCTGAATAACTACTTTTCGGCGCCGACTCACTCGGAAAAGCTTGGCTCCGAGCTATAGTGTACAGTGCGTAACACCCTTGTCTATAACACTGAGTTCCACTTCTACTGGTTAGACCCGCCGCGGTGGCTCAGTGGCTAAGGCGTTGCGCTGCTGAGCACGAGGTCGCGGGTTCGATTCCCGGCCGCGGCGGCCGCTTTTCTGATGGAGGCGAAAAGCAAAAACGCCCGTGTGTACGAGATTTCGGCGCACGATAAAGATCCCCAGGTGGTCAAAATTAATCCGGAGCCCTCCACTACGGCGCGCCTCATCGCCTGCGTTGCGTCGGCGCGTTAAACCCCACAATCAATCAATCAACTTCTACTAGTTACCTCTCAAAACTGAGGACTCTAACTTCTCACAAAAGACGTTGAGGTCAAAATATATTGTCAAGACTTCAGAATGACACAATACGTTTCTTCAAATGTTTTTCGGCCGAAGCAAGATAAGGCTACAAGTACGAAACCTGTGTTATAGGCAAGGATGTTGCCCTCTGTTTTAGAATAAAGGAAGTGGGTTCACCGGGTGGCGCGCTCCATGCGCAGGCGTGAAGCGGCGAGTGTAGACCGGTTTCGGATATATGCGGCATAGAGTTTCTTAATAGAATCTCTATGGTTTGTGGCAGCGCTGCGGTAGTGTGGGCTGTACTAAAGCCTCTATAGGGGCTTTAGGATGTGCGCCGATCTCCTCGACTGCTTTGAATGCGTGCAATGCGTCCGCTCGACATCGTGGTTTGGAGCTGAAAAGTGTCATTTTTTAAGAGAAATGCAATGCCGGGTCGTCGACATCAGCGTCACTGTTTTGCTCCCGGGTGCAAGGCGGGATATTAGTAGACAAAACACGGGCAACCGGCGTTGTTTACGGTGCGAAAAAATGCTGTAGCAGTGGGAAAAGAACTTGCACAGAAATCTGTTCATCATGCGAGTTGCATTTTCACCATTCGTTGCCGGATGTGGTACCAGCTTTGTTTCCACTTTTTCCAGCAAACAAAATCTGTGCAGTAACAGCATAGCCGACGTTCTGGTGGTAGCTGAATCGCAGTTTTCTTGCGGAATCGGGTGCAGCCAGCACTCTGATGAGCTAACAGCGCGACATTCTGAGGCTTTGTGTTTTAACTATAGGCTGCATTTCTACGTCAAAGGCATCAATGAGTCGCAGGTAGAACGCAGTAAAAAAGAACTTCATGGCAAAATAAGCTGGTGCTCCTAGTCGCGTCTGCATCGTGTCCAGCCCCTGCGTGGAAAATATAAATTGTAGGTTGTACTTGTAAATGATGATGTATTGTGCTTCAGCCTTAAGAAGGAGCTGAGACCAGCATGCCTTGCGCGAGAAAAAAATTGGCCGCGTACCTGCTCCTTTCGTTGCAAATGTCAAAAGACGATAGTCTTTGTAGACATTTGCCAAGGAAATGCCCCCCTTTGCTTTCCCGGTCACCTCTCATGCTGTTCCTATACCGTCGCGCTCATCCCAAGGTAAACACACAAAAGGTTTGCGCAAGGCGATTTGAATTTACCGTGTTCCACTGCTACAGGCCAGGTTCCTCGATGCAAGCGCTGCAGTACGGCGGAGACGCGCGTGAATGGAGGCGGCCACTACAAGGTTTATAGAACCGCGTGGCCCTGCTCCATGTGCGTTCCATGCAGAATGTGGGACATAGCTAGTGGAACGTTTCGTTGCTGTTGCTGCGTGATTTTTCATATGCCGCCAGGAGGCGGCGGTTTCCCGCAGTAGATTAGAATATCATTTGCTATCGAAAAACCAAGCATCCATGAGTTTTTTTTATAAAGGAACACTGTAAATAACCCTTGTGTACTAATTTGCTGTCTTATATTTGCGTAATGCCTTGTTCTTGTTCAAGAAAGTTGACAAGTATAAACATATAAACCGGGCTTAGACGTTCACATTTGGCTATGAGTATATAAGACTATTGCGCAGTATGCATTTTACTTTGGCCGGGTGGCTGAATCGAGTCACAGACAGACAGACGGGCGGACAGACAGATATACATGCAGACCAAAATTTCTGGGTTCAAGTGGCCCAAGAAAGACTATCGTCTTTAAAAAAAGAATTCAGGGGAGCTCGCACTCACGCGCAAGACTTCAATAGCGAAGGTGTTGTAGGTGAGCATTCGGACACATAGGTGTTTCAGTATTATAGTTTATTTGCACAGTTGCGCTTGTAGTGATCGTCGTCGTATGATAGAACAGATGGTCGTCTTCTTCGCGGCGAGTAGTGGATGCAAAGACATCCTTACCTTGTAGGCTTCCACCATGCAGCTCTTCGTCGACTTGAGGCAGTGGTGGCAAGTCGTCTCCGGAAGGAATTTTGGCACACTCGTAGCCACGTATCCAATTATCCCTAATAACTTTTCGAGAATGCGGCGGCCGCGGTGACTAGGCCTCTCCCGCGCAGGGTGTCTTCTCCTCTTTGGCATTAGCGACGGAGTATTTTTTAGATGCAGAGCATCTCATAGTCTGGGCATGTCCCGCGTAGGCGTCTGCACTCACACTGCGCATGCGCAACTCTCCTCCTTCATCTCTCCCACAGCTGCGCGATACTCCCGCCACTTCTCTCGTAGCAGCTGCGTGCAGTTCGCTTTCGCTTCTCCCGCGTTCTCGTTTCTGCTTTGGCGGCGCATGCTCGGCGCTTGCGCATCTCTCCTCCTCTCGTCTCCTCTCCTTCAACCTTGAATGTAAATAGGGGAACGCGCTGCGCGCGTTCAGTTCAGCGCTTGCTGCGGTTGACTCCACTTCACTCCGTTCTGCCGATGAAGTGTGATGGAAGCAACAGTCCCGTCAGTTAGTGGGTTGGCGCGAGCAAGCGTCAGCACCACTCCACAAACTAACAGCAACGCTACGTTCACTGAAGACAAAGCTGCGCAGTGAAGGGCACGCGACGCTGAGCGGAACACAACGGAAACACAACGGAACCACGAGATGCTCCGCATCTACTCAGCGTTCCCTTCGGGAAGATGGGGCTAACTTTTTACATGCGCGGTAGCGCTTGACTGCAGGGTTTTTCTTTCATAAAGCTACTGAGCGAGCCGGGGCCTCGGCAGTCACCTCGAGGCGCGTGCTCACGAGCGCTCGGAATTTTATTGGTATGTTTTTCTGCAATGACGCACGTACGGCTTGTACAACAGTCCACTGTTAAAACAGATCCGCCGTCTCTTAGATGCGAAGCAGTTGGGGCTATGTCCCTCTCGTTGTTGCGCCATCCCCACCCCCACTGCGCATGCTCGGCTTGCTGAACGCCCGGTGGTGTTTTACCCTTTAATGGCTGCTGCAGCGACAGTATTGCCGGTATCTTCCTGGGCCGGCACGAGACTAGCACGCTTCATGCGCCTTAGACGTATCATCGTCATCGGCAGCGGCGTGCGTCGGCGAGTCTCGGCGAGCCATGATTAGAAGCAGCCCACAACCATCCGGGGAACGTGCATCGACCTCATCTTCAGCAACTTTGGGGTTCATCCACTACAACAGCCCTTGACTTTACATTTCACAGACCATAAGGCGGTCATAATCAAAGCGGAACTCCAACCACAGCTCGACATCACCTACGTTGAACATGATAATGACAATGCTTAAAAAAAGACAATCACATACCACGTACAACGCCTCTCTCTCTCTCTAATGCCCCTCCACTCTAACACCCCCACCCCCCTAAAATAAAGTTACACCATCTGCCCGTAGGGGAACCCTGAGTAGTATGCGAAACAGCCATGGGGTCAACGCAATTTCTAATTTCGTAGTTCCGGTGAATGAAAAGTGTGGTAGTTACCATGGAAACCAAACGGTAAATATAACGGTAGCTACGTACCTCAACCTAACAGAAACGACGAACTGAAAACTAATGGGCACTTGAATCGACCCCAGGGCTGCTTCGCATACTACTCAAGGTTCCCCTACGGGAAGACGGTGTTATTTTTTTCTCACTTGATTTGCATTCAATCACGCTCGAAGATATATTAGTAATATTGTACCAGCTAGTTTAGGCTCCTGCATAAGGGTGAACAAACTATCACATAGTTCTCGCTTTTATTAATACCGGCTTTTAATAAAATTTCGATAAACGGCGAACACAAAACGATTGGCAACGCGCTGCTTTTGATTCGCCTTAAAGCTCTTCCGTAGATGGCTTATAAGGGCGCCGGCGAACACAGGTTTTTGTGGCGTCCACGCACACTTCAGCATCCTCAACTTCGTAGTATGTTGACCGCTTAGGCATTGAGTGATCAGTGCATCTTTCTCATTATTTCACCGTCTCGGTTTCCGGCCGCAACGATCACGGGCATACGGGCAGGATGCCTGTCTCATTCGTACCGTACCATATCCCATTCGCACCGCCGTACTGCTGCGCGTTGTACGTGAAAAGCTAACATGTTCAAGTCTTAGCACACGCGTACCCATAACAATGTACCGCTGCGATATTTACAGCACGTTCATTCAACTAGTTTTGCTCATTAAATTTCGTTTCCGCCCCTCCTGAACGCCCGGCACCATATCGCGCATTCTTCGGTTGCGCCATCTTACGTCGTCGGCAGGAGGTGTCAGCCGGCGGCGCTCCCTCAACTCACTTTCCCTATTCTACTACGCTGTAACCGAGCATAGAGTTTATCACTAGCTATGGCTCCGAGCACTGCCTGCAGGCATAGGTCGGCGTAGTCACTCGTGAGTACACTCATTTGTACTCAAACTCACGAGTGAGTACGATGATGATTGACAACACACAGAAAAAAAAGGTGAGTATGATGACGGGTGAGTACAGGGGTAAGTCCACTACTCGTGAGTACAGTACTCATGAGTACACTACTCATGATTACGAGCACACATGAGTACAGTATCCATGAATATGAGTACTCATGAGTTTTGGTACTAAAGAGTATGAGTACTCGTGAGTACACAGTACTCATGAGAACAATACTCATTAATACTGGTTTTGCGAGTACTTGCACTCTTGGGTATATGCAAGTACAGTAGTGCAAACAAATTTTATCACGACCTCGAGTCCGGACGCGCATTTACGAGTCGCAAACATTTATCGGTGCCGCTGTGCAGCTTAACAGTCAAGGATGGCAAAATTAGACAACGAAAACTGCACCTCTCCCCCTTTCCCGGTCTCTGTTTGGCGCTGTGGTTTCTCGGTGGTCGCTCGCAAAGGGGTCACGGTGAAGAGGGAAAAACGAGGGGGTGAGGGCCCGGTGGCGAACGCGGCCGCAGTTGCTCTTCTCCTATGTCACTTGTTGATTGCCGCCGTTATTTTTGTTGACGCGGCCTGTGAACGCGTGGCGGCTTCATTGCGCTTGCTCCCTTCCAGTTGTTTTAGGGGAGAGGCGGTGGAGGCTGCTAACAATGCACGCACTAGGCATACTGAAGTCCCTCTTTTTCGGTCTTCAGAAGTTTGCGTAGACGCATGTCACGCTGTGTAGTCGTTTCGTGAGCCGAACCGCTCATTTCAACAGTCGCAGTTAATTTACGTAACTCGCGTCAAACCGACTGCGTGGTTTGTAACGTTTGTCTCGCCGAAATTGTCCGCACCATTCCGCTGTGCGTATTCAAGCGACAATTTGGCTGATGTGCATGCGCCCATGTGGTTTTATTAGGTTCCCGTTTTGAAACAATTTGCTCAGGTTCGCTAATAATATGGTCTCGTGTAGTGCCATTTACAAGTGAGCATATAGCCCCACCGTACAGGCGCGGCGGTGGAATTTGCCCCAGCAATGGAAATAAAATATCCGAGTACACCTAAGCACGTTTGTGAGTTGTGAATCGGACATCATAATATCCAGTTGAACGCGTGCGACGCCTTGTTTAGCCTCGCATATTTTGTTTAGCCTCGCATAATTAGTTAAACAGTTTATTTTTTTTTCTGTTTAGCCTTTCATTCGAGCCACGACCTAGCTAAGATGTTGCCGTCGACAGGATCAGTATTTGAGGCCATGAGATGACGAACACACGAAGAGACGAACAACGTGGACGAACCGCACCACGACTACGAGAGTGCGGCACGCAGACGGGAGGCACCGACGGACTCCATGTCAGTGGTGGTCGACACACTGCTGTCTTCAACGGAACGCTACGTCCTATGCTCTGCGAAGAAACAGCAGTTCGTGAGCACACTATGATTACGAAGGCTACCCTGCTCTAGCCGTAAGGACGACACCGACTTGCGTCTTCTAGAGGACAACGGCGAACGTCGCCATCTCTCCAAACGAACGAATGTGCCAACGCTACTTCAGGCTGCCTCCGACACCAAACGGCAGAGGACCCAGCAAGCGGCGCTGTTTGAGAGCAGGAGGCTGCATGAGGAGGAGTTGGAGGAGGAGGAGGAGGAGGAGGAGAAAAAACTTTCTAATGTACAAGACAGAGTTAAAGAGGGCGAGGCTGTTAGGCCTTTCTTGTGTGGGTGGTATTCCTCAGTCCGGGATCCCATTGGTCGAGGCCGCCGCCCGTGCCCGCTGAGACTCTAGGTCCGAGCAGCCGGACAGGGCCGCCTCCTAGCCCTCCCTTGTTGGCTTCATTTTGACTTTTAACCCTGGATTATACTGGCAGGCCCATACCATATGATACGTGTCTGCCCACTGACCACAGAAGTTACACGAACCCGAGAAGGACGGGTTGATCTGTTTGAGCATTGCGGGGCTGTAGAATGAGCCCGTCTGCAGCCGGCGCAGATGGCGCTCCTCAGTTCTATCCAGGCCCTTGGCGGGCACCGGGAACGCCCGCTTACCGTGGCGCAGGTATGTTGTGACCTCAGAGAATGTGGTTAGCGGGTAAGGTACAAGTGTACGGTCAGAGCCTGGGAAGTCAGAGGAACTCCGGGGGAGAGACGCTCGGGCGGCTCTGCATTGCACTGATCGAAGGTCAGTGCATTTCTGGCAAGATAACGAACACACGTTGCTCTGCTACATCGCCCACGAGCTACATCGCCCACGCGCAGGTCATTCCAGCAACGAGCAAGGAGACGCGCAACGTACGCAGCGTGCACGAGCCAGAAGGCACCTCGTTCCTGGCACCCGCTATTCCGGTACAGACGTACACGAACGGAACGCTGAGAGCACGGAACGCAACAGAATCCTCCCTGTTCTGTGACGCAACGGAGCCGTCCGGGCGCCGGTCCACGCAACCAACGACATCACATCCGGATTGGTGGATATGGCCACGACAAGCGAACGAGACGCACGGTGGCCGAAATGCACCATACGTGGCGAACAACCGCACACCAATTATAGGGGAGTTTCCTAGATAAAACGACACGCACAGCGCACGAAGCGCACTGCAGAGGCGACGAACGACATCCAACTTGAAGCAGTGGAGCTGACCACGGCGAACGAAATGCACAGCGCACGGAACGCCACCAAGCCAGCCCACACGGAGGAAACTACTATTCGCGACATCCTCCGCTCCCACTGCTGCTATCCGGACTTGGCCAGCGAATGTTACAACCGCAGAAATCACCTGGCCACAAGCAACAAAAAACCCAGCGCACGCAGTTCAACCCTACCGGAACGTACGAGCTCTCCACACCCGCTGCTCCAGCCCGATGTCCAGCGGACGAACGACATAACAAAAAAAAATGTGATTGAGTTTGAGTGAGTTCTTTCTGTTTTGTCGACCTGATGATGACGATGATAGTTGGGTTTTATTGGCGCAAGGCCGACTATGGGCAAAGAGCGCCAAAGAAGGAGTTACTGAATTGTGATGAGACCGTACATACTAAAACATGTGACTAAAAGTAAAGGTGATGCAAAACAAAAGACAATGGAGATGGCTGGTGTATAGGGCCAGGGTGATTACACATGATATGACAAGAGCTGCAGAAAGTTTACCTCAGCTAAAAACTTAACAACACGTTGACTAGAAAACATTGGTTCGTCGGCTAAAAAGTATGATGGGTGCAAAGGAATGTGTCGTCTGTATAATTCAGGGAAATGTTTGTGTCGTGTTGTGTCAAGTGCCTTGCATGTGATTAGTATGTGGACTACGGATAGGCCCTTTCCACACCTGCTACACGTGGGTCCCGAAGTTCCAGTGAGCAGGTGGGAGTGCGTAACATGTGTGTGGCCTATCCGCAGCCTAGCCAGGGCGACTTCAGTGTATCTGTTGTGTGAGTCAGTTATGTAGCGTCCAAGTTGTGGTTTTATTACTTGTAGTTTGTTGTCTGTTTGTTGACTCCAGTGTAATTGCCATGTGTTACGAAGCTGTCGTCTGATGTGTGTCTTTAGGTCGGTGTAAGGTACTGTTGTAACGTCAACTGTAGTCATGAGAGCAGCATCACCAGCCATTTGGTCGGCGGCCTCATTGCCAGGGATTCCACAATGGCCTGGCACCCAGCATATAGTTATTTCAAGATTTGAGGCATATGCAGACATTAGTACCTTGAAGAGAGCATTTATCACATAGTTTTTAGATGACCTTCCTAATGACAGTGCCTGTACAACGCTTTGAGAGTCTGTGTACACAATGGACTTGGGAATTTTATGTTTGATGATGTGGTTTGAAACGAGTAAAATGCCATATGCTTCTGCCGTGTAAATACTGTTATGAAAATTCATTGTTTTGCTTACTCTAAAATTTGGTCCGTGCGCTGCACAAGATACTGTAGAACCAGTTTTCGACGCGTCGCTATAGAATTCTGCGCACCTGTACTTGTCCTGCAGGAACAGGAAGTGCTGCAGAATTGCATTCCTGGGTACCCTATTTTTTTCTACAAGAGTGAATGACAGGTCGCATGATACAGGACGAAGATGCCATGGTGCGATGAGATTATGAATGGGTGTCTTGTGCGTGTCTGAAAGGGGGACATTGAGTGCAGAAGCCTCCTCCCTAACTCTGAGAGAGAACGGTAAGGGAATAGATGGCCTGTTTAAAAAGAGTTGTAAATTTGATGTATCGTTCATGATGGGATTAAAAGGATGGTTGGTCAGAGACACGATCTTGGGTGCATACAACATGTCAACATACTCCCGCTGATGCCCTAAGCACCATTTGTCGCACTCGACATAAAGACTTTCAACAGGGCTAGTGCGGAATGCAGCACATGAGAGGCGAAGGCCAAGATGCAGCACTGGGTCGAGCATTCTCAGTGCGGTCGTTGTCACCGACCCATACACGACACTGCCGTAGTCGAGCCGAGACCCCACCAACGCTGTGTACAGGAGCAGCAGGAGTTGTTTGTCGGCCCCATAAGATTGATGTGAGAGGACCTTAAGAATATTCATTGTTTTTAAGCATTTGCATTTGAGCTGTCTGATATGTGGGATGAATGTAAGTTTTTCGTCAAATAAAATACCTAAAAACTTGTGTTCCTTGTTCACAGGAATTGGCACATTCGCAAGAGTGATGTCTGGGTCCGGGTGGGCGCCACGCCTCCTGGAGAATAGAACACAAGAGCTCTTCGCGGGATTAAGATTAAAGCCATTCTTGTCAGCCCAGCCGGCAAGTTTCTTGACGCCGAGCTGGACTTGACGTTCGCAGATGGACAGGTTACACGATTTGAAGGATATCTGCACGTCATCTACATACATGGAATAAGAGATTGTAGGTGGCAGTGCCTTTCCAAGAGAGTTCATTTTTACTATGAAGAGAGTGCAGCTCAACACTCCACCTTGCGGCACGCCTATTTCTTGCACGTGAACATTTGACAGTGCACGACCAACTCTGACGCGAAAGGTTCTCTCCGACATATAACTACAAAGGATGTTCAACATGTTGCCCGCAACACCAATTGACTTTAGGTCACTGAGGATACCGTACCGCCAAGCGGTGTCATAGGCTTTCTCTATGTCGAAAAACACCGTCAGACAAAATTGTTTATGCACAAAGGCATCCTTTATATATGTTTCAAGAGCTACGAGTTGATCGTTCGTTGATCGCCCCGCCCTGAAGCCTGCCTGGCAGCTCTCGAGAAGACCGTTGTACTCAAGGAAGTACACGAGCCTGCGATTTATCATCTTCTCGAGAAGCTTGCACAGGCAGCTGGTCAGGGCAATGGGTCGATAGCTAGCAGGAGAGGAAGGGTCCTTCCCTTCTTTCAAGAATGCTACAACTATGGCCTCCCTCCAAGACTTTGGAATGTGCCCCGAAAGAAATATCTTGTAAAGGTGAAGGAGTGTTACAAGAGTGTCTGCGTGTAAGTGCTGTATCATTGTATATGTAATGTTGTCTGAGCCTGGAGCTGAGGGTTTACACGTGCTTAGAGCAGCCCTCAGCTCATGTAGTGAAAACAGGGAGTTGTAAGAAGTCTGTAATTTGTTGTTGTCGCGTAGGGACTTCTTTTCACAACAGGCTTTATGTTTCAGGAAAGTGTTTGTGTAGTGTGCTGAACTGGACACGTGTTGGAAGTGTTGTGCGAGTGTGTCACCCTGGTCTTCGAGTGTGTCCCCTGTAGTGCTGACCAGAGGCAGGCTGTGTGTTTGTTGTCCCTTGAGTTTGCGTATTCGTGTTCATACTTTCCTTGTGTCTGTGTAGGAGTTTATTGATGTTATGAATGTACGCCAACTCTCTCGTTTTGCCTCACGGCGCACACGTTTTCCTAACGCCTTCGCCCGTTTGAACAAGAGGAGGTTTCCCGACGTGGGGTACCGACGAAGGATACCCCACGCCTTGTTCTGGGCCTCTCGCGCCCGCCTACAGTCCTCATTCCACCACGGCCTCCGCTGGTTGCGCGGGGCACCAGAGGCGTGGGGAATGGACTTTTCGGCGGCGTCGAGGATGTGCGCCGTGAGGAGTTGGGTAGATTCTTCAACGTGTAGGTGTCCTATGGATGTGTGGTGTAGTTTGGATGTCTCTGTAAATGTATTCCAGTTAGCTCGTGTTTCATTGAACCTATTATGGGAAGATGGACTGCATGGGCCTTTACCTATGTATGCAAGTGAGGTGGGGAAGTGGTCACTGCCATATGGGTCAGTTCCCACACCCCACTCGAGAAGAGGAAAGAGAACTGCGGAGCCAATAGCCAAGTCAAGACATGAGTATGTGTTGTGTCCTATGTTATGATATGTAGGCTGTTTATTGTTGAAAAGGCATGCTCCAGAGGCTGTAAGAAACCTCTCTATCAGGCGACCCCGGGCATCCGTACGAGAAGAGCCCCAAAGAGAATTGTGAGCATTAAGGTCGCCTGTTAGAATGTATGGTTCGGGCAGCTGGTCAACCAGCGCCTCGATGTCAGAGCTCGAAAGTGTAACATCAGGAGGAATGTATATGGAGCATACCGTTATCAACCTATTAAATATTATTAAGCGTATTGCTACAGCCTCAAGGATAGTGTTTAAAGTGACAGGGTGGCATGCTAAGGATTTCCGGACGATTATGGCCACACCGCCAGAAGAGTGTGTGCAGCCATCCCTGTCCTTTCTGAAGACCATGTAACTATTCAAGAAATTTGTGTGTTTAGAATTCAAATGTGTTTCCTGAACACACATTACACTTGGCTGATTGCTATGCAGAATCTCATATACGTCGTCAAGATTATTCAGAAGGCCTCTGCAGTTCCATTGTACTATGTTCTCTCTTCCCATTATGAAGTGTTCGGAGCTACTGGACTGTGTTGTTTATGTGTCGTCTTTCGGGGCTGTGACTCTCGTCTTTTTTGGCTTGTCGGGAGGCTTTGGCGTCGGGACGCGTTCCTTGCGGTGCACCGCAGACAAGAACGGACCGACGTCCATTTCATCCTCAGATGTCCTCGGAGCGCCTGAGGGATCAGGCTCCTTGGACCGCGAACCCTTTGGGGCGCGCTTTTCCTTGCCCGCAACCACCGAGGGATTCAGGAACGCCTCGAATGGCGCAGGCGGTGCGGTGGGGGTGGGAGCTGCCGCTGGCTCCCCCAAGTCCATCTCCTCTGCGCCCTCGCCTGTGGCTTGGGACGCTGGAGTGGAAGTGGAGGATGCAGCATCGCTTCCACCAGACGTGGTTGCCCCCACAGCCGCTGCTGGCTCAGCGAGCGGTGCGGAGGCGGGTTGGGCTGCCTGAGGCAACCCAGGGGGGGCGGGGGCGGGACCAAGTCCGACTCGCGGTACTGGGTCCCAGCAGAAACCAGACGCCGCTCCGCCCCCCGGCGAGCTGCGTCGGCGTACCTCCCCAGAGGGAAAGAGGCGAACCTCTTCCGCGCCTCTGGGAAAGTGAAGTTTTCTGTTACCTTGATGTTGATTATCTTTTTTTTTCTCTCTGGAACATTTCACACGTGCGGGAGTACGCAGCATGAGGTCCCTGACAGTTGCTGCACATTAATTGTTCAGCCTGGCAGTTATCTGTCTCATGATCTTGCGATGAACATTTCGCACACGTTGTTTTTCCACGACAGGAGGTGGTGCCATGCCCGAACCGTTGGCACTTGAAACAGCGCCGCGGGTTCGGGATGTACGGCCGGACAGAACAATGAATGAAACCTGCTTTGATGGATTCGGGGAGTGAGGAACGGTCAAATGTTAAGATTATATGCTTTGTCATGATTTGCTTATCATCTCGCCGCATGGTGATGCCGTCACGCCCTCGCCTTTCAGACCTTCGAGCAGATCGGCTTCTGTCTCATTTATCAGATCTGGCTCAGAGATCACACCCTGAGAGCTATTGAGGCTACGGTGGGGTGTGACTCTGATGTCCAGATCTGCCATGCGATTCTGGGTAAGGAGGCTTGTGGCTTGCTGGTGAGTGTTCACCTCGACCAGGACTTCGCCGGTTCTCAGTTTCTTGGCTTTGAAAGACTTGCCCAGGATGCCTTCAAGGAATTTGGTGATAAGGAACACTGACTGGGAGGAGATAGGATTCGACTTGTTAAGAGATTCAACAATCAAGAATCGCGGATAGTTATCTGTCTTTTGGGGTGCAATTGTTGGCAAGGGTGGGAATGTAGCTTCGGTCCGGCCCCTTTTCGGGGGCCGATCACGTTTGGAGGGGGGTTTGGAAAATGCCATGTGATACATTGGAAAGCAGGGAGACGGGGGTACTTTCTCCTTTGACCTTACCCTGGTAGTCAAAGAGGTCCCGGAGCTCCCTGCCTGGTAGACAGGCAGGGAGCCCATCGGCCGGAGCTTGACCAAGGCTCCGACGGCCACCGTTTACGGCTTCTACCCTTCACCTTTAAACATCTCGCCACGGTTGGATACGGCTTATGTTGGGAGCTCGGGGTCCGCGGTGTCGCTGCTCACCGTCACCATGAATACTCAAGGTGCCCCGGGCGGGGTGTTTTGCCGACCTATGCCTGCAGGTGCAAGGCGGTCGGCCGCGACGTCACGTTGATAGAGAGACACCATTGGATGGAAGGGGGTACTGGAAGGTGGAAATTGGGCGACGCCCCTTATTTCTTGACTTGTATCCGAGTGTAAACGCAGCAAGTGGACAGCTACGGGTGGTTGTTAAACCCCTCAGCGTCGGCAGACTCATTTGAGCGCTCTTTTGCTGGGCTTGCAATTCAGCAAGTGACTGCGACTGCTCACATAGAGTGTGTACTTTGAGCGTTTTAAAACTGAGCAGCAGAGGTGTTAAGCTTTTAGTTTCGCAGTCGAGCGTTACCAGAAAAAATACCAAGATGAATGAATGAATGAATGTGCTTTATTTAAAGGAGGCACGAAGCCCTTTGGGGGGAAGGAGGTTAGTGGGGAGGGGATGAAGAGGGATACCACTAAAGTTCGTTGTGGATAAAAAAACTGGCTACAATCCACGCAGTGAAGGTGGTTGGACTGCGAAGCTATAAACGCCACCCACAACGATTACCCATGTGGCGTCAGTTGAATCCACACACGTGGATCGACAAAGAATGAAACCAGAGACTCTGCCAGCCGTTACCAGGGATTCGCGGGGGCGGCGACCTGAACGCATCCGCGACGAATAAAAGAAAACGGAGAGGAGAAACTTACGGAGCGTGAGAAGGACGGTGCACACGCTGAACATGGTTAGAAAAGAAACTGGAAGAAAGTCAAGTAGGGTTCAGCCTAGTCCACATGCTGCAAAGGGAAGTGGTACAACCGCGTATTCCGGGAACGCTATACGCAGACGACAACATCCTTCTAGCTCATAACCACACCGATATGCAACGGCTAATAAATATTAGCGGCCAGGAAGCCACCGACCTCGGGTTTAATGTTAGCGCAGAAAAATCGGGAATGGTTTTCAATGACGCTACCACTGACGCAGTGTGTATCTAGCAAGGCGAATTACGCAGAGTGAATGAATATAAATATTTGGGAGTGTGGATAAAGAAAGAGGCTAACAACTTAAGAACTCACGAGGAGCAACTTAAAGGGACCCTGCAACACTTTTTCATAAGTGCAAGTAAACCTGCGGGGCGTTTAGATTACACTGCCCGGATTACCTGAACCAATTATTACACGTGCGCGTCAAGCGGTGAGCGCGCAAATCGCTGTGAAAGACGCGAGAAAAACCAACCACGCTCGCTACAATTTTCCTCATTATGCACCCCTGGCATGGCCTAAACGACGTCATTCAGGCTATGGCTGCCTATCGGCTGGCGCTGGTGAGCTTCGCGATTTATTTCTCCCATTTCCTGTGACGATACGCCGTTGACGGCGCTGCGTACCAACCTATTCTATGCCTGAGCCTGTACGCACAGTTTTGACGTTTATTTTGTGATTTGAGTGCGCGTGGAGCTTTGCTTTGCTTTGGGGCTCTTGTGGAGGGGGGAGAGGGAGGGAAGGAGCCCGAAACTGTCTGACTGGGGAGTTGTCCACACCTTATCAGCACCGTGGTGGGAAGGGAAAGGGGGAATGAAAGGGGGGATAGCAAGATGGGTGCGAGATGAATGGGGTCAGGAATTTAGAGTTTGAGTGACGAACGTACTACTCCCCTTTCAGCCAGATCAAATGACAAAAAAAATTATTGTTTCAAAAACGCCCTACCAGCCTGAGCACGCGCTTGCGATCAGGCAGACGCGCCTGCTTTTTTGGGGCACCAAACCGGAAATAGGCCCCTCCACGTGTCGGAGAAAAGGGAAAAACTTCCCGCCCTGTCACATATCTAATGCCGCCGGAGAAGACACCGCGAGCTGCACCCCTCTCCGTGAGAGAGGTGCAGCTTTCGTCGCGCTGTCCGCGGTCGAGTTAGAAGGAACATTCATGCGTGATTTCTCTACGAGCGTAGTTTCGGTGTTCGAGAACGGATTTTCATAATTCTTGCGGGAGGACAGTGCTGGGACAACACGCTATACCTTAAAATACATTCCGAGTAGTGGATTGTAAGTATTGCAGGGTCTCTTTAGGGGAAGTGAAAGCGAAACGCAGCTATAAGGAAGCTTAGAGATCTGTGGGGTATACAAATATGAAGTAGTGAGCGGAATGTGGAATTAGAAATGGTTCCGGGGCTCACATTTGCGAATGCTCTACTCTGCATAAAATCAGACGCTCTATCAGGCCTTGAAGTGAACCAGACAACGCTAGGCCGTTTGGCCTTCGGCGCGCATGGAAAAACAACTAACGAAGCAGTACATGGAGATATGGGCTGGGCGTCGTTTGAAGTTCAAGAAGCACAAACTAAAATATGTTTTGAGATGAGGTTGAGAGCAATAGATCAACGAAGTTGAGCAGCTAAGGTTTTTAGGTACCTGTACTTGAAAAGCGTGGACACGCAGTGGTTAAGGCAGACTAGAAGGCAACGATGAAATTCAGAAAGACCAGCGGAGAATCCAAAACAGCCAAAGTAACCAAAAAAAGAGGCAAGGCAGATTGAAACGAATAAATGGAGAGGAAAAATGGAAGCTGAAACGTCGTTAGAGATGAGCAGGGCCGAGAAATTGAACATCAGAAAGGAAAATTTCTACGACAATTCCCAGGGCAGTGCTTTGCTTTTTGAGGCTAGAACAGGTTGCTTGCGAACTAACAGCTTTGTGGGGAAGTATTCACAAAATGATGGGGTACGCGTGGTCTGCAGAAAGGAAACAAACTATGGGGAACATAGTGTTAGAATGTGAGGGTATCCATCCAAATCTAAATGAGGGAAATATTCGGCTTCCAGAAGCCTTAGGATGTAAGGGTAGCATAGAGGAAGTTAACTTCAAGGCCGTCGAGGCGACGACAAGATTAGAATGGTGGAGGACGAAAAGTAGGGAGGGAAATATTGCCTAGGACAGTTACCACCCGTAACAGAAAAAAAGTATTTTGTGCCTAATAAGCATTTTGTGCCTGCCCGAAGCAGTGCTAGTATTAAACCAAGAGTATAAAACATAGGTATAAATAGCCCTTTTTGGTAAGATCACATGTCATCACCCCGCTACAAAGGGGAAACCAATAGCAATCATTATCATCATCACCATCGCGGCTATGACGTCATCTCTCTCACAGCCTACCCCTCACTCTTGTTTTCTGCGTCACCGCCATAAGGCACCCTCCTCCTCCCCAGACGCTGTTGAGTTCACCACTAGTCCAAAACACGTTAATGCCGTTATTACACATTATGCGGTTTGCACTTCACACGAGGGACTGAGTAATCCCTAGTTTGTAGACCCGCCGCTGTGCTTGTTGAGTACACTTTCTGTCCCCACATCTCCACGTGTGGCCGTAGCTTAGTCGGAAAAACGTACGTTTACAACTTCGCGCGTGCAAGATGAGAATGCATTCGCGTTAACGCTTGAGCAGTAGGAGGATGCCGTGCACAGCTCAGAACCTACAAATCTTGCGCTCTGAGAAAAAGGTGCCAGCGGTTTACAACGTATGAGCCGCTCCCGCCCCTTCCCCACTGTGTTTTGATTGCCCGACTATAAATATGTTCTGCCCACCCACAGCACACAACGCCCAGCGCGAATTTCCAGCCGCCAGAGCGCGTGTCACGTAACAGCTTTGCTTACCCGTCCTTGATAAAGTCGACCACGGCGGCCATGTCCAGGACAGGCTCGAAGAGCTGTCCTTTCCAGCCGTCGGTGATGTAGTGGAACCCTTTCACGGACGCTTTTCGGACGAGTGAGCGCGTATCGCAGCCGCCCATGTATAGCGCCAAATAAGTCAGCAACTGGTTCTCCGTTTCCGGGAAGGCGACGTGTTCACGCGCCTTCTTCATCGCACCGCTGTCGTGCGAAAAGAAGTACTCGAGCGTGAAGTACCAAAGTGTATAGAGCGAAGACTCGTAGCCAGCTGCCACCGCCGGGGGCCTGACGTACTCGTCCCAGAAGATCCTCACCTGCGCGTGCCGTGAAACGCACACGTCTGCATACACATAGGCAGCTGCTGTTTCGTTCAACACGGGCGATGCTCCCACGAGGGGGTTATATCAAAGGGGTAGCCCACAAGGGTGCGAACTACCCCCGATATCTTCTGAACGCCGCATGCCCCCTTCCCCTTCCTCTCGCCCTTATCTCTGGGCTATGCGATTTGGACACTCCATCAATTATCTATAATGTAAAAACAAAAAAATAAGAAAGCTGTCAGTTTAATAAAGCGAAAAATTGACTGAAACTTTGTTGGAGCGCAGATCACTTTTTTTACCGCTTGCGTATAGCGTCCCCATAAAAGTCTTTCTGGCTACAGCGCTGGGGTGAATACCGCCGCGGTAAGCCACATGCGAAGGCAAGTTTAAATTCGTGTTTCCTCAAAAGCATCCGCCATCCTGCGCACTTTCCTCGCGGCAACACCAAATTGTAGAGGACCATTTTTACCTAAACGTCGTAGGTAAAGTAACAGCCGTAATGGTAACATTAACAATTATTACTGTGAATATTGTGAGCACTGTCGGCACAAAGCCTTAATAATAGTTTAGAAATCCTGGTGGTGGACGGCTGCTTTCGTCTGGAGAAATATATTTTGAATTAGGAGCAAGCGTGGGTTGTTTCCACCGAACACTATAATCGCACAGATAGAAAACAGTATGCGCGCCTCTTAATAATAGAGGCTGATTTTAATTTAATATTTGCTTTTACGATTGGCGTTGTCACAAGTCGTCTTTGTAGCCAAAATCAATTTAAGAAAGAAAAATTGCTAATATATCAGATAACGCTTATTTCGAATACAGATGCCACAGAGATTTCACTCAAAACTATCGTATGTGCGCTTAAAAGCACCAATGAAGCTAGTATTCATTCTAACCCAAATGTGCACACGTTCTTGTTGATGTTCCACATCTCGCATTTGGCTCCAGTGTGCGAGAAGGCAGGACCTGGCTCATTTACCACCTCGTCAGACCTACAGCAGCTACCAGCTGTGTCCTGCCCAATTCATCAGCAGAGACTACGCGGACCTTGGACAGATATGCACTGGCTGGATACCTAGTTATTAGCATGCGACCATGGGCCATACACTTTTGTATGCGACTAAAAGCGCAAAAAATCCAACTTGTGTTTTTCTGTACGAATGGTACATCTAAGCAATAAACATAAAAAAAACTGCGCTCTTTATTCTTGTCTGGATTGTGTTTACTAATAAACCAAAACAACGTCGTACTTAGAATAAGAGGTGAAATAAAGAAGTGGACGTGCAAAACTGTATCAATCAGACCGAAACAATTGCCCTTTTGATAATGTGGCGGGTTGCGCAACAGGAACAAGGTCGTGCGCTGGCCATCTGAATGCCTTTTAAATTGGCGCTAACCCCCCCCCCCCCCCCCCCCCCCCCCCCCCCCCCCCCCCCCCCGCTCAGGCTCCGTCCTCATCAAGATGGCGTTTCCTAATGCATGTCTGCAACGCGCCGCCATGTTTTTAGTGCCGCCCCCAAACACCAGGAGTTTGTCCGGCGCTGCGAGCGAATATCGCGTCCCATGCATGTATAGGAAGTTTCACTCCCCTGGTCTAGTTGCGCGAGGGATTCGTCGGCGTCATAGAGGAAAGAAAAGGTTAGGAGAGGCCCTGACGTCACATTTGTGAAGCCGAGTCCCGCCATGACTTGAGCCCACTGAGCGCCGCACTCTATCCCGTCATCCTTTGCTGTCTCCGGTTTGATTTTACTAACATGGCGTCGCCCTGCCCTCCCGCTTCGAAGGGAAAACAGCTTCGTCGCTAATTCCTCGGTGCGATGTCATGTTCTAAGCTGTTGATTTCGCCTTCAATTTGCCCACTCTAACCCTCACCCAAAGTTTCAACCGAAAAACGGCCTTCGTTTTTGACATAGAAGGACGATTTTTCAGCTCTTAAGCCTGGCAAAGTAGCGTTTGTCGTCGTCATAGCAACACGCTCGCGGGATGGCGAACGCAGACGACGGGAGCATTGTTTGGGGTCGTACAGCACTGCGGTCTTTGCGCGCTACGTCTCAGCAGCGATAAATTTCACTTCAGTTGACAACGGAGAAACGCAAAGTGAGCAAAGAATGAACTGTGGCTCTCGCCAACGCTGAGCGAAGGGGATTTTCCCGGCATGTCGCCGGCGGCGGCAGCGGCTCGCTCCGCCGATCTCGACGCGACGTAAGCGCCGCTGCGGCCGGGGTACGAGCTAAGGCCGCCTCCGATGGCGGAGTTTTCAAACTGGCCTAATCTAAAAACGTTTGTCGTAGCGATAGCGCTGGTTTGCAAGCGTAGCGAGGCAGCCACATACCAAGCGCCTTAAAATTTGTCCGTTTTATTTGCCAAAATTTGGCCGCCACAAGCAAGAAACATTGTCCATGGGCTCAAGAAAAATGACGTCACTTCCACCAAACTTTTTTGCAATGCATTGGGATGCTAGGGGCCTCTCCTGAGTATTCTTTCCTCCATGGTCGGCGTCGTCTGCCCACGGCGGCGGCCGGCTATGCACTGACTGACCTTGAACCGGCAAGCCTTTTTCCTTTGGCGCCTGGCGACAGAGCGCGCGTCGGTGCCGTGCCCGGCGCCGTGACTTTATCGCGCCGCCGGAGCAACCCCAGTTGCGCCTCCTCAGTAATTCTTGCTCCATGGCCTAAACATGTTCTGTGGTGGCAGCCGGCTGGCCGGAGCATTTTCAAACTGCCGCCATGAAGAGCGCGCCTCCCCCTTGGCGCAAGTCGGCGGGCCACCCCACGGTCGTGCGCGCTGCGCGCCATTTTCTGCCCGAGGTAGAAGCTGCCGCGGGCGCGATATTGTCGACGCTGGCGTAAAAATATCGGGCGCGCAACCTTGACGCCCAGGAATCGCGTGCAGAAACGCTCCATACGGTTCACGTTTTAGGCTGGCATGGTGCTCAGCGAAGCGCGCAGTCAGAAAATGTGGAAGTCGCGGGAAAAATTTGTGCCGTAGTCGGATGTACCAGGTACAATCGTTGTGGCGCGAATCGCCATGCGAGTAGCATTGGCCGCAACTGCACAAAGATTGTCCGTGAGTATGACCTATAGCAATGCACCACTTTCGGCACCGTGAGCGCTACGCGGAGATCAGGCGTCACTGGATCTCCATTCTCGAACCGAAGAATTTTGTTCCACGAACATCGGCAACAGTAAATATTCGAGACCGTAACGGAAGGCTGCTGGCAATCGTAGTGTACGCCATACCAAACTGCCTTAGCACGCTTGTTCCAAAGCATGCCTCCGGGTGTGTGTGCGCGTTGCGTCCGTGTGGTCGCGACAAAACGAATTAGCCATAATGTAAAGAAACGAAACGGCGCCATAGGTCATCGGACATGGAGCACCGATGATTTCAAACGTCCCGCGAGAGCTAAAGACGGTGCCTTGCGAGACAAGTGACACCATCTGTTGTATGTATTGACAACTAGTTTTTCGATTTTATTATGTTTTGTTGACGCTTCATGTCACAGACAGCGCCGAGAGTGACATTTGAACCTGCGATTGCGGCGAGTTGTATGAGAATGGCGTCCGCTTCACGGCACACTCCGCAAAACCGGACAGCTGTGATAGGGACTTCGGCAGATGCTGCAGCGGATTTTTGTTAGCCCAGCAGCAGTGACTACTCCACCAACGACGTGGACTCGTTAGATTTTTGTTCTGATGAATATGCTCCAATTAAAATTCCTGACTTCAAAAGATGCTGGCAGGTAGATTCCTTTTCACTTCGCGCTGTATTTATACACAAAACGTACGTCCTAACTGACTACTGCGGTTTTACTTTGATGCGTAGGGCCTGGACAACGTGCGGTGTGGATATTTTGTCAAATGCACAGCGCCGTATCATGTTACCACATTCAACATAGCCTGTGTCTCGTGTCAGATTAGCGCTACCGAGCGATGCGCGATGATTTTCGAGAGCGCTGGGTTTTTCTTGTCCCATACCACTGAATTGATAAGGATTTTGTGTGAGAACACAACAAAGTATGGATGGATGCGCATTTTAGGGAGGCCGACTTACATTCGAGTGGCTTCGAGAACTGACACAGCCGCCAGTCCCGCTAAGTTGACAGGCCCGCAAAGATCGAAAACGTAGTGTACAGGGTTGATTTATATATTGAATCTTAGCGAAGTAACATGGGAACAATTTTTATATCCTATAATACCTAAATATAATTTTTAGGCTTAATGCTATCGCCTATTTACGCTGTGTGCATACTTCTTTTGTGCATTTCTTCTGCTCAGTTGAGCAATAAGCTGTAAATAACTGTACCTTTCACAAAACTGCTGTTATGTGTTTGGAGGAGCAATTTATAGCTACAATTTCATGCAGAGAAGGCTAAATGTGTCCCCTAACTCAAGAGAAAAAATAATGGATTGGTGAACGCGCTAAACATCGGTCGTTTTTCCGCCGAAACGAAAGAGTTAAGCTGGCAGATCGGAGCGGTGACTCCCCAGATTCGTTTCTGTTTTCGATAGCGCCCATCAGCTTTGAGTCTTAGCTGACCGTTTTGGACGATCCGCGTCAGTTTTGGTGGCTTGCTCAGCACAACCGGAGCCATTCGGCCAAGCGCGACACGCATGCGCAATGGCGCATCCACTTGCTATCAAAGCGGAGCGGGCCGTGAAAACCGGTCAGCTAAAACATTTGTTTTCGCGTCACTCAAAGTGAACCAAACACATTTCGTCGCACTACCAGCGCCCCCGGAGCCCCGCCGTTCGCCGCTGCAGCTAACGCATCTGTTTGGTTCGTACGAGCGCAGAAACCGCGGCTTCAGTAAGCATTGCATGCGTTTCGTCGTACTGCAGGGCTGTATACTACGGAAGTTGGCGCAACCAGAGCTACGCCGTATCGTCAGTTGCCTTTCACCGGAGGTTGCAGCTTCGATGTTATTCCACACTCTCTGAATAGTCCCTGTGCGAGCGAATCCGTACATTCTCGTAAGATGAAAGAATGGCAACCAGCGGCTCAAAGCCGTTTCATTTATATCAAGGGTCCGCAACCTTTTGAGGTGGAGGGCGAGTTGCATGAAGACGACAACGGAATGGCCGCACAGCAAATAGGGGCAGGGCGTGTAAAAGGTTTTTTTTTTTTTTTTAACTGGTTCAAAGGAAAGAAGTGAAGACGTTATGTGGGTAAGTGCGAAGATGGGAATCAATGCCAATTGGACGCGATCTTGCTTTGTTCCTGTCCAACCTTATTTGAGGTTAGAATAGCCATGTCGGCCTTCCGATTCTCACTTCGCGCAGGGGGCAGCATAGTACTTCCCCGTGTGCGGCCCCTGGCCCGCATGTTGCCACCAAAGACATGCATGGTTTCTGTGCACGTAGAAATAGAAAAAAAAATGCATAGCAGCGATTTGCCATAGTGGGCTGTAGCGCCGCAATCCGCTGACGGTTACCACCAAATGCAATTGAAATTTCCCGCCTTCGCAGTGCTCGCGCACCTTTTACCTTAAACTGCGCCTGCGGGAGTTCTGTTCTCTTTGTGCTTTTATCCCCGCACGGTGCCGGCGTTGCACTGCCACATTGTGCGTTTGCTATTGTAAAAACCAATCCAATGGGCGTCCTGAACTAAACGAATGCGGGCGCTGCCGGTTAATTACATATTTTTTTCCTCAAATGTACCTACAGTTTTCTATGCGCTAAACAACGGGCAGACGTATGACAAGCGCCAGCGGGTCACGACGTTCGAACGCTTATGACTATATAAACTGCTTGGCTTTCGAAGCCTCCGGGTTACGCCGCTGCGACGGAACGTTGTGTGGGGCTCTGCTTAAGTCCATCGATCTAGCTACGACAACAAGACGTGCACCTAAAGTGCTCTGCACTTAATAATTGCACAATTCGCCCTTACTAAACCACTGGAGTAGTGTTAATTCCTTGCAAATTACTATTATGAAAACAACAAGACGTGCACCTAAAGTGCTCTGCACTTAATAATTGCACAATTCGCCCTTACTAAACCACTGGAGTAGTGTTAATTCCTTGCAAATTACTATTATGAAAACAAAAGCTGTTGTATTTACGCCTTATCAAAAACATGTTGACTACAATTTTATCCTGCATATTGGTAATAATAGGATTGGAGTAGTTTCGGAAATCAAACCTTTAGGCGTTATTTTAAACCAGCACTTACTATGAAATACGCAGGTAAAGCCGGTTCTGAACAGTCTAGCAAAGACCTCTGGTATTCTGTACAAATTTCCGCATATTTTGCCCATTAAAATAAACTTCAGGGTCGTAACGCGCTTTTCTCTTAGAAAATCAATTACTCTGGTATGGTTTGGGGCACAACATCGAAGAATAATATAGACAGCATATTCTCTATTCAAAAGAAAGCGCTTAGAAATGTTGCAAACGTTTCCAACGATGTCAATACACAATTATTATAATTAACTTAATATTGTACCCGTCCGACTATTGTGCAATTTTATTTTGCTGACTAGTTATAAAGGAACTTCAAAAGTAATAATACCGCATTTCTATCAATTTGCAACCTGAGAAAGGTTCCTGATAGAGGATATACATTTCGAAATGAAGCCACTTGGTCGGTTCTTTCTCTAGAACCAATCATGAGCTAGATAACATTGATAACCGTATATGTCGAGTATTAAATGACATGATTTTAGAAGGTGTTAACATAGACACAATTTCCGTATCCGAGGTAAAGCATTACTTTATAAATTGCCATTCTTAAATTGTACATGAACTTTGTGGTTAAAAGCGTAATGACACGTGAATAAATGTATGTGCCCAAATTTTGTGGTGTTTCTGCTGGGTTTTCATATTCAATTCATAGCTTTGTTTCACTGAGTCGTAGACTGCTGTCACATTATTTATCGTGAACATGAACGCTTCGTATTTTCTACATTATAGTGTTGTCTTATGTTTCAATAATTGGGCTACTAGATTTTTTTAATGTTTTTGCCTACTTGATTTCTTTCTTTCTCTCCTAAATTGTGTCACTGAAGTAATTTGTTAGAAATATGCAAGTTAGCAGTGTTTTTTATCGTGTTTTTTCTGCATTCGTGTAGTTGATGTTTTCTATCATTGCTTTTTTTTGGTAACGTTACACAGCCTGTTAGTTTACTGCACAAAGTGTTTTTCATTCCATTAAGAGCTGCACTCTGCCCTAGCTCACTGCCTTGCATGGGGGGATGGGACGCAGTCAGGGCGAAATAGCATCAGCTTTCTGTCCCCTCTCCTTGCATATTTTTTTGCTGTAAGAAATGCAAATAAACTGAAACTGAAACTGAAGCCGTTCCGTCGCTCGCCGATGCGCCCCGGCCAATTGAAAGCCACGGCGAGAAACACGTCCGAAAAGACCAGCAATGCCGAGTGACGTCTCATCGTCCAACAAGTCTGCGCCCAGGCCGCCGCTCTGTAGCCCGTGTATACACTGCTTCAGATAATTTTAGTAATATGTAGAATATTCCTTTGAAGATTTGGATAAATTGGTTATCAGTTATTTGGGCAAAACCGTTTTTTATGAACCAAACCTTATAATTGGCCTTTACGACCGGTTTAAGAAAGTTCTACGGATGTGTCTGGCCTTCGTACCTGGTTGATGTCGATGCCAGCAATGACCTCAGGTATTTTAAGCCGCGGTCCCTTTGAGAACTGTCGTAGATCTCCCAAGCTTGGTGCAAACCGAAACCTCAGCCTTGCAGCCGCTTCCAGCAGCACCTCAAGAGCCGAGTTCTTTAAGCAAGGCAACCCGTTGCAGTTGACAGAGGTAGTCAGGTCCCTTGAAGGTTCCAGTTCGCCCTGAGTAGACAATGTGGCAGTGTGGGTATGTAAAAATATATGGTGTCTTGAGGCACAATATAAGAGTTGGGTAGTACACAAACCGCCGTTAGTATGGTTACAAAGGCTTTGACGGTGGTCTTTTCAACCGGAGAGAGATGAAATGGGAAGCGATCGTGGCTGCACGGGCGTTCTCGTCATTTCTACGGCTTGAAATAAATAATTCCTCATAGTGTCGCGCAGGCAGGGACACAAGCATCATAACATGTGTTCTTTTTTATTTTCCTGTCCAGATGAGTTTTGTACAGCTTTCGACCAGTGCAGAGCTGCTTTTGGGAGAAATTCTAGGGTAAAAAAATCAGCCGCCATCGCAATTGAGATGCGAAGACTGGGAAACAGTGGAGCTGGTGGTGTTCACTAACTTTAACTTCGCTTTGCTTGGGTCTGCCTGCTTCTTAAGAGAAAATAATGTTCAAGACAGAAGCTTCCTTCATGCAAGCTGAGTAAAGTGAGAGCCCACAATCCGCCCTCCTAAAGTCTTCAAACTGCTAAAGTCCGAAGCCAAAGTAAAGCCGAAAGCCAACGCCTGCGCTACGATCACAAAGTAAAGGCTGCGCACCCGGAATGCGATAATAGCGCGTTATCGAATGACGCCGGCTTCATAATACGAGGGACCCATGTTCGATTCCGACCACGGGATGCGTTCTTGTTTTTCCAATGGCCAGGTCATGATATTGCTTCCCGCCGCGGCTAGCATAGCACCTGTCGGCACTTGTGGTCGCCCAGTGGTTAGGTTTACGGTTTTACGACGTAAACGTCGCGGGAATCCTATTGGTTTCTCGGGTTGGGGAGGCCCTTGAAATCACACCGGATGCGATTCGCGTGATCTTCCCAACCCCCTGTTCTTGAGGCACGCACTCCCGACACCTGCTCGTGGGTCTCTTGCGTCCTCGCCATTTACTCTCAGATTTCTTGGCCCAGCATTTTCCCCTTCTCCACTTGGCCGGGCGGAATTTTCCCTCAACAATCCGTACAGACAGAAGACAATTTGAACCGCTCCGCTGTTAAAAACTCATGCTCCCCGCAGTCTAACCACGACGATAATTGAACGCGAAGCTTCCTTATCACTCATTCTTCGGTTGTCGTATGAGTTTGGACTGAATTCAATCTACACTCATACGGCAATCCAAACTCATACGCTTCCCGTGCCTCCGCTCGCCATCATCGTTGGCTTGTAAAACCTATTATGCAAAATCGGCTTCGCTGTATTGCGTTTTGACTACGGGACGGTCACCATCAGTAAGGCAGAGAAAGCTTCGCTTTAAGCACACCTGTACTTACGTAGTGATTGCGACAGCACCCGCGTTCAGGACCCTGGCATGTGTCCTTTTTTCAGTAGCGAATTTTAGCTGACGGTTTAAGGGCCGCTCCGCTCCGATAGCACGTGCCAGCGCCACTGTGCAGGCGTGGCGCGCTTGGCCACCAATGGCATTGGCTCCGGTATTGCCTAGCGTGCCGCCAATACTGGAGTGCTCTCCATTATCGTTTTACTTTCTCAACATTTTCGTGTCGGGGTGACTACGGCCCGGAGCCGCTTTTTTATTTACCGCAAACATTACTCTTGCCGTTAAGTACTTAGGCGGGGTGAAATAGCTGTGAAATAGTTGGCACGGTTCTGGAAAGGAAACCTCGGCTTTCTGCGTACGCGGTGTTGGAAATAGTTGCGAGGAGGAAGAAGTGGCCCCAGCAACATACCTCTCGAATCATCATCATTGTACATAGTGTTCCATCCTGTCCCATTAAAGCGGCGGCTCGAGCGACGGCGACGACGAGTTTCTTCTAGAAACGGTCGCCCAAGCAAGTTCGTCCTTCTCGGAACCGCACCCAGGGGGACAACGCACGGACTGGGCTGCCTACCAAGCGAGTAAGCCGGACTTTATCGCTAAACAATGGACCGGCTGAAGGCAAAACGAGCTGCTAGGCGAGCCCAAGCCACAAAAATTTCGACCGAGGCGACAGCGCTCATCGAGAGCGGCTGCTCTGACCGGCTCGCGCTCCTAAAGGTGCTGGACAAGCTCATGGCTAGCCGCGAGGAGCTTAGCAAGATCGACGCCCAGGTCGAAGACGCCATTCCTGTCGAGGAGCTGGAAAGAGAGTACGAGTCGGCGGCGCATTACAACGACCAGACGCTCGAGGCTCTGATTCGCCTTACGTACCGCGGCTCGAGGAACAGCGTCAGCAGCACGGCGCAACCTGCCCCCTCGGCTGGGATTAACACGCCCCATGCCCCAACGACGGTTCAATCCCAGATCACTGGACCTCGTCTCCCAACGCTTATCATCAAGCCTTTTTATGGGGACGTGTGTCAGTGGACGTCGTTTTGGGAGCAATTCAACGGCGCAGTCCACACCAACCAGGCTTTAACCACCACCGAGAAGTTTCACTACCTCCAAAACTACCTGGAACGTGACGCAGCAGCTGCCATCGCCGGACTGCCAATAACGGAGGCGTGCTATGAGAGTGCCATCCAGCAGCTCCAGGACAGGTTCGGGGACAAGCGCCGGATCGTACAGCGGCATTTTAGAATGCTCCGCGGGCTTCAGCACGTGCCGTCTGCATCTGATACGAGAGAGCTGCGCAGTCTATATGACTCCGTTCAGCTAAACATCCGATGCCTGAACGTGTTGGACGTCCCAACGAGCAGCTTCTCGGCGTTGCTATACGACATCCTGCTCGAGGTTTTGCCGGAAGAGATCGTTGTGACGTTTCACCGACACGTCCGCCTCCAAGCTAAATCAACGGCTACGGCATCGTCTTCTGGTGATGCAAACGTGACGACGCGCCACCAACTGGAGCAACTTTTGTGGTACTTGCAAATTGAGCTCGAGACGAGGGAGAGAAGTGCTCCAGCGGAAACTTCGGCAGACTCAAACGACCCGCTACAAAGTAACGGCCAACGAACGTCCGTTCTACACGCCTACCAAGATATGATGCTGAAATGAAACGAGTGCTTTTTTTGCCGATCGCCAAAGCAAGTGGCGGAGGCATGCCAGGCTTCTCTGAGCATCCTGTAAAAATAGAAGCGGCTAGCTAAAGCTAACCGATGCTATAGATGCACGATGGTAGGCCATCTATCGAAGGAGTGCCGGCGAAAAATATGGCGGAGGATGTGCAAGGGGAGACATGCGACTGCCATGTGCGACCCGCACTATGCATGCAAAGTGAAGAAAAACCAGAAGCACACTGGCCCCAACTTCAATTTACCGGAGCAGATGCAGGCCACCAAGTCGATATTGTCACGAAGACAAGGACGATGCAGTTGTGTTGAATGAGAAACACGTTTGTTGGAGCGAACTTGTGCTCCCCTAACAACTCAAAAGAATACAGAGGCGGCGAAGCAGCGGTCAACAAAGTGACTTGCACAGGCGAGTGTCGTCGAATCGAATGCCCCGGCGTCCGCACTGCAGGCTTTTTATCTTTTGGCGCGCGTGGTTCTCGAAACGTCGATTCGCATCGAGAACATAGTAGATCCAAGAAGATTATTCTGGGCTGTTCACGTTAGATCGGAATGCTCTCCCTATCACAACAGATAACACATGCGGCACAGAAAGAAAGAATGGAACACGCGCTTCCCTTGGCGCAGAGATAACACAGACCGGCGCAGCCGGGCTTTAAAAGCAAAACACAAATAAACAAACCCAATGTATGGTTCGCGGCAATATCTAGCCGCCATCAAGTAATGGTTGGCATCCTTCAGACGAAGGTGCTTCGAATAGCGGACACTAACGCGGACATCCAGAACGCCCGCATCACGAAGACCATGAACACGACCCACAGCGAAACCCCGGGTGGACTTCTGGAACAGAATTTCGACCGAGGCGACAGCGCTCATCGAGAGCGGCTGCTCTGACCAGCTCGCTCTCCGGAAGGTGTTGGAAAAGCTCATGCCTAGCCGCGAGGAGCTTTGCAAGATCGAGGCCCAGCAACGTACCTCTCGAATCATCATCATTGTACATAGTATTCCATCCTGTCCCATTAAAGCGGCGGCTCCCGTTCTTGCCCTCATAAAAATTGTTACCAACATTGAATTCAACGTTTGTTGACAAAAGTCGACAAAAGCTATCAACACTGAGTAGACTGTCTACTTACTGTCTATAGACTTCCTAGACTTACTGTCTATACACTTCCTATAGACTTCCTAGCAACAGCCTACCAACATTTTGTCAACCATTGGCCACCATGTTTGAACTGAAACATTTCTGTAAACATTCTACATAAAGTTTTGTGTAGACTTTATACTCAATCGATGTTGCTAACCAAATCGTTTTTTTACAGGATATTCAAAACGTGATGCAGTGGGAAAAGCCAACCATTGGTAGACCGTGCTGTCAATACAGCTTAATTGAAATTCATGATTCCTCTCTAAACGATAGTGTAGTGGCAGCAAAAATGAAAGAAAGGAAACAAACAGGTTAGGTTAATCGGGTTCTGCAAGGGACAAACAAGCGTTCACATTTTTCGGAGACATACATTCACACGCTCACTTTGTGGAATGAAACATAACAACACAACCCCCACCTCAGAAACGTACTACAGCCGAGGAAACACAAGTGCAAACAAGCACGACATCACCACCACACATTCACTAGCAGTTTACCTAATTTACCTAATGTATAGACGGTATTCGTTGAAAAGTTTAGCGGTCAATTTCTTCGCTTGGAAACACTGGAAAAGGCCACAGACATGGCCGATGCGCCACGGTCACGGCGCAGCCTGGGCCACTGCGGCCGCACGCCGAAGAAAAAAGACACGTGTGTCATCTGCTCCGTTCCAATCCGATTCTAAACTGTTGCGCCAACAGAGATGTTAATTATCGCACTTGCAATAAACTCGACGCAATACTTTGTGTTGGGCGAAGAATTCGTAACGTGAAACACAGCCATGCGTTTCACAGTCGTGCTTAGCACGGACAAGTGCCGCCATCCCGCGGAGCCCGACGTAACGAACGAGTGACGGCGCACTCACGCGGTTGCATGGAGAAGAGGGGTGCCTGATCTGCGGGCCGTGCGCACAAAGTCGCCTAGCAACATACGCTTGGTCACAGATATGGCGGCGCACACTTGGTTGCCTGCATGCATTCCACGCCATTGAATACCGAGGATATATAGCCGCCATCGGCGGGATGCCGATGCCGCGGTGAGGCGTGCCTCTCATTGCATGTTTACAAAACTGCCCATTATTATTTCCAAAATACAATACCGGGAACCACTGGGACGTAAACGATTGCACATATCTTCTTGTTTACTTTATAGTTGCAAGCTGTAACCAAACAAAACGGAAAACTGGAATGGATTGCAAGAAGGCGCGAGCGCCGGCATGCGCGCCGCGTTTGGGTTGCCTCGGGTGATTGACGCGTTTCTCCCGGAGGTACGCAAAGAGGGAGGGGCGCCGGTGGCTGTTCGTCGAGAGCGGCCAAAGCATCTGCGCCGGCCGGATTAGGTTCGCATAGCGGGCGATTTTAGATTATCGCCGTTGTTATGAGCGCGTCCAGCAGTCTGTCGCGAAATATTTACGAACATACTTTTTTCCTTTCTACAATGTAGCTCTTAGCATGCGTAAATCAAAACGCAGTAACGAGCGGTTGCGAGTGGTTGATGCCGCTGGCTGGCGCTTGTCCGGAACCGCTGATCATGACTTTCCCCTAGCGTGACCTTTCGGCATAACCCGACAACCTCCAGTTCAAATTACTATTCTCCTGCAGAGCCACCGACCTCCGCCTGTACCCTAGAGTTTCATACTAATATCAACTGGACAGACATATGGCGGTAGTGTCCAGGCCAACCATGCTTAACTGATCGTGCCTCATGTACGCAGAGAACAGTTCAAACTTTAGTTGGCGTTGCCCATTAACCCGCTAAGTTGTTGTCTGTGGGTACAAGAAACCGGAATATAATGGTTACAGCGAAAGCTTTCTTATTGGGACCGATGGTGTCATGTAAAAAACTAATGCATTTACCCATAGACCGGTGGGTCGACCAAAAAGCTCCGATATGATCTCCGGACGCACGGCGCGTGCATGAAACCTCGCTTCCGTTGTGTCAACATGGTTGCTTGAAGATCCCGAAAAGGAACAATTCTAGCTAAGACAATACACGCATGAATCATTGAGCAGGAGTACAATAGTAAACCTTTATCGTGTAAATCACGCATCGATTCATATTTAGATCGTTCGTATATAAGTTTGCTTAGTGCGTAAAAAATCTTCGTATGGGTTCGTTCTTTGCGATTTCTGTCTCTGAAGGTTTAAAGATCGATTGGACGGACTTTTAGCGAAGGTTTTGACTTAGCTTTGATATAGTTATGATGATAAAAGACCTTTGCGTTTCTCTCAACTTTCTTCAGCAAGAGATGGTTTAGGTTTTCGAAGATTCTAAGCTTATTTTTTTCGATATAAGAGTGTAGCCTCAAAAGATCTCAATTTTTTAATGAATGCAAGGTGAGAACGAATAAAAATGTTACATAATTTGTTATTTTTGTCTCCATGAGCCGCAAGAAGCCGTGTAGCCACGCCAAGAGAAGGAGGAATGCTTCTAGGTGCTATGTTGGCGATCTTGAAGGCGAACGATTGAAGCCGCACATCTCTCTCTCGTATATATTGGGATGAAACTGTCTTTGCACTACTCTCACCCATATAGAATCAACACTATTGGGTTGCGCAAACAGAAAGGCTACACTGAGTTATCCAAACGACGTGCCTCGACGGACGACATCGAGAGGTGGGAGGAAGTTTTCCTCGTGCCGAGTCAAACAATGGCAAATACAGTTAAACCTGGGTGTAACGAACGTCTATGCAATGAATTTCTTTATTTAAAGACGTTTTTCAATTCCTCATTGCCACTCCCATTGAAGCAGATGTGTTGGCGACTTGTATGTATGTAGGTACATAGCAAGATTCGATGCAGTGATCATAGGATGGTTAGATGGAAAGTAAGGCTAAATCTCCAAAAAGAAAGAAAGAAGCTCGTAAAAAGTAAGAAACGCAGCGTCAGGTCAGTCAGTGACAGGTTGCCGGAGTTTCAAATAACCCTTCAAAACAAGTTCGCGCTTCTAGGCGGTGAGAACGAGAACAGTGTGGACGTACCCTAAATGGTAACCTAACAACAGCAATTCCAGATTCCGCAGCAGCTAATGGAGAAGCAGCATTTCGGAAGCGAACTCGAAAAGTAACTAGGCAAACAAAATAACTTATTTGGCGGCGCCAGAAGATCATATTGTCGAATACCGTAGATCAAACTGAAGTATCGGAGCTATCAAAATTGGTAAACAAAAGTAAAACAAATGACATTCGTGCGTACAACATGGCGACCATCGAGGAAACGTTAGAAAAAGGAGTAAGCTTGAAGGCAACATGGAGGAAGCTGGCTATTGGCAGAGACACAATGTACGCGCTTCGATATGAACAGGGTAACATTACGCACAATATGGAAGAGATAATAAAAATCACAGAACGATTCTACACCAGGCCATACGCCAACGACGCTGGAGCAGGATGAAGTACCGAGCCTGCAAGCGTTGCTTGCGATGCTTGCGTTCCACGAGTAACGAAAGAGGAATTTCAAAAGGCACTTAAGGGCATGTAAAGAGGGAAATCTGCAGGCAACGACGGCATAACTATAGACCTTCTAAAAGAGGGTGCAGATATAACTAGAAAAGCTTCCTGAACTATTCTCAGTATGTTTAAGGACTTTAAAACTTAAAAAACGGACTTTAAAGCCTGAAAAAACGCTAACATAGATTTAATTCACAAGAATGCAGATAACAAAGATCTTAAGAACTGCAGACCCATCAGCCTTCTGTCGGTTGTATACAAGCTATTTACCAAGATTGTACTTAGCCGCATAACCGCCAGCCTAGACTTCCAACCACCCAGGAAACAGGCTGGGTTCGGAAAAGGATACTCTACAATGGATCACATCCATGTCATCTAGCAAGTAATAGAAAAATGCGCAGAGTATAATAAACCACTTTACATGATGTTTATACACTATGAAAACGCGTTCCATTCAGTAAGCACAGCCGCAGTGATCGACGCCTTGAAGGACCAAGGAATGGAGAAGACCAACCTACGACTCCTGGATGACATATATGAGGAATGCACCGGCAGAATTACACTTCACAAGCAAAGTGATAAATTCCCGATCCAATTTTGGGGAGATACCATATCCCCAAAATTGTTCACAACATGTCTGGAGAGTGTATTCAGGAGGCCTGACTGGGAAAACTTAAGCTTATGGATAAGCAGCGAATGCTTGAGCCCCTTAAGGTTTGCAGACGACATAGTCTTGCTCAGCGATCTACAGAGCAACTCTAAAATATGGTTGAACAACTACAATCAGAGAGCTTCGGTGTGGGGCTAAAGATAAATATGATTAAAACTAAAGTGATGATAAATAAACATGTTGAACGCGCCTTTTTAAGACTAGGAAACGAAATACTGGAACAAGTACAAGAATATAACTACCTTGGCCCGATGGTCAGTGCGGACCCAAACATAGGACTGGTATGGGGTGCATTCCGGAGGCACTCGCAAATAATGAAAAGTAAGATATCTCAATCCCAAAAAAGAAAGGTATTCAACCAATGCGTGCTGCCTGTGATGACATACGGATAGGAAACGTGGCGACTTACTAAACAAAAAACAAGCTCAGGTCCGCTCAACATGCCATGGAGCGAATAAGTATAGGAGTGACGCTTACGGACAAAAAACGAGGTACCTGGATTAAGGAACAAACTCGGATAGACATCATAGTTCTGGTTAAGAAAATGGAGGACTTGGGCTGGCCATGTCGTACGACGAACGGACAACAGGGGGACCACAAGGACAATAGAATGGACACCAATAGACGGGACTAGAGGAAGAGGAAGGCCATTAACTCGAGGAAGTGATGAAATAAGAAAATTCTGAGGCAAAGAATGAACTCAGGCACCATAAGACAGAAACGGGTGGAGGTCAATGGGGGAGGCCTTCGTCCTGCAGTGGACCTAAATATGCTGTTCTTGTTGATGATGATAATGTAACGAAAAGTCGCGGCGTTTAACCTTGATGTAACGAAGTCGGCGAGCTGATCAGTCACTGTTTTTTGCACTTTTTCTCAAAAATCGACCGGACGGAGAAATGAACTGATTTACTGTATACTAGTACTACCGTAAGGAGCTAGCAGCGATTAAAACGTCTCGAATCGCCTAAACCCAAAACGTCGGTATGATGATGATGACGACGACGATGGTGATGATGAACGGAAGGGGCTAGCCCCTTGCCGTGGCTAAAGTAGCCATCTCTTGTGGTTCCGGTTGGGTAGCGTGACCCCCACACCAGCTATCAAGAGTAACTACCCATCACGATGTTTTTATTATTTTTTTATTTGCCGCACCGCAAACTACCACCCTTTACCACGTGGAGAGCGGTTTTGGTTCCAGACACAAAGGCTCAGTTCCCAACAGCGATTCGCCTCGTCACGCGACGTCGCCCGAGGCGTGTCGCGCGATGAGGCGGTGTTCGCACTTGCTATGGGTGATGATGCGACTGCGTTTAGCGGAGCTGTTACCCGAATTGCTTCGTACTCCATCCATTCGCAGTCGAAGAAAATTATGTTTCTGTTACCCGAATTGCTTCTTGCTTCGTTCATTCGCAGTCGAAGAAAAGTATGTTACACAAGGGCGACAAAAACCGGTAGAAATCACTCCCTTACTCATGCTACTAACCTGGAGCAAACCTGAAAGCATTGCGGGTTTCGGGAGGAGAAAATAACGAAGTCAAGAAGGCTCTTTCCAACATATTATTGCACAAAGAAATACACACGCTTGCCTTCACGGCACAACACTTACATCACGGCCCACAAATGTTGCTCATTTTCAGAGGCGTATACCATCTGACGCCTCCTAACTCTACGCGTGTCTACCACGATAGAAGTACGAAAAGGCAGCAAGTCAACCTGCCGTCCCGCTATGCATCTAGCTATGTACGATATTTACTTGCTTTTACAATTCATACACGTTTCTCCAAACTGATGAGTTCCACGCTGTTGGTTGATTGGTACACGCGTGCGCGCTGAAGCCACTGACCAAAGAACCGAAGCACACGGGGAGTTGCTTGCCGGACGACCCGACGGGCCCAGCGGCGGTGGCTCGCCCGCCGCCGTTTGCATTGCCGGATGTAAGCAAATGTTTCGTTTCCGGCTACGTCAGCCTACTCCGCAGCCATGACTGGCTATCCGGTTTTGCGGGGCCGTCGTGCGACGATGGAATTCGGTCCGAGAGCGATCTGCTCCGCCGTCGCTAAGCGACGAAAAGGGACGGCCGGCTCATCGCTGCACGTCGCGTGACGAGGCGAAAAGCCAGTGGGAACAGGTATTAAGTTTTGTCGGCGTGTATTCGCGCGTTTCCACTTCTATCTGTGCTATCGGTTTGTCGGTAATGAGTACTGCTGCTTGAAAATGAAACATTGGGCCTCTTCGATTTACAGTCTCGGGCTCACCGCGGACTCCCCGAGAAGCAGTCCAACATTCGATTTTCCCGTGTATCCCTATGGCTTCGGGGAATCCTCGGACTACCCGCGGGCAGCCCGCGGGGAGCCAGAAGTGGAAAATCGAAGAGGCCCTTTGTGTCTTTTCAGAAAACGCGCACAATTTTAAATGTTGTCTCCGCTAGTGAGAAAGAAGAATGTTGCCACCTCGGGGAGTATCCCAGCTAGCACCCTTTCAACAATATTCAGTGCCATAAAGAGCAAGTTCGCAAGACGGCGCCCTTTCAGCATAGGTCTGGTTCTTGTAACGCGTTAAGGCGCCTAAAAGTGTCAAACAGCAAAAGTGTTACTTGAGTTATGTTTCTTAATGAATGGGTAAGTGATCTTGCTTCCTTGGAGCACAGTGCATAGCCTAAGCGTGTGTCGGAGCAGGAGCCCCAAGTCACGCAGTTTCTCGCTGTGAAATAAATCCATGAAGGGTGCGTTTACCTTCACTGATGTCTAGCATTTTGGATTCGTTTCTCTTCATTCCCGCAAGCCTCAGCTCGAAACCTGCATGTAACGAAATCCTGGATCTATCAAAAAATTGGAAATTATCGCGAAGCTCTCCCGTTGCACCGAAGAGCGTCTCACGGGAAGCGTGACAACAGCGAAGCACCTTTTGAAAACATTCACCTGCCTTTTAAAAGTCCGCGGGTTTAGTCCTAGATTTGGCAACTTAACGGCCCCGATGTACAGTCGTCAAAACTGTTAACAACAACAAAACACGAGGTGCTTGCCTACGCACAGAGTGGAAGTTCACGATAGCACAGCCGCACCTTTGGTGACTGGTTATCGGCCCTCACCATGCTGGCCTACTGTACTCGGGTGCTTCAGCGCATGCGCACAGCCTGGCTTAGCAGCATGAGCGCTATCGTAAGCTGCCGCTCCGCGAATACGCTGGCACCTCGTTCTTTGTTGTTCTTAACAGTTTTGACGACTGTACTCCCAGAGCCATTCTCGAAAACAGACCACGAGAGAGCAAGACCCTGAATAACCGAAGAGATAGAATTGATGAGCGCGGGGTCCATTATCATTAAGCATCCTGTTTCCGTTCACAATCATTGTAGGGTTACGTCTCGCGACAGGCGGGGCAAGGCGGATCTCGATTGGACGTGTAACATCGGACGGCACTGGAAAATGTTAACCCACGGAAGTTCGGCAAGGTGACGTTACTTCTTGGAATTGCAAGCACCGTAAATGTCGAAGAAATCCAGCTGAGACTGGAGGAAAGCGTGAGCGCACCGTGTTGAAAGGCCACAAGGCGCCTGGCACAGGACCCTCCAAGATGGCTCGGCTGCACCTGATGTTGAGGCTCGTAACCGCCTCGATCAGCATGTACGCGCCCGAACCTTGCCCCACGAGCACGACGCCGTCCGGGCGGGCACCGAAGGCAGCCGCGTTGGCGACCGCCCACTTCACGGCCTCCTTGGCGTCGTCCTTTGCCACGTCCTTCTCGATGCTCTCGTTCGGGTGCAGGAACCCGAGCACGCCGAGTCGCACATTGGGAGACATTACCACTACGCCGGCTGTTTCGATTTCATGGAAATGAGGAACCGTAAAAAAAATGTGCGGCGTATCCTCCTTTACTGCAAATATCGACAAAGGATATTCCTGCAACCATGCCTTGTACATTATACTTCTCCACTCCAACCCATGAAGCTCTTCCCTCAACTCCCGCTCCTCTCATAATGAATTTGGGGAAGGTTTGCTGAATGCTTTAATTTCACGCCTTCGTGCTGCCCGCCGGCAATCGGTTCGGAGAGCGCCATGAAAAAAAGAAAAGCTCCAGAGAGGCCATGGTAGCCACCGGTGCATTTAGAGAAGTGTGAAGGAAGTCCCGTGGTTTTTCCACACTCATCACAGACCCCTGGCCACCGCGTCCTAGCAACGGCATCGAATGCTGGCCCACCGAGGCCCAACGAAACTGCGCGCCCAAGCCTGTAGTCTATGGTCCACAGGCGGATACGAAGTAGACGGCAGTGGACCGAGTGAAAGCAGAGGTGGCGGCGGGTGCGCGAAAAATACAAGCACTAAAGGGCGACCTCCCAAAACGACGAAGCGCCTTCACCGTGGAAGAAAGAAAGCTCAGAAGAGGACCCAACGTGACGTTTGGTAAAGCCACTTTGCTATTCTCGGAGGTTCGCAGTTTTTGTTTTGTAGTTTGCAAGCACGCGCCCCCGCATCCGTCTTCACTGGCTCCCCCGTCGTCGACTTCGTCTCCACCTGCCAACCATTGGCTACCAGCTGTGGCGCACTGTGCCATAGGGTCGTACGGCATTCGGCGCCGTTGTTAGGATGCAGTTGCGAGTGGCTTTCTATGAGCGCGAAGAAACCACGTGACTTCCTCCACGCTTCCCCCAGCGGGACCACCGGATTCTTCAGTCTTCAGACAGCTGACCACGTCCGCTTGCGTTACGTTCAATGCATCAGACATCTAACCAACTTAAAACTCCCCTTTTAACCATCATATAATCTCTACTTAATACCTATTATTAACACAGCGGCTTGCCACACAACGCAGTATCACCGCCGGAAGGTCGTCTGTCAGAGGCGTGGAATTAGGAGGCAGGTATTGCCTACACCTGCGAGTATGTAGCCAACGTTTGTCTTAAAAGATTACGGGTGTTCATTATGAGAGAATTCTTTCCAGTTCCTTTAATAGGTGCATTCTATAGGCTTGCACGTATGCCTGCTGGAACGGAGCGTGTCTCGAAATATTTTCCTAATCTGCCCATATGCAATGTCTTCCCGGCGGGTACTCCCTGTGGAACAGTTTCTCTTTTAAGAAGCTAGGCCCCTTAGCCAGGCTAATGTCACTGGTACCATTAAAGACTCTTCTTGGTATATCTATTTTGTGCTTTGTAAACGAGAAATCACACATAGCGTGGTCGTGGTATTTCAAGCGGGGGCAACCGGACATCTCCGCTGATATTTGCAATAGGTTACTGGAATCCGAATCGAAAGACATCCTTGTCAATATATGAAGTGTGCAAGGATGAGCTCAATAAAACATCAAGCAAATCTCTCCGTGGAAAAAATCCCAGAAGGCCCTTGAGATGCGAGCAAATGATTGAAAGTAATTAATGAAGGAACACTGCACGAAATGCGAGGACGAATTCGACATGGTAAATGGCACACTAGACGGGGACACAAGAAAAGACAGTGACACGGGACAAGCGCTCGTCCCGTGTCACTGTCTTTTCTTGTGTCCCCATCTAGAGCGCCATTTACCATATCGAAATCGTATCACCAACTATCCCAAATTTCTGATAGGGTGAAGTCAGGAGGGCGACAGGACGGGTGCAACACATACTTCGCACCTGTATCAGCCGCAAGCCAATCAACAGCCACACTACTGCTTTCGGCGTAAGCAAAACGACATGTCAAACACTAAAAAACAAACAAGTCCATAAAACGGCGCAAAGAAAACAGTAGGCACCAGAAAAGAGAGTCAGTGTAGAAACGTTTAGAAACGCACCCTCTACTTTGTTCACCCCGTTCGTGTTCCCACCCCTGTTATCATTTTGTGATTCTATGCCTTTCTGGCTCTGGTTTTAATAATTTGTCCAAAGAATGACAAGTGCTGATATTTTGCGGTGTGCCTAATTTCTGTACTGAATCTATTTTATGGTGTGTACTGTTATGTTTCCCGGTTTAATCAAATTGCTTTGTTGTGAGTGCCATTTTTTCTTGGCTACGCCGAAACAAGTGGTGGGGCTCTTGATTGGCTTGCGGGTGACACTGACAGGGAGTATAAATGGGCGTATTCGTTTCATTCAAAAGTATAAGTTGCAAAATGCGCTCGTCCCCTAACCCTTTTAGCTTCGTCCTCTTCTCTCACACAGTGTAATTCCGTCGTCTGTCATGAACCAACTCAATAGCCACCAAGTGATATTAAGTGAGGGTAAATTACTAAATTTTCGCACAGCAATCTTCCTTTCACGCTGTAAGTTGCTTACAACCGGCTGTTGATATGCCTCTCTAGCGCATCTCTACGTGCTGCAAAAGCTCTAAAACAATATACGGCCACAGCATCCTTTATACCGGCTGCAAGCCAATTTATTATGCTTGTGGTAATTACGTTCATTCGCGACAGCAGCTGTTGAAGCAAGAGCGCCGTTTATCGGTGATTTCTATTTTTGACCTCGCTTCCAAATTGAGTTTAGTCAAGTTTATAAAGCATTGTTTCCAAACCTTCCCGATATTTACACAAACGTGAACAAATATGAAGTTTTTACACCATCGAGATGCGCCAACACTAACGTGTTAGTCCGGAATTTGTTGCAAGGAATATCGCGACATTTGTCTGCGATGCACCGCCATCAGTAACCTGTAGTAGCTTAGGGTGCTGTTACCTTTCGCTGCCAGCTCGGCCCAGTCGGGGTCGTTGTTGGATCCCCTCTGAAACCAGTAGCTGACGGACGCCAACACCAGGGTTCTGTTTAACCCGAATCCCGACCTCCATTTCGGCGCCCACACGTTCATGTGAAGGCAGTCTTCGCTGCCGACCAGTCTGCCGTTCACCCATTGAGGACATGGAGGCCGTGGCTTCTTGGCCAGGGTGCGCTTCTTTTCGGTAATCCGGCGGGGCTTGCGGAAGCGGTACTCGCCAGCTGTGCTTTCGGCGTATGGTACGCCCAGCCAGCGGTACACCTCCACGCCATCCACCGAGACTTCCTTGCCGACGAACTCGCCCGATGTGGTGGACACCTGAAGCAGGGACTACCAAAAAGCATGCACTGCTTCCGCAAGCAAGGTGGCACCCTCGACGTGCGCGAGTGTAAGATACATGCCCGAACATACACACGGCATTGGTTTACACCCTTAGGAGATATTTCATGTTTCTATTAACACTCTTTGACATAACAAATCCCGTAGAAAACATCTTGTTAGAGGGTGTTTTGTGGTTTATTTAACCCGAAACACAGATTGCATTCGTTGATTACAACACCCTCTCTAACACGACATATGTGTTTTGGGTTTGGAAGAGGTCTTTAAACGACTAAACCCCCTTTAGTGGATTTTTTATTGTTTTTTGCTTAAGCGTATTGTTGACAGTTATAGACAGAGAGATACAATAAAGGGCTATGAAGTAAAAAAAAAAGCCAAACCCATACCCCATACGCATCACGGGTGACGGCAATTAAAAATAAACAAACTGGACCTAAGTCAAAAAGCGTTTTTAACAGACAGGAAAAGGAGAAGGAAAGAAGAAAGAAGAGAGATCTATTTTTTAATCGAATATGTGAAAGCTCGGTTCTGAATCAACATGTCGTTCTTCATACATGTGATCTTGATATACAAACATATGTGCTGTTTACGTGCTTCCTCGTTGGTGAAATCTCATGCTCAATGTTCACTCCTTTTTCAGTCCTTTTGATCCTTTTTCAGTCTCCGTTCTCTACCGTGATCCGATCTGCATCTTCCCCTGTCCTGCTGTTAGTTGTGCCCTGGTGGACCTTCTGTAAAACTCTGAAACTGATTACTCCCCCCAACCCTTCCCCTTGTTTTTCCTCCCCTTTACTTCATATTAGTTCTTGCTCTTACTGATGTACCAACCTGAACTATCTTGATTGTGGTTCACCGTGTTTCTGTTACTGATATCCCTACCTGAGCTATCTTGATTGTGGTTGCAACTCGTTTTCTTACAGAAATTTGTTGGACTTCCGCTATTTCCCACTCCTCCAACTTATACTCCCTTTATAATTTCGGCTTCTTACTTTAAAGGAGTACGGACACGAAATTTTAAAGCTGAGAATACTATGTAAACCGCTTCCTTTTTATCAGGAGATATCTACCAAAAAGTTTCAAAAGCAACCGTTCTGCGAAACGTATTTAAAATAAATTTTATTCTTCGCCCGCACGAGAAATCCCAGAGCGGACCGACATGACATCTGTTACTTTCCCCACACTGCCAACGTCGGGGCTCCCGTGACAAAGCTGGCGCGCTGGCTGTGGTTGGCGCGCGATGCTCGGGCGTGTGAACATGTCATGGTTTTCGGACTGACGTCATGCTGCCCGGGCCTGCATGGACGGCTAAGACCGGCAAGCTAAGAGTGGCAGCGATACGGCAAGAATGGTGAAGTCACGGGATACCTCCTGCAATGGCGGCCGCTCGGTGTTCGTTTTGTCGAAACCGAAACTGACACGAATAAACGACGCCGTAAATGAATGCTTACGCTGCGCTCGACCGACTAATCAGTTGTTCTATGATTAGTTGGCCGGTAGGCGCACATAGGAGCGAAAAAAACGTAACACGAAAATTTCGTGTCAGTACTTCTTTAACGCACCTTTAGCCTATTACTCTTATGTCGTGTTTATCGCTCATTATCAGCAATATATGATCTCGTGCAACCTGTTACGCGATTATATCTGCCAACTAACCCCAGATATTTTCACGCGGGTGCGGCCACTCTAACCTCTTCCTCTACTCCTTATACCTTACTGTAAATATATAGTTCTACCAGTTTACAATAGTTTTTAAATGCAGAGCATTTCAGTAACTCACGATGTCACCCGCGTTGGCGTCCGTAGTCCGCACCGTCGTTGTCCCTACTATATAAAAAAAATTACAATCCGTCGCCAGGTTTCGATCCCTCGACCCTGCGGGCGGGACGCAATGTACGCAACGCTCTACCCACTGCGCCACAAAGCCGACACAGAATGGAAGGCTACGGACACGCCTTATATCCTTGACTCATTCAAATTACTGCTGACGAGCGCTCTCTCGTCAGCAGTTGCCACAAGTGCAACATTAACGTAACGCAAACTACTTAACGTCGTGCGCCCCCGGAAATGCTCTGCATTTGGTCGTGCCCCTCGCGAGGGAGATGTTGACGCTACCTCTTTTTTCATCCCCTTTTCAACCCTTCCTAACTTCCTGTGTACATCTTTTTACTTGGTCTTCTCTTTTTTGTTAAAAGAGCACTAAAACACACCAATAAGTGCACAATTGTTATTGTGCCATCCTGAGTGACCAGCCCTGGTTGATATTCCCGTTTTATTTGTCTGCCCAACCTATTTATAATACTTACCACTACTCTAATAAAATTCCGTGCTCTTCTTGAACATACCCCCACGGGGGATGGTATTTGTCCACCTCTTGCCACAAAATGCATCTTCCCGCCTAAGTACGCCAGGGGGTCACCAACTCAGACCTGGTATGTGCTTTTGCAGTTACTTCAATCCTTTTTTTCTTTTTCCGAGTTATCCCCAGGGTCTCCGGGCATTGTTGCGCACATTCGAATTGCAGCATGTGTTGTTCCTTGTGCAGTATTGACAGACTAAAGCTGTGCTACTGCGTAAGTCCACCTCCACCTCGAGAAGGAATAATAAAAATTCCCCGCATTTCCCCGAGGGGAAGAATGTGAAAGTGCGAATGCACGAGTTGAATTTGCGCGCTTCGGTAATGTTCGCGAAAGAGAGATCACACACACACACACAACTACAAAGAAAGAAAGATGCATTTATTCACAGACACCTATTTGTGTTGTCGTTGTACTTGATTGCTAGAGCGGATCTCAGCTTTGAAATTTCGTGTCCGTACTCCTTTAAGCGGGTGCAATAGCCCTTCTCACGCCCGATTCCTGGCCAATCCCCCACGTGGGTATGTGCCATGTCAGCGGCAAGGCAGCGCGCGCCCATCTCCCCCCGTTGCCAAGGAAGACGAGGAGATTCCTGGCCAATCCCCTACGTGGGTATGCTATGCGGACATCGCCGGTGGACGCAGGTTCAGGGTCGCTTAAGAAGTGCATCGCACTTAAAACTCCACAGCCACACCTATATCGTGCTGGTGGCAACGTAGTTGGTCGAAGTCCTCAGGGTGATGCTCTGCGATAGAAGCTTATTGCTATGTGCTCCTTGTCTTTTTTCTCCCCTTCCTGAACCCCTATGAGACCGCCACTGGCAAAATGTTTGCCAGCCGCCTCGGGAGCCTGTGGGTTCATTGTTTTGATGTCATTTGTTTTGCAAGTGTAGATTGCCCTTCTTTCGGTGATTCTTCCATTTTGATACCCACCTTGGTTGATGGATATAAGTTTGCCATTATGAGACCCTGGGTGGTCTGGTGGTCTTGTGTGGCAGTGAACCGTTCCTCCCCCTCAGGGGGTGAAATCAATAGTGAGCCCGACGGAATACGCATTAACCTATTCATCTTTAGTTATTTTATTAATCTCTTCTACAATTTGCGCTAGGAACTCCGTTAGCTTTTCGTCTTTAATTATTTCTTGTTTTTGTTTGGATAACTGATGCCATAGTTTCTTCTTGAATTTACCTCTAAGGGATTTAAGTCCTTGGAAAGTGTTAGCTTCTTTTTAATAACTGCATATTTTATCATCTCTAAGCCCAAACCTATACAAGTGGTGGCAAAACATGTCATGGCCCGTCACTGCTTGTGATAGAAAATGATTTGTTGGGAAGTGACTCGGGATATTTTTAACGTTGGGGACCCATTGGTATGCCTGAGTGCTTGGACCCTGCTTAACCCATTCTTTTTGCCACCTGTCTAGAGTGCCTGCAAATAATTGTCTTTTAATGAAATGATTTGTCATCGGGATCGTAAGTTTTTCTCCTTGCTCTGCTGCGGTTTTTGCGAAATCGTCAGCTATTTCGGGTCCCGGATTGCCTGGATGACCCTTTATGTGTGCCAGTTGGATTATTCCCTTCCCCTTATTGCTTTCCATTAGTTTTTTACTTCAGAAATCATAGGATTTTCATTATACGGATTGCTGATGGCCTGTAATGTTGAAAGACTGTCTTATCTTTTTTACCTTTTTACATTCCTTGGAACTGATATACTCTATTACCTTGCTTAGTGCTACCGCTTCGGCCTGAAAGTTGTCCCAAAATATCGGTAAACTATACTGACAAAAATCTAGGATACTCAGATTATCATTCATAGCCACAAAACCCGCACCTAATTTGTAATTTGATTTCGACCCATACGCGAAAATGTGAAATTGATAGTCTTCTTCCCCTGATAGTTCCCTATTGTAGGGGAAAGCTAATAACTTTGCTGGGTGCTTTTCCCACTTACCTATTTATTATATTATTTCAATGAAATTGCACACCTTCCCTTGCAAAAGGTTTATCTTCTGTCACAATCTTGTACATTTCGACCTCCTTCTCAATCGTAAGATGGATTGGCAAGATATTACTTACTATATCCAAAGCTATATTAGGCGTTGTTCTGTAGGCTTTCGCTATTTCTAGTAGAGCTACTCTCTGTATCGACCTCAATTTCCGGTTAAAGTGCCTTTTCGCAGAATACCAGAAGGGTGCTGCATATACAATTATCCTGTCAGTAGCTCTTAAGTATATTATTCGTAAATTTCGACTTGTCATTCCTTTTTTTCTAGAAGTGAATTTCGATAAATTTTCCGCCAGCAGAGTAACTTTGTCTTTGATATAATTTAAATGGCTCATAAAGCTTAGTCGACTATCTATGATGACTCGTAATATCTTTATCTCTTTCTCTACCTTAATATTGTTACCCTGCAGCTTAAAAATTGGTAGTGTCTTGTCGTATTCGTGCCCAATGACTATTGCTTTACATTTGTCTATACTAAAGTGTAAATTGTTCGTGCTCGCCCAATTTACAACTTTCTCTAAGGCTGCGTTTGCTGCTGTTTCAATTCTAATCCTTAATTTCCCTTTACCTACTACCGTGATATCATCGAAAACTGCATGTATATGGCAACCAAGCCCAAATTTCTCACTCAGCAGGTCTTGAATCATGAAGTTCCTAAACATGGGACTCAATGGTGATCCCTGAGGTGACCCGATGGGTAATTTTAATTCGAGTTTCTTAAAGCCGGTGTCGTATATTATAGTTCCGTTTGTTAAAACACTTCCGGCAATCCAAACTAGCTTCTCGTTAAAACCTATTTTCTTACAAACTGCTAACACATGATCAGCTCTGGAGTTAGATGCATTCTTTATGTCTAAAGGTATTATTACCGTCATTTCCGCATCTAATTTTGCTTGATTATTTCGTTTTTTAATTTCTCTCAGGGCTTCTGTCGTCGACATTATATGTATAAAGCCAAACAGGGTTTTGGAGAAGTGATTATTTTTGTAAAGAAAATAATACATCCTGGATTTCACCATTTTTCAAACGCCTTACCTACTACTGAATTTATTGCAATTGGTCTATGCCGTTCATATTCATATGTTGAGTTGTTTTGTTTTAGGGTAAAGATCACTCTGGATCTCTTCCATTGTTCTGGAAAGTATCGAACCCAATAACATCCTGAGTATACCCGATGAAGACAATCCTTAATTACCTAATATATACCTTCTAAAAAGTCCGTACTTATACAATCTGGTCCAACTGCTATATCTTTCCTCAAGGCCCGTATAGTATACCTAATTTCCTCTTCTGTTATGCTGTCATTCGTATTCTCAATATGTCCTACTGCGCTAGTAATATTATCCATCTCCTCTGATTGCTCCTTTAAATTATAGAAATTCCTTACTAATTCTTCAACCGTTTCTTCGACTGATTGTGTCCGTTCTACATTCGTCTTAGGTATGCTCGGCAATACCACCTTTTTCTTAGTCTGGTTCCTAGCTATTTTATTGGGCAATTGAATCAATTTGATGTTATGTGGGCACAAATTTCATCCCAACTTTCCCGTTTTTACTCTTTCAGATGTCCATCGTACTGCATGCGAGCTTCATATCTCCTTTATACTTTGCTCTGTGTATGTTATCTGATCTCTGATTTCGCCTCCTGAGTGCCTTAACCCGTTTACGCTCAACTTCAAGTTCATCATTCCACCAACGCTTTGGCTCTATCCTTGGCAACGTTTTTCGAGTATTTGTGAACTAGACCTTCGAATTTTATATAAGTCATCAACTAAATATTTTACATCGTCTGCTGACTTTGGCTCTTCTGCTTCCTTATACCAAGGGTCATCCTTTAGATAGCGTAGGATCTTCAGTTTCCCTTTTTTTGTTAATCTGCGTTCTTTCTGTTTTCTGTTTTAAAAATAGTTATCATGATGTACTTGTGATCGCTATTGTTGTGCTTTTCTAACAACTCCCTTCTGTTTATTTCTGTCGTTAACTCTATGGGTACCAACGAAAGGTCAATCCAACCCTTCCTGTTTACCGTTTCATATGTAGGGATTGACCCCGGATATATTAGAATATTTAAACTATTCGCGCTGATAAAACTACCCACTTCATCGCCCCTTATATCTGCTATTGACCCTCGCTATAAAGGATTTTTTGCATTAGAGTCCCCTGTAATTAAAAAGTGTTTACCTTTAACAGTATGCAGCATATTCTCGATTTTAACCATTATTGGATTAAGATCATCCTTTCGTGTGCAATATGCATTTATAACAATTATTTCTTCATGTCCTTATTGTATTCCTGTAAATACTATTTCGCTCTTAACTAAAATGGGAAAAACTAGGATATCTTCTGAACGAACAATTGCCACTTTTGAGCTAAATGCACTTGCCACTATACGCGTTTTAATTTTCAAAGCCTATTATTTTTTCGTTGTACATGATATGGTTATCATGATATCAATCATGTTCTCTCCTTAGAAAGTATTAAGGGATTCATTCACCTGGAAACACCTTGCCAGGTTAACCTGTACAAACTTTAACTCTGTCTGAGATACCTCGAATTTTTTATTTGAATTTGTTCTCGTTACCCGAGTTACTTATCTCTGTTGACCCTTTCTTTTCCCCCTCAAGATGGTCCTTTCTCACACCATTTTCTTATTTAACTAGATGCCTTTGACCAACTAGACTTCCGGCAGTTAGTCGTAGTTGGTTCTCTCCAGCGTATTATCTTGAAATCGTTTGAAAAACGGACATCTCGCGTCCATCATTGAGTGCCCTACATCTCGTACATCCCGCCCGACCTTGCGGTTGTACAGCACACACTCTTGACAGAAGAGCTCTGATGCCGGACATTCCGTGTGATGATGTTGCCCTATGCAGCCTGTGCATGTCGAGTTTCTTCGTTTGCACGCCACCGAGGGGTGCCCAAACCTGGCGCAGTCGTCACACCTTGGGACATACAAGTTTTCGTTTGCCCTGAACATTGTCCATCCAATCGTAACACGTCCTTGCCCCATGATTTTTCGGATTGCTGGACCTGTGAGTTGAGCATTTACTGTTACTTCACTCCTCCTTGATGATTGTATCTTCCGTTTTATTATTATCTGCTCTTCCCCCGTGTTTGTTTGTTTCGCAAGTTCCTTCCGGATTTCTGCTTCCTGCGTCTCATTCGGAACCACCGAAATGCAGATTTCTGGCTGTCTTCGTCGTGGTAATTCCGCTGCCAGTTTGGGTTTTAGGTCATCATGAGCGTCCAGTTTTGATTTGAGTTTTTCCAGTTCCTCTTTCTTATCGCCTAGCACCAAAACTCCTTGTATTGTTTTCCGCCGTGTCACGTTCTTCAACCCAAGCTGCGATGGTTCAAAGTTATTTTTTAGTTCTGCTTCTGCAACCTTTGCTGCGTCTTTTACCCCTGTGTCTTTGAGTTTGATGCGCAAAACACTTCGCTTCCTCCTTTCTCCTTCCTCCACAGGGTCAGGGTCGGAGTGACGTTTTGCTTTTCTGCTTTTTGTTACGTCTGCGAAAGTCCTCCGTGGAAAACTTTTTAGTGCTGCTAGTTCACCTTCCAAATCTGCCACACTGGCAATGAGGTTTATTGTTAGTCCCCTCATCTCTTGAATATCATCTGCCTATCTTCCGACTGCTCTTTCGTCTTCAGTTAATCGAGTTACGTTTATTGGGCTTCTGAGAACTCTTGCGTCAACTTCTTTTACCTTCCTCTGCAGTCTAGCTTTGAAGGTTTCCTCCTCCTCATTTTCAACCTGTTTTCGTGACTCATCCTCACATTCGTCCTTTCCGAGTTGCGGGAACTCCTCCTCATTCTGTGTTGTGGGATCCTTATTTTCCTTCATTTTCTTCTGCCTTACCTGCTTTCATCCGGGTCCCTTTTCATTTTCTTTTTGTGCTCCAAACTGAAGTCCCTCCTTCTCCTTCCTGCCTACTGTTCTGCTTTGGGCTCGTTACACACTACCTGCTGTGACTTACTCATAATGTCCAGAATGTCCTTCCTATTTCCAGTTGAGTTCATCACGAAGTGGGTATTTTCTGCTAGATCTGCTTCTGTCCGGCTCAAAAAGTGGTTATAGATTTCCGTGACCCACTTAGTTGCTGAGAGTTTCGTATTTTATTACTCGTCTGGATTTCCAAGTTTTAGGCTCCCATTGCAACAGCCCAATATGATTATTATTAGACAATAAGTAATATTGAATATCTCTGCTAATTACGACATAAATTCCTATCACTCTCATGCTTTTCTGTGTGTTAGAAACGTATCCTAACAATGCCGAAGGCAAAACTCCGCTCTCTTCTTTTTTTACATTTGTGGGTGCAGTCCATGTTGCACCAACAATTACTTCCACACACAGTGTCACCCGAAGACTCACCCTACCAAATTTTCGTTAAATTCACTATTACACACACATAATTTGCGCTCCCTTATGCTAGAAAATTTACTGAACCCCGTGTTATACTTCGTTTCTGAAGAAGCAACCTAACTATTTCTTAATTTAAAGTTTAATTTGACTTTTTTTCCAATTAAGCCAAGCTCTCGCTTCGAAAGTTTGTCTCGTGTTTTCGATATGAAAACTCCATTTTACGAACTGCAAACGCCTCCCCCATAGTCCATAACCGTTTATGGACTATTGATGCTGTTATTTACCGTCTTTACATGCTTAATAAATTCGTAACATAGTAAAATATACGAGCTCACCGATGGCTTCCCTCCCGGGCCGGTTGATGACGATGATCCCTGCAATTATAGACAGAAAATTTCCCTTAGGATGTAAATGACTAGTCATGTGCTGCGCACATGACAGAATCTGGTGAATGTTTTAAATGTTTGCAACAGCCATACACCATACAGCCATAGTGGCAGTTGTTGTGCGTCCTTAATGCAGTACCGTTGTAGGCCTCCTGCGCTGGAGTCTTGGCGACATGCAGCGCCCCTAGCGGTCGAGACGACCCTCACCGCCCTCCATGTGTTTTCAATTACAAGCCAGAGTGAAAGTTGGTTGTACTTAGTTTAATCGCTTTGTGGCGCCTTTAAATGACTGCATACTGTATGAAATAGCCCTTAAAGTAGTTTCAGAGGTTAAAATAACATCCGCTAAAACAAGCTGATTTATTGGCTTTCTTTTGAACGCGCTGTCACGGATCGCGGCGTTGGACAGTGTCGACAGGTGGGGTGGTCTAACTTCCTGACGACCATTACCGTTCTTTTTTCTTGCGTGCAGTCGACAAAGGGAAGTTCACGAGTAGCATAAACACGGAAGCTGCAATAGGTTGCTTCAGCGGGAGCGTGCAAGTGAACGGAAGAATTGCGCAGCCGACTCAGCTGACACTTCTGGCCGGGCACCGCCTTGAAAACGAGTGAAAATTTTGTTTTGTATTTTCGCAATATAAATGATTCGTTTTCCGCCGCACGATTTACGAACGGCAGGGTACAGGTATACTAGCGAGAAGGTGAGGCAATAGCGTAAAATAAACAAATTAAGCGATATTAAAGGACGCAAAACAACCACCAAATCGCCCGCTCGCTGCCTGCAAAGATGTGTACTTCTATAGTTGCATAACATTACAGCCGCATACACGGCGCGCGGCCCTGAATATTTACATACGATCATCACTGACTCTGTTGGTTGAACGCCGACACCCCAGTTTTGTCCTCAAATGTAGTTAGGGCAGAGAGGCAAGAACAGAGAATTGGTCGCTTCCAGTTGAATTGTCCCCCGTCTTCACACTTCACCAGATTATTGTCAAAGATTATTGGCAATTCGCTATTTCTTCCTCTGTTTTTTTGCGTTCAATGCCCCCCTCGCCCGCCCACCCTATTTGCTGTCTAGCCCTCCGCCGTGTCGGCTGCGTGCAACTCGGCCCTACAATTCAAAACGTTGCTGACCATCATTCTAGCCTATTAAGTGTGAACTGGTAATATATAATGCAAGAGCGTAATTAAGTAAAGTGATAGCAAACAAGGAAAGCGAGCGGCCTCTCAGTTCACCCGACCACCATGTTTTATCGCCACTAATTTCGGAATCGTAAAACAGCTTTCACGCTTCTGACGCTCGCTGCATTTTGTCACTAGACACGCAACAAAACGGCAAGCTCACGCTGCACCATGTATTCGTAACGGCGACGCAAACGAGCACTGTTTAATAAAAGTGCGCGTATACTGCGTTGGTACGCTAAAGAGAGGCGCACCGCAGCCGGCGAGCCAGCGGTTCGCCGGACTCGCTGGCTTTTTAAAGCGCGGTCATCGCCGATTACGACCCTCTTATTTTTTGATCAGCTGTTGTTGAAAAGTCCTTGTCACCTAGAGTATTAGTTTAAACTAGAAGTTTCACTTCAAATGGTCAGTGAACCTGCGATTGGGAGAGCGCCGTCACCGTCCCGGCACTTTCGTCGGCGCTATAAACGTATTTAGCGCTGCAAAGCTTTTTCCCCTAATGCCAAGTTCATCGCCGGAAGAGACCGGATACGTCGTGGATGGGCTGGTGACCATGTCGCAAAACAATCGGGAACATCGAGCGCATTTTGCTTCTGTCAACACGCGATCCTTTGGGACCCGCGCAGCTTTGTACTACCCGGAAGTACTGCCCGGAAACCGCTTGCGCAGTGCCCCCTGGGCAGTGCAGGAGGCCTATAGGAAGACTCGCTGCTCGGAGTTCGGTAAGTTAGAAGCGCATGGCAGTCAATGAGGCCTACTAAAATATGCCGAAACAGCGAAGCCGTGGTTCTCTTTTCGCGACGTGAATGTCAAAGGGCGCTAGCGCGAGAACAGCAGCGCCATCGCCGCGCAAATCCTACGATTAACGCTAAGAAATCCGCAACTGAGCGCCAGCTGTGGGAGCCTCCCTTCACCCGCGGTAGGGGGAGGAGCATGCTTCTGTTAGGGTGCCTGGATGTTCCTCCTCGCCCGCCCCTCCGTGAAGGGTGGAGACATTCTTTGCAGGGTCCCTCGCCGCCTCGACCACCTGACGTTCAGGAACGGTGGACGAGCACTACTGCGCATGCGCCAACTAGACATCAAAAAACAAAGAAAGCGACTTTTTTTTTTTTGCCGGATGTGACGTCATGATTTAAGAAAAATGGCAGCTGTTGCGCGGTCATCTCGCTGCGCTTTTCTCGTCGTGATTTTTGCCTGCCGTTGCAGCGGTGCATAGGTGTTTGGCTTACGATTGTGATGACGGTGCTCTCGAAGAACTTCTGGAGAGCACTTACGGTGGTGTGCAGCGTGTGATCGGGACGCTGAGTGTGTGCGACTGCCTAATTTTCGCGTAGTACGTTGCGACGGTGACCACGGGCGCTCTGCATCAGCTCTGCCGCCTCGATTTACGACAGTGATGAGTGCGTTCCCGTCGAACTTCTGCACCATGTTTTATTAGAGCGCCGTGTTGAGGCCGCTGGGCGCTTCGCCGCCTACGTGCCGTGGCGAGAGGCAGCAACGCCGGTCAGACGAGAGCACTGGGATAGCGCATGACCACTCCCATCGTAACCAAGCTAGCCACTGCAAACGTAGACCACTTCTACGTAGACCACAGGGCTGTGCTTTTGTCCGAGTACAACGGAGTTAACCTGTGCGAAGGTATAATTGTGTGTTCGGCGTCGTGAGGCAGGCAGGTAATGTTCACCATTGCGAAGGTGTAGTAACTACCATAATCTGTCTGCTAATCACTTTGTTGGTCTGAAACCTTAAAGGGGCACTGACACAAAAATTTTGCATCTTGTTTTTTTTGTTGCGATAAGTAGCTAGTGACCTACTTATAGCCTGTAGAAACCTCATTTGCTTCAGCGTGCGACGGTTGTTTAATTAGAGGCATTTTCAATGCGGCCAGTCGCAGTTTCGGTTTCAGCGAGTGCCGCGAAACGATGGATTTTGTGGATTTTGTGTGAACAAAGCTGACCACGTGACCGTCGGAGGGATATCACAGTTACAGAGCACAGCCGCCGTAGCACTGTCGAATCCGCATCGACGGCAGTTTCTGCGAATGCCCCCCCCCCCCCCCCCCCCCCGTACTGATCTCGTGAGGCGCCTAATTAAAAAGCGACCGTGGATGTGACGCAGGCGCTGCGAGTGCAAATGCTACCGCGGCTAACGAACGACGCGCGACGCTCGAGACGGTGGGTGGCTAGGGTGCCTCGATGCGCGCCCGCTCCGCTAAGGGTGAGGACAACCGCGTCGTCTGCTAGCGCGACCGCCATTTTCTTGCATCCGCTAGGCGCGGGGCACGCGTTTGCTGCGTGACGCGCCTTGATAGTGCTGGTCTCGCTAACAGTGTGGGCTTGATTTGGCTTTACTTTTGTTATACATTCTTTTTCTGGGGTAGATGAACAGAAGAGTAAGGTTTTGGTGAAGGATTCTCTATTTTGAGGTGATTAGCGAAGGTATGGTGAATGCCTTTCTTTTTTACGATAGGTGACATGGCGGGAATCTTCTCGCCGTCGTGCCGTACCGGCGCCGTGAACTTGCTGTCGTTGCGTTTACATATAAACATAGCAGAAAGTAGGCGGAGTACACGAAGGAAGGGAATTAACTGCTGCATATTCAAGTGCGAATGTACGGCACGCTTACAGCCACTGAAACTGTTATTCGGTACTTACATATATAGGATTGCCTGGCGGCAAAGTGTGTCATGCATGCACTGTGCAATCTGAACGTGATTGATTGATTGGTGAGGTTTAAAGCGCCTACGCTACATAGGCGATGAGGCGCCGTAGTGGAGGGCTACGGATTAATTTTGACCACCTAGGAATCTTTAACATGCGCCGAAATCTCGAACAAACGGGCGATTTGTATTTTCGTCTCCATCAGAAAAGCAGCCGCCGCGGCCGAGAATCGAACCAGCGTCCTTGGGCTGCAATCTAAACATAAAGGCTTACACGGATGTAGAAATAATCATTTAATACCTTGAAGCAAAAATACACTATGTACAAAGTGATGAACGACATCCTCCACTGCTGATACATAATACATTATGTACAAAATGATACAAACAGACTTCACTGCAGTTATAATACGGGTAATGATAATTACACTCGAATGCTTTAGAACTTTCTTTTTGAGGTTTTGAATTGCGTTATTAGCATGTGTGTGATGTTCTTGAAGTACGGTGTATCTTCTTTCCAGGTCTGCCAACTGCTTTTTCAACTCAGCACAATCCCTTTGTGTCTCACTAGCTGTGAGAGTTTCATTTGTCGAGTTTGGAATTCCGACATTCAAAGCTTCGACACCTGGGCTGTTGAGTTGGAGGTTTTCCGATGACGTCTCTTGTGATACCGTCTCTTGTGATACCGATGACGTCTCTTGTGAGTTGACTCGGGGAGGATTTCCGCTGTCTGATGATGCATGAAGTTCTTCAGCGGGGTTGTCCACCTCTTCATTGTTGGATGTGGGCTCAGGCTGCGTTCTGTCTCCGGGTGGCTTTCGCTGCTTTGGACCGATTTCTTAAGTAATGTACGTACTTCTACGAACACACGCAGTGAATGAAATGGTAAATGCCGACCTCTGATTGGGAAAGGCGTTGGCACAGCATTTGGCTTCAGCTCCTTCCATCTGCACGGTTTTGTTCAAAACAGGTTCTTTCAAAGTGAGCCTGCACGATAAATTGTCAATATAGGTGCCCTTTTCTCCCGAGAAATAAGAATAAATGACGCGAAATCAAGCAAATCGAACAAACCGGCATCCACACGTATCGGCTCACATCCGCACATGATTCACAAAATAGAGGTGTAATTGACACATTTCTTTTCACCTGCATGCGCTACTTTTATGGCATGATAAGCGACAATAAATTTCTTAAATATTATAATTTTTGCGCACAACAAGATTTATAACAGACCTTAAGTTGAGACAACACGGAGAAACACGAGCATAACGCGTCGCATGCAGTTTTGCGCTTTGGGATATATCATTCACACTGCCAAAAAATGGGCTTTTGGTGAAGTAAGCGTGATGCGCCGGGGTGACGCTTCGGGACTGAGAAAGGTCGCACACCTTTTTACAACGAGCGCCTTATTTCGTGATACAAAGTGAAATGACTGAAGATGCAAAGCGCCACACGTTTTATATCGCCCCTCCCCCCCCCCCCCCCCCGCTTTAAGAGGCCACGTCCGTTTGCATCAATCAAAATATAAAAAGGCCGCAAAAGCATGATTAAACCTCCAACACAAACACGTAAAACCGTGCGTCTGGTATCAAGAAGCAGCCACACAGACAAGCTTACAATAGCCACAAATGGATTTGGCACTGCTGAGAAGCCAGGTACTTGCACTGCATATGCAGGAGTGCTTCGTCGGCTGCAACTTGTCCCGCTTGATCTTCACCGTCCACAGAAGCCGCCTTTTTGGGTCTCTAGGAAACGAAACATGCTCCAGAGATTTTTAGCGCTGCTGGAGCACAAGGGAACGCAGCAACCAGGCATTCTGCAAAGAGATTTTGTGAAGAGCGCCGCTTTTCGCGCGCCTAGCACGGGAGTCGGCGGGGGCGGGTTGCAAGAAAATGGCGGCGGCGCCTCCCGAGAACCGGTCTTGGCGGCGGCGACCCCTTCAAAGAGTGGCGCCACCCTCCGCGGAGCGGGCGCGCATCGAGGCACCCTATGGGTGGCAAGACGCGCGCTGGGAGCAGCCGGCCGGTCTGCCTACAGGTCCGCCTACAGATGTGTTCGGCTTAGCACTGCGGCGGATATTCGAGTGCCGCTCTCGTAAGCGGTGCAGATGACAATTGTTAATGCAACCCGCCATGGCATCATTAACTCCTTTCTCATTTAAGCCACCATGGTCGGGACTTGGGGACAATTTCGTGCAGCGGTAACAAGCTACCTGCGCCGGCGTGGGCCACTTCGCGGCCGTGGCCGCCGCCTGCACAGCGACCGTGCGGCTTGCTCAGTGGGCTTTTCGTGCCTCCGGAGCGTTTCCGCATCCAATGGTAATAAACAGTAATAGAAACAGAGTGCCTGGAATCGCTGTAGAACTTTGGTCGCGGCCAGCTGCCCGATGAGCTGACGAAATCACGGCGCCTCCGCCGCCAACGATCGGGTCGTTCGTTCTCGAGAGCAGAAGCTCCGCCCCCGGCCCTCCGATTGGAGCGGCGAGCCGGCAGTGCGGAAGCGGCAAACACAAACTCGTGACGTGTTTGGATGTTGTTTATTTACACTTGCGCGGGTGGATCTGCTGGCCGCTCGGTTGCGTTTCGCACACTTCAAAATTGATTTTAAATATGTTCTAGGCTGTATTCACCGCTGATATTTTGCAGATGATGTATATGTGTTCCCACCAATCTATCTCCGAAGTTATCTCGCCTTCAAAATTTTGTGTCAGTGCCCCTTTAAGCCAGCTGATAATAGGACATGCAGCCCGGTGGGAGGTAGGGCTGCGCACAGGACAAAGGTTTTTTTTGTTGTTACCAGCTGTAGGAACCAAGCCTTAATAATACACATCCAGGCCTCAAGTAGTGAATGAGAAAATATTAACTAGTTGCACTTAGCCCTGGTGCCAAGCATTTTTTTTTTTTTCGTGGGCCCTCTCAAGTTACCGTTTTTAAAATTATCGCTTCTAAGGCACGTTCAAGCTGGTATAATGCCATGCATTCAACAGATGCTGGACAGTTCACCCAATATGTCCTTGATGTGTGCTGTCACATGCTGAAGAACAATATTGTACTTCAGTTGGTACTTTTAGGAACAGATCTTATGATGTGCAATGCTTTCAAGTTCATTTCTTCCGTGTTTAGCGTGACTGGGGACTTGTCTGCAGCAATCTTACCGCAAATAAGGTATTGCTTGTCGAACAGCACAAAAGTACCACTACAACTTAAAACTGAAATTAGTCAGGGATGAGGTTTTGCTTGTCAGTTTTCTCTCTCTAGAAGTGTGGCAATGGCAGCTGAGCAGTGGCGTTGCTCGGTAAACTTGCACCCGGGGCCCAGAAAATTTGCTCCCCCTCACATATACAAAACAATTATTAATAATAAAACTAGTGTTATTGTTATTATTGATAATATTAATGTCTTCTATTGTTAGCGTATGAAGGCTGGTTCACACCTGGGACTGGAGTTACCAAAAGCGATTTCTGTCACTCTTGTCACTTGGCATTGCCCTCATCGCGCGACAAGAGCGATTGGTCTCGACAAATTTTGTGTCTTTCATTTAAATACCAATGTAAACAAAACTTTTTACAGCTACTGAATGCATGGGCTTCGAAACGTCAATGCAAGCATGCATAATATGCGATGCGAAATGAAGCCACAGGATACTTGATCTGTAGTTATTTATAATGAACTGGCAATATATTAGAAAAGTAAGCAGCAAGATAAGAAGCCGTGTGTTATTTAGGCAATAATAGCTACACGAGCTTGGTTTAGAGATCCCCAGACGACGACTCTAGTGCAGATCTTGATACACAACACCGACCTTTTCAGTGAATTAGGCATCGATAAAAATCCTAACAGTAAGGAGCATCATGGTGTGTCACTCGTGAGCATGAAAACACCATTAGCAGCCAAGAAAGGAGTGGCCAAGAGCTACTTGCGGCAGCACAGGGTGTAATGCGCCAAACCAAAGTAGGGTAGGGGAAAAGTGAAGGCTGATATGCGGCAGTGTGAGAGTACCACATCTACAGTCGATACCAAGCGAATGGATGCCTGCAAGAGCAATGGAGGTGTGAGAGAGTCTCGGGCCTTGTCAGAAAACGACACTATAAGGTGGTCGCCACAGGCGTTCGGAAAGCTTTGCAGCCCGCTGTGACGACTAAATCATGCAGACGTCCCGCGGGCCTGGAGGAGGGTGGCCAGCAATGATAGGGCTGTTTAAAGGCAACACATGCAAGGCAAATAGTCACTTCATTCGCATCAATTTTCCTGTGTCTAGGAACACACCTTGAACAAATTATGCTTGAAGGACCACAGGCGGAGCCTGGTGAAAGAAGGCTGGGGGAGAAATAGAAGTTGTCCCAGCAAATAACAACAGCCGGACTTAAAGAAAAGCTATTTTCAAGTCTTGTGCAGGAAAAGTGGTATAAAATGTGAAAGAAACGGCCGCCCCATAAATTCGGGAAAACCGCCTGCGCCTGCCCGTTTGTCACTAAAGGCAGCCTCTGTGGCAGCATGCAACTGCTGGAAATTTCTCTAAGTGAGAATTTCAGTACGTTTGAAATAGATACATTGTCGGGTCTCTTTATTTCTATGGTTATGTGATTACTGAGAATGGAAGCAGATAGAAAGGGAACATTTAGCGTTGAAAGAGACGACTGGCCGTACACGAGTCGTCTAAGCGGCCAGTGCACGGCTATACTGGCTATAAAAAGTTGTGTGGATGTTTGTCTGCGACAATGTTGTCGTTTCCTTTCGTACGTTGTAAAAAGATTCCACCACACATTTGCAAATAAGTTCATTGACATTGGCGTCTTGGGAAAACGAACACAGTATAAAGTATAAAATGTGAGGTTCGGGCTTACAAGTGAAGCAGCCACCAGCCAATGGAGGAAATCTGAATCGAAGGAGGTTACAAAGCGATAAAGAAAGAACTCTTGAGTAAAATATCAGATTCGTACGGGCCCGAGTGTATCAGCGCCACACGCTGGCTCACAACCGTTCGGTCGCGCCTATCCCGATGGGGATAGGTGACGACGATTTCATTGACGTCGTCGTACAGTCAACTAGTCCAAGACAGATCCTAGATGAAACAACCTTTTCCCAGTAGCTGAGGAAATATCGCCCTCTCCAACCAAAAGTAATAACCAAGAACAAGACGTTTGGGACCCATCTCGATTCCCTCTTCCTTCAGGGGTGACTGGGGTCGCGTTGTAGCGCCGGTCACTCACAAAGCGCCTCGCTGTGGAGCGCCGTGCCCGCATGTACACAAGTGGGAAAGTTTGGAGGGAAGGATTTATGTTCTTTGCATCTTTTCCTCCAGTTGGTCACGCTTCTGGAGCGTTTCACCGAAGTCTCTTTTGTGGTCTGATGTTTTGCAGCGGACGTCGTCGTTGTGCTGCCTGAGTCGTTCCAGTAGATTTTTCCTCCCCAATGCATGGGGAGGGGCACTCAGCTCAAAAATCTTGCATACGACACCGGGCGTCCTGTCCTTTGCCGCACAGTCTTCAACATTTTTTTTCTAGTAATGTACACAAAGCACTCGGCAGAATGCTTTCACTAACACAGAAACTGCCCCTCACTCCCACCTCAATTATCGTGGGGTCTCCCGACCATATTCCGGGATGGGAGCACTCAGCGGATCGAGTGCCTAATGATAGAAATCGGGTGACGTAGCTGGTGTTTATCTTTTTGTTATGCACTTAATTTCGTTGTCCTGTCCTTTTTTTTTCTCACCCTCCACCTTGAAAGATGAACCTACCAGAGCAAAATATTTAGGTCATCCGCTTAAACTATTTCTTCACTTAAAACTCCTTGGGACAGCCACACGAAAGCCATGATAAAATGGAAAGAAGATGAACACACGGCTATCCGGTTTATTTATGTTTACAACGCAGATACTCATTTATATTGCTCTTAACTTACAGGGGAATGAAATAAAAAAACGTAGATTGACCTGATTAAAAGTTAGGTAAATAAAATAAATGCCTACATAACTGTTCTATTTCTTGCATAATTTGTTCGACAAGCTACTCGTCCGTTGTTCTATTAGTTTAATTACACGGGGCCGCATGGGATACGCCCCTTCCATATAATGCCATCTTCGTACAATTGCCATGTGCTGGCTGTGTCGCTTGGCACGATGAAGGAAAGTCAACGACATAAAAAATATGAGCTATCAACACCCGATATCAGATCCTTCGCAATTGCTTAAATCGCGAATTGGTTGGTTAGTGCAAGCACTGAAGGAATCGGGTGCAACCAAGGGGAAGTCGCGACAACCCATTTGTCTCACCTAATGTTGGACACCTGAGCTCCCACCTCCTCTTGAAAGCCCCCACCCCTTGAGCCCCCACCTCCTGACCTCCTCTCCCACTTGCGCCCCTCCTCCCAACACAGGCTTAATTTGTACAGTTAGCTCCCCCCATTGCATGTTTCACACTTACTTTCATTTCGTTTTAATTATCAGTCCCCGCTTCCTCAAGATTCAGTCTTCCCCATATTTATTTTTTCAGGTCATTTTCACCTTGGTTTCCTTCTGAAAATATGACAACCGGACCAGGGTACACGGTCTCCCACGCGTCACTGCGAAGACTACAGAAAATGCTAAACATTCACCATGACCCTTACACAACATCTCATGTGCGTAAAAAAAGCCACATAAATAACCGCCGAGGACACATGACCAAAGTCTCGTAGGCTTGGATGCCTCCCCCTTCACTCCTCCCCCCTACTGATCTCGTCTGCCGCCCCAACAGTGGTCCTGGACGTAATGAAGGGGCTTTGTTAGGCCCCTGTCGTCCCATCGAAAAACAAGCTCGCTCGCTACACCCCTCCGAGCGTCGCAGTCGTATACCGACGCACCCCCTCTCCAGAAATCGTTCCTTGTTCGCCTCCGCTCACCCTGCAGCCAATCAACTCCTCAAGCCGCACCCATCCTCGACTACCGCGACATTCCTGGATGCCAAAATTCTCCTCGCTTTCTTCCATTGTACCAGGAAACAAATTTGAATAGACTGGTGGGGACGTAACTTGAACAGGCCAAAGCTGTGGTCTCGTTACAGTTGTCTTCCAGTTTTCGACGTCAGCATTACACATTGTAGGGGCCCAAGTGGCACCCCCCCCCCTTTATCGAGGGGCTGGTACCCGGGGCCCAGGGACCCCCGGCCCCCCTTAGCGACGCCACTGCAGCTGAGTGTTTTTTGTCACTACAAATGACAACTTACCTTTTGTATATATATTTAAAGGTGTGATTACTAACTTGGCATCTGTGAATTGAATACAAGTTAAACTTAGCTGTGAATTCAATAAAATATTTTTGAATAGGAATAGTAACAGCTGGCTGCGAATTGAATATTTTCAAACCACACTATCTTTGTTTTGGCGTTTCTAGAGTGTATAAAACATAACTACACCAAAAAAGACAGCTTAGGCAGTCAGAACTAGACACATCTCTGTTCAGGCACTTGCGCTTGACATACAAAAAAATTAGTGTAGCAGAGAAAATAAAACATAGACATGCAAACCAGTGCAACAAGAATTCTGCATACATTGCCATAAAGAAATATGGGTTCCTCAAAATACTGTGAACACAGTAAGCATATTAGGTATATTTAATATGATAGGCAGCAGTCCCCCCACTCTCCTCAATGATTGAAAGGAGGCTGGGCTTGCTAGTTGCCGGTGGGACCTCACCAACAAACCAGCAATAACGTTTTATTTCTCACTTCTGCTATTATATTTATAGGAAACCTATTTAGATGATAAATTTTGCTTTCGTAGTGTTGCACTTAACCTAACATACACCACAGTTAGCGAACACTAGCTTGGTGCAAGGTTTCTGCATCAGGCTTTTGGCACGGCTTCAGTGTCATGCAGAAAAACCAACCCGCAAGGTCTTACCATGTAGTGAAGCTTGAAAGTTTGCACGTCTTCAGATAGAGCAAACATTCGTTCCTCTACTATTTGTAAATTTCAAATATTTGAAATAGAGCTGCAAATCGAATATCAAAAAGTACTCGCACAGTATTCTAAGTTGCGAATGTTCACACACCTTCAAATATACTGCCTGGTCACTTCAGTGTAAGTGTACAATAAGTTTATACAAATAATTTCATGAATGAAAGTTAAAAATGCCATAAGGTGTTCATTATGCAAGTTTGATGCATTTATTTGAAATCACTGATAAGCATTGGGTGCAGTTGATTGGATGGTTAACCTCTCTGTCTTCCCTGTACTATCTCCTACATCCCCTCAAACTCAACGGGCATGGCTTCATTTCTCCTACTCCCTTCTTTAGACACTGCTATGCTTTCCTTTCTTTCTCCACCGGATTTGACCTCCCTCGAAGAATACGCCATTGCTCTTGCAATAGAGCACGCTACTCTAATGTTCCTACCACCATGCCAGTATATATCTTCTCCGACTGTCAGACAGCCCTTCGTAATTTCGCTAACCATGAGACCCACCCACACACCACTGATTTCGTCACTCCGAGACTTGAATCGAATCCTCGGCCACGCTTCATACTGGTTTGGGTTCCTGGCATGTGCGGAAACGCCTTAGAAGACGCGCTCACCCGAGTACCTTTCCCGGGTTCGCCCATGTCCTGGCCAACCTTGTACCACCCGCCAACGGTTCGTACTCAACACCGCGCTTCCCGCCATTACCAATTACACGCCCAACGCCTATCACGCACCCTGTACCCACCCCCCAGTTCCCGTCTAACTCATGAGGCTGTGTGCCTCATTCGACAGGCTCAAACCTCTTCACTCCCCTCCCATCACATTCTTCACCGCATCTATCAGTGCCCTGGCCATCCTTCCTGCCCCAGGTGTTCTTCCTACCCATCCATCCCTCATTCTAATCGGGACTTCACCCCACCATCTCTTACCCAATCCCTCACTTTCATCACTTCCTGGGAGCTCTGGCTGTCTTCCCCGCCGACAGTGAACATCCAGGCTGCCCAGGAAGCTCTCTACAAACACGTGCACCGGATCCGCACAGGCATTCAGGAGTACTACGTGGATCTGGTAAATTGAACTTTCAAATTAGGACCAGGCATTCAGGAGTACTACGTGGATCCGGTAAATTGAACTTTCAAATTAGGACCTGGACTTAGAAATAAGTGTTTGTTCTCTCTCCCTCTCTCTCCTTCCTTCCTTTACAGGGTGGGCATTCATAGGGGCTTGTGTTGGGTAATATGTTGTGTTGTAGTATGTGTGGGTTTGTAGACATCTGTACAACGGCTTTGGACTTAGAGGTTGGTGAGGAAATCTGGCAGGTCTTTTCTGCTTTTCTACGAATCCGTGGCTAGTAAATTTGAGGGCAGCAGTGCGTGCCGCCTCATTCCCTTGTAGAAAGGCGTGATGTCCAGATGAGGTAGATGATCACTAGCTTTTGTATCCGTGGTAGTGTATTTGAGGTGTGATGCATCCTTTTTGATAAAGGGACATGCTTACTGGGAGTCACGGTGGAATCTGTCATGGCTGTGCTTGCATCTGTTTTTTTGCAAAAGTGTGGAAGTGGTAGTGGTGAGTGTGGCGGGCATCAAGGGTTTCTTATGAGTGATTAACGGCAGACGTCCCAGGGTTTTGTGCTTAAATATGCATCAAAACAGTGAACTGAGTAAAGGTGGCTACGCAAGCTAGTTGAGACTTCATCGTGGAAATTTTGGTCAAATGTCAGGCATGATTCAAGGAAAGGATAGAGACAGGAATGAGCTTCATCAACGAAGCTTCATTTCCCTCTGAGAGTGATTACAAAGTAAACAAAACCCTCATATGACACTGGTTTAACACCACATGTAAAAAGCAATCACAGCTGCTGCACACTTCACACTAATTATTCAGTATTCTATAGTGCATCTGTCTCTTACATTTATCACATGGGCCTCAAAGATTTCTCATTCCTGTTTTGTGCCATACAACTTCAGCACTCTCGTCGTATCAAATTCTGGCATGCAGCCACCTGGCGTGCATTGAGTCTTGGAGTGGAGCACCAAGTTGGTTTCTGTTCCAGTCGTCAGCGATGCGGCATGCTCCCACCACCGCCTTGTCTGCCCTATCTACCATTAAGACACATTGAAATAGGAACAACAAAGCACGTGACTTTTAGTACATTCTGTGCATCATGGTGACGGGCTGTGTAGCCACAGGAGGAACAAAGTTACAAGAATTCGTGTCCAACAGTGTTATGGAAATTGCATTTGAGAATGTTAATTTGGCCCACTGCCGCATGTCGTGCGGGGTCCCGCTACGGTTATCAAACTTTGTCACTGTGTAGGATCAAGCAGAACACGACGAAGGCTGATAGCAGAAGCACAAACGGGCACCAAATATGGTGGTGGGCGAAATAAATAATTTCACAGACCGAACAGTGCCCTCTCGACACCCACATGCAAGTTGGTCGAACTGGAAGTACATAATACCTTAGATAAACTGCACGAAGCTTACCATCCTTCCCAAACCTCCCGCCTCAACCACCTACCAGACGAGACACCCTTGAACTCCTCGTATATCCAGCGCCCCAAGAACAGCTAAAAAGTGTGCCCCTCCACATCCGTCAACACATTTGTACAGCTCCCATTCCGCGATATACGCATCAATACGCTCGTCAGGAAAGCAACCCTCTGGAGATCAACGAAGCTAACGTGGATAATTACAAACTTTTCATTTCTGCGCGCCAAGAGTCCTCTGCAATGATTTAGTAAGAATATGCAGCAGGACCATGACCTCCTGAATATAATGTCCCGGAGAGATTACAAGACACGGGATTCGACGAACCAAAGCGACGCGCAGGAATCACCTTTGTAGGTCGCAATAGTCTTGTCTTGTTATTTCTTAGTCAACGACCGTGTGGTGAGCGACAAGAGTTTCGTGCGAACGATCGTTCGTGGCTGGCCGGTCGCAGTAGTCTTGTCTTGATATTTCTTAGTCAATGACCGTGTGGTGAGCGACAAGAGTTTCGCGGCTGGCCATGATAGCACCGCCGTTTGAAGTTGAAGGCATACGCGCACTCGCACGTCGGAGACGAAACGCCCAGCGGCCTCAACACGGTGCTCTAATGAAATGCAGCGCAGAAACTTGTCGCGAGCGCGCTCATCACTCTCGCAAATCGAGGCGGCACAACTGATGCAGAACGCCCGTGTTCACCGTCGTAACGCACTACGCGCAAATAAGGCGGCCGCACACACTCAGTGTCTCAATCACACGCTGCACGCCACCGTGAGTGCTCTCCAGAAGTTCTTCGAGAGCGCCCTTATCACAATCGCAAGCCGAACACTTATGCACCGCAGCAACAGCAGACAAAAATTACGGCGAGAAGATCGCAGCAAAGTAACCGTACAACAGCCGCCATTTTTTTTAAAGTATGACGTCACGTCCGGCAAAAAAAAAAGTCGCTTTCTTTGTTTTTTGATGTCTAGTTGGCGCATGCGCAGTAGGGCTCGTCTACCGTTCCTGAACGTCAGGTGCCTCGACCGGTTTTCGGAGCCACCGACCGCCATTACGTATCCCGCTACAGCGGCGGAACCCAGCGGCCGACGTGCTGTAACTGTCTGGCCGCGATTAGCGGCTCAAAATGCCTGGTTGCTGCGTGCCTCTGTGCACAAACCACTGCAGGAATGGTTGGCGAATGTTTCTGTGGTGGTATCTTGTGCAATATTTTTAATTGATCAAGTGAAGGTGCTGTACCAGACACGTACTTTTGGGATTTCATTGCATCATTTTGAGTATTATATGCTGTGGCTGCGTGTAGCAAACTGGGAGACTTTCTGTTGTAATCAGTTCCCCTTGAATTATATTTCATGACTTCTCGCTTTGTTTGGTTGTGTTTGTTTGTTTTTAACTTTTTACCAAATGAACCCCAATTCTTTTACTTTTAATTATGAATCGATTGGGAATCGATTTTTCTTTTTTCTGATAGTTTTCTCACAAGTTCCCCTCCTCCATTTTTGGAGGTAGGTCCACTAGAGCTGTGCACGGGCCCGGGCCGGGTAGCACGCAATATTTCGGGCCCGGGCCGTACTCGGGCTTGAACCAAAAATTTTGTCGGGCCGGGCCAGTCCGATCCGGCCCGGGCAGTTCCTGAGGCACAGCTATCCTGTGCAGCAAATTATAAATTGTTGGCAAGAGAAAGTTTTTTTGTTGATATTTCAGGTAAAGTGAAAACAAAAAAAAAGGAAGTGCTGATTCACTACCGCGCCGTTAAAAGATATGATAAAAAAACAATTGCACTTAGAAAGCCTTCACATCAATAAAAGAAACGTCTGGGTCCCACCAGCTTAGTTCGTGCTACTGAGCACGAGGTCGCGGGTTCGATTCCCGGCCGCGGCGGCCGTTTTTCTGATGGAAGCGAAAAGCAGAAACGCCCGTGTGTACGAGATTTCGGCGCGCGTTAGATCCCCAGGTGGTCAAAATTAATCCGGAGCCCTCCACTACGGCGCGCCTCATCGCCTGCGTTGCGTCGGCACGTTAAACCCTACAATCAATAAAACCATCAGCTTAGTGGGAGAGAGCGTGCCAGGAAACGAGGACACTCCACCCACCGACTACAACATGATTGTATTTGCTCTCTCGTTTTCAAACTAAAACAAACAGAACAAACGTGGCCTGGATTTCGCAGTGTGTGCAGTGTTTGAAGAACCAATTTTCTAAGCAGAGCCCATAATTATTTCGCGCAAGAATTTCTTTAGAGCCATGACTAAAGGCAAGAAAGAACTGAAGCGCAGATAAAATCATGCTGCCAACGTAACTACAGGGAAAAACAAAAATTAAACGGTGAAACCGGGCGCATCGTCTGATAAAATTTCAGCAAGGAATGGAAGAACGCAAGGTGCAATATCTGTTGAAGAATTACAATAATAAAAAAAATCCCCTTACTCGGAATCATTTAAGGTATCCTCGGGTGTGCCTTGATTTCGAAGGCTGGCAAATGAAGTTACACGGCTACCGAAAAAAAAAAGCTTCTAAGTGAGGATAAGTTGTACAAAGTTCGGTCCAAGTTTAAAGGAAATTTAAATCTTAGACAGTCGTATTCGCTTTGTGCTTACGCTTTTTAGGTTAACAACAAACATCTCCAAGTTCATGTTAATATCCTGTCGGACTAGGGATGATATTTAACAACACTGTGGCGGGCTCGGGCCGGGCTCGCGCTCAGATTTTAAATATTCGCCGGGCTCGGGCAGGGCTCGGGTTCAATTTTTATAAATTTCTCGGACCCGGGCCGGGCCCGGGCCATGTCTCTATCGGGGCGGGTCGGGCCGGGCCTAGAAATTTCGGCCCGTGCACAGCTCTAAGGTCCACCCCCTCACCCAAAATTAACTTCTGCAGGCTGCGCCACTATTACTGTACCTATTAAATGGCTTCGCCGATTAGGCATTTTTGTTCATTTACAAAGCATTTACATTTGGTGCTTCTTGGCAGATTTTTCTTTTTTTTCTTTATGTGTTAACCATGGTGCTTTAGATAAGCCTCTGCTATTTCGTCCATTCACTTTTAGCTTTTGTTTTCCCCTTGGAGAAACAATTACATACACTGCTACAACAACTGAGTCCTCGCTTCGCCATTTGCGCATTATCTTGCATATACAAGGTATGCTTTTTGCGGCTATGATTTTCGGCAAAGAAGGCTCATGATTAATATCAGTTAACTGCGAAATCAGACAGACTTAGTGGAAGAACAGGGCGATTCATGTAACATAGCTCTCCCGCGAAGTCTTTTCACAATACATTGCCGGTCGAACGCACTTATATAAGACGCAACTTTTTCGCAAATGAGATTTAACACCAAAACTAACGATCAAGAAGCGCGCCTCATTGATGCATTATTATGCGTGTTACATTTAAAAGTGTAGAGACATTGCGCTGACTTAAGTTTACAAAACAAAAAAGTAGGAGACGCACGTATAGGCGGTAGGCGCGGATGCGCCTCTGTGTGCCGTGTTTCTCCCGCTATTTCGTCTTGTCGACTTAGCTAGCGCAGTGTTTTCACTGTTAAGACGTACAAACAAGCCCACAAATAAGTTCTCCTTCCCTCTGGAGGCGGTTTGTGGCCATGGAATGCGTGTGCATATAAGAATCCGATAGGACATCCCCGTGCTTGCAGCGCGCTGCCCCAGCGGCGAGGTTCAGCATGGCGGCTTCCGTAGCAGACGACGCAGTTGTCTCCACCCGTCACGGAGGGGCGGCGAGGAGGAACATCCAGGCACCCTAGTTTCTGTGAGACAGCTGCACCCTCTATCGGTGTATCTGCGAACGTGCTTCTACTTCTGCGTGATGCCCAACCTTTAGCAGACGGACAAAGAGGCCCGAGTTGCGAAAGCTCCGTTGGGTAAAGGGGACTGTGCATTTTTCGCCCGTTGGAAGCCTTGCTTTGACAGCATAACGAAAATCGGTGATGTGAACATCTTCAATGTGAACCACCGTATTTTAGATGCAACGCATCTCATGCTCGCCCCTCTGTCCTTCCTGCGTCTGTCCGGCGTTGTCCGCACAACTGCGGCTCTCCTCCTGACCTCTCTCCGATAGCGAACACTCTCCCAAACAGCTGTGGGTTGGCGCAGCGCGCTCTCACTCCGTTGCTAGGCGGCGGTGGGCGGCGCTGTGCTCCGCGGTGCGCTCGCTGCGCATGTGCAGTAATGTCTCTCTCCGCGCTCTCCTCTCCTTCGGGCGCTGTGTATATAAAGCGGTATGCCGCGCTCCGGCAGTCTCAGTCGACGGTCGTCCGCGTTACGCTTGCACTCTCTCGCAGTACTCGACTATTGCTTGATGCGACGGTTCCTGAGCATACGTATACTTCATGTGCATTGCAACGTGAAAATAGAAAATTACGCCCACAACCCCTTCGCGTGAGAATCCCTGCTATAAGCGTAATCAATACGATGGAAAACGCCAATGGAACCCCCATGAGATGCGTTGCATCACACCAGGGTTCCCGCGAGGGGAGGTGGGCGTAATGCTTCGCACGTATAACCCGCCTTTGCATATAACTCGCACCCCACTTTCCGTCGACGGATAAAAAATGTATATCCCCGCGTATTGCCGGCATATTTTATACATAGAAGGATGGACCAAAGCTACTAACACAAGCAACTTTTGTTTATGCAAAACAACTTACCAAGCTGACTACGTAACTAGATGACTTGCCGCGTACATATTATCAGGTTTTTGTTTTCTTGGGCTGTCTACAAAATGAGCGCTGTCAACGGCATAACAGTGGCTTAGTCGCTATTACTTCTGTAGGAGCATCACGTCCCAATGCGCTTTGAGGTGAAGCTGCACCATATGAAATACCTCGCATATAATCGGCACCTCTATAGTTCACCACTGACATTTCGCATTCTTGGTGCGGGTTAAACGCGCGAAAATACGGTAACTATTCATGACTCAAAAAGAAAGTCAGAACAATGAGAGAGTTGCTTTAAAGGCCAGTTTACAGCCGTTTGTGTAACCATACGAATGGCTTAGTTGCCCGTGAACTATCACAAGATGAAATTTGGTTAGCGTTTACAAACGCATTTATGAGGAAACTATTTATCAAAACTCATGGAAAGAAAAGTGATAATATGGTCGCCTGCAAACAAATTGTGATATAATTTTAAGAAAGATTCGGTGAAACGCGTTGCACAGTTTCTTGTGAGCAACCGCGATAAAGTTGGCTTCGGCGCGAGGTTCCTTTATCGCCCGAATAACCAGAAACGGCCACAAACAGTGAATGAGCGAAACCGGTTGCCCTAGCGGAACCGCCATTGTAATATACAGTGTGACAACAGGAAAACTCCAACTATGTTAAGGCGTGTGCAAAGACAAAAAATGGATTGTGTGACACTTGTTTGCAGTGCTTAAAGGTCTTCGGAAGGGGCTTTGTTCGGGAGCCGATGTAAATAGCACGAAGGCATTATGCACGGATGAGTATGCAACGAAGATCTCCAAGCAATAACAATGCAGGCAACCACGATGATGGCGATGGCGAATATACCCAGCAAGTCTAACCCCACAAACTCTTCTACAAACTTATATAGACGTCATTATGTTTCTCCCTAAAGCCATTTCTTAGCTCTGTACGCTGTAAAAGGATTGAGATGAGCCATTGTGAAGGCGCTACTTCCTTACCATGAGAGTGTTTTGGCGCCCAATGATAAGGAAGCCCACGATGATGGCCACTAGTACTCCGACGACCAGGACCACGGCACCGATTATCAGAAGGATTGTCCTGCGGTAAAAATAGTGAAGCCATGCATGCGAGCATTCGTTCTAATCATTCCTTTATGGAACGGAACTCATTTCCGACTGTCTGATGAAAGAATAAAAGTGAGCTAACAAGGGGGCTTTTTCCTAACATTGAATACGAGCGAAACAATTTTGGAATGTTCCAGACACTGTCATTTTATCCCTCATTTGGTTACATAGTGGACGTTTTGCAACCTAGCTGTATCGCAAAAATATGTATTACAGGCATTGCTCTGTAAAAGAATTCGGGGTCCTAAAAAGACACAGGGAAAATTACGTTCGTTTGAAAATATCAATTCAAACCCGACCCGGTCCTGATTCGTTGAAGGCGGGTGACACGATGTGACGAAAAAGGAACTAGGCTGCATGACAATGGGCCCTCAACTGAAGGTAAGGGACGAGCGAAACAAAACGGGAAAAAAGCCTTCAGGTGAAGCCGAAAGTTGGCGTTGGCAGCAAAATTTGAGGATAAATTTCTTTTCCTCAACATTTACCTCGGGAAACCAAAGTAATAAGGGTGATATTTCTACAAATGCAAAGGTGAACGCTTAGTTGGACCCCCTGTTGATCTGGTCTTGAGCTTTTTGAACTTTCGGGCCGCAACCGACAGCACTGCGAATTTAGCCCCAATCCCCCGCCATCGCCATTGGCCTCCTAAGCTTTCTCGGATCGCTAGTCATCACCAAGATCATCATGGTGACCCCCTTCGGTATTCCTCCCACCTCTCAGAGCAGCTCGCATTAAACTTGTGGCAGCGGCCTACGCTTTATCGCACCTGTTTCCTTTCCCAGCGCGCGGCCCGGATCGCGCAAATTAAACTCTTTTAGAAGATTTTATATGATTCGACACAGGTGTTTGCACCTCACATATTCCATTGAAAGATATTATTAAGTGTTTCTACCTCATATATTGCATTAAAAGATATTTAACACTTACGCCTTAAAGGCACCCTGCAATACTCTCGATAAACGCTTTCACATTTTCGTTCGCGTATGGAAGCACGGAGCGGCACCAAAATAAATGCAACTGGTAGCGAAGCTTCGTGCGAAGAGCGGTTCAGAAACCATTGCCAGCGACATCAACGCTGGGAGTTATGGTAGTGGCGATTGAAACGCGACTAGGTGTGGAGGGAACAAACACCAATAACAAAAATACAAGTTTTATTCAACAATAAATATTCTTCATATTTTACGAACGATATTTATTTCTGAATCAGTTATTTAGGCACAGTGTGCAAAGCAGTTATGAAAATGTTATTCCTTCTAAAAAACAGTTTCTGTAGCGCCCTCTGAAGCATGGCACATGCCATTGCTACGTGATGCAGTTCTTGTAGTGTTCGGGAAGGCGCGCGTGAAGTTTGACTGCTAGGAAACACCCTTCACGTCCTTTGGTGTTGCGCGTTGGCATTCCTTTTTCCTTCCTAATTTATTGCGAACTCCATTTTTACTCTGCGTGGAGTTGCGAGGTGCGTTGTATTGCTAGCGAACATGTTTAGTACCGTTCCCGAAGGGCGCGGTGTCCTACGGGGCGATACTGCCCACGGTTGGCACGAAGCGCTTTCCTTGATACCCACTGAAGCGACGTGCTGCCAACCGGCACAATTTTTTACCAATATCACGGGAGCGTCGACCGTTCCGTCGATCAGCGCCGTATGATGGGACGATAGGACAAACTCGGCGAGAGTAACCGCATGCGCCTTAAGCAAAGGCCGCTGCTGTCGTCGTCTGCCAGGATGTTCCGAGCGCAGGCAGCAACCCCGGGCTGTTGTTACCAGTCGCTTTCACTTGCCTTCTTCCCACCGTTAAGGGCAGGTTTCAGGGTAGTGCGATAAGCGGAAAAAAATCTGGGTGGCTGTCTGCTCATGGAACTGCCTAGCAGCAGACGACAGCAGCGTAATTTGCTTAATGGTCAAGCGGCTACTCTCGCCGAGTTGGTCGTATCGCCCAATCATACGGCGCTTATCGACGAAACGGTCGACGCTCCGGTAAAATTTGTAAAAAATTGGGCGGGTGTACAAGGTTGCAAGCGCAACTCCCGTACGCCAGGTTTTTCACTTCGCCGTTTTCTCTTATTTCCACAAGGTAATGCAAAGGTCGAGTACCGGCAATACGCGGACACGGGGTGGTGGGAGGAAGATGTCGTGGTGCTTTAAAACGAATTGGTCCAAAGCTTTTTGTTATGTCACAGTTATCGCTTGATTTCAACTCAGGTTTGGCTTGGAGGAAGCGGTGGCAAATACTCTAGGACTTCTCAGCGTAACCCAAGCAGCAGAAATTGCCAAGACCAAGCACGGCAAATAAATGTGTCCGAGCTTGGTAATACCTAGGCCGCCATTATTGGCTGGCGTTTCGGAAAGTGAAATGCCAGCAATTGGCCAAGCTCTGGAAGGCCAATATTAAACAACGATTGGCAAAGTATGTTGCCATGAGAATGCCTATAGGTGGACCCCACGTTATTTTCATGCACATTTTTGGCTTTGTGGCCAGGTCTTATGACCAATGCCTATTTTGAGATGCCTGACGGCCCTATTTCTGCTTTATACATGCATTGTACAGGACATTATTTAACGATTGCTCATTATTTATTTAATGCGCACTTCCTAAACGATTCCCTGTACAATGGCATGTATAAAACAGAAATGGGACCGCGAGGCGCAATAACCAAACTGCATCAACTTTGCGAAGCAATTACGTGACTTACTAAACACAATTGAGCAACACAGGACACCGGGTCTCTTTGTGTAGTTTTCTTATTATGCACATGAAATTTCCATGAAACCTGGCTTAACGGTGGCAAGAATACGAACACAAACACAAAAGCAAAGACAATAGTCGAGAAAAAATTAAAAAAGCGCTGCTAATGAATTGCGAACCGATTGTTTCGTTTAATTGCTTGACATACCTACAAAACAGAAGCATTCAGGTAAATGGAAACCGGAGCCTCATCGCGCGCTGACGCACAGCTGGCATCGCGAGGGGAGCGAACGCTAACGCAAGATGGCGCTGTGGTGAGAGCAGCGTTACCACGCAGCTGGCGTGGCGAGGAGAATGGGGGAGAGGCGTGCGGACTACAGATGGATGGAGGGACAAGGTGAGCCAAAGAGATGCGTCGCATCTAAAATGAAATGGTGACTAACGTTTTCAGCGGCGGCCGTAGCAGGGAAACAATGTTATTCCAACAGTCAGGTGTACTTCATACACAGCCACCGACACCAAAACGCACCTCACAGACACGTAAAGTCATGGACAATTGAAATACGAACCGAGGAAAGCACGGCCGGAGATACCGGTGCCGTCACCTGGCAGCGACCTTGGAAAAGACACAGGCATGCGCAGTTGAGATGTCGGGAGCGAGGGTGCGTGTCCCACTGCGATATGCTACTCTCTCCGCGCAGGCATACTTGCATTGTTGCCATGCTGCAAGAGCGCTGAAACCAAGCGTGAGCGTTGCAGCGCGAGTTACCTGAGGACACTGCGTGCTTGGCGCCCACAAGCGCCCAATCCCTGTCTGTGCCGGCATCACTTGCCGACATAGCTTTCCGTATGTGGCGCCGTAAATTTAGCAAATAAAAATGGACATCTGGGTCACGGCCAAAACCAAGTTTAGTGCGGCCCTTTCGGGTCCTGCAAGGCTAAGAAAAAGGCAAAGAAAGATGCTAAGAAAAAAGAAAGAGGAAAAAGAGGCTAAGAAAAAAAAAAACCGATAAAATCGCGGCTCAAACATAGTTGGGCTAGGGCAGCTGGCCTATATAGGGGTTGGAGCTGCCTAACTTAACTTTTGTTAATATTAAACTTCTGCCAGTAATTATCCCAGCCCACATAATGCTTGCATTTAATATGCATCAATGGAAACGAATTCTGGTGGTATATTTATTGTATGCTACAAGCACCGAATCCGCGAAGTGACTCTGCCATGGCGGCGTCAAACAAAGCGTCTACTTGGTAGCCAGCTCATTGTTCAATTTCGATCTCATGTTACACGAACTTAAAGAATACAGTGCCATCAGAAGCTAGGCGGCAGGCTTTTTTCTGTATTTCTGTGCGCTGGTTTTCTTCAAGAAAGCATGATTAACTCAACAGTAAGCCTTCCGAGAGTGTGCACGCGTTTCTCGCGCAACCACTGGCCGCAGCTGCAAGCAATGGGTGACCTGTAAAAAGCGCAAAGGCTCCCGGGTACGTCGTCTGCTACCGCCACTTCCGGTTCGAGATCTGTCCTGCCCTCCCGTACGCCTGCGTACGCCGGCGGCATTCAGGCGCGTATGTGCATGTTGTTCATTTGCCACAGGGTGCTTACCTGTAAGATAAACCCCTAGTTGGGTCAGTCGTAATTATTTATGGTATTCCCGATGCGTGAGCGTTTTTTTCCTGGTGGAAACAGATAAACACCCAGAACACACGCGCGTGAAAGCCGACGGCGTACGGGACAACGTTACTAGCTATCTAGTAACGTTGGTACGGGAGGCCAGGAGAGCTCCCGAACCGGAAGTGGCGGCTCTCCGCGGGAGAAAACAATGTACCCATGAGCCTTTGCGCTTTTTACCGGTCACCTATAGCGCCGCATTGCTCTCAGCACGACCAACACCCCCAGCTGCGGCGGCGGAAGTACTTGCAGTGCTTACAGCGCTCTTGCGGCATGGCAGCAAGGCAAGCATGTGTGCGAGAGAAGGCAACCTGTCGCAGTGGGACACACACCCTGCTTCCCGACTTCTCAACCGAGTCTGTACGTGTCGTTTCCACGGTCGCTGCCAGGTGACGGCACCGGTATCTTTGGCCGTGCGTTCCGCGATCAGTGCGCGTCAGGCTTGTGTAGGGCAAGCGAGCGCGCGGCTTCGGAGCGTGCTGGCGACATCTGCTGATAGCTGCTGGGTTAGAGATAGTTTGCCATTGCGCGTACGCCGATCTCGGACAGGGTCGAATTTGCAGACGCCATCAACCTCGAGGGGCGTTTGTCTTTCACAGTGGCAGCTGGGAGCGTTGACAGGTCAGATAGACGCGTCGTTCGACGCGGTGCAATAACCCAGCAGGCGGTTACGTAATACTACAAAACGATATCCGCTAAATTTCTGTATCTCACGTTTAGAAAACGAAAAGCACGGAACAACGCAGTGCAGCGCTTTCCGTCGAAACTTTTGAGCGATTAAGTAACAGGTGCACTGATAATGCATCGCGTCAAATTGCGCGCTTATACCCGTGTCACCGCCTACAATTGGCACTGCAGAATAAAAGCGCCCCTTTTGGGGCGTGGCGTCTCTAAGTTTTAGGGGCCCATGCTATAAGACGACCAACCCGAGTCTGTCCGAGATCCACGCACGTGCAATGGCAAGCTATCTCCAAGCCAGCCACTATCAGCAGATGTCGCCAGCGTGCTCGGAAGCCGCACGCTCGCTTGGCCTAGGCAAGCCTGACGCGCACTGTACAGTCGGGATCAATATAAAGGTTCTCGCGGGAGCACCGACTGACCGCCTTAGCGCGACACTTTTTAGCATCAGCCACAACGAGGTTATGCTAGGTTTGCTTCTCTTATGGCTATTCCAGGCAGTGCGCCCACTGCCGTCAAAAAAGATAAAGACCACGTCGTTCTTTTTTTCTTTATCCTTTTCTCTTGTCATCGACATACTTCACACTGATACGCAACCTTCTCAGGGTAACTATGCCGGCGTGCCGGGGCATTTTTATGTAAAAAAATTGTAATTTCCTTCCGCAATGCCGACATCCCGAGGTATCTTCGTTGTTATCAGCTTGCCGAGGAACGAAACGCGGATACGTCACCCAAAAAGGAATGAAGAAAAAAACTACGGCAGTCGGCCTTTGCAGAAGGGGGTGCGCGAATTTTATGCAACAGCCAAGGGGTGAGCGCGGCAGCATCATCTCATCTTCGCGAATGAATAAAAGTGCCACGGAACAGCGATCAGGTCTTGCTTGCTCGGTGCTCTCGCGATAACCTTCAAATTCAGCCTGACTGTACAGAAGTACTACGATGGTTCCATGCCACAACAAATTACACCATCTTCCCGTGTGGAACCATGAGGAGGATGCGAAGCATCATAGGGGTTCCGTGTAAGTTCCATTGTGTTGCCATTGTGTTGCCATTGTGTTGTTTCATTTATGAGAGCACGAATGGGAACGTAGTGTGAACCCCCATGTAGAGACAGTGAAATGTAGAGTCAGCGAAGAGACCGACACCGGCGTTACCTTATCGAACACCTCCTGGTTCTCGCCTTTCTTTATTGCCTGCTCACGCTCCTACCCCGCTGCCCGCCCACTTCGTCCTCATCTCTGGTTGAGCTGCAAGGCACGTGGCGCTTCCCGCCGCAGCTTTCCCACGGGAAATTCAACATCCTCAACATTCCCACGGAAATTCAACATTCAACAAAGGGGGAGAGGTGCGGACAGATAGATGGACGACGGAGCCAAAAGCAAGAGATGCTTCGCATCTAAAAAATTACATCATCTTCCCTCGTGGGAACCCTGAGGGGATGCAAAGCTGTGGAGTAGTAGCGTGTTAATTGGTTGTTAGATTAAAGACACGTGTAGTAGAGTATTTATTAAATGTCTCCTTTATTTATTCAGGAGTGTGGAACGTTTTGTGGCTTCTCGTTCTCGAAGCGAGGAATCCGCTGTTTGACGCTGGCGTTTCGAAGCGTTGTCCCGTTTCCGAACGCCATCTGGATCAGCTACTAGCCGCTGGTGTTTCAAAGCGGCTTCTCGTTCTCGAAGCGAGGAATCCGCTGCTCGACGCTGCCGTTTACGTTCAGTGTCGCAAGCTCTCCTCTGTACAGCCTTGACTTCGGAGGTGCTCGCGGTTCTGACAGTGCTGGCTGGTGCTGGTTGAAGGTATGCCAGACAGTTCGCTGACGGAATCGTTGGCGTCTATTTCCAGTCATCGGACAGCGCAGTACCGAAGAAGCAACTGTGCGGAGCGCGGGCCCGGTTTATTTCCAGAGCAGAGGGAGTGGAGAAGATGAGCAGCGCGCATGCGCGTGATTGGACAGTGGGTGTGGACAGGGGAGGGAAGGAGCAGCGTGCGTACCGCACACGGGGTGTGCAGAGGAGGAGCAGCGCGCTCTAGCGCATAGGTGCTGTCGAGAAGAGGAGGGGAGAGAGAGCGGCGTTATCACAGCTGTTGTGGAGAGGAGGAGAGATGCGGACGCCGGACCCCGGACGACGGAGGGTCGACTAAGAGATGATTTGCGTCTAAAACAGACGGAGACGTCGGAGCGACGCGTCTGTCCACCAGCCCCACAGCGAAGAAAAAGGGGGCGCTAAGGCACAACGCTTAGTAGAGTGCCTCGATGCGCGCGCCCCCGCTTAGAGTGGTGTCAGCTTTTGAAAGGGCAGGTGCCGCCTCGGCGGCCTTGGCGGCAGCGTGGCCGCCATTTTGACTGCTCCGGCCGGGCCCCGGCGCTTGGTGCGCATGCTGTTGCTCGCTCGGTGCTCGTTCCCCGCCAGTTTTATGCGATCGTTTCCATCACCATGTCCTTGTGCTGCAGGCCGGAGGGCAAAAATTATTCTATGAATGGCTGAAAACTCTAGCACTTGCCCAGGGTATCGAAAAGAATGCTTCTTTGGACAGCGATAATCAAGCGCGACAAGCGGCATTTCACCAAAGCCTCATCCATTTGTATCGTAAGTTAACATTTATTTTTTTGAGCGCGAAGCTATTTCATCTGCCAGAAATATTTAGCGCACCATTATTTTTTTTTATTGATTACAAAAGCACACGTGTGGCAATATTTGGAGCAGCGTAAAGGGCCCCGAGTATTCTGATACATTCAAAAGTACTACCGAGGCTTTCAGACTAGTTTCGCTGCGTGGGAAAGTTTCACCCTGAGTTCAGAACTTATATTTATTTGTGCACGCTTTCCACAACTTCGTCGAAACTTGCATGCCTCTTCCGAAATGAGAACGTTTGGACACAAGTTATGCTGTTACCGCGGAAAATGTTCAGCGTTACGATGCCGGGCCGGTTACCGCCGTCTTTGTTCTTGTGAAGCAGTGCTTTTTAAATGACAAGTAAAAACAAGCCCAGGCCTATTCCGCAGTGTTGTGTCATTCTTACACGATAATTAAATTCTGCTCGAGTAGGAAATCACGACTTGGCTACAAACTTTTCATAGAAATAAATTTGTAATGCCTGCTAAAGTATCGCCCCAACGACCTTATCTTTCGTCAGCTGATTGTTTTTTTATTCGCAAACATTCAGTGCAAAGGTTTAACGTATTACCCTAACAACAGGCAAGGAACGCCCTTTATAAAACCTCGCCCCACAAACCTTATTCTTCGTCAACTGATTGTTTTTATTCGCATAAATGTTCAGTTCAAAGGTTTAAACCATTACCCTAACAGCAGGCAAGGTCCATTGTCGCGCTCATTGAAACGGCTCACGGGAAAACGCACGTGAAATCCGATTATTAAAATTTTCCCCTGGTGCTAACCTCTCCAATGAATAAATACTTCTCTCTGTCACACACGCAGCTCGTTTTTGCCGGGGATCATACAGCGCGCATAAATGAGGTTTGGTTACATGACAAGGACGTACATTCATCGCTACTTTGCCAGTCTGCTGAAATCCAATTGTAATTTTCTTTGCAGGCTTACTTTGAACCAAACTACTATGAATGAAACTGCGGGATGGTTGGGAAAGGCTGAAACCGAATGCAGTCATGAAGATAACAGCGAGTCAGCGACAGTCCTCAGCAAGTTCTCCATGTAGGGTTTTATTAGTGAAATTGCTTCTGTAGGCGCAGCATTTGTGTACACGAATAAATCACATGTTCACTGGAATTTTCGGGGGGGGGGGGGGGGGGGGGTTCGTAAAACTAGAGCGACAGTATGGATGTAATGTGTTCAGATATGCCCGTAAAGTATCTCCTGTAAATGGTGAGGCGGGGGATGGGTATCGATGTCAGATAATAACAAGGGAAAGACAGGTGTTTATATACCACAAAAAATTAAATATTTGAATCATTTCCGCAAGAATACTAATAAAGAAGTTCACATTTCATCTTACCAGCATATTTACACACTAATGCCGCTCGGCACCTTATTCCTTGGGGTGCGGCGGGAGGGGGCGCTTTTTCTGCGTGCAATGCAATTATGCCAGTTCTATAAAATTATAAATTGTTTGTAAACATTGTTTGTAAACAGTAGCTAGCTCCACAATACTGAAATTTTTACGCTGAGGTACATGTACGGCTGCTGGCAGCATGTATACAGGGTGTTTCAGCGAACACTTTCAAAAATTTTTAAAAATAGGCTCTTCGAGAAAAAAAGAAACCCTCTTCAGAAGGAGACTGCTAGCTGCGGCGGACGCTAGGTAGTATGAAGGGCGTGCACATTAGTTAGGTGGGTAACTAAACTCTACTAATTAATTTCTTAATTAGCGGAGTTTGGTGGCTATTGTAAATGGTGATTTTGTAGCCCCGGAGAAGACGTTTTCACATCATATTTTAAAACAACGAAAAAGTCGGTGTTTAAAGCCCTGTAGCACGAGGAAACCTGCCGTTGTTTTTCGCTCAAAAACGAAACTCGGCGTTTGAGGAGCGCTGGAAGTCTTGAGCGAACGCAACGTCCGCTGGTGACGTGTTTCAATGAATGTGGCGGCCAATCCGAAATGTAAGTGCAATTTTCCCTAGCTAGGAAGCCTCAGCATGCGGCCACAGCCGCGAAAGCCTTCCTCACCCAGCAAACAAACCTTTCCTTTGTCTGATGCGCTTTCTAACACGCAGCGATTACGAACGAACAGCAGATAAACCTGACGAAAAAAAATTCCCCCGCATTTCCCCGAGGGGGAGAATGTGAAAGTGCGAATGCACGGTTGTCGGCCCGCTTGCGGCGTTTGCGCTCGGCCCCCGCAGCCCACCGCCTCGCCGCCTTCTCTTCCATCTCTTCCATCGGGTTTGTAGTATCACGTGTACACCACGCAGTTATCAAGCCGCTATAACGCCGCTGAGTCGCCAACGCACGCCGCTGACGACGTAGTTTGAATGCGTTAAAGATACAAGGCGCGTCACTAACACTGATATCAGCGTCGCGTCCGTGGCTTGGTCGGTAGAGCGTCGCGCTGCGGCCGCAAAGTCCTCGGATCGAAACCTGGCGCCGGATGCTGTTTCTTTTTTAAATATAGAGGAGCACTGCGGACGCCGCCGCCGCCGCCGCCGGCGGCGGTGGATGGTTTGGGGTCGCTTATAAAGTGCATTCGCACTTAAAAAAAAAAATGAACGAATGGTGACGTTTCACATGTTGCACGACTGGTAGCCACTTCAGATGTGGACAAGACAATGAAAAAAGAAAAACAAAACTGTCGCCAACGCCCACTAGCGCTCCTGAAACGGGTGACCGCGCAGTGGGCGATATGGCTAGCTTTTTTCTTGCGCCTACCAACGAAAGAAAAGATAACGCTAGCCGTGGTATAAGGTGATCATTGATCATTGAAAAAATACAGGAGGCGATGGCGTTGATATAAGCTGATTCCCTAGCGTGGGGAATCACCAGAGCCTTCTTGAATTTGGCGACACAGTCACTGCAACACGTCATCAGCGGATGTTGCGTTTTCACTACACTTCTGGCGCACCATGTGCTCTGCGTTTCGGTTTCATGCCGGAAAAATACTTGATTTTTGCGGGCTGCAGGGCTCTACAGAGTGCCTTTTTCATTGCTTTAAAAACTGATCGGTTATCGACTTCTCCGTAGCTACAAACTCGCCATTGGCAATAACCGCCAAACTCCGCTAATTAAAAAGTTCATTAGACAATTTTAGTTAATTAACTATGTAATTCGCATGTTTCTCATAACTGCTGACGTCCGCCGAACCAGACAGCTTGTTTCTTAAGAGAATTCCTATTTTTCTTGAAAAGCCTACCCTCAGGAATTTTTGAAAATGTTCACTGAAACACCCTGTATAAGTGCTTTAAACGATGGGTAGCGTGTTTGGAACAACGTTTTTAAAAAGAAGATAGGTAAAGGTTTAGACTTAGCGAACGTCTGTTGTTTCCCGCCTAAGGAAGAAGATTCGTTTTTAATACAATGAAGTCTACGTCAACCACTGACGCCTAACACAGGCACAGGCCATTAGCTTACAAGGCATACTTCGTTCCTTTGATAAGCCTTTAGGCAACAACAGCACTACGTGCTGGCTGAGCTTCGCAAAATAGAAAAGCTTGCGAACGTGCGCTTGTTCCTGAACGTATCGTGCACCGCAAATGGTCGCGCGCTGCGCATGCTACCCAGCTGCGGTGGGAGGCGTAATGGCGGATGCCGTAGCAGACGACGCGGCTGTCCTCACCCTCAGCGGAGCGCGCGAGCATCAAGGCACCCTAACGCTTAGTAGTCCGACAGACACCGCTGCGTTAGGACACACAATTGTCCATTCCTACTCAACGCGTAACACTATGTCTCACGCTCTTTTCAATACGCTGCACTTTATGTACACTTTGTTTCATGGCCCGGTGCTGTAGCTCTTTAGGTAACTACTTTTTTCTGCATTGTGGCCTGTTCACCCGCTCTAACCGTCGTATTCAGACGCGCTACGCGCACGGCAACCGCGTCAAAAAAATGCGCTTTTATCCGTCAGCTGAAGCTCGGCCTCCGATGGGCTATGCGTGTGACGTTACTTCCGGTCGCCGTTTGGTTGGCGCTCTATCAATCTTTCAGTCGAGTTACCGATGAGTGGCCAAGCTCGGGAGCCAATGGGGACACATGGGCTTTCCAATCATTCGCAATTGGCCTTTGCTGCTTGGGGTATTCTAATCTAATAGCGCGAGTGTTGTGCGTGACTACGATTCAAACGAATCGCTTTAATAGTCTATCTCAGTTCCTTCGCTATTGCAATAAAACGCTTGTAATGATCGCTGCTTCCAGGGCTTGCATGCGCATGAAATCTTCCCATCCCGATACTGTGTTGTGCTACTCTGTGCTGCGCTGCTGCCACATCTTTTCTTTTAAGTGATTTTACATACTGATGTCGCTTCCTTGTGCATTGATCCATTTTTCGGTTTTTACTTCTCTGTTGCCACACTTGTGGCTCTGTTGCCAGAGCCGCAGCTGCAACTAGTACAGCTGTAAACGAATTTGTGAATAGGATGGACAGACATGATTTATCTTAACGTCGCCTTAGTCGCAACGGTTTGGCTCCGCCAGATTAGGGTGAATCATGAACTGAGTATCAACAGACTGTGTTTGGGAGTCTTGGTCGCCACTAATGCCATGCACGTAGCGGATAGTCCAGATATTGTCCAAGTGAGTTGGTAGCGGAAGCTTACGTGATGTAGCGGCTCTCCTGGAAGGCAGGCAGATCGGCGGGGTTGCCGCCATCTTTGGCATCCGCCTGTGCCTGGGAAAAGGGGTAACGTCCTCTACGTCAGTCGAAAACGCCTTTAGGTTCACTTGCATTATTTCAATTTGTTTGGCCGTGAACCCTACGGTGTCCGTTCTGGAGGCTGCCAAAGCGACAGCTTCCCTACGCGATCTGTTGCAATAACATTGATGACGTCGCAATAACCTCGATTTTGTCTGGAAGTCCCATATAAATACATGGACTGGGACCCTCTTAGAATACATGGGAATATCGAGTGCCGGATCGCGTCCCGTGGAGTCCCCGGACGATACGGTACTGCTAATCGAGGAGGTCATTTTTCCCGCACCTCCTCTACGGTGCCGTAACCTGGAGCCGTCACCTGTCATGCTGCACGCGATAGGATAATATTATTTTACCGTTTTGCAGGGGGTTTCAGTTGACGCAGTTGTAACACATTTGGATGAGCTCTGGAGATGCGGTTTGAAATCGCCCACTAAAGCAATTGTGTTTTTATGCGAGTGGAGAAGCAAAAAGTTTAATGGCGGAAACTAGAAGTAAATGATAAAGAAACGGAAAAGTGGGTCGCCTCTATTCCAGTAAAGAGCTGCGAGCTATCGCACTTGCTAGGACCCGCGAGATCAAATGTTTTTGAACTTCTGGGGACGGCAGAGTAAGAGACGCGGAATTGTAAAGCGCTGCCGGCAAGGTGGTAAGTGGTGCAGGGAATCTGGCAAGAAGGGCAGTTCTACGGGGATGGGTGGGGGAGATAAGGTATTAATTGAGGGTGTTAAACTGTGTTTGGGGTAGGAGTCCCTGCTAAAGGAGGGCGTCGTATTTTAAAGACGATACTCTTTCCTGCGCTACCTAAATGCAGAAATTTTGGTCTGTCTGTCTGTGACTCGATTCAGTCATGCGGCTAAAGGGAAACAAACTGTGCATTAGTCTTATGTACCCAAAGCCACATCTAGACGTCTAAATCTGGTGTTAATGTTCACACTTGCCAGCATCATTGAACAAGAACAAGACATTACGCAAACATAAGGCCACAAATCAATACATGACTGACATTTGCAGTGTTCCTTTTTAAAACATTCAGTGATGCTTGGTTTTTGCGATAGCAAATGAAATACCACATCACCTGCACAACGCCGTCGCCTGCTGTTACCCGCGCAACCAGGCGGAATCTTCAAACAGCAACGAAAGGTTACACTAGATACGTTCCACGTTGTACTTGGAACGGTTATGAAGTAGGCATAGAGTTTCTAAATTCAAGTGAGAAACTCTATAGGAGTAGTGTAATGTGGTTCTATAAAGGTTGTAGTAGGGTGCTTCGATTCAAGGGCGTCTCCGCCTTACGGCAGCGTTGGCGTCGAGGCACCCGACTTTGGGCAGCTGAACACGGTAAATTTAAATTGACTTGAGAAACGTCTAGCGTGTTATCTTGGGTAGAACTAGACGGGAGAGGAACAGCATGAGAGGTGAGCGGGAAACACAAGGTAGGCACGTACTTGGCAGGGGCGCCAGTCGACTATCGTCTTGCGTCGACATTTGCAGCGAAAGATGCAGATACACGGCCTGTTTTTTTCCGCAGTGGCGATCATTTTCGTACAAATGATATTCTGATTGCCGCGGCGACGACTGCGACGCTGCCTTTTCACATTTGATGAGACATCTAAACATTTCACCTTAATAAGCAATTTTTTGGAATATTGTTAAGACCTCTCCATGACATTTGAACGATAATGGGCAAGAGGCTTACCGTAACGGGTGCTGTTGACGTCAGAACCGGCTGGACGCTAGGGCTATCAGAGCTTTGCCCCTGCGCATCCTCAGACTGGCCAGGGAACTGGGCAGTTTCATTCTCTGTCGGCCTGCTGCAAAGGGGAAGCAGTGTGTTTTATGTGTAGTTTAGTTCGCGCTTGTGCCACAAGTGGCGCACAGTGTTCAAGGGACACTGAAATAAATTTCTCAAGGTCCTATTCTTGCTTGCACTGCGTAAACTGGCTCAAAGAAACACAGTTTTCATCGTTTATCCGTGAGATAATGGAGTACTTCTTTCGGAAAGCCTGAAAGAAGAAAAACTACCACGCGCGCTTTGCAGCGACCGCACCAACTAACAGCAGTGACGTCAGTTAAACGTTTTACGAAATTCGACAAGGTACAAAATTAGAATTCAAACAAGTTTCGGTTTTTGTTCTGTGAAACAACATGCTTGACATCCGCCGTAATCGTTGGATGGCATTCTAGATATCTCAGTGAACGGTATGCAGTCAAATCTCGGTACAACGAACACCACATTAACAAACTTTTCAGACTAACGAGCATTGAAGAAATCCCACGCCGACTGCTTATAGTTGTAATGTAAAATTATTTCACTACTAGGTACTTCAGAATACCGAACTTTTCAAAATAACGATAATTTTATTTAGTTCCGGGCCATGTTAACAACGCCTCAGTACTACGAACTGATATTTTCAAGGCCGGAGATTCTTAGATTTCCATTAAACAATCGCGGCAACCGGAGCCATATGCTACTAGACGACACGGCAAGGCGCAGCGCAGAAGAGGACGCCTTGCAACTTGCTCCGGTGAATGCGGGAGCCGATGCCAGAGAGGTGAAAAAGGAGGTAGGGAGAAAAGAAAAATTGACGCATGGGTGGCCTTCCCCGTCGAGTAAGCCGCGGCCACGCTATTCGCGACCCACCTAAAGTTTTTCTACGTTCCGCCGCTGCTCAGGTGGCTTGCTGGATCTTCACGGACGTCAGCGGAGGTGTCAACAAAGGAGATTCTCCAGAGCGTGAGCGCTCAGAATGAAGAAGGCAGCGAGTAAAGCATGAACGACGATGCCTCTGAGGGTAGCCGCGGCAATACTCGAAGACTATGACGATCACGTGACGACTGCGGATGCGCTGAACAGCATACGAAAACTCCGCACATTTCCGGGGAAAAACCGCACGGCCACTGACTCAGTCCACAGGAATGTGGAAGAGTTGGGGTGCTTCGTTCTAAGAAGCTTGTGCTGCACGCTCCATAAGGAATTACCAACTACTTTAAATAAACGTGCATTGTTTCTTGGTCACTTGTGCATTTTAGATGCAGAGCATCTGATTCACTCGCCTTGTCCCTCCGGCTTCGTCGTCGTCGTTTTCGTCGTTGTCCGCCCCTCCCCCATTGTCCTCGCCGCGCCAGCTGCGCTCTCCGCCGCTCACCCCCTCTCCTTTCCGATAACGTACAGTCTCTCGCGAGGGGCATTGGATTGGATTGGATTGGCTTGGATTGGATTTGGATTGGATTGGATTAAAGTGGATTGTGTTGGATTGCGTTGCGTCATAGCCGTGGCACGTTGCGTCATAGCCGCGGCAGACGCGCTGGGGCCGGCGCATGTGCAGTACTTTCTCTTCCGCGGTTTCCTCTCCTTCGGGCGCGCTGCGCATATAACCGGTGTGCCGTTCTCCGGCGAAGCAACATCCACGCTTGGCTCAAACACCTAGAGTCCACGCCAATTTTCAAGTACGCCAACGTCGTCATCGACTGGGACTGGCTTACGCAGTCCCCTCAACATTATGGGCGCTGTAAAACGCGGTCCCTTCACCGCTCCGCCTATGCGTCGCATCTACACAGGGGTTCCCGCGAGGGCAGGTGGGAGTTTCTGTTTTTGTGAAAAGTGACTTCAAGGATGCACTGCTGTACACGTAGGTCGTTTTAGGCATTGAAATAGTATTTGTTGTCTTAAAATTTGCGATTTTTGCTACAACGACCTTTCAGAAGAACGAGCAATTTTCTGCGGTCCCCTGGAGTTCGTTATATCAAGATTTCACTGTACCGCGCTTCTGCTGTGTTGTCGGCTCGAAAATGCGTCAGATAAGACTGCCAGCACGACCTGGAATCTGAAGCAATCACTAGCCGAGGGGTACGCAGTGGATGAGCGCCCTCCGCGTCACCGTAGACGATCAAATGCGACGCGCTTTTCCCCCATCTTTGGAGTTTTTTCCCCCATCTTTGAATCAGGCAGCGTATCTACGTGACGGACTTAAAGAGAGCACCGCGGTATAGCGGTGTAACGAACCCAAACAGAGGTTTGAAAAACCAGCGGTTTATATAATCATAAACGTTTGAAATTTCTGAACCGCTGGCGCTTGTCATACATCGCCCCGTTGTTTAGCTCAAATAAAACTGCAGGCACATTTGATGTAAAATCTCCGTAAATATCGGGCAGCCCCGCGTCCATATACGTCCGTTGGGTTGTTTTTTGCGACAGTAAGTGAAAAAAAGTGGTCGCCTAAAAAGACGCCTTCCTAACTGCGCAATAAATTTCCAGCACGTGCGAGATTAATGCAAGTACACAAATGTCAGAATTCCCGCTTGCACTGTTCCAGGCCGGGGACAAGCTAGCACTGCGAAGGCGCGAAATTTGAATTGCATTTAGATAAACCTTCGTTCAATTCATTAAAACAGGAATGAGAGACAGAGAAGCGAACAGCCTGATGGGTGGAAGCAGTGAGCGAATAACGCCGCCACAGCCCATTATGGCGAATATTTTTTGAAGTGCAGAGCACTGAATAGGCGCGGTATGTTGTCGTAGCTGGAAAGCTGTCACAGTGTTTAGCCACCGCCGCAATCAGGAGACGTAACGACGTAACGGTCTAAAACAGTGCCCGATGGCGTAGCGGCGCAATGGACCCAAACAGAGGCTTCGAAGGACAAGTGGTTTATGCATCATAACCGCCAAAAACTGCTGAATCGCTTGCACTTGTCATAGATCTCCCCATTATTTAGCGCAAAGAAAACTTCAGGTACATTTCAGGTAAAACCTGTGTAATTAACCGGCAGCCCCCGCGTCCACTTAGATAGGAACGCCCGCTGGGGTAGTTTTTACTACAGCAAACAAAAAAACGTGGCCGCAGAAGACACGCGTTTAAAACGTAGCAGTGAGGCTTGAGCACGTGAGAGATGAAACAAAGCGCAAAAACAACAGAACTCTTCTCGTGCTGTTCCAGGCATAGGTCGTGCTAGCACTGCGATCGCGGGAAAAATTTGAATTTTATTGAGCAAAACCGCTGTTGAATTTTTCGAGACAGAAGGAAGGAAGGGAAAGTATGAGCCTCAGCGATGATGCAAATGAGCGGATAACGGCATCATAGCACATCAGGCGGATCATCGCGTTATAAACATGCGTCCGTTACGCCGCAGAATACATATTCGCTCCATTACGCATGAGTCAAAGCCATTTCGTTGCCTATGCGCCCGAACATTGGCGCCGGTAGTCAGCGGCGTACCGTTACACGATGGATAACTTAGCCAGCTGTAAACGTGCTTTAACTTACCTGCCCTTCGTTTTGTCATCGCTTGTCGTGAGGCTGCGCTTCGAAGTCATGGTGCGACGCTTTTCCTTTGCGCCCTCCGGCGACTGTGCCGAGGTCACGTCGGTCTTAGACGACGAAACGACTGCTCCCGCGTCCGGAGTGCTCGCTCTCGTTTCAGCTTGACCGGTCAATTCCAAGGCGCTGGAAAGGAGAGGGTAATGATAGCCATTTGTGGGGTCACTCCGCTTCTTAAGGATAAACTAACCCCTCATCAGTGCGCTGCACTTCCGACCACGACTTTCATATTGAATGGAATTCTTTTTTTTTTTTATCACACAGAAGTTGTATCGCTGTTAAGGCAGGACATCTCGCAAAATTTGTTGCAATGATTTTGGCTGTAGGAAAGGGGAAAAAGTTGCAGGGGACATCTGCGTTTAGGTCTTAAGATGTAATACACGATAGCGTTACTTCGTCGTCAACGGAGCTGCTTGAATCGCATTTCATGCTCTCCGACCGCTGAAGTTTTACCGAACGAAACTAGCAACAACGGCTTTGTGTAGGAGAAGGAGCTTCACTGCGCAGAAATGGCGATTGATGGAACCACGTATCTTTTATGTCTTCTGCACACCAGTATCATTGTCGGCAAGCCTAAAAGCCTGTCTCCTCCTTTCCACATTCGGTTTTAAGCCACTACGCCTGATTAAGCTTGAGGCGCGAGGTCTCCTTTGGGTGCGCAGACGTACCGCCAGGTTTACGGAGACGCTGTCTTCCCTGGTCGCTTCATGAGCACGGCTGATGGCAGACCATTTTCTTTTAAGGAAAATCACCGAATGAGACCAGTAACAGTACCACGTAAAGAGTGGCTAATCGGCGCATACACCAACGGCGGGAGAACGAACTCGCTGCGCAGACGGGACGCTTGATGAATAACCACGCACCATTGCTGCCATACTATCCGCCGTAGCATCATTTCCATGCTTCCCAACCACCAGGTATCCTTTACGTCTGGCTGCCTGAGCCTGAGTTTCCGGTTGGCAGTGGTGGCGTATTTCCGTGGACACTTGATGAGCAAGACCGATGGCGGACGGGTAGCGGGCACGACAAAATCGAGAAATGACCCTAATAATGCTATCGCGTTGAAAACTTGGGTCCGTTACGCTGCACAGTACATAATCGCTCCATTACGCGAGCGTCAAAGTCATTTCGTTGCCTATGCGCCCGAACATTGGCGCCGGTAGTCTGTCGGGTACCGTAACGCGATGGATGACTTGGCCAGCTATAAATGTACGTTAACTTACCTGTCCTTGGTTGGGTCATCGCTTGTCGTGGGGATGTTCTTCGAAGGCTTGGGGCGACGCTTTTTTTCTGCGCCCTCCGGTGACTTTGCCGTGCTCACGACGGCCTTAGACGACGAGACGACTGCTCCCGCGTCCGGTGTGCTCGTGTTCGTTCCAGCTTGCCCCGACAATTCCAAGGCGCTGGAAAGGATGGAATAAGGATAGCAGTTTGTGGGGGCACTATGCTCCCTTAGGGAAAACTAACCTCACAGCCTTGGCTGCGGTCTCGCCAGCGTCCTTCTGCTTCTTCGAGTGGTTCTTGCTGCTCTTTGCGCCTCCAGCCATCGCCAGGGGAGGCCCGGTCCTGACGTACTTAGATGGGGATACGGCGACTTCTTTGTTTGGAGACTTCACTTTCGCTCCCGCATGCCTGGATAATTCAAGAGCACTAAGCAGGTGGTGGTAGGAGCAGATATTTGTAGGTGCACTGCGTTTGCCAGAAATAACTTACCCCTCTTTCTTCCCGGCATCATCGCCAGGATTCTTGGCAGGCTTCTTGGATAGCTTCTTGTGGTCCTTTTTGCCCGCAACCGATGGCGTTGACGGAGAGACGGCTGCCTTCTTGTTCTTGGCATCCATGGTAGCCGTGGCTTGGAAGGATAAGTCGAGAGCGCGGGAGCAGGATGAACCTAGAGCTCTTGGGGGAGCGAGAGTGCGTGACGACAACGAAGACGGCGGATCACGTGAATCACGAGCGCATGAGTGGCGTGTGGTGCGTGAGCACGTCGTTGTTCTCTTTCTTCATCGTGAAATGCGGTTTATTCATAGCTGAGTTGCAAAAGCGAGATACGGTATCGGCACAGTCTGTTGCCGGTGAACCGGACCGAGCTATTCTGCTATGATCACAGGCGGATGCCGATGCCGGGATGACGGATGCCGATTCGAAGACTGATGCCGATGATGATAGCTGATGTTTCGATGTTTCCGGCGCATGCCCGCGCAGGGATTGTCAGATCGAGGTTTGATCACAGCTGAGTTGCAAAAGCGAGAGACGGTGTCGGCACAGTCTGTTGCCGGTGAACCCGACAGAGGATTTCTGCTATGCTCACAAGGGGAGGCCGATGACGGGATGCCGATGCGGAGACGGATGCCGATGATGATAGCTGGATGTCTCCGGCGCATGCCCATGTAGGGATTGGGAGATCGAGGTCCCTTCGCTTCCCTTCATTACAATCACCCCCCCCACCAACGAAGGGACAGCCATCCTTGTTGGTTGGTTGGTTTGAGCCAAGATAATAATAGCGCGTGCCAACTGTGTGTGATAGCCAAGTCGGACTGGGATCTCATTGTGTGAGTAGCCTAAAAAATAAAAACCAGGTAAAGGTAGAAGCATGAAAATTGTGGTAATGAAAATAACAATTTTGAGGTTCAAATAAAAATACCGATGAGGCAATAGACAACGAGCATAATGAAAGCAGTTAGTTACAGTTACAGTCCCAACGAAATTTCAATGTACAGGGTTGAATTCCCCAAACCTTTTGGAGTGATGATGATGATGATGGTGATGATGCATCTCAGTGAGCAACAAGGTGATATTTTGTTCCCAGATAGGTACAAGCCAGGTGGCGTATTTCCAAACGCTTTGCTGCACAGAGCACCCACATGACATGTTCGTTCGTCCGATGGAGAACGCTAATTCAACGTGGTCATTTTCTGCGCCCGAAACCTAAAGCGACCTAAAACATACCAAATCTCCATTATTAACAAAAATAACGTGTACGTGTCACTATAGAAAGAAAAATAAATTTAGGAAAAAATTAAGCAATGATGACGATGATTGAGCAATGAAAAAAAAACTTAGTAGACCAGCTGGGGTTCCCACCCAAGCTGTCAGTGCGATTACTCAATGTCTTATATCTAGGCGACAGAGCACAAACGGTGGGGCCGTATTAGCAGGCGGTCAAAAGGATAGCGCGCGCAGGGACATCACACTGTCACGTGGATGGTCTGTGCAGTGAAGCGTTTGAAAACACGCAGCCAGGCACTTCCTTTTGGGAATCAGCATCGCCAACGCACCTGTTTTCTTGGAACGCTCCTTCTGGTTTTTAAACAAAGAAACTCCGTTAGTCTTCAGTATGCTAAAGGCAGAATTGCGGTTTTCTGTCGAACGGCCAGGCTTCCAGCACCAGCAGCAGTGATTTTCTTAGACCCGTGACTTTTCACTGTCAAATGCAGTGATAGCTCAGTTCTCGGCATCTGGTTTGTAAACAAACTGTGATGGTGTCGGTTCGTTGTTTTGTGGAATCAGGCGGGGTTAGCCTGGCTGAAAATGCCTCCAATTTCTCCTCCTATGCTCTTCCTAATTAGTCTATGGTAGTGTCCTTTCACCACGAATTCGCCAGTTCCGTCTCCTGACGAAAGCTAGTAGAAGGCGACACACGTCTCTGTGCAGCATTCAATGTCCCCTTGAGAAAACGATGTAGTCCAGAGTGCCGTGTGGGGCTGCCAGCTTCTGAATCGCTGAGAGAATTGCAGTCCGCTCGACATGATGCCCTGGGCAACACATTACGTAGTGGTGCACATCCCCAATCACTGCACATGACGAATACAGAGGCCCACAGAGGCATGAGGCCCACCTTGAATAGCCATGCTGTGGTCTTCGCTGAGCTCGTTCGGATGCGGTAAAGCAATGCTCCCGCCGATCTTGTAAGTTCCCTTTGTGACGCAAGGCTAGTGATAGTGATTTCCAGAGGACTTGTGGTGTAGTATTCCTTGCATAGGTTTCAGAGCGGTGCGGTACGTATCAATGCGTTTAATTATTCTACTACATCACAGCGGAAGTGCGGCGCCTTCTGGCCTCTTTCGGAACGGGATATCACAGGAGCGAACGCGTATATGACCAAATATTGCTTCCAGCAATAAAATCACCTGATAGATTCCTGGATCGTGTCTGGGGATCAATATTATCATCATCAAAGGAGAAGACGGATATCACAAGACCGGTCCTTTTGCCCGAGAACATCACCCTCTCCGTTGGTTATTACATAATTTTCGCGGTTTTATTCCCTTTTTTTCGTTTTTCACTTTTTTTCAATTTTAGAGTTGTTGATACTTCTTTGTTCCATATATTATAACGCGGAAGTTTAATAATCATTTCTGCCCATATTCTTCCTTCTTAACCGCGTTGTTTAACTTCAATATGTATATATACATATACATATTTTCACGCTAGGGTTTAATGCGTCGCCGCATTAAACACTGCAATCAATCAATCAATCAATCAATCAATCAATCAATCAATCAATCAATCAATCAATCAATCAATCAATCAATCAATCAATCAATCAATCAATCAATCAATCAATCAATCAATCAATCAATCGTCTGTAGTGCGAAACACATTTCCAGTTTAGGCAGAGTACATAAACCCGCGTGTGTCTCAGATTTTAGGGCATGTTTCGAAACCTTGAATGTTATACAGACCAATCGAAAAGATGCCGCTATGGACCGCGTTGCTGTAGCTTTAGCGCATGAGCTTCAGCTTAAGGGGCAATGAACACAAAATAACACTCTGTTCATTTTGAAAAAAAAAATTGCCTTTGGTAACTTGTTCTGTTTACTTCAGCCAGAGAAGATGCTTCTTTACTGAAAAAAAAAACAAAACAAGCTGAGAAATGCTAAAAATATTGAAAAGCTTCCTCATTTAATGCCACATTGAGGTAATAGGTCAGGAGTGATGTTGTAGATGCCAGCAGTAAAAGTGTTGCCGTGAGTGTGCTAACTGCACCTTATCGTTCATATATACGCTCAAACCTAACAAAAAGCCCCACTAGAGTCACCTTATCGTGTTTCTTGGGAGTGGCGTTAGTTGGCCACTGCCCATATCGGTTATTAAGTCGAGAGCACTTTAGGGCCTCGCCATGTCGTCATGGCTCGCTCGCTGGACCCACGCAGAGCCACACGGCGTTCTGTTGTCGTGGCGTCCCATAGAGGCTTTCAAATCCAAGCGGTTTATGTAGTCATGAGTTAGAAACTCGTTAACCATAGGCGGTTGTCGTACATTTCCCCGTTGTTTAGTGCGAAGAAAACTGCAGGTACATTTGAGGCAAAATATACACTATTAACCGGCAGTGCCCGCATTCATGTAGTTAGGAATACTCGTTGAGTTGTTTTTAACGAGAGTAAGCGAAACAAAGTGGCAGTGCAACGTCGGCACACGCAGGAGTAAAAGCAAGCACAAAAAGAACAGAACACCCGCTGGCGCAGTTTCAGGCAGGGAGCGTGCGGGCACTGTGAAGGCGGGAAATTTAAAATGCGTTGGACAAACCTGCGTGGAATTCATCATGTTAGGAATGAGACAGGGCGGCGAAGATTATGATGGGTGGTCAGAACGAGCGGATAACGGCGGCACAACCCATTATGGCGTGTCATTGCTCTGCACTTTCCACAACGTTCACACTGAGTGGAATGGCTTTATTTTTTTTTGTTTCCTGTTTGCGATAGAATTGGTATCTTTGTTATCAGGACAATGCAATCGTGTTAATGAACACAGCGTGTAATTTCTTTGATGGCAACGTTAAAATGTCACGCCCGATATCGACGAGTCAGCCGGCCGAGGAGGTGACCCCATTGGTAATGTTCCTTTCGCAGCTTGGTGTGAAGATAACGCTTTTTCAAGAGGACGAGCCTTTGGGCATGGCCGGACCGCTGGCCCTCGCCAAGGACCTCCTCGCCGACAAAAGCGAGCCCTTCTTCGTCCTAAACAGCGACGGCATCTGCGACTTTCCTCTCAAGGAGATGATGCAGTTCCACAAGCACCGCGGCCAGGAAGGCACCATCGTCGTGAGTCTCCGTGTTCCCACTTTAAGATGGCAGATGAGTCTTCGTGGCCGAAAAACAGTAAAAAAATTGTTTTCTGCAGAATGGCACTTTCGGTACCCACAGCCATTTTTCTATCAGTCTACAAATTTTCTCATAAAAAGGCACCATACTTTATTGGAAATAGCATTAAAAGTGCCATCTACAGCTCAGTTCCCGCAGAATTCAATAGTTAAACAGCTTTTTTCTTGAAATGCGGAGCTACCATTTCACCCTCGCATATGTCAGCACCAGAACAGGTACAACTGTAACTTTTTTGCCTCGGATACCTAAATATATGGAGAATACAATGTCGGAAACAAATTTTTCAAATGGAGGCTTTGGAAAATATTTTGTTCAATTCACACTACCTCTGATCCATGTATGGAAGAGCGCGGAAGAAGCGAAGTTCAGCGTGTTTTAAAATGACCAAGCGTAGCTAAATCAAAAAAGATCCCCCAACGTTGTATTCTTTAGTCATTTGTCTGCCTAGCCACCAGGTAATCACCTTTCTGTAATGTGCCATTTTGTAATTGTGACCCAAAATATTGGCAATTAATCATTACCTCAAAGAATATTCACCTTACATAAAGTGTAATTACCGATTTGAAATCCCCAGAAAAAACTCTATAGTACTATAGAGTTTCATTAAAGTTGGTTGGTAAATAAAAAAATAGCTCTCAGAACAGTGTGCCCCAAAAAGGCGACAGGCTTCGGGCGTCACGCCAAACGCAAAAAGGGATCGTATCGGTGGCGGCGGGGTCTACACGAATGATTAAAAAATGGCCACCACTGTAAAGAATTGGGTTTTGTAGGATTTGAATCTGGGTTGCCAGCACCAGTCAAAGCCACAGCGCTTACCCAACAATGGGCCGGTGTGAGTCTGATGAGTGCGCCGAGACGTGCACATGGAACGTGCAAGTGCACATGCACAGAACAGGTGTGTGCCGAGAGTGCTGACTGTGGAAGAGCCGCAGTGTGTGTTGCGCCGCTCTGTTTGTAGGAGTAATTTGCGCCTAGAGACGCAGAAAAAGAAGAGAGATGTGCAAGCTTTTGCAGCTGTACGCAGAATTACTTGATTTAGTCGCTGCAAGACTCCCCATAGGCCCCATGCATCAAAAAGTGGCCCTATGATTGGTCCACTGCATTGGATTTTCCTTGCGGTGGCGCCATCTGTTGGGGGGTAAATAAACTACACAACGTGGTTCGCTGCTTGATGACCTGGGCGAAAAATGGTATTTCGGTGCTTGCGTAAATTTGTTATGCCGAAGATACCCAACGTGTTCAACCACGCGATTGATTTATATATGCATTTGAACCAAAAGTAGTAAAGATTGCAACCGTGGGGTCAGCAAGATGCGGTGTCGCCTGCGAATGGTCGTCTGCTGGGCGTCATCAGCGGTCTTTCGAGGGCAGAAAGAGTTAAAAATTTGCTTCGATGGCTTCACACAAGCTTGAAAGGATTGTTTAGAGCCACTTGATCAGCTACTGCGTTATTTTTTGGCATATAGTGTGCTGTAGGCCAAGCGGCAATTTAGTACTTCAGGTCGGACCGATGTTGGGAGGGAATGCCCGCACAAACGCCATTCGGTCGAAGCAGTTCCACAGAAGCAGGAACAGGCGCAGCAAGAAACCGCAAGCAAGCAATGAATCACTTAGGAGAGTACGAAAATAAAAAGTATGCACCTTTAATAAAGTTAATCGTTACATTGTCAGTTTTAATAATAACTGTGTTTTTTGGATTGTGCGTGCGGTGGCCACGGTGGCGCCATGATACGCGTGACCCAAAGCAGGGGTCTCCAGGGGCGAGCCGTTTTCAGAGGCGGAGTTTCACGACTGCCTAAATGAAAGAGTACTGGGTCTAAGAAAGTCTGATAGCCACTAAGCTTTCGTCTTCAAACAACATAAAGAAGAGCCATTTTTTTGGTCGAGACCACCCTTAGTACACTGTCTTCCATGTTGACCAGAAATGGCTGAGAACGATTCTTTCTAAACCTGTCTTTGTGGCCATTCCTTGCGCAGCAACCGTTCCGTGCGGTCACATGATATTACCGCATGGTTTATGTGAGGTTCTGCTAAACTGTCGTGGTATGGAGGAGGCAAGAGACGGTTTTTTAGCCTTAGCACGGCCGATGGCGTGATGCCCTGCTGGTGCGTAGCTCATTGCAGGCTCGCAGTGAAGCTAGGCATGCCTACTGATTTCATTGGTGAGTGGGTGATCTGGCATCACAGGAAGTGATGCGAGGGATTGGGATGAGACACGAGTGGGAATTTGAAAGACATAGCCCGCACACTGTAATATTACGACGACCACTGGAAAAAAATTGTGCCACCGTAATATTAGGGTTGCGCTACTCAAACGGCTAATGCGCTTATTTTTCTATGTCGCGTAACCTTAAATGCGCAAAAACCTTCTACGCTAACTGCGCTCTAGTGGGCCTCATCAGGCGGAATCTTGCAAGCAGCTGATATTTTTTCAATATTTTTTGTGTGTCATGTGATTTGAGACATAAAAAAAGCAGAAGTATCTCCACAAAAAAACTTAGTACATAAAAACTGGCAAATATGCGTAAAAAAACGCGTTCCGCTCCCCGCTTGCAGACGACGCTCACTTTCCTAGCGCAACTCGCAACCGCAGCGCCGCGGTCCGGCCGCCTTCTCTCCACGGCTGCGGCGGGGAGATACGGAACTGAAACTAAAGTGTGGCAAACTGTTCGCATGGCCACGCAGTGAAACATCCCCCTCGCGAGGGGCACGATCAAATGCAGAGCATTTCCGGGGGCGCACGACGTTAAGTAGTTTGCGTTACGTTAATGTTGTTGCACTTGCGGCAACTGCTGACGAGAGAGCGCTCGTCAGCAGTAAAATTGGCAGCCTCGGCGCACGTTGAGTCCGAGAGAGGGGAGACAGTGTCATTGAAACGTGCCTGGGCGCGCTATCGAATGTTGATCGCGCCGATAGCGAAACGTCTGAGCCCGGCATGTCGAGGGGAGCGATGCGGACAACTACGGACGCCAAGAACGGGTGACATCGTGAGTTAAAGAAATGCTCTGCATTTAAAAGCTTTACCTGAATGTGCATTTGAACCCTGGTTTTTATGCGTAAGAAGCATGAATTCCTTCTCCCACACCACCGCAAGGTAGGCTAATGCTTACAGCGCTCCCAAATGATTTTCCCCTTTTTTGTCCGTATTTTTAATGACGTTATGAAGCAATTCAACCACTCTGTTGCTCTTGTTCACTCTTCATCAATAAATCATGAAGAGAATCACTGCTTTTTTGCTGAGCACGACGCGGAGCTTGCGGTGAGGTGGTGCTGCCCTCGTGCAGTCAGCCCCCCCAACTACGCGCCAGAAAAAATCCCATGCGCCGAACCGGTATTGCGGAGGCCGTAAGGGGAGCGCGGGAGCGCTGTGTTGATAGGGCTTTCGCAGCGGCGGCAGGAACAATCCAGACCAGTTTACGTGAACTTCCGCCGCTCTCCGCGTGGGGGCTGCAGAAGCCTACCCTTGCCTGGGCCTTGCGCACTTGTATTTGAAGACTGTTTTACGCGCGAGCGGGCTTTTTTCGCAGCGTTCGTGCTTATGTGATTTATCAGTCATGATATCGGAGCAGAGTTTCGTAGCTCTGTTATATTATTGCGATGAAACCTGCATGCTGGACTCCGGACTTCGTCGAAATTTTTGTCAGGGCCAGGCAACGCCGGACAACGGTATTGACCACTTATCAGAGGCGGATTTGTGGGTGCGCCTAAGAAAGGAGGGCGTTTTTTTGCAGGGATTACAATGATGTTCTACTAGACGATAATACTAATATTAATAACAATTTTGTATTTTATTCAATATTGCTTTCATCCGCTCTCTGGGATTGCCGATAGGCCTTTCTGGCCGGCGCCGAAAAATGAAAAATACTTACTAATATTATAACGTTTAGGCACATTATTGTATTGTTATAATGTAATAAATAGGGCTGGGCGTCGATTAAAAATTTTAATTTGATTGGTCGAACAGTGTATTAAATAACCATATTAGCCGGACGTGTTCACTTAAAAATGGCTTAGAAAGGGACCATTTTTAATGGTCATTTCTATTGGATTGTCGATGCTACTGAATACAGGTCATTTTATGCGATCAATAGTATTAACAATCGGTCAACACTTCATTTATCAACAGGTCATTTATGCTATATACTCGTCCATGCAGTAGCGGAGTCCGAGAAGTTAGTTGACAATTCGATCCAACAGCAGGGAGTTTTTTTTAAGTGCGAATGCACTTCTTAAGCGAGCCTGAAGCGTCCGCCGCCGTCCGCATTCCGCCGCCGTCCGCATAGCAACAGCTGCGGGTGCGCGCGCTCCTCGTCTTCCTTGGCAACGGGGGGAGATGGGCGCGCGCTGCCTGGCCGCTGACATGGCACATACCCACGTGGGGGATTGGCCAGGAATCTCCTCGTCTTCTTTGGCAACGGGGGGAGATGGGCGCGCGCTGCCTGGCCGCTGACATGGCACATACCCACGTGGGGGATTTGCCAGGAATCCGGCGTGAGAAGGGCTAATGCACCCCGCGCTGCCTGGCCGCTGACATGGCACATACCCACGTGGGGGATTGGCCAGGAATCTCCTCGTCTTCTTTGGCAACGGGGGGAGATGGGCGCGCGCTGCCTGGCCGCTGACATGGCACATACCCGCGTGGGGGATTGGCCAGGAATCGGGCGTGAGAAGGGCTAATGCACCCGCTTAAAGGAGTACTGACACGAAATTTCAAAGCTGAGATCCGCTCTAGCAATCAAGTACAACGACAACACAAATAGGTGTCTGTGAATAAATGCATCTTTCTTTCTTTGTAGTTGTGTGTGTGTGTGTGATCTCTCTTTCGCGAACATTACCGAACCGCGCGAATTCAACTCATGCATTCGCACTTTCACATTCTTCCCCTCGGGGAAATGCGGGGAATTTTTGTTGTTGACATCCCGGCTGTCTGTCAAATGAGCAGGGCAAAAACTGTCCGAATAAACTCGTTTCCAGTCTGCCTCGTGCCCTTTAGTTCGCAGGTTGTAATCCACGGAAGCTTGTTCTCCGGCATGGTATCGAAACAGCCGCTGTGCTAGTTTTAATAAGTAACCTATGATAATTACAGTATTCTTCTAAGAAATGTACTCAAAACCTGCATATGAAGCCGAAACTTTGAAACTAGCAAAGACAATTAGTTACGAGTTGAGAGCAAGATAAGAAAAAATTTGCTGTGATTAATCTGTCGCACTCAGTGGCGGGTGCCCACAACAGCTGAGTGATCAAGATTTCAGTTCGGGGGGAGGGGGGACCTGAAGGACCACAAAAGTAAATAAAACTGATCAAGCGAAGGAAAATTTGATTGCTGTATCGAGAAATGATGTCAAATGTTTCTTCCCAGTAACGTACTCCGCCTTGGGGTTTTCCCCTAAATCTGGCCAATTGCATTAAAACGAGACATCAGGAAAAGCAAAAGCTAGTAAAATATAGCGATGCTTCCGTGCTCTGTTTTATTTTTCAATTATTGCATAAATTTCTTTAGCGAAATTTCGAACATACATCGAAGCCGCGTGTGGCTGGTGCGTAGCGTGCGACACAAAAACAATTACCGGAAGTCATTATTTGTTGACAAGCATGGAGTTGTCTTCACCGGCTACTTCCTACCCCGCCCCTTTCTCCCTATTTTGCGTAGGCCCGTAGCCAGGATTGTAGCCAAAAAGAAAGCAAGAGCAGCAGCGGCGCATAGTTTGCCCGCGGAGTGGGAGACGCGCGCATCAGCAGAGTGGGCTCGCAGCGCCTGCTACTCGCAGTGGCCGCAGACAGGAACTAAGCCCCTTGCGAAGGCCGTGCCAACGCGCGCACGCCGCCCCTCTAACCCGCCCGTGGATAGTGACGACAGGGGGAAACCATCTCCCTTTTAAAATAAGTTGCCCAAAGCGGCGCGTGCGTGCGTGCGTGTGTGTGCGTGTCTGTGTCTGTGTGTGCGTGCGTGTGTGTACGTGTGTGTGTGTGTGCGTGTGCGTGTGTGTGTGTGTGTGTGTGTGTGTGTGTGTGTGTGTGTGTGTGTGTGTGTGTGTGTGTGTGTGTGTGTGTGTGTGTGTGTGTGTGTGTGTGTGTGTGTGTGTGTGTGTGTTACGCCCAACCTGCGCCTTACGATTCGATAGCATAATGCATTCTTTTGCTACGTTTTCATGAATGCAGGAAGTCCACGCCGCATACGCGCCAACATACTAGAAAAAGGAAAACAAACTACTTCATTTTCCGCACGCCCACACGACGAGCGCCGCAAGGGTTATTGCACACGGCAGCGATTGTGGCCGGCCCTATTTATTCAAAAACGTAGCTCGCAGATCTTGGTAACATAATCTTGCGTAGGGGCCTCTCTTTCGTCCTCGAATTCCATGCGAGTCGTGCCGCTCGATGTCCAGGGTTCCCACGGGTCTCCATCTTGCCATCTTGGGTACGCTTTTGCAGCGAAAGAAATGAATTGGAACAAAATACCACCCCTGCAAAAGTATTACGCGGTTAGAGAAGACGTATTGCGTCAGCTTCCGGTTCTCCAGAGACTTCGCGTGAGGATTGATTCGACAGTTGACGAAGGAAAAAAATGTGAATACAGTCATGCGGCGCTTAATGACTCAATCAAAACGTAATCAATTGCGGTTACCTGTGACATGCGACACGAAGCAACAGCACGCGCTAACACCCAACGCCTGGGATCACCTCAGGTGACCGGCTACCCATATGAAAGCGCCTATGGTTAGCACTGCATTTGACGTAAAAAAAAAGACCTGACAAAGATGTACCTAGTTTTATTCCTATAGCTTTAGAACGGGGAGTTGTGCTACCGGCACTTATACGTCCCCAAGAACGGTGTCATTTCTAGTTAAGGAAATGTGCAACAACGCATCGAATGGCTTGCCTGCAGAACTGATTGAACCACTTTTCAAGATAAGTACAAGGAAGATTGATTGCAAATAACGCTAAACTCAATACCTTCCAAAGAGATGGTGCAGTTACTAAACCTGCTAGTTGACAGAGCCGGTGAAATGAAAGCAGTTGGGGACTGTCCTTATTGCTGTATAATGTCTGTTCGGGCGCAGGTGTCTTAGTTTTGCGTAGCGATGAAATGTGGACTAGAAATAATACGCAAACGGCATTGATGCGAAGCGTCTTCCATGCCGCGCTAGGGAAACTTCAGACAATTAAACCTCAGTCTCTATCAGATCACACAGAGGGTTGCTTCAAAACATTTCCCCAAGTACTAACACTACGAATCGCATTTAAACCGGAGATAGCAAGTCCAGGCACACGAAAAGTTTCAAAATACCCACCAAGTTTGTGGAAATGGAAGTTTACGAGGAGAGTTTTTTAGTCCTAAATGGCTATGTACTGCTTTGAAGCCTCGGTGCTCAATTCCTAAAGCGGTCGTATGCTTTCCCAATGATCATAAATCTTCCACGCGCCCCTGAAGAGCCAAGGCAATTGGGCATTTCCGTATTCAACTAGGTTTATGTTTCATGCTTGCGAAGACATCGCGGCATCACTTACTGGAAAGGCTTACAGCAAAAATTTTCGGCTTCAGCAATAAAACGCTTGCTCAGTGTGCAGCAAGAATGTGTGTATTCGGAATTGAAGGAAACAAAAAACAAATTTAAGAGGAGACTTACTGTGAGGGTTGCTAAACGCGGGCCTATATATATTGCTGACTGTGCCAATTGTGCAAGCAGTCGATGTCGTAAGCTATCTTCACTTCGTAGTGTATTAAATCAAGTGATACTAGAGCCGTAGTTTACTTCTAAATCTTCGGCCTCAAGGGATGAGTAGGGTCTTTTGCAAAGAGTTTACGTGTTGTTGGAAAAACAGTTTACGTGTTGTTGGAAAAACAATTTTCCTCAGAGAATACTCTTGGCACCAACCCGTTATTCTAAGTGGCCTAGTGGGCTGTCGTTACAAAGACGGCGGCAAATATTGTTCTCAGTCGTCTCCGCTAAACCGTTGATGGCTATCGCAGAACCATAACCCCAGGAGTTCTCATGGAATGGGCTCCTCTAGCCTCTAATGGTTTCCAAGGTGTATAAGACTGTCCATTATTTTTTTTTGAGTGTCTCTAGAAATGCACTCATCTCGACAGGCGCTAGCTGTTTCCTAAACATACGTGGCTGTAATTAAAGCATGTTCTGTGAGCCTCGATCTGTGTGCCCAGCTAAGAATTGCTGCTAGATTAAGACAAAAATGTCGCTGAAACTTTAAAACCGGCGCCAATGAACTTTTATTAAGAACCCCACGGAATTAGCATTTACCCAGCATAACTGACAATTCGTACAGTGCAGTTTTGCACTACGATCTTGAAGCTAGTGGCGACACTAGTCTTACGTCGAACAAATGTGGTTTTCGGGAAGCTGGTGCAACGTGTGCATATTAGAAAAGCTCATCTGATTACCTCAGTGAAGTAGTCTTCTGCCGAAAGCGGGCACCCGATTGCATTTGCTTAGAGAAATGTTGACACGTCCGAAATTCTCAAAAATGGTAGTAAGCTGTCGAGGTTTTCAATGCTACGCAAAAATGTTGACACGTCGGAACTTCCAACACATTCTGTAAGCTCGCGGTTTTTTTTTTTCTGGTCTATATGCAGGGTGCCACAAAATTAATATTTGTAGAATTTGTTTGTGAGCAACCGTTCTCTTGTTCGATCTCAGACATTTACACAAGTGCCGCATTTTGTGACGTATTTTGTTTAACTCCAAGAACGGCCACGAAAATGCCCTGCTTATTTAACAGGTCTATTTTCGCTTATGCAGAAGCCTCGGTTGCAGCGCTAGAGTCTGCCTTGTCCTTCATGGAAAACTCTCACCGACCATATCGGCAGGTCTTTCCGTTGCTGTTTGTGTTTTCTTTTCCAGACTTTTGCCTACGTGGCCGTCGCCAGACGGCATTTCCCGTAGTCGCACATGGCACAATAATTCGAAAGTGGCAGTGGCTCCCATCAATCCCGTCTTCGTTGGAGAACTGCAGCGGCGTCTGGCAGTACAACTGGCCTACCCGCTGCGAACGTTCAACTGCTGAAATACGAAGTTGAAGGGTTTTTAACGTAGAAGCCACAACTGGCATATAAGGTGTGCCGTAGTGATCCCTCCGCATTAATTTTGGCCACCTGGGCACCTTAAAGCTGCGCCAAAATGTCGACACACGAGCACCTCCGCTTTTTGCTCCATCTGAAGAGCAGGCAACACTGTCCGGGCCGAATCCGCGTCCTTCGGCCCAGAGGCAGAACGGCGCAGCGAGTGGACAGCTGCGGGTGGTTGTTAAACCGCTCAGAGTCGGCACACTCAGTTGAGAGCTCTTTTGCTGGGCTTGCCAGTTTGCAAGTGGCTGCGACAGCTCACACAGAGGGTGTTAGACTTTGAGCGTCTTTAAAGGTTTGAGCAGAGTTCCGCCGCCGAGCGATACCAAAAAATACCACGATAAAAAATGGCTCCAATCCAATCCACGCTGTGAAGGTGGTTGGACCGTGAAGCTGTAAACGCCAACCACAACGATTACCCATGCAGCATGAGTTGAATCCACACACGTGGATGGACAAGGAGTGAAACCAGAAACTCTGCCAGCCGTTACCAGGGGTTCGCGGGGGCGGCGACCTGGACGCAACCGCGACGACTAAAGGAAAACGTAGAGGAGCATCTACCGTAGGGTGAGGAGGAGGATGCCACACTCGGCTATGACGTAATCTCTCTCACGGCCTCCCCCTCACTCTTGTTTCATGCGTCGCCGCCATAAAACACCTTCCCCCTCCTCAGACGCGGTTGATTTCGCCAATATACCAAAACACGTGAACGCCGTTATTATACATTTTGCGGTTTGCACTTCTGACGAGGGATTGAATGAGCGCAGGTGGCAGACCCGCCGCTGACTCGTTGAGTACACTTTCTGTCTTTACGTCTCCACGCGTGGCCGTATCTTAGTCGGCAAAACGACGGGCTCTCACTCTTTCTATATTCGGGTCGAGGTTCAGTCCCTGGCGGTGCCACTAGTTTGTGTAGCATGGGTAAGGTGGCTAGAATGAGGAGGTGTGAAAACCGGCCGCCCGAAGCTGGCTCACTTGCGCGTGCCTCCCGCGTGGCGGCGCTGTAGGTATCGGCGCGGTAAGAACGGCGTCTGCTGCGCCGCAGCGCGCATGCGATCCTGGCCGCGTCGCTGCTGTGTTTCGGAGTCCGCAATTTTTTCCCACGCGCTTAAAGCCACCTAATGTGTAACCTATGGGCTATTTCACACTTACGGTCACCGGCCATTATACTGAGCTTGCTTCTCAGCACCATACGAGGAGGAACAGCGTATTTTTGCACCAATCTTTGCAAACCAAGCGGAGTATAACGCTTCTGGGCGGTTGAGGCCTTCACTCTAAAAAAATAAAATATTTTACAGTTGGAGTGCTTCTTTCTTGTTCGATTTCGTAAACGACGATCTTTTGGAAGTCAACTGGTGGTATCGCGTCACCCACTAATCCGCAGTCTGGTACGAGACAGCGTTCTTGCTCTTAAATGTCTGAACTGACCACAGCTCTGATGGACGCCTAAGATCGTAGATAAAATGCCTGGTGGGAGCATCAACTGCCGTCGCCTGTTCATGAATCCGGGTTTCCATTTCTGCCGACTGGCATGCTTCAGATATGTCACTCTTGCGGCTCTTCTTGGTGCTAGGAGAGTCACATGAAAAATCTGGCCGCATTTTCCTTTATTTAGGAAGGCTCTTCGAAATGTCTTTCGGAAGGTTCGGAAATATCGTAGGTACCGCCTCGTCTTTCAGTCGAGGAACACTGCGTGGTATGTGAACTTGCGTGCCGTTTACAGTGTGCGTGAAATCCAGGACGATAAACCTGCTGGAGGTACAAGCTAATGCTTTAAATAGAAGAAAAAAACATTCCTGAGATCTGCATCGCACTTCAATAACTCGTGCAATGCATGTTTTTTCCTGGTAACAAAATAAAAATGCCTACATACAGGGTACCCAGGACTAGTTAATGCAGCTAATGCGTTTCCAAAAGTTGTAAGGGTGGTAGCGCTCAGTTTTCTTCAGAGCTGTTAACCTGGACACTCAGTGTTTCCCTGTTTTACCGCCTTTTCCTGCATCTATTTTTCAAAAACTTAGTGCGGGTCACTAGTTCGGTGGAGGTACAGTCGAATGCTTTATGTGAGCGCGTGCCGCTAAATGCATGCACAGGGCTTTGTTGGGAGGCTGACGCGCCCTCGCACTTTGTGCACTTAGTGGGCGCACTCCCTGAAATCGCACGGCTGCCTGCTGCATTAGATACCTCGCGGAAGATAACGCATTTTTTATCACTCAGTCGGGCAGCGAAAGTAAACATTTTAATGCATTCGCTGGGTAATTGACCGCAACATAAGCACGTTAAAGAACAACAGCATCGCTTGTTTGGCAAAACAGGTTTGCGGTCTTATTTATTTGAAGGATGCGGTCTTTATCCGGTGGCTTTTCACAGCTCGGATTAGAATGAAGTTTTTCGCAGTGTCCACGCACGAAAGGTGACGTGAAAGACTTGAATAACTACAAGCCGATGAACTTGCTGTCAGTCGTCTACAGGGTATTTAGCCAGGTAATCGCTAAGAGAATGTCTGTCACCTTAGATTTCACTCAACCTATTGGCGGTGAGCGCGACCACGGGCGGCGCTGCGAAGCGCGCCTCCGTGACGTCGGCTTAGGGATTCTCGCATTTGTCGTCTGCTTCACTCGGGCTCACTCTCCCTGCTGTTTCTTTGCGCTCGGTTGACGTCTGATGCTTGTTCGCACTACATCTTGCGTGTGCGTGACTTATTATCATAAGAATAGACTTAAAATCGCCTGCACTAGCTCAAGGCGTGATTTAACGTATAGTTTTCGATGCCGCTACGGAAGAAAAATTGCCAGCGTCGCCCCATTCTTAGCGAAGCCGGTCTTGTTTGCAGCGCGAAGAGTCGGTGCTAGGCGTCGGCTTCTGTTGTAAGCAATATTTCGAACAAAGGGAACATCCAGCTGCTAGTAGCCGACAACAGCGAAAACACAAGTCCAAAACAAATTCCAGGCCTTCTCGGCTGTAGGCTTTGGCAGAAGGCATTGCGACTCCCGGTAATCGCTTGTAAGGTAAATCAGTTTTTGCAACCTTCACGAACGCTCGAAAGTATTGTATCACATCACTTTACGTTTTCATGGCCTGGAAGTGTGCCGACATGCACTATGGGCCTCAAAAAATGTAGGCTGAGTTCCAAATAACCAACTGTGTGTATAGGCGCGTGTTGGTTTTATACAGGCTTCTAACTAGTATGAAGGTTTATTGAGCAAAACGAGCCACGCCTGCGGTAAAAATACAGTAACACTATGTTTCTTCATAGCTGGAGGGATATTTCGCTACATTTCCCACAGCAATATCTTCTCAATATTCAGATATGCGCTACAGGAAAGCTGCACTCAAGAGGAGGAAGAGGAGGAGATGGAGGAGGAGAAAACTTTATTTAGCCGTAAAATCGAGTTGATTAGTGGGCCGGGTCCTCAGTCCAGGAGAGTAAGATTAATTTTCTTCTTTACGCCTGGAAATAAAAGTTGGAAAACAATAAAGAGCTGCTTGGAAATATTCATCGGTTTCGTTTCTTGTTATATATGCACGTATACTATTAATTGCGTTCGTTAGCGACTATATCAAGCCTTCAACACCGTAATCATGCCGTAACTGCTCAGTTCGATAGTCAGTTCGTTATGATAACGATGGTCACGATAGACATTCGGAGCACAAAAGCCGCCTTCGAGTACTCTGGACAACGTTGTCTGAGGTGCGATCGCGGTGGTGTAAAAGGAACCTTCTCTTTGTATTTGTATATGAATAACCAACTCACGCTGCAAATATGCACGTTCTTGCACGCAGCCATAAGGAAAGCCAATTTGTGAAGGAGGGAATGTATGCCATACAGCCTGAAGAAAATATCCACACGATCTTTGTGAGCCTCCAAAATAACCCCAAACCTACTAATAAGACGTTCGTGATGGTGCAAAAAAATTAACGCGTTGGGCACAGAAAAAAACAAAAACCAAAGACCTTCATCTAATACAAGTCAAAGAAATAAATAGAAGACAGCCGCCTTATTTGCTGCTGTGCGCGATGTGCGAATAGGGGCCCGCTGCTTGGTTCGTAGCATTACAGACTGTTGAGTCTCCATAAGGGCATCTCACAAATACTGTAGGCAAGCGTACGCATCTTGAATACTTATCGAGGAGCGCTGAGCGTTGAACCTTGCGAATAAGCTAGAAAGGACGAGTTACACCCGATCTTCTGACCGATACTCTGAAGAAAGTTGTTGTCTCTCTCTTCGTGTGTTGCAAAGTTCTGGGGAATACAGCTTGAAATTATTCAGATGTGTCAGAAGCCGGCAAAAATTACTGAATTACTGAAAGTACGCTCTTCAATGCATTAAAGCATCAAAGCGGAGGATTTCTAGCGCAGGCACTGCTGCCTCCCACAAGCGGAGTGTAGCAGACGACAGCGGCGCGAGTCCCTAAGCTGACGTCAGAGCCAGGGGGCGCCACTCAAACATCTCACCGCCAATAGAACAAGCAGGGTTTCGTAAAGGCAATTCAACAATGGACAATATTCACACGATCAATCAGGTGATAGCGAAGTGCGCGGAGTATACTGAGCCCCTATATATAGCCTTTATTGATTATGAGAAAGCATTTTGCTCAGTCGAAACGTCAGCAGCCATTCAGGTGTTAAGGAACCAGGGTGTAGATGAGCAATATGTAAGAATACTAGAGAATATTTATAATGGGTCTACAGCTACCATCATCCTCCATAAAGTGAGCAGTAAAATACCTATAAAGAAGAGCGTCGGACAAGGAGACACAATTTTTTCAATGTTATTCACAGCATGTTTACAAGAAATATTCAGAACATTGGATTGGGAACAGGTGAGAATAGGCGCTCATGGAGAATACCTCAGTAACCTCAGATTTGCTGATGACGTTGCCTTGCTAAGTAACTCGGGGGACGAATTGCAAAGCATGCTTTCCGCACTGGGCGAACAGAGTAGAACCGTGGGCCTGAAAATTAATATGCAGAAAACTAAACTAATGATCAATAACCTCGGGACAGCACAGCAGTTTGAGATAGGTGGCGAGGCAGTGGAAGTGGTAAGCGAATATATCTACTTAGGCCAAGTTGTGACCCCAGATCCCAAACATGAGGCAGAGATAATTAGAAGGATCAGAATGGGGTGGGGTGCATATGGCAGACATTCTCAGATAATGAATAGCAGCCTACCATTGTCGCTGAAGAAGAAAGTGTGTGACAGCTGTATCTTAACGGTACTCACTTACGGGGCAGAAACTTGGAGGCGCACTAAGGGGGTTCAACTTAAATTGAGGACGACTCAGCGAGCAATGGAGCGGAAGATGATAGATGTAATATTAAGGGATAAAAAACAGTAGAGTGGGTCAGGGAACAAACAGCAGTAAAGGACATATTACTGGAAATTAAGAAGAAGAAATGGATGTGGGCAGGGAATGTATTGCGAAAGCAGGATAACCATTGGTCATAAAGGGCAACAGAGTGGATCCCTAGAGAAGGCAAGCGTGGCAGGGTGCGGCACCAAGTTGGATGGGCAATTGAGATCAAGAAGATTGCGGCGAAAAAAATGGGTCGCGTTAGCGCAAGACCTGGATAATTGGAGAATAATGGGACAGGTCTTTGCCCTGCAGTGGGCGTGGATAGGCAGGTGATGATGATGATCTGTAAGGCCACATAAAACCCTCATTGACCTCCCAGAAAGCCGCAGAATGCTCCACGCCGTATTAAGTTCAGACAGGGCTTCGGGATTGATGGTGTATTTGGCCAATGGTATGACAATTTCCATGGCTGTGAACCAAACTTTAACGTGGTGCCAGCCTTTCTGGACTGCCGTAACCATGTCCTCGAGCATTGTGGACGTTATGTAGGTCTTAACATCGACGAGCTTGAAGCACTTCCGCAAGAGAAGCTTGAAGCGCCTGCCCAAGCCATCCTTTTTTATCTGCGTCAAGCTCCGGTACTTAAAAACAGGGCTTGGAAGGTGACAATCTGGTCCTCGGACCACAACTGCGACTCGCCCGGGAGATGGTGGTTCTGCGTTCGGCGAATGTCGGGATCACTCAGGGTCTAAATGCGTGGCACCGAGTTGTAGCAATTGAAGAAGAGCCCAATCAGCTCGCAATGGTGGCATGTGTGCTCAGAACGTCCGCGATTATGAGTGAGTACAACTGGCCTCCAAAACCGTCGACCTTGGCGCAGCGACGTACGTAGTCCACCTACCAGCCGAGAGCCTTGAGCACCCCCTTGTCGGCGATCCAATACCCGACGTGCTTGCCTAGTTTCATGTAGGTTGCATTCTCGGAGGGCCGGACGGGATGCCGACCGGCGTAGAAGGACCAGAGAATATGCAGACCAAAATACAGTGACACCCACACGAGGGTGTGCCCGCGCTGCTGTCGCGCCCTGCGCGAGGCGTGCGGCCACGGAATTCCCAGATCATCCAGGATCCTAGGTATGGAGAACTCACCTCGATACTCCGTCGGCAGGTCGGCCCAAGGGGATTGACAAAGTCAGTGCAGTTTTTCAATGAGTAGCTTTACCGGCGCTTCATTAAACACCGATTTCTGCACATTCATGACAGATTAAATGAGCACGCTATGCTGTTAGAGCATGCAGGACCGGGAATCATGGCAGCACATGCTGCAAAAACAGTAAAAAAAGCGGGAACTTTGTGCTGTGATTTCAATTCCTACTGTGGTGCAGCCCAATAATGGCAGGGAATTATCGGTGACCACTGCCCCAAAGCAGTCTTTCAGTAAAATAAATCTCATCTTACATAAAAAAGGTTCTCATATTATTTGTTACGCAACCTAGGATCCAGTGACACCCGGAGCAAAAGAGGTGGCGTTGGGCGCGGCCCAGTCTACCAGTCTAAGGCCACCTTTCGAGTGGTATTCAGGTAGGAGTGCGTATAGAGCATCTCAGTCTGGTTCCGCTCGGTTATCACGTCACGCTCTGAAAGAAGAAGCTCAGGTGTCCTGCAAGTTTGGGAATCGCGGAACTAAATCCTAATTGTGTATGTCCAATAATGATACGCTAGCACGCGAATGCCGCCAGAACTTCCTCGCTAGCCTTTTGTTATACAGTCACACTAAATGGTTTTACACCCTTTTACTTAAAAAGGGTGTAGCATAAGCGTAAAAAGGGTGTTTGTAGGCTTTACACCCTTTTCCCACTTATGCTACACTCTTTTCCTAGCTATACACCCTTTTTGTGAGAAAAAAGGGTGTTGATCAATTTCAACACACTTGGTTTTTCTTAGGGTGTTGAAAGCGTGTGGAAAAGGTGTTCAGCTCTTCATTGAATAAGGCCGTGCTTGGATGCAAATAGCACTGTAAAGAAGAAGACATCGACTTATATACTCCTCTACTCGCAAGAAATTTGCCTACGCAAGAAAAGAATAATTGCTCGTATAAAATGATCGCTCGTTTCCATATGCGGTGCAATTCATGCCCCAAGTTTAGCTTTGGCACGTGAAACACAAACTTGAACCTTCCAAATTAAATAAAATACTATAGTCATGTGGCGAAAAGGGCGACTGCATTACGCTTGGCTTCCTGTATAGGTTGTTAAAACGGTGTGAAATAGGTGTTCTGTTGCAAAAAAAGAACAGCGGAGCTGGGGGTCGACCTAGTTTCTCCCGGTGTTGCTAAGTTTTGTTATGTTTGCTAAGTTGCAATGTTCTTGCTAAGCTAGGATGACCGCTGAGGGTGAGGCCAGATTTAACCAGATTTTAAGAGGTTGTTCCAGTGTCTCCCCCCCCCTGCCAAGAGATCCAAGGGGGAAACAAGCTAGGTCGGCCCCCAGCTATGCTGTTTCTCCAGCCTCGCACCACTATTGAAAGCTGCGCCAATTTTTTTGCCTTTTACGATCTAAAAAAGACTATAGTAGCTTTGAAATGGTACAGTAGGAGGTGCGCATACGCATACGCCCCTTGTGCTCACACTCTAACATGATCGAAAGCCGACTTCACTGTTATAATACCCTATCTGCGGTGGTGCGCCCTTTACAGGGGCTACAGTTATTTTTCTTCACTGGTAACAAATCAAATTGTGCCAATTCATATTGCTTTAACCATCATGAGGTACAAAACGCTCACCGCTTGTAGAAAATGTTCTGTCCACCCGTGTAAACAGGTACAAAATGCCTCCAAATTTGAAGGTCTGTTCACCTTTTTTCTTAGTTGGCGGTCTTTTCTTACACAATTTATCTTACTCCCCTTTTCTTTGCGCCCTTTTCCTTAGTTTCGAACACCCTAATTCGTAGCTTTAAACCTTTCTGGGAAAAATGGTGGTGAAATAATTAACAACCTTCTTGAAGGTGTAGAGGTGGCGGGAAAGATTTGTTTGGTATTTATTAAATTCTATAAGTTATGGAACACAAAAACTACCTCGTGATTAAAGCGTTTTTGCGAATCCGTATTTGATTTGTATTTTCTCATAGTAAAATCCATACTTCCAAAATTAGCGCTAAAATATGTGTTTTCTTGCGCAAGCCCACAGACTCGATCGGGGGGCTTCCTCTGCTGGATTTAAAAGCAAGAACATATCTATTAATAAGTAAGTCTACACTTCCTGTACCGGTTGCATCCCGTTGGTTTTCTTGGTCAATTCATTTGTGTTCTAAGCGTAACTTGTGCGTATTGACTGTTTGTGTTGAATGCTGCGCGCTCCGCCGATTCACATTGCCACTGCGCATGCAGGATGCTCAACCCCCCTTTTTTAGGGTGTTGTGCTCAACACCCATTTTTCATCTGTACACCCTATTTTTGCTAAAACACCTTTTAAGGATGTAAGCCATGGGACAGGATTTTTACACCCTTTTCGGCCAAAAATGTTGTAAACAAGTTTAGTGTGTACGCAACCGCGACGTCACCTTCAGGCACAAAAGTTTATACTTTCACAAAAGTTTATACAGTATGCAACCGCGAGGTCACTTGTAGCCCCGCTTATTACCAAAACTGCTCAAATATCACGAAACGTAGACAAGGCTCCTGACCGCAGTGCTGATAACATCGCAGCCAGTGATAATACAGGAGCGCAAGCTAAGTAGTGAAGCTTGAAATACCACGGCACCTCAAAACATGAACCATAAACCCTGAAACCTATTATAGAGGAAAGATTAGAAATGCGGTGGAAGAGAAATAGTTCAATCTCAGACGTTGCAATTGTCGATTCATGCCTTGAATAGATCTGCTGTACAGCGATTGCCTCAATGGTCGGCTTCGCTAGTGCATATGCATGCATTACTGAAAAGACATTTATACAGGCGTCGTATAAGCAGTCCGAGGGCAAAGCAGGGAATTCATTGAGCTTGGCGATATACAGCTGCATAAGGTTTTTTTTAATCCCTCTGGAGCCTTTCACCCAGAGTCCCTGAAAGGCGGCTTCACTGCTTTCAACCAGCATATTCTTCGGAAAACTTTCCTTAGGGAAACATGAAAGATGATGTGAAAATATACAGGACTTATTGCCCTATATCGACTACCTTCTAGTCCCTCTAGTGTCCTTCTAATTAATGATTTGCTTAAACCTATTACTAGGAAGGTACATTTTCTAGCGGTGATTTAGAAAGTCTGGTAACAATACAGGATGGCTCAAGGATTTCTGAGGTAGTACATACGAAAGACCACAAATGCCCCGTGTACAGGCGTATGCTCCGCGCCCGTTCAAAGTCGGGGTTATTAGATTACACAAATGCATGGAATTATTTCAGGAGCAGTACAGGCAGAGTGATATAAATGTGTCAAGGCTACAGTACCCTTTATTAATAGCCTATTCAGACAGACAGACAGACAGACAGACAGACAGACAGACAGACAGACAGACAGACAGACAGACAGACAGACAGACAGACAGACTGACAGACAGACAGACAGACAGACTAATGGACGCAGGTTGCTTCGTTGAGTAAAAAAAATGCCTAAACATCTGTAATGTTTGTGTACTGCCAACCTTCACAATGTTTGTGTGACGCTTTATGGTCAGCTACTCTGTGTCCATCCGCGATGGAGGAGGAGCAGTCCACGAGTTGTCTGCTCTTTAAATTTTCTTTGGGCTTTCACATTCCCGTCGTACTATATTGATTACTCTTTTGGGGCAGCAAACTTTACAGTTAGGAGCTAGCCCTTTTTAATATTCATTGAGCGTCTCTCTCTGTATCCCGTACCAGAACCGGTATACCTACTGGGGACCTATGGCACGGGTACGCCGTGACCGTTGGACGACTGGTGTAAAAAGATCAGAGGCCGGCGGTGGCGAGCTTGACTATGTGTCCTCTTCCTCTGCAAAGTTGAAGGTTCGAAGACTCATTCGAAAAGACCCAGTCAGCATGGCAACCTTCGCAGTGTAAAAAATGCCTTAGCTTCAGCCGAAATAACGCTACAATCCAACGACATTCTTCGAATACCTCTTCTGTTTGTACGAGCCCGCACGTGCACATCCTTACCTGGTGCAAGCAGCTCAACACCAAGGCGGCTGATTTCACTTTGGCTCTGGTCGACAGAGGGGGAATGGCTTGGAGAAGAGTGCCCCTGCCGACTCTCGGGTCGAAGGCGGCGTTGTAGTGGTAGAGAGGACTCTGGTGGCTTGCTCTGCTTTCCTGGGCAGTGCACACGTGCCTGTTGTGTGGCAAGATACAGGAACGTCGCATGCAATCTTTATCATCCCACCATATGGGTGCGTCAAAGAGTATATATTTCTAGAAATAAAGAACGCCTCCATCAACTTCCGTTCGAATCAAGATGCTCCATCTATCCGGTGTTTTCTGAGTTGCTACATCCTCGAAACGTGTTCCAACGGTTAATTCCACGGGCTTGCCTGTTTGAGAGGACTTCGGAGCGTAAGACAAACTTGGGTGCCGTCATCTCTTGCACGCTGTATAATGGGGTAAGACCCCAGAGAAAGTGACTGGAAGAAAGAGGGTGTCGCTTAGAGAAAAGCAGAACGAAAGAGCAGGATCTCTTTGAGGGTGGTGAAATAAAGAGAGGAACGGAGAGTTACTTCTAGGGGAGTGAGAGCCAGTTAGCAAAGAGGCAGGTGTGGACGAGATTCTTTGATTATCAATGATAGGGAAACCTTCGGTTCAGGATTGCGACAAGAGCATCGTTCACCCCAAACTTAAATGGAAACCATTATGTCGGGACATTGCATGCCGGCGTCTATCGCTCCTTGCTGCGCTGCGGAACCGCCTTAGCGTATGAACTACAAAGTACGAGAGGATTCACAAAACAGTGCCTCCCGGATTTACTGTTGAATGTGGTTGCGGTAGGGTGGTGTCCCTTTGCACTAAAATGCGTTCTAGACTTTAAGGAAGAGCCTTCACGAAGCAGGATTCAGAACAGACGCTTCAGGAAGCCCCCTTCACGAACTAGGCTTCACAGATTTATCGCGAACCCTGGTACAGGTAGGGCAGCAGAGCTTTTGCACAGAATAGTACCAATTAGTGGCAGTCAAAACGCTGCCGCATTTTCGAGACAGGTTTTGGATGTTTCGTGAAATTCTGTGGCCTAAAATATATTGTTATAAAATACACCAGCAATTGCTCACCAATCCTCTCATCAGCATCGTCAGGGGGATGATGTGAAGTTGCTCATAACAAAGAGATGAATCATGTATTCTCTTATCACTCTGCTGGAGTACGCTGGTTCACGGTGACATACAGGCATGATAGCCTTTTCACTCTAAGGGCTGAGAAGCGTGAAAATTGTACCATATCATCTTTACCTTTACTCATGCTTCATGAAGGGTGATCCACCAGTGAGGGTCAATGGATATGGCATTGCGCTGCTTAGCCAAAGGACACGCATTCGATTCCCGGCCATGGTGGCTGATTTTCTGATGGAGGCAAAAAGCGAAAACATCCGCGTGTGGCTATTTTGGCTCAGGCTAAAGATACCCAGGTGATTAAAATTAATCCCAAGTATTGCACGATGGCGCGCATCGCAGCCCGGGTGTAGATTTTCCCGTTAAATCCCAAAATTTGAATTTCATTCATGAGGGGTAGAATTACAATCACAACATCGGTAAACCTATCACAAGGTTACACTGTCATATCTTCTAAAAATTCCGAGCGTTACCGCACTGATATTGTCATGTCTGTTGGCGTTAGGAATAAGCTCTGATGTCCTGGTGAGTGTGAAGCAAGTCGCTGTCCCATAACGGGCGTATACAGAAGGAAACATTGCCCTATACGAACGTGTACAGAGTGTTCTACAGTAAATATCTACTTTCACGAGCCCTGGAACCGCGAAATGCCATTCTCAGTTCTGCTGCAGTAAAAAGCATGGCTATATTTTTAGCTTGTTGAGACGAGGCATTAAGGTCAAATAAGAAAACAGGCATCGTCCCGCATCCCGTGCACCCTTTTCTTTCCTCCACTGGGCGACAGACTGAAGTAACAATGATTGATTGATCGTGGTGTCTAACCCGCCGACGCCACACAGGTGATGAGGCGCGCCGCAGTGGAGGGTCCCGGATTAATTTTAACCGGCTGGGGATCTTTAACGTGCGCCGAAATCTTGAACACAATGGGGTTTATGATTTTCGCTTCCATCAGAAAAGCGGCCGCCTGGGCAGGGAGGGACTCCAAGCCGCGTCCTTGGGCTCAGCACCACAACGCCTCGGTCACTGAGCCACCCCGGCTGGTAGACTCAAGTACCAGAATCCTGCACGCGAGATACTGCTTTAATATAGAAGGGGTGCAGAACTGCATTTTACTGTATCTTTTTTTTATTGCGCCATTTTGCCCCAGGGCATTAAAGTAATTGAATAAAAAAACAAAGTGGCGAGACGCAAGCGGCTTCAAGCACTACACAATGCCGTATAGGCCAGTTTCCGCAATAAAGTCCAAGAGCTGCCTGTGAAGAGGACCATGCGTCCACCGATGAATATCGGGCGAGCGGCCTGGTCGGTGTCCTGGGGCTACCATGTGTCGGGTTCGGGCTCGTTGGAGTCCTGGACATGTCTCAAGGAGGTGGTCTAACGTCACTTCCGCAGCGGAAACAGGGCAGTAGAGGCAAGTTGCGTAGGTAACCGCAAGGCCAGAAGTCCATGTTGCACGAACAGCTGGCGTCCGTGCAACGCCCTGGCGAATACTCCGAAGCGTAAACCTCCTCACCGCGGGTTAAGCCACCAGGAAGGTCAGTCCCACGAGGAGGAAGAAGGGCAAACGTGGAGCGCCGGAGAGACTCTTTCTTGATTAGAAGAGCGTCCTGCATGGACAGTTGAAGAAGTAGCAGCGGGTACATAACTTGCGGAGGATGAGCAGCCAAGTCGGCCTAGTCGGGCGTGGGCGTGCTACGGCGGGTCCAGAGGATGCGAAATGGGCACGGGAACGATTACAGTATCCGGTGCGCATCGCATGAAATGCCCAGTTTGCTGTATACACGCCGTGCCTCACGAGTAGCCTGTGTTGAATCGGTGTAGATAATCAGGCGAGACGGTGGGGTAACACATAGACAAGTGCCTAAGGCACACAATCCATCACGGATTGCGACCAGCACTGCCAAAACCGACGGAAGTGGTTCCTCTGTAACATAAATGCACGTCTGGTTTACAGATGGCATAGCAGGGAAAACTAGGCTCGCGTGGATGATGCCATTGCCCACCCCTGCTTCCAGATGGGCCTCGAGGCCATCTGGTGTGTCGATAGGGAGGGGTGGGTTGGTCTGCTACCCTGGGCGGATACTTTTTATACGCCCGAGAGGCCGGTTGTCGATGGCATGTGGCGGTGCCATGGTGGTGGCTCAGCTGGACCTAACAACGTGAGGGTTCAAGATAGTTGGTACTCAACAGTGCAAATTTAAAGCGCAATTTGTTTCGCTTTAAATTTCCACTGCAGGGTCATAGTAGTGCGCTGCGGCGGCGGCGGCAGGAATCGATTTAGGTTTTATAAGACGAGCGGATGGACGCTGGTGTACAAGTTCGTCCAATGTGTTAATTTGTGCCTCCGCTTGAAGGCGCGGAATACAGGTCATGCGAGGAAGGCCGGTGATGACTCGCATTGCTTTCCTGTTTGCAATTTCCAAACTATCCCAGTCGCGCAAAGGGAGATGCTGGAACTGGGCTTGTTAGACGATACGAGTCTGAAAGACTCCGCGCACTAATACGCGCAAGACACGGGAGTAGACACTCCCTGACTTATGGGCGATGCGGCGGAACAAGTGTAACATGCTGGCAGCTTTTTGTCGAGTAGAACGGACCCATGGAGCTGCCGAACCTGCTGCGCTTATTTCTAACCCCAATGCACGAATATGAGCCGCAGTAGCCAGGGGTTCCCCATTCAAGGACAGGCCTATTGGTGTCTGCGACAACCGGCGTCGGCCCCTACGATTGGTGACTGACATGTATGTAGTCTTTGAAGGGGACAGATTCAATCCAATCATTGAGCACCACCATGAAGTAATGTCCAAGGCAGTCTGTAGACCTGCCTGTTGCCGGTGCAATGCGGGTGGAGAAGGAGCGGCTCTGAATAAAAGACGCTACGAAACGGCATACTGCTGGTTTAAGGAGGAGCCACTGTAGAATACTGATTATTGCACAGTGACTCACGTTGTCAAACGCCTTTTGGACGTCCATAGCCACGATCGTGCGGATTTTGTTCGATCAGCCACCTAAGGGCACCATAGATGAGAGGTGGTTTAGGCCGTCTTCTGTGCCCAGGTGCGCACGAAACCATATCTGAGCCGCGTGGCGCCATCCGTATCGTTCTAGCCACCGTGAAAGGCGCGTGGTTAGCATCCGTTCAAGGAGCTTACAGACGGTCGATGTTAGTGCGATTGGGCGAAGATTCCTCAGTTGGTCAGGAGGCTTCTCGGGTTTCACTATCGGCACTACTTCGGCGTGCTTCAAGGCGATCGGAACGTCACCAGAGGCCCAGATAGTGTTCAGCCAGTAGAGTAGTCACTGTACACTGGGACCGACCGTCCGGGCCTGGTGCTGTGCCATGGTGAATGGTGCCTGAATCCCGTCAAGGTCTTCCTGACTAGGAGGCGAACCAGCCTCTGGTGGCAGAGTAGTTGAGCAGGCAAATGGTGGTGGAACTTGGTCGTAGTTCGGGAAGAACACCTTAGCCACTTGCGGAGCAAACTGGCACACAGTCCGTCCAGACGCAAGGAACGCAGTGGCAGCCGGTTCTTGGGTGCGTCCACCGAGCTCTATACCATGAAAGGTGCGCCAGATGGACGCAGTGGTAGAGGATGGCCCTAGTCAGGCACACCAGTTCAGCCACCGTTGCCGAGATACAGACTTCTCATGGCAGCGAGCTGCAGCAGTAAGACGGTGCAACGAGGTGCGCAATTCCGGATTTGAATGATCTCTATTGGCTGCCAGTTCCGCTCGGTGGCAATTAGCCCACAAATTTAAGAGATGTAGGTCTGGTATTGGCTTGTTTCCTTCTACCCAAGAAGTTCGCGTGGCATGCCGAAGGGCGGCACGTAGCACCTACAGGGCATGAGATGTGTCTTCGTGAATTGAGGTGTTCATAGCTCTCCGAAACAAGTCCCAGTCTGCGACACAGCAGCGGCGGCGGTGCGGACGTTTTACAACGGGAGCCAAGCCGATGCGGATGGGATAATGATCACTGCCCCAGCAGTCCGGCTCCCGATCCCAAGACACAGGCTGCGCTCCAAGCCACCAAGAAATGTCAGGGGAGTACGAAGGGCTGCGCGGGTGGTCACGTCGACGAGTTGAAGTGTGGACCGGTTTAAGGAGCACAAAGTGGGCATCGGTGAATGCGTCCAACAGCAGACCTCCTCGTGTGTTTGAGTAGGGGTATCCCCAAGTTGGATGCGGCGCGTTGAAATCTCCACCAACCAGCACTGCGCACCCCGGGTGCGTGCGTATCTTTCACTGTGCTACACCGACGATCCGGAATGGTGGGCGAGGTGTAGCCGTTGAACCGGGGGAGACTCGGAAGATAGTTGGTCTCTTGCAGGAGCAGAGCCCAAACGGGGAGACGTCCGATAACCATATGGTAGCGAAGCACCCCAGCCTTATTTGCGAGTCCTCGGCAGTTCCCCTGAAGCACGCACTTGTGGTTCGTTTGGATCACTGCAACGATGAAAGCAGGCAGCAAAACGGACGACAGCTGTTGCAGTTGCTGCGCCACAAAATGGATGAGTTCGATTGGCGACAGCTTGCCAGCTGGCAATGACACAGGTGGGACAGGCGTAGCCGGAGTAGACGACCTAGTGTAAGTGGTTGCTGAGCGCTGAGAAGAGCGGGACAGAAGAGACCTTCGGTGACAAAGACGTTGGACCTCTTCCTGGAGTGTAGCAATCCGCTTTTTAATTTATACTACCTCCTAGGGAGCTTCTAGACTTGACTCATGTGGTGGATCCTGACGTTTGTGCCGTGCCTTGCCACACTGGACTGCGTCCTAGTACGTAAGAACATCTTCGGGCTCACAATCCACGCCTAATGGAGGAAACTCTTCCTCGGTGGGCGTCAAGCTGGCGTACCGGATAGAAGTCTTGACCGCACCGTCAGACGCGTCTTGCAGTGGCGCTTTGCGGTCACGAGTATTCTTGCGACGAGTTTCGATAGCTTTGCGGTTAACGGGGCAGTCCTTGGATATGACGTCGTGGGCATCCTTTTAACAGATTCCACACTGATATTTGACAGTTTCTTGAGACTTATCGGCAGTGTCTTCAGATTGCGGGCAGGAGGCACGCATGTGGCCAGGCCGAAAGCGCCTGTAGCTATATATCACGCCTGACTTGTAAGGGCAGATTTACAGTATGGAGCCATAATATGTAATGCGCGCTGGCGGAGATGTCGGGCTCTGAAAAGTGACAAGGCATGTTCGGCTGCGACCCATGTACCGCGTTTGCAAGATCTTGTGAGTAGTGCACGTTAGTGTAGCCGCAAGTACCTCTGGAGACTCGTCTGGGTCAACGCTGGAAATGACATACCTACGGAGATGCGAGTCCGAAATTAGGTACGCTTGAACGGACAGTCTGGTGCGACTAGTAGAGAAATTTCCTTCAGGCCATGGAGGCGATCCACATCATTGAGCGAAAGCACCCACACGGAGATGCTGTTAGTGGGCCGATGAATCCCGAAGCCCTGGAACCCCGTGGTTTGGAGACAGGAATCAAGTGTGGCTTAGAGGACATAGTTCGGTAGAGTCATCACATTGAAGCACTGCCGTGGTTTTACCGCCCGTTTGTATAGCGGAGATAACCCGGGTGCCACCGTATGAACTTCAGATGCGCGGCCACGTTTGGGCGCAGAAGTGTCCTGAGTAGATGTAGCAGGCGAGTCTGATGGTTTATCACATGTCCGCTTCTTGGTGTTAGTCGAACCACCATTACCTGTTGGTGCAATTGGCTCGTCCTCCGTTGGATCCCGGGCAGCAGGAGCCGCTTCAGCATCCATACTGTAGCGTTGCAGCGTCGCATCCATGCACAGCGAGCGTAGCGCTGGCGTTGCTATAACAACCACGGAGCGCCTAACTCTAGCGCCAGCGGTGCTGGCGAACGCTAGGCTTAGTCGGCGACGATGATGCTCCGCTGGCCCGGGACCCACATCCGCGCCTCGGGCGTCATCGCAGACCGGTCGCTGAGGAGCCAGGGGTCCCTGGGCAAGACTACAGCACTGTTGGCAACAGGTCCAAGGTTGAAACCCGTGAAACGCGACCAAAACACCGAGGAGCCGAAGAGATACGTGTCACACTCTTGGCTTGGTCTTTTCCCGTATCTACTCCGGCGACCTATGTTTTGGGGGTGACTGAGCTTATAAAATCTCCCACCAAGGGCACCGAACGGGAAACGATTCACCGACAGCAGGCTGTACGAAGCCGACAGCATGCCAGGTTCAGGCAGAAGAGAGAGGAGCGTGCAATCTCGCGAAAGGCTTCTCACCGATACAAGTCATCGCGAGGGTGCACGCCCTGGTCGAGCGAAGTCCTGGGTATTTATTTTTCAGGATGAAGCACCCGTGTCGGCACACGAGTACCGTGTACCTGAACAGCAGGGGCATCGCGAAAAGGACCGCAGAAGTGACCAGAGCGAGGCCAGGCATGAACACGGCGTATGAGGCTAGCAGCCCCCGTGTGAGCTGTCTTCGGGCGGAGCGCTCGGGGACTTGCATTCGCCCTTGGGGAGGCCTAGGTGGCCGTGTGCCAGCCACTCTTGAGGCAGCCCTGGCCCCGGAGGCTCGGCCGAGTGTTTGCGCTGTGCGAAACCCGTTCCATGCGGTTGGCTTGCAAGGATCGTGGACTCCAGGAGTTTCGGCGGGGCCGTTACTTCGTGCCGTGGGAACAGAAAACTGTAATTTGTTCCTCGCAGGGGCAGGCGTAAAGTTGTTGTTCCTCGTCTTATGGCGAACACCCAGGCGGGGGATTGGCCAGAAAGCAGCCGTACAGAGGGGCTAAGGGTCCCCTTTCAACAACCGAAAACTAGAAAACTGACCATTTGTGTATTAACAGAGCATAATTGCAGGAAAGAATTGGTTGGAATTGAAGGTAAAGGTTCGAAGAGAAAACTCAGGTTTCTGTGAGAGGAAACACACACGTAACAAGCAAACCTATCAGGACAGACGCTTGGTCTCGGACAAGTATTAATGGCTGCGGCCATCCATTTGTGGCAATATGCCAGTGATACGGCCTCAAACTAAAGTATTACGGGCATAAAAAAAGAAGCCCGATCCGTTGTAATGCCCTGGCAAGGTGACGTTGCCTCATCATTGAAAAACCGCGGCAATGCAATAGGAAGTGCTCTAGTGTCTCATGTTCACTGCGAGTAGCGCACGGGGGGTGAGGCGAGACCAGGCCTTGGCAAATACAAGTTCAGTAAAATAATCCTAGAGGTTGCAGGTAGTCCTGCCTACCGAGGGGGGTTTAGGCAACAGCCTGTGTCGAAAAATTACCTCATAGAGCACCCCTTTCCATATGAGCGATTTCCCGTGCAGCCCGGGTGAACTTCCCAAGCGTTGTAGTCCGACACAAGGGCCGAGCCCCAGGCCGGGGCGTCGCTTGTACCTATTTTACCGGTAGGTACCCGGCCGCCACCAAGGCACAAGAATGCACATGGTGCCTTCCACAGCCACGGTGGGCGCTCAACCTGCAACCGCCTTTGGCAGGACGTGCCGCCAGACTCTCACTCCCGGCAATTACGCAATGCGGCGAGATGGCCGGAGGCCCCGCCAGATGGAAAAACGTAAGGGGCCCCTCGCAACGGTAAAGGCAGCTTTCCAGGCGTGAATTCCCATTTCAAGGGTCCCCACTCGACGAGGGACGCCGGTGGGTGCCCGGCTCTCCGCCGACTGAATCAAGAGCCTCCTTTTTTGTAACTCATTGGCTATACTTCTAGAAGAATTTGGAGCCTCGGATTCCTGTTCATTTATTTTTTAATTGGCCTTATCCTGCTAGAGAGAGAGAGAGAAAGACTTTATTTATGGCCAGCAGGGAGTGGGAGGTCGCGATGCGCAGAGCCTCCACATCCCACCCACGTTCACGACGTCTTCGGTACTAGGCCCCGCCGGCGTCGGCGTGAGCGGTGCGCGAAAGGTACTCGGGAGTTCGTCCCACTCCCCCCCGTCTCCGACTCGCTCCGCTTCTGCCTGGCGAGAGCAGCCTCGAGCTGCTGGACGGCTAGAGTTTGTGCGGCCTGGTCCGTCGAATATACGGCACTCGTTATGGTGTCCGGCAGCCGGCCGTAGAGGTGGGCAGCTTCCACGGGGTGCACTGCACAGTCCCACAGGAAGTGGGCCAGAGTTGCGCGACGTTGCCCGCACACACTACACCTCCTATAGCTTAGCTAGTGCAGGTTTGTTCCCTTTTTATTTAGTTTTTTCTTATTTTCACGGAACGTTCATTTCTTGGTTCTTAGCTTTTGTCAGAACATTACCACAACGAACGTTGCAAGAGGAAAAGGGGTTTTACGTCAACAGTGGAAACAAAACATAAACGGCACAGCAGACACATTCGCTACAGCCCTTGAATGTCCGGAGGCTTACGTCACGGCGGGACGGACGGCTGTCCGCTAGCTGTCATGCGGGCTCCTCGAGGGCGGCTGGCGGCGGCTGGTCTCGCCTGGCTGGCGGCACTCCCTGCTGGCGACTCCCCACCTGGTAGCCGCCGCTGCGCTTATGTAGCGTCCATCGAAAGGAGCCACGCCCCCCTTAATCACACAGTTTTTCCATCGTTCATTCACAGATGACAGAAGAGTGGCACGTGCTAGTTTGAACCGGTCAGCAAGAGATTTCAGAGGGGAGGATCCTTACAATCTGAAGTTGAATATTTTGACCTCGCATTGACGAGGTTCACAAAAACGGTGATTACAATCATGTATAAATGGTTATAATATTCCAAATTAGGGATAACTCCTTTTGGCGTTCTTGGTAGGCGTTGATGGCTACAGAACCTTGCTCCTGCTGCAATACACGTATTTTCGGGCGCGTGTTCACGTGGGAGCAGTGGTGCCACAGGAATGGCTCATATCCACTCGGTGGTATTAGCCAGGAAAGGGTCGCTCACCGAAAGAAAGCACCTCTAATCGAGAAGTGAAAATATGTATATAGATATAAATATTGCAGTTAAGAAGGTGGTTAAAAAGGACGAATATGGGCACAAACGAAGGATAAACTTCGACATTATGATATATGGAATAAGGAAGTATTCACAACTGTAAAATCGAAACAAATGAAAAAGCAAAGAAAAAAAACATAACCGTGAAAATATGTAAATAACAAATGGAGAGGGGGTGGTCTTCTCAGACAAAAGGACCGGTCTTGTGATCGTCGTATTCCCCTTTGATGATGATAATGATGATCACCAGATACGAGCCAGGTATCGTATAAGATGATTTCCTTGCTCGAAGCAATATTTGGTCATATACGCACTCGCTTCTGGGTTATCCCGTTCCGAGAGAGGCCGAAAGGCTGCGCACTTCCGCTGTGAGGCGGTACAAAAATTAAACGCATTCATATGCACTGCACTGTTCCAAAACCAATGCAAGGAATATTAAACCACAAGTCCTGAGGAAATCCCTAACACAAGCCTTGAGTAACTATAAGATAAGCAGCAACATTACTGTACCGCATCCGAATGGGCTCAGCGAAGACCACAGCATGGCTGCTCCAATCGCCTCTGTGTTCACCATGTGCAGTGATAGGGGATGTACACCTCTACGTAATGAAGAGCATCATGTCGAGCGGACTGCAATGCTCTCAGCGATTCGGAAGCTGGCAGCCCTACACAGCACTCTGGACCACATCGTCTTCCCAAAGGGGAATTCCATAGTGCGCAGAGACTTATCGCTCCTTTTACTAAGCATTCTTAAAGAGGTGAAACTGGCGAACTCCTGGTGAAAAGACACTACCATTGACTAATTAGGAGGAGCTTGGGCGGAGCAATCGGAGGCATATCACGCCAGGCTAACCCCGCCTGATTCCACACAACAACAACCAACCCCACCACAGATTTGTTTACAAGCAGAATGCCGAGAATGGAGCTAAGACTGCATTTTACAGTAAAAAGTCTCGGATCTAAGAAAATCACTGCTGCTGGTGCTGGAAGCCTGGCTGTTGGACACAAAACCGCCATTCTGCGTTTAGCATACTGAAGCCAAACGAAGTGTCTTCGTTTCAAAAAGCAGAGGCAGCGTTCCAAGAGAACATGTGCGTTGATGATGCTGATTGCCAAAAAGAAGTGCCTGGGGGCGTTTTTACAAACGCTTCAATGCACAGAGCATCCACGTGACATGTGTGATGTTACTGCGCGCACTATCCTTTTGAGCGCCTTCTAATACAAGCCCACCGTTTGTGGTCTGAGGCCCAGATGTAGGCTATTTAATACTGGTGCTGACGGCTTGGGTGGGAGCCACAGCTGGTCTACTTCTTAGTTTTTTTTATTGCTTAATCATCATCATCACTGCTTAACTTTGTTTTCTAAACCTATTTTTCTTTCTCAACAGAAATATACATGTTTTTTTTAATATGGTGATTTGGTATGTTTTTCGTCGATTTATGTTTGGGGAGAGGAGAATGATCACGGTAAATTACTGTTCTCCAACGCGCGAACGAACATGTCACGTGGGTACTCTTTGCAGCAAAGCGTTTGGAAATACGCCGCCTCGTTTGTACCTACTGGGAACGGAATGTCACTTTGTAGCTCACGGAGGTGAATCATCATCATCATCACTATAAAAGTTTGGGTAATGCAACCCGGAACATTGAAAGTTTGTTGTAACTACAACTGTAACTGCCCTGCTTTCATTATGCTCGTTGTCTATTGCCACAGCGGGTAGTTTTTATTTGCATTTAAAAATTGTCGTATTAATTTCCACAATGTTCTCGTTTTTACTTCCACCTCGTTTTTAGTTTTTAGCCTCCTCCCACAATTAGATCCCAGTCCGACTTGGCTACCACACACAGTTGGTACGCGCTATTATTATCTTGGCTCCAACTAACCAACCAACCATGATGGCCCTCCCTTCGTTGGGTGGTAATGAAGGGAATGTAATGAAGGGAAGCGAAGGGACCCCGATCTCCCAATCCCTGCGTGGGCATGGGCCGGAAACATCCAGCTATCATCATCGGCATCCCTCTCCGCAACGGCATCCGTCATTCCGCATCGGCATCCGTCTGCGAGCAGAGCAGAAATCCTCTGCCCGGTTCAGCAGCAACAGACTGTGCCGATACCTTCTCTCGGTTTTCAACTCAGCTGTGATCAAACCGCATTTCACGATGAAGAAAGAGAACAACTGCGCGCTCACGCACCGCATGCCACTCATGCGCTCGTGATTCACGTGATCCGCCGTCGTCGTTGTCGTCACGCCCTCTCGCTCCCCCAAGAGCTCCTAGGTCCATCCTGCTCCCGCACTCTCGATTTATCGTTTCAAGCAGCGGCTACCATGGACGCCAAGCACAAGAAGGCAGCCGTCTCCCCGTCAACGTCATCGGTTGCGCGCAAACAGCGAAACAAGAAGCACTCCAAGATGCCTGCCAAGGATCCTGGCAACGACGCCGGGAAGAAAGAGGCGTAAGTTCATTTCTAGCAAGGGCCGTGCACCTACAAATATCTGCTCTTACTACCGCCTGCTTAGTGCCCTTGAATTGTCCAGGCAAGCGGGGGCGAAAGTGAAGACACCGAACAAGAAAGCCGCTGTCTCCCCGTCTAAGTACGGGGGGACCAGGCCTCCCGTGGCGATGGCTGGAAGCGAAAAGAGCCGCAAGAAGCCCTCGAAGAACCAGAAGGACGCTGGCGAGACCGCAGTGAAGGCTGTGAGGTTCGTTTAGCTTAAGGTAGCGTAGTGCACCCACAAACGGCTATCCTTACTCTCTCCTTTCCAGCGCCTTGGAATTGTTGAGACAAGCTGGAACGAAAACAAGCACTCCGGACGCGGGAGCAGTCGTCTCGTCTTCTAACACTGACGTTACCTCGGCACAGCCTCCGGAGGGTGCAGAAGAAAAGCGTCGCACCAAGCCTTCGAAGCACATCCCAACGACAAGCGATGACACAGTGAAGGGCAGGTAAGCTAAAACATTTATAGCTTGCTAAGCGTTCCATCGTGTTGCGATAGCCTGCAGACTACCACCGCCAATGTTCGGGCACATATGCAACAAAATGGCTTTGACGCACGCGTAATGCAGCGATTACGTACTGTCTAGCGTAACGGACCCACGTTTTTACGCGATAGCATTATTAGGCTCATTTCTCGATTTTGCCGTGCCCGCTACCCGTCCGCTATCAGTCGTGCTCATCAAGTGTCCACGAAAATACGCCACCACTGCCATCCGGAAACTAATGCTGTGGAAGCCAGAAGCATAGTATACCTCGTGGGTGGGAAGCAGGGAAATCATGCTACGGCGGATACAATAGCAGAAATTGTTCGCGGTGATTCATCAAGCGTCGTGTCTGCGCAGCGACTTCGTTCTCCCGCTGTTAATGCATGCGCCGAATAGCCACTCTTGATGTGATTCTGTTACTGGGCTCATTCGGCGACTTTCCGTAAAGGCTAACGGTCTGCCATCAGCCATGCTCATGAAGCGACCATGGAAGACAGCGTCCCCGTCAACCTGGAAGTACGTCTGTGTACCCAACGAGAGATCGCGCCTGAAGCTGTAATCAGGCGTAGTGGCTTAAAACCGAATGTGGAAAGGAATATGCAGGCTTGTAGGCTTGCCGACAATGATGGTGCTGCGCAGAAGACAGAAATGAGAAGTGGTTTCATCAATCTTCCGTTATGCGCAACTGAGCTTTTAAATGCAGAGCATTTCAGTAACTCGCGATGTCACCCGCGTTGACGTCAGTAGTCGTAGTCCGCACACATCCCCCTACACTATATATAAAAAAATACTATCCGGCGCCCGGTTTCGAACCCTCGACCCTGCGGGCGGGAGGCAATGTACATGGTACGCTACCCACTGCGCCACAAAGCCGAAACAGAATGGGACGTTACGAACACGCCTTATATCGTTGACTCATTCAAATTACTACTGATGAGCGCTCTCTCGTCAGCAGTTGCCACAACTGCAACAACATTAACGTAACGCAAACTACTCAACGTCGTGCACCCTCGGAAATGCTCTGAATTTGATCGTGCCCCTCGCGAGGGGGATGTTTCAATGCGTCTTCTCTCGGTCGCGGGACCCGTGGCGCCATCTGGCGGAGGCGCGGCACAACTCGTAGCACTTCCCACGGCCGGACTGGAGCAGCGGCGAGCGCGCACTTTCATACGGCCTGCGCACCCAAGAAGGAACCAATACAGCAGATTCTTTACAGTGGGGGCGCTTCGAACCAACCCTCTGCCCTTCCAACCCGCCTTTCTGTTAGTCGACGCATCGCCTCTGGCCGAGCAGCTGTGTGTTTTTGACAGTGCGCTTCGCTGCCGGCGGGTCGCTCAGCCCGACCGGAGCGTGAATAGCAGAATCACGTTTAGCTAAGCGATAACCCTATCTCCCTCGACGGGAAATCATTCGCGTCACTGGTCGTGCCCTGTGCGTGTGCAAACCAAGACATCATCCGAAAGGAAAAATAAAAAAATAAGAAATGATATTTCAGTCACGGAAAGTGCCGTGTTTATTTGCCTGTCTCACCATTTTCATATAATACAGTCGCTGATAAGATATGAAGGCCTCGCATATTTTTCTTCATGTGCCCCGAGTTAAAATGTTTCTTTCAATTTTTTGATTAGGCGCTTCCGAGTGATAATGTTAGGCTGTTTGACCCAATTAGACCGAAAATTCAGAAGGGGGGAGGAGTCGCCTATTTTAATGACGCACATGTAAATTTACACGGACAGGTATCGCGTGTAGCCACGGCAGGGCTAGAGCAGTGGCAAGTGCGCGCGCGCCGCCGCTCTACCTACCCCGCGCGTGCTGTAGGTCAACCGGCGAGGGTTGGTCCGCAGCGACACGAACTAGCGGCGGTCAAAGGTGGGAACTATACCCGAAGCGCAGGCCGTATGAAAGTGCGCGCCCGCCGCTCCTCCAGCCCGGCCGTGCACTTCCTTTGAAAAAGCGCCTTGAAAGCGCGGCAAATATAAAATAGGGATGACGCGCTTTCGAGGCAATCCGCTGACGCGGCTGCTTTGTGTACAAAATCGACGGCGAGCGTCCCGGGATTCTGGTGCCGACCGAACCCCATTGCTATTTATGAAGTTTCGTCAAAGGTAATGCAGTTGTCAAACATTATAGCTTTTGCAGTAAATTAACAAGACCGCAGCAGCAGTCATCAAAATTTTCTCCCGCATAAAGCTCTTCTTGCTAGTTTCGTTAGGTTAAACTTCAGCGCCAGGAAAGCATAAATGGCGATTCCAAGAAGCTCCGTTGAGGACGAAGTAACGCTATCGCGTCTTACATCTTAAGACCTAAACGTAGACGCCCCCTGCAACGTTTTCTCCATTCCTATATCTACCATCATTGTAGCTAATTTATCATGATTCCCTGCCTTCACAGCGATAACACTGCTGTGTGATAAAAAATTATAGCAGTCCACTCAATGTGGAAGTGGTAGTCGGAAGTGCATCGCAGTGATGAGAGGTTAGTTTATCCTAAGGAAGCGGAGTGACCCTACGAATGGCAATCATTACCCTCTCCTTTCCAGCGCCTTGGAATTGTCGGGGCAAGCTGGAACGGAAACGAGCACCCCAGACGCTGGAGCAGTCGCCTCGTCGTCTAAGGCCGACGGGACCACGGCACAGTCACCCGTTGCTGCAAACCCAAATCTTCGCACCAAGCCTTCGAAGCCCAGCCCCACGACGAGCAATGATGTCACGAAGGACAGGTAAGTTAAACTACATTTATAGCTGCCTAAGTGATCCATCGTGTTAAGGTACAGTGGTGTTCTCGCTAAGGGTGAACACTGGAGCACGTGGACGCCAGTACTATCAGAGCAGCCTACTGTGCCCAGCGCGAAACATCACGCATGCGCTGTGCGTGCCGAGCGAGACTATGCTTTCAGCGCACGCACTGCGTCATCGGAGCGTCTGCGCGTCACCTGCTATGTTTACCGCTCGCGTAACAGTGGAGCTATCAGCCACTGTATGAAGGAGTGGAAACTAGAATCCACACGAAAAATGTTTTCGTGTGAGCGGTGATTCGTTCTTGAGCTCCAATACAATGGTTTCGGCACAGCAGCGTAACTCGCCAACTTGTTTCAAAGAGACTCAATCAAAAGATCACGCAGATTTTAAAAGCACTTAATTTTTGCAAGTGCTTACAAAAAGTGTTTTAAATGCACATAGAAGCACCCAATTCAAGGCTTCGAAGGTGGTCACTCAAAGGGGGCGCGCAGGCGCTACGACCTTCATTCAATATACGGGAGAAAACTATCAACGTTTACCCTTTCATATTTGGGCGTTTTCTTGCGAGAATCCAGGAATCGTGGATCAAAGCAAGGTACCAGTAGCAGACCAGACGCAACATAGCAGACGACGAGCAGACGCACCGATGACGTGATGCGCGCGCTGGAAGCAAAATATCGCTCGGTCCGCACAGCGCATGCGTGATGGTTCGCGCGGGGCACGCTAGGCTGCTCTGATAGTACCGGCGGCCACGCGCTCCCGTGTTCACTCTTAGCGAGATCACCACTGTACCTGGCAGACTACCGCCGCCAATTTTCTGGTGCATAGGCAAAGAAATGGCTTTGACGCGCGCGTAATGGAGCGAATATGTACTGTGCACCGTAACGGACCTATGCATTTTTAACGCGATAATCCTCCAGAGGTGTTATGATGCCGTTATCCGCTCATTTGCATTACCAATCAGGCTCTTCCTTCCCCTGTCTCCCTTTTCTCTTGCTAAATTGAACAGAGGTTTTGTTCAATGAAATTCAATTTTTTCCCGCCTTCGCAGTGCTAGCACGCCCTATGCCTGGGACAGCACGAGCGGGAGTTCTGTTCTTTTTGTGCTTGCTTTCATCTCCCACGTGCCCGACCCTCACTGCGCCGTTTCAAACGCGTGTATTGCGCGGCCACTTTTTTTCGTTTAGTATAGTAAAAACCAACCCAGAGGGCGTTACTAGATTCTAGTTCACTGTAGCGTTACTATCTAAGTGGACGCGGGGCCTGCCGGTTAGTTCCACAGGTTTTACCTGTGGAACTAACCGGCGGGTTTCGTTCCCCGAATTTTTTATTCTTTTGTTTTTTTTATTATGGGGAACACGGAATTAATAAACGAATAAAGGTTTTACCTCAAATGTACAGTGCGCGTCAGGCTTGTCTAGGGCAAGCGAGCGTGCGGCTTCCGAGCACGCTGGCGACACCTGCTGATAGTGGCTAGGTTGCAGATAGCTTGCCATTGCGCGTGCGTGGATCTCGGAGAGACTCGGGTTGGTCGTCTTATAGCATGGGCCCCTCAAACGTAGAGACGCCACGCGCCACAAGGAGCGCTTTTATTCTGCAGTGCCATTTGTAGGCGGTGACACAGGTATAAGCGCGGAATTTGACGCGATGCATTATCAGTGCAGCCATTACTTAATCGCTCAAAAGTTTCGACGGAAAGCGCTGCACTGCGTTATTGTTGCGTGCTTTTCGTTTGCTAAACGCGAGATTCAGAAGATTAGCGGAAGTCGGAAGCCTGCTGAGTTATTGCACCGCGTCTAACGACGCGTCTATCTGGCCTGTCAACGCTCCCAGCTGCCACTGTTAAAGACAAGCGCCCCTCGAGGGTGGTGACGTCTGCAAATTCGAGCGGCACATGCGAAACGACCACCGGCCTGACCCTGTCCGAGATTGGCGCACGCGCAATGGCAAGCTATCTCTAACCCAGCAGCTATCAGCTGATGTCGCCATCACGTTCCGAAGGCGCGCGCTCGCTTGCCCTAGACAAGCCTGACGCGCACGGTACATGTTCGCGCAGAAGTAAACGGAACACGGGAGTGGTGGCCGAACTGCATTGCTGCGCCGCGTATGGCGGCCGACGGCAACGAAGGAGCACCGGTTTAAGAGTGTGCTCGCACTGCCCCCACCGCCCTATCTGATATGTCTAATCGCCGCAATGCTGGCATGTAATCCTGGGCGTGACGGTCTTCAAAAGACAGCGCTGCGCTATAGAGGGTCGCTGGTTACATTACGCTCGCAAGCATCAGCGTCGCCCGAATCTGCCGCTGTTGAGCCGGACGAAGCGGCGCGCGCCCGGAAACGTGCTGAGTTGCGCGCAGTAAATGGAGGCATAAAATTGTAGGCCGCAGCGGTTTTCCTTAGCATGTCATTGCAATCATGTAATGTAAACTTAAAATGAAATCCCCTTGGACAATATAGAAAGTACATTCACTGAAATTTTTGTTATTAGAAAAAAATATATCTCGCTTCCAACGTTGTTTTTATTTTAATTTTGGGTCTCTCCCAAGTTACTGCTGCCACTCAGTTCAGGCCTGTCCCGAAGAAAGGAAAATACAAAATGCCCACGGGGTGGAAATTTTATTGTTAAAAAATGACGCAAAGAATAGATACAATCGTTGTCTTCTATTACATCGGTCCTCATATAGCGTGAGCTGGCTGCGTTGTGAGGAGCGTTTATGACCCACCGCGGTGACTTAGTGGCTAAGGCGTTGCGCTGCTGAGTACAAGTTCGCGGGTTCGATTTCCGGCCGCGGCGGCCGCTTTTCTGATCGAGGAGAAAAGCAAAAACGCCCGTGTGTACGAGATTTTGGCGCACGTTAAAGATCCCCAAGTGGTCAAAATTAATCCGGAGCCCTCCACTACGGCGCGCGTCATCGCCTGCGTTGCGTCGGCGTGTTAAACCCTACAATCAATCAGTTGTGAAGAAAATCTTGCAGCTTTAAATTAAACCCGCAATGAATTAAAAGATGTCTCCACCGCATGACCTCAATTTCTTGCAAAAAGCGCCCTCAGGGCTCCAAAATGACCGATGGCAACCACACTCGTCATCGGTCATTTTGCTACTAAATCTTATGACGGGTATGTTCATCAACGGTAGCGAAAGGATTAATGAGACAACAAAATATGCGCCATAGGAGGCCCGCTGTAATAGAAGACAACGATTGTATCTATTCATTACGGCGTTCACTAATACAGAATTTCCACCGCAGGGACATTTCTTTATTTCCTTTCTTCAGAACACATCTGGACTGAGTGGCAGCAATAACTTCGGACAAACCAAAAATTTAAAAATAAAGGTTGCAAGCAAAATTTTTTTTCCCAAGAACGAAAATGTCTGGGAATGTGCTTTTTATATTGTCCAGAGGAGTTTTGTTGCCAGCCTACAATGAATTACGCCGCAAAGATAACCGCAGCGTCCTACAACAAGGCACGTTTAGGAGCGCGCGCACCTTCGTCCAGCTCAACAGCAACATATTCGGTTGCTGTATAGATGCCTGTGAGCGGCAATGCAACCAGCGCCGCTCTATAGCCCAGGTCTGCCTTAATGACATTGTCACGCCCAGGATTACACGCCGGCAGAGCGGCGATTAAACATATCAGATAGGGCGGCGGGGGCAGTGCGAACACACTCTTAGACCGGCGCTGTTTGGTTCCCGTCGGCGCCCATACGCGGCGCAGCGATGCAGCTCGGCCACCGCTCCCGTGCTCTGTTTACTTCTGCGCGGACCTGTACCTGAAGTTTTCTTTGTGCTAAATAATGGGGAGATCCATGACAAGTGCAAGCGGTCCAGCAGTTTGAGATGGTTGTGACTTATAAACCGCTTGTTTTTCGAATCCTCTCTTTGGGTACATTGCGGAGCTACGCCATGGGGCTCTGTTTTAGCCCGTTACGTCGTTACGTCACCTGACTGCGCCGGTGGCTAGACAGCGTGACAGCGATCGAGCTACGGCAACACACCGGGACTCTTGAATGTTTTGCACTTGAAAAAATATTCGCCCAAATCGGCTGTGGCGCTGTTATCCGCTCACTGCTATTACCCATCACGCTGTTCGCTTCCCTGTCTCATTCCTATCTTGTTGAATTGAACGGAGGTTTATCTAAATGCAATTCAAATTTCGCGCCTTCTCATTGCTAGCGTGTTCGCGGCCTGGAACAGCGCCGAGCGGAAATTCTGGCATTTGTGTACTTGCGTTCATCCTGCACGTGCCGGAAAGTTATTGCGCAGTTCGGAAGCCGTCTTTTTCGGCGACCACTTTTTTCGCTTACTATCGCAGAAACTAACCCAAAGGACGTAAATGAACGCGGGGCTGGCGGATATTTAGAGAAATTTAGCCCCAAATGTGCCTACAGTTTTTTTTAGCTGAACAACGGGGATATATATGACAAGAGCCAGCGGTTCAGGAATTTCGAGCAGTTATGATTATATAAACCGCCTGTTTTTCGAAGCCTCTGTTTGTGTTCGTTACACCGCTACGCCGTGGTGCTCTCTTTAAGTCCGTTACGTCAATACGCCGCCTGATTACGACGGTGGCAAGATAGCGTGACAGCGAACGAGCTACGACGACAAGGCGGTACCCTAAAGTTTTCCAGCTTTCTAGAAACATATTGCCGTCATTATTACGACAAGGGGTTCACAGAGTCATTCAGATGATTGAGGAGCAGTACACAATTCAAACGGCTGGTATTATAAATCCCTGCCGAGTACACCAGAAGCTGTAGTAACGTAAGGGAGGATCTTTTCTGTGTTGTTGTTTGAGTGCAGAGCACTTGGAGTATAGAAATACGCACTAAGCGCCTGCCGCCTATATCTTGGGATCAGGAGATCAGCTATCACATCGTGCAGACAAACGCCCGCACTGAAGATTTTCTTTGCATTCGGAATGGCTTCGTTTGCATTGAAATTTAATTAGGTAATGGTTTGACAATCATCTTCGGTATCGTTAGGGCGGTGTGATTTGCAGTAGCAAGTGATGCTTCCCTCTGCTGAAGCTAATTTTTTTATTCACGTAATCGTTCAGTGAAAGGTATTGCAGTAGCGGTGGCGCTACAGGTGAACAGCTGAGTAACATGGTAACGCAGAATAGTTAAAACAGGGCGACTGTATAATTATTCTTAATTTCAGGGGCACGATGTGCTTGGCGTCGAACTTTTCACACGTAGCATCGCAGAATCGGCACGCTGGTAGTTTTGTATGTGATTGCAGATAGAATTCCTGAACAAATGCAATACTTTCTATGTCTTGAATGTTTTATGACTAAATGCTGCACCACGTTTGTGCCAGGGGCAGCTGATAGCTGGTAGCCACCAACACAAATTGGACACAGCATGTTGTTGTGGTATTACAGCTAGACATGAATTCGGAAAGGAATTTCGGGTATAACCACTTTTTTCAATTAAATTTGCAATTGATGCTTTGGTTGCGTCATTACGCCATTTAAAGTGAACGAGTTGTGAGTTACAGAAAATCATGAGGTGCACAAAATCGCTCAGCAAGTTGGGACACAAGAAAAGGGAAACAGGAGAGATGTAGAAGTGCCCGAGGAGAGATCTGTGAAATGTCGACGAAAAGCGCTTCACGAAAAAAATATAGCAACATCACAGTAGGTTAGGCTGCCTCCGCACTTGCAATACGAGCCTCCTTAAGAGGTTCATGCCGATGTGGGTGCACAGGCGGCTTCTAGCCATGGCCAGCGAGGGGAAGCAGCTCCGGAGTATGCCGTCCAAAGGGTTGGTGAAGTTGTGACGTACTTGGCCGAAGTTGAACAGAAAGTTAACAGTAGATCACCATAAGGTATAACTGGGCTTTTGCCTGCACGTTCTTAGGATAATGTATCCCTATTCAATTTTTCATAATGTATCCAATTCATAATGTATCATAATGTATCCCTATTCAATTTTTTGTAAGATACAGCAACCTAAAAATGCGGTTTCTCAGATTTGCTACATGTTTTATCATCTTTCGGCCCTTAGTTGCATATTTTCAAGAAACAGCATGCTTACATTTAGTCTTATGCATACCGGAAATCTCTATTAAATGAAACCGCATTGAAGTTGGCAATTGCTAGTACCCGAAAAGCGCCCGTCGTTCACAGAGCATTTTCCATCATCTGAGCGCTGTGTGATAGCCACTCGTTCATATCTATGTACGGTGCGCCATAGTCGCACATATTGAGGAAATAGAGAAACTTTGTTACGAGAAAGAAGAAAACGTGGCGCAAACTAGACATGGACGAAGAAAACAAGGTAAGACATATTTAGGCGCCTGTGTATGACTTACCCTGTTTTCTTCGTCCCCGTCTTGTTTGCGCCACGTTTTCTTCTTTCCTAAACTATGTACCAACTAGCTCAGCAACAAGTTTTGTTAACTCGTGTTTGTTACGAGAACCCGCTGGTCTTCAGGCAGGAAGAGCTGCGGAGGTTCCAGTCACTACTGTAACTTCGGAGAAACCGAGGTTCTGCGAGAAGCGTCCCACGTCTTCTCACTAATCTGGAGGAACAGCAGTACCCCTTGGCGGAATATGGCGGACAATGTCAGCATTATCATGAGAAGCAGTATTAGGAGGCTGATAAACCTGACATGAATTCCGGGAACCTCGCCCTCTTTGAAAACGTGAACTGCCGTCCGGGATTTATAGAGAAACGGAGGCCCTCAACTCTTCTCGCTGGGATTCGTAAAATTAGACTCCATCCCATGCCGGCCACAACAGTGCGTTCTGCGTAGCCTATGAGATTTAGTGTTCTTTCTGCTCTGAAACCATGGTTACAACCACAGGCTTTCCCGTAAGAGACCACGTAGCCCCGATGGCGTATTTGAATCTCACTTTGTTGAACCCGACGCACCTCAAATCGCCGACGTAACAGAGGCAAATTGAAGGCTGGACAAGAGCCATCGAAGTTAATATAGGTATTAAGGAAATAAAACCAACCAGAACGTTTACCTTACAGCGTAAAACCAGGCTGCAGGAAGCACTTTTTTGCGCTGGGTAAACAAGCACAGAGGTCAGCAGCACGATCATATATCTGCGAACGCTTTTCCGTCTAACAAATGCAGTTGCTAACAATGACATATTGTGGTAATTTCGGAGACGCTTACTCGACGAGCGCTGTACCAAAAATAGTTATCTAAGCTGCTTGAAATGTTAAAACTAAATAAAAATGTAAGCTGGCTATACATACTATACATATTTTCCAAATGGCAGCGTTGGGTAGTGTCTGAGTCGTCAGGAACGCTAGGAATGTTTGTTTTGCAAGTCGCAAGTTCGAATCCCCGAGAATGTATGCTTTTTTAAAGTTGATTTTTTTTGTTCTTGACCGATGCTTTTATACTTAATTCACCAATTATGCCCTGTAACGTTCATTGCTCCACGAGCCAGCTCGCAAAATGCACGCAAACTGACACTTTCCTAGCGACTTCTCGTAGGCATGCTGTTGCCATAAGCACCGACTGCTCGCAGGCTGTGGGCACGTCCATAATAAGCCGACCTTGTGCTAGTGCGAACATGCGTCTCGTGATGAAGGAACGAGCCACGCGAACCCCAAAGATGGGGGAAAACCGCATAGCAATTGAGCTTCTGCGGTGACACAGAGGGTGTTCATCCACTGCGTACACCTCGGCTAGTGATTGCTATGAATCCAAGCCGTGTTAGTAGGCTTAGTTGACGCATTTTACAGCCGAAAACATGGCAGAAGCGTAATAAGCCGATCACGGAGATATCGCGAATGGCCGTCCAACGATAACGTCGGATGCCAAGCACGCTGTTTCACAGAACAAAAACCGAAACTTGTTTGAATTCTAATTTAGGACATTGTCCATTGACGTACCACCTTTAATTCACGTAACTTCTGTTAGTTGGTGCAGCCGACGCAAACCGGGCGTGCTGGTTTTTCTTCTTTTAGGCTTTCCGTAAGAAATACCAAGTTATCGTCCGGATAAACGATGAAAAGTGTGTTTATTTCAGCCAGTCTACGCAGTGCAAGCAAAAACAGGAGTCTGAGAAATTCCCTTCTGTGTCCCTTAAACTCTGCGCGCCACTTCTGGCACAACACGAACTAAATTGCACATTACAACAAACTGCTTCCCCTTTGCAGCAGGCCGCCAGAGAATGATACTGCCGAGTTCCCTGGCGAGTCCGAGGATGCGCAGGGGCAAAGCTCTGATGGCCCTGGTGTCCAGCCGGCTCCGACATCAGCAGCACCCGTCAGGGTAAGGCTCCTGCCCATTATCGCTCAAATGCCTTGGAGAGGCCTTAACAATAGTCCTGAGACTTGTTTATATCGGCGCAATGTTTCGATGTATCATCAAATACGAAACGGCATCATCGTAGCCGTCGCCGCGGCAATCGCCGGCGCCGATATCAATTGTACCAGAATGGTCGCCACGGCGGAAAAAAGTGTCCTCGTATCTGCTCCTTTCGTTGCAAATGTCGACAAAAGACGATAATCGACTGGGGCCCCTGCTAGTAAGCGCCCGCTGGTGTTTCCCGCTCACCTTTCATGCTGTTCCTCTCTCATGTCGTTCCTCGAAAGATAACACACTAGAGGTTTGCCCAAATCAACTTATATTTACCGTGTTTAACTGCTCCAAGTCGGGTGCCTCGATGCCAGCGCTACCGTACCGCGGAGACGCGTGTAAATTGAGGCACCCTACTACAACATTTTTAGAACCACGTTGCGCCACTCCCATAGTTGCTCACTAGCATTTAGAAACTTTATGCCTACTCCATGAGCGTTCCAAGTGGAACGTGGAACATACCGAGTGGAACCTTTCGTTGCTGTTCCCATTTGAATAATGAAGTTTCCGCTATGTAGCGCGGCCAACAGCAGGAGTCGGATTTCTGCCGTCGGTGTAGTATTTCATTTGCTATCACAAAAATCAACCATGCGTGAACGTTTTTTAAAAGGAGCACTGCAAAAATCAGTTATGGATTATTTTCTGCCTTATATTTGCGTATTATCTTGTTCCTGTTTAACAATGCTGAAAAATATGACCATTAACAGCGGACTTCGACGCTTACATGTGGCTTTTGGTATACGGTACTATTGCGCAGTTTCTGTTTCACTTTGGTTGGGTCGCTGAATGGAGTCACAGAGAGACCGACAGACAGACCAAAATACATGCGCTTAAGTAGCCCAGGAAAGACTATCGTCTTCCAAATACGACACCCTCTTTGGCAAAGACTACAAATCGGAACATACTTTTAACAACCTCAATAATTACCGCATCTCTCCTGCCATACCCGTAGAACTGCCCTTATTGCCAGATTCCCTGTACCACGTACCACCTAGCGTGGCAGGGCGTTACAGTTCAATGTCCCTTACTTTCAGGTCCCCTGAAGTTCAAGAACATTTGATCTCAACAGTCCCAGCAAGCGCGATAGCTCGCGGCTGTCTGAATGCAAACAAGTCCATCCACTTTTTCTTTTCTTATTCATTTACTTCTAGTGCGCTCCATTAAGTTTTGCTCCTCCACTGGCATAAAAACACAATTGCTTTCGTGGGCGAATTCAACCCGCATCTCCAGAGCTGAACCAAGTGTGTTACAACTGCTTTAACTGGAACCCCTTACAAGACGGTAAAATAGAATTATCCTAGCGAGTGTAGCGTGACAGGTGACGCTGACGGCTCGCGAACAGAACAGGCGTACGTGGAGGATTGCTCTGCCTACCACCAGGTGACGGCACCGTACGGGAGGGGCGGGAATAATGGCCTCCTCGATTAGCAGTACCGTATCGTCCGCGGTCTCCACGAGGGGAATCAGGCACCTGATTTTCCCATGTATTCTTATGGGGCTTCCAGTCCATGTATTCATGTGGGTCTTCCCGACCAAATCGAGGTTTTTGTGGCGTGATTAGTGGTGTTGCAAACACATCGCTTAGCGCATCTCTCATTCTGCCAGCCTCCTGAACGGACACGAAGGGGACCCCGGCAAAACAAAATTGATATTAACGCAAGTGAACCTAAAGACATTTTCCACTGACGTAGAGGACGTTACCCCTTTTCCCAGGCACAGGCGGATGCCAAAGATGGCGACAAACCCGCTGATCTTCCTGCCTTCCGGGAGAGGGACTACATCACGTAAGCGTCGTCTACCATATCACTCGTACAACTTCTGAACTACTAGCTACGTGCAAGGCATTAGTGGCAAACCAAGACACCCAAACACAGTCTGTTCATACTAAGTTCCCAAATCACCCTAATGTGGCGGAGCCAAACCATTGCGACTAAGGCGACGTTGACATAAACCATTTGTATCCACATTATTCACAAATTTGTTTACAGCTGGGTTAGTTGCAGCTCTGCATATACGCGTTGATGCCTAAGTGTGCGAGATCCAGGAAACTGTAGCAAATGTAAACAAATAATAAAAAGGTGTGTCACACTCAAGAAATTCTAGCAAATCAATTCCGACAAAACCACAAAACCACGCGCAGCATGTGACACGCTTTTTTCATGCAGTCTCTTACTTAAAGGAACCCTGCAGCTCTTTTTTAAATTTTTTTTTAAATCTGAAAAGCTTGTGAAACGTAGTCACCCGACACACCCAGTACTGATATTAGGGGGTCGCAGAGTACCTTCGCCAAAAATTACTGCTCAGTGCCCAGCAGATAACTTGAAAACTAGCTCAAAAAAGTTTTTTTCTCTTCCAGTCTTGACGTTCTTCGACCGCCCGAATTACGTCACAACTTCGATGTAGCGGTTGTTGGCCAGTTTTTCTTCAATTGCGGTAATAAAAGCTTTCGATAGCAACTTTGAAAATAAACCCATAGAAACAAAGCAAACGGAAGGCGTATCTGATGCGACGAGCCAATCACGCGGTGCCGCTCCATGCTGGCGGTAAATATAGCTTTTGCAGTGCTTCCAAACGCGAATGAAAGTGTGAAAGCGTTTATCAAAAGTGTGGCACTGTGCCTTTAAGGCGTAAGCGTGAAATATATTTTAATCGAATATGTGAGGTACAAACATTTGTGGCGAATTACATAGAATTTTCAAAATAAAAGTTTAATTTGCGCTATACGGGCATCACGCGCTGGGAAAGTAAACAGGTGCGATAAAGCATAGGCCGCTGCCACAAGATTAATGCGAACTGCTCTGAGAGGTGGGAAAAATACCGAAGGGCGACACCATCATGATCCTGGTGATGACTAGCGATCAAATAAAGTTTGAATGTCGCTGGGGATGGCGGGGGATTTTGGCAACATTTGCCGGGTGCTCTCCGGAGGGGCAGCCAAGTGGTGATGGTCGTGGCCTCAAAGTTCAAAAAGCTGAAGAGCAGATCAAGAGGCAGTGTAACTACGCGTTCACCTTTGCAATCTCAGAATTATCTGTATTAATACTGTTTAGTTTCCCTACGTAAATGTGAAAGAAAAGAAATTGCTCCTCAAATTTTGTGACTAATGCAAACTCTTAGCTTTGCCCGAAGGCTTATTTCCTGTTTAGTTTCGCTCATCTCGTACCTACAGTTGCTGGGCCCCTGTCACGCAGCCTATCTCCTTTTTCGTCACAATCTTTCGCCAGCCTTAAGCTAACCAGGACCGCATTGCGTCTAAACTGAGATTTTCATGCGGACGAGAAATTGACAAAAGTCGAGTTTTTCATCTGTCTATTTAGGACCCCGAATTATTTTGCAGAGCAACGCCTGTAAAACGCCTTTATGCGATACAGCGAGGGTGGCGAAACATCCACTATGCAACCAAATGAGGGACGAAATGACAGTGTCTGGAACGTCCGAAAATCGTTTCGATCGCTTTTAAGGTTTGGAAAAAGCCCCCTTGATAGCTCTTCCTTTATCAGACAGTCCCAAATGAGTTCGTTCCATAAAGGAGTGATTAGAACGAATGCTCGCATGTCTGGGTTCACTATGTTTACCCCAGGACCATCCTTTCGATAATCGGGGCCGTGGTCCTGGTCGTCGGAGTCCTAGTGGCCGTCGTCGTGAGCCTGCTAGTCATTGTGCGCCCAGACACTGCCATGGTAAGAAAGTAGGGCCTTCACAATGGCTCATCTCAGTGCTCTTACTGCGTGCGGAGATTCCAAGGAAACATTCTAAAGAGAACATCATAGCGTCAACCCTAGTTTGTATTAAAGTATGTGGGGTTAGACTCGCTGGGTATATTAGCCATCGCAATCATCATAGTTGTCTGCATAATGATTGCATTGAGAGCTTCGTTGTATACTCATATAAGCATAATGCCTTCATGCTATTTACATCAGCTGCCGAACAAAGCCTCTTCCGAATATCTTTACCACTTTAAACATGCGTCACACAATCAATTTCTTGTCCTTCCACACGCCTTAATACAGTTTGTGTTTTCGTGTTGTCACACCGTATTTCTATGGCGGCGCTGCTACGGTCAACCGTTTTCACTCATTCACTGTTTGTGGCTGTTCCTGGTTACTCGGGCGGCAAAAGAACCTCGCGTCGACGCCTACTTTATCGCGATTGCTCACCAGAAACATTGCAACTCGTTTCATATAACCTTTCTTAAAATTATATCGCAATTTGCTTGTAGGTAACCATACTGTTACTTTCTGTTTCCGCGACTTTTGATAATTAGTTTGCGCAAAGCTGCATTTGTAAACGCTAACCAATTCTCGTCTTCAGTGAATCCATGGGCAACTAATGCATTCGTATGGTTACATAAGTGGCTCTCAACTGGTCTATAAAGCAACTCTCTTATTGTTCTGAGTTTCGTTTTGAGCCATGAATAGTTAGTTCACATTGAAGATGTACACGTTATAGGTTTTTGTTATGCTGTCAAAGCAGGGGTTCCAACGGGCGGAAAAGGAACCGTGCCCTTTACAAAGCGGAGCTGTTGCCTTTTTGTCCGTCTGCTGAATGTTGGGCATCACGCAGAAGTAGGACGACGTTGGCAGACCCATCGACAGAGGGTGCAGTGGTCTCACAGAAGCATATTCCTCCGCCTCCCATTGGTGAAGGGAGCCTCCCACAGCTGGCGCTCAGTTGCAGATTTCTTCGTGTGAATCGGAGAATTTGGCCGGCGCGGCTGTGCTGTTCTCACGCTGGCTCACTTTGACATTCGCGAAAAGAGAACCACGGCTTCGCTGTTTCGGAATATTTCACTAGGCCTCGTTAACTGCCGTTGGCTTCACACTTAAAGAACTCCGAGCGGCGAGTCTTCCTAAGGGTACTGCATTAAGGACGCACCACACCTGTCACTATGGCTGTATCGTGTATGGCTGTTGCAAACATTTAGATAATGCAGCAGATTCTGTCATGCGCGTAGCACAGTTTAGAAACATTCACACCTTAAAGAAAATTTTTACTGCCTCTAAATTACGTTATTACGCTTAAAAACAAACTAAAACACCTACTTAAGTGTGTTGTCATTAACAGCCCTCTTTCCGATCAGAAACACATATATGACGTGTTAGACAGGGTGGTGTAACCAACGAATGCAATATGTATTTCGGATTAACTACAGCATTATAAACGACGAAACACCCTCTCACGAGGTGTTTTGTTGGGTTAAACGTTGTTAATAGAAACATAAAATACCCCTTATGGGTGTGAACCATTGCAGTTTGTACGTTCCGGGATGTATCGTACACTTGCGCATGAGAGGGCGCCGCCTTGCTTGAGGAAACAGTGCATGGTTCTTGGTAGTCCCCGATTCAGGTGTCAACCACATCGGGCGAGTGCGTCGGCAAGAAAGTCTCGGTGGATGGCGTGGACGTGTACCGCTGGCTGGGCATCCCATACGCCGAAAGCACAGCGGGCAAGAACCGCTTCAGCAAGCCCCGCCGGATTACCGAAAAGCAGCGCACCATGGCCCAGGAGCCACGACTTCCGTGCCCTCAGTTGGTGAACGGCAAAGTGGTCGGCAGCGAAGACTGCCTTCACATGAACGTGTGGGCGCCGAAAGGGAGGTCGGGAGCCGGGTCAAACAGAACCCTGGTGTTGGCGTCCGTCAGCTACTGGTTCCAGAGGGGATCCAACAACGACCCCGACTGGGCCGAGCTGGCAGCGAAAGGTAACACCACCCTAAGGTACAGGTTATTGATGTGAGTGCATTACAGCAAGTGTCGCGATATTCCTTGCAACAAATTTCGGACTAACACGTCATTGTTGGCACATCTCGATGGCGTAGACACTTCACATTTGTTCACGTTTGTGTCAATATCGGGAAGAGTTGAAAAGAATGCTTTATAAACTTGACTTAACACAATTTGGAAGCGAGGTCAGAAATAGAAATCACCGTTAAACGGCGTTCTTGCTTCAACAGCTTATGTAGCGAACGAACAGAGTTGCCCAATTGATAACAAATTAGCTTGCTGCGTGGATGAGGCATGCTTTGGCCGTATAGTGTTGCGGACCTTTCCAGCACGTAGAGGTGCGTGTAGAGAGTTGCGTATAAACAGCCGGTTGTACGCAACTTACAGCGTGAAAGGAAGCTCGCTGTTTGAATAATTGAGTAATTTACCCTCACTCATTATCACTTTGTTTCTAGTTAGTTGGTTTGACAGACGACGGAATTACACAGCATGAGAAGGGGACTAAAATAAGAATGTTAGAGGACGAGCGCAACTTGCAACTTCTACTTTTGCATGACACGAAAGCACCCATATATACTTTCCGTCAGTCTCACCCGCAATCTAATCAGCAGCCCCACCACTTCTTTCGGCGTGGCCTAGATGAAATGGCAATCACAAGAAAGAAATTCGATAAAATGGGGTAAACAGAACAGTACACACCATAAAATAGATTCAGTATAGAAATAAAACAAACCGTATAAAATCAACACTTGTCATTCTTTGGACAAATGATTAAAACCAGAGCCACACATGCATAGAATCACTTAAAATGATAAGAAGTGTGAGAACACGAACACAGTGAACAAAGTAAAGGATGCGTTTCCCTAAGTTTCGACGCTGACTGTGTTTTCTGGTATCTACTGTTTTGTTTACCGCGTTTTATGGACCTGTTTCCTTTGTGGTGTTTGACCTGTCGTTTTGGTTACGCCGAAAGCAGTATAGTTCGGCTGTTGATTGGCTTGCGGCTGATACTGGGGGAAGTATGTCTTGCGCTCTTCCTATCGTCCTCTTGACTTCGTCCTCGCCGTTCGTGCAGTGTTCCATCATTAGTTTCAATCATTTACTCGCCTTTCAAGGGCGGTTTTTGAGAGTTTTTCTCCAGAGAGATTTGCTTGATTTTTATTGAGCGCATGCTTGCACACTCTTCATATATTCACAAGGATGTCTTTCGATTTGGCTTCCTGTAACCAATTGCAAATGTCAACGCAGATGCCCGGTTGCTGCCGTTTGAAATACCTCGACCACGCTCTGTGTGATTTCTCGTTTGCAAAGCACACAATAGATATGCCGTGAATAGTCCTTAAAGGTACCTGTGACGTCAGCCTGGCAAAGGTGCCCAGCTTGTTAACACAGAAATTATTTCACAGGGAGTATCCGCCGTGTAAACATTGCGTGCGGGCACATTAGGAAAATTTTCAGACACACGCACCGTTCCAGCTGGCGTGCGTGAACGCCTAAGGAAGGCAGATATTAAAGGATCTAGAAAGAAAGCGCCCATAATGAGCACCCGTAATCTCTTAAGACAAACGTGGGCTGCATCCTCGCAGGTGTGGGCAATACCTTAACCCTAACGCCACAAACCTGACAAGCGACCTTGCGGCGGTCATACTGCGTTCTGCGGCAAGCCGCTGTTTTAATAATATGTATTAAGCAGGAATTGACATATGACGGTTAAAAGTGCAGTTTTAGGTTGGTTAGATGTCTGATGCATTGAACGTCACGCAAGCGGATGTGACATGTCTGAAGACTGAAGATCCCGCTGGCCACACTGGGGGAAGCGTGGAGGAAGTCACGTGGTCTCTTCACGCTCATAGCTGGCTACTGGCAACCGTGGCCCTACGACACAGCGCGCCACAGCTGGTAGCCAGTGGTCGGCAGGTGGAGACGAAATATACGACAGAAGAGGCAGTGAAGGCGGATGCGGTGGGGTATGCGTGCAAACTACAAAACAAAAATCGACACTATAGAGAATAGCTAAGTGGCTTTATCAAACGTCGCGTCAGGTTCGCTCCCAAGCTTGCTTTCCTCCATGGTGAAGGCGCTTCGCCATTTTCGGAGATCGCCCTTTAGTGCTTGTATTTTCCGGGCCCCCACCGCCTCCTCCGCTTTCACTCGGTCCCGTGTCGTCTACTTCGTATCAGCCTGCGGACCATTGGCAACAGGCTGGGGCGCGCAGTTGCGTTGGGCCTCGGGGGGACCGGCATTCGGTGCCGTTGCTAGGATGCGGTGGCCAGTGGCCTGTGATGAGCGTGATAGAACTGCGGGACTTCCTCCACGCTTCTCTCAATGCACCGGTGGCACCATGGCCTCTCCTAAGCTTTTTTATTCTCCATGTCACTGTCCGAGCACACTTCCGGCGAACAGTACGAAGGCGTGAAATAAAAGCGCATTCAACAACCCTTCGCCGATTTCATCATGAGAGGAGCGGGAGGGGAGGGAAGAGCTTCATGGGTTGGAGCAGAGAAGGATAAAGTGCACGGTATGGTCGCAGCAATATCGTTTGTAAATATTATCATTGAAGGAGGATACGCTGCACATTTATTTCCGCATTCCCGTGAAATCGAAACAGCCAACGTAGTGGTGATGTCCCCGAACGTGCGACTTGGCGTGCTCGGATTCCTGCACCCGAACAACAGCACCGTGAAGGACGTGGCTAAGGAAGACGCCAAGGCGGCCATGGAGTGGGCGGTCGCCAACGCGGCTGCCTTCGGTGCCCGCCCGTACGGGGTCGTGCTCGTGGGACACGGTTCGGGCGCGTACATGCTGATCGAGGCGGCTACGAGCCTCAAAATCAGCTGCAGCCGAGCCATCTTGGAGGGTCCTGTCCCTGGCGCCTTGTGGCCTTTCAACACGGTGCGCTCACGATTTCCTCCAGTCTCTGCCGGATTTCTTCGACATTTACGGGGCTTTCATTTCTAAAGAAGTAACGCTACCTTGGTGAACTTCCATAGGTGCACATTTTCCAGGGCCGTCCGATGTTACACGTCCAATTGAGATCCGCTTTGCCCCAACTGTCGCGAGACGTAACCCTACAAAGATGGTGAAAGGAAACACGGTGCTTAAGATAATGGACCCCACGCTCAGCCCTTCTCTCGCTTCCGTTATTCAAGGTCTTGCTCTCACATGGCCTTTTTTTAATATGACTGTGGGAGGTACGTCGGGCCCATTAAGTTCCCAAATCTTGAGCTATACGTGGGGTGGGGACTTTTCAAAAGCAGGGCACTGTTTGTAAAAGGTGCCTCGCTTTTGTCGCGCTTGCCGTGAGACGCTATTCGGTGGAAAGGGAAAGCTTCGCGAGACGAAAAAGTTAAACTTGGATGTGACGAAGCTGACAAAGATTTCCAATTTTGGTTACATCCATGTTTTTGCTACATGGAGGTTTCGAGCTAAGGCTCGCACAAATAAACCAGAAACGAATCCAAAATGCTAGACATCAGTGAAGCTAAACCCACCCTTCATGGATTTATTTTACAGCGAAAAAGTGCGTGAGTTGCGGCTCCTGCTCCCGCACAAGCTTAGGCACTACACGGCGCTCCAAAGAAGCAAGCCCACTTACACCTCTTTAACACACGTAACTCAAGTATCACGCTTGCCTTTTTGACACTTTTAGGCACCCCAATGCGTTACAAGAAGGAGAATTATTCTGAAAGGGCGCCTTCTGCCGAACTTGGTGCTCTTTACGGCACTCAATATTGTTGAGAGGGTGCCAGCTGAGATAATTACACCAGGCGGCCGCATTCTTCTTTCTCGCCAGCGCAGACAACATTTAAAATCGTGCGCGCTTCTTGAAAAGACACAACGTTTCATTTTCTAGCAGAAGTACTCATCACCGACGAACCAATAACACAGAAGTGGAGACAGGCGACTACACGCCGACAAAAGGGTGTAGCAACTCAACTCTGGAACCGAAACCGCTGTTCATGTGGAGACACACGATAGTTTGCGGTGCGGGTAGTAAATAAATAAATATTAATAAAACCGCGAAGGGAGTTGATAGCTGGTGTGGGGGTCACGCTACACAACTGGAACCACAAGTGACGGCTAGGTTAGCCGCTGCAAGGTTCTAGCCACCTCCGTTCATCAGAATCGTCGTCGTCATTATCATCATCGTGACGTACGTTTCGTGTTTAAGCGATTTCCGATGTTTTCACCGCTGCTAGCTCCTTACCCTAGTTCTAGTATACGGTAAAATATTTCATTCCTCCTTCCGATTTTTGAAAGAAAAGTGCAAAAAACAATGACTGATCAGCTCGCCGACTTCGTTAAATCAAGGTTTTTTATTCAAAATGCATTCAAAAATGCATTGTCAAACCTGGTGTAGTTTTTATACCATGCCCCTCCATTTGTTTTTTTTCTCTCTTGCTGGCGGTTTCTTTTTAATTTTGCAGCTGCTTCCTAGACTACATTTTGTGTAAAGTTATTAAATCTCGCCCCTACCCTCTCCAAAGTACTTCAATGTACCCTGAGGGTACTATCAATCAATAAATCAACCGCCGCGACGTTTCGTTATATAGAGGTGGCAAGCACACAGGTTTTCAATAGGGGTGGCAATGAGGAATTGAAAAACTTCGTTAAATAAAGGAATTCGTTGCCTCCAGGTTTAACTGTATTTTCCATTGTTCCACTCGGCCCGAGGAAAATCTTTCCTCGCACCTCTCGATGTCGTCTGTCGAGGCACGTCATTTGGATAACTTAGTGTAGTCTTTCTGTTTGTGCAACCCAATAGTGTTTATTTTATGTGGGTGAGAGTAGTGGAAAGACATATTTTCATCCCAATATATACGAGAGAGAAATGTGCGGGTTCAATCGTGCGCCTTCAAGATCTCTATCATGGCACCTAGAAGCGTTCCTATTTCTGTTGGCTTGGCTACACGGCTTCTTTCTGCTCATGGAGACAAGAACAACAAATTAGAAAGCATTTTTATTTGTTCTTGTCTTGCATTGATTTTTAAAACATTTGAGACATTTTTTGAGGCTACACTCCTATATTAAGAAATAAGCTTAAAGAGGGTTCAAAAATTTTACCATCTCTTGTAAAAGAAGTTTGAAGGAAACGCAAAGGACTTTGATCACCAGAACTGTGTCGATAGTGCGTGCAAACCTTCGCTAAAAGTTCATCATACCTTCATTGAAAGTCTGGCCAATCGATCTTTAAACCATGAAAGACCGAAATCGCAAAAAATTACGCCCACCTCCCCTCGCGGGAACCCTGGTGTGATGCGACGCTGAGGGGGGTTCAAGCGCAAACGGAGAGCAACCGTCGACCCAAAGGCCGCCGGAGAGCGGCACACCGGTTATATGCGCACCGCGCCCGAAGGAGAGGAGGCCGCGGAGAGAGAGAGAGTAGTGCACATGCGCAGCACCGCGCGCAGCGCCGCCCATCGGCGGAGTGAAAGCGCCCTGGGCCGCACACCCGCAGATGTTGAGAGTGTGTGTTCGCTCTCACCTGGGCACGCACCGGCGCCAGTGCGTCTGCCGCGGCTATGACGCAACACAATCCAACACAATCCACTTTAATCCAATCCAATCCAATCCAAGTCAAGTCAAGCCATACAATCGAATCCAATCCAATGCCCCTCGCGAGAGAGTGTTCGCTATCAGAGAGGAGAGGGGGAGAGTGGAAAGGCTGCGGACAACAACGGACGCACACAGGAAGGACAGGGCCGCCGACAAGAGATGCTATCAGCGTTGCATCTAAAAAAGAACCCATACGAATACCTACTTTTGCGCACTAAGAAAACACATCTACAAACGATCTGAATAGAAATCGATGAGTGATGCGTGTATTGTCTTAGCTAGAATTGCTCCTTTTCGCGATTTTCAAGCAACCGTGTTGACACAATCGAAGCCAGGTTTCATGCACGCGCCGGGTGTCTGGAGATCGTACCGGAGCTTTTTGGTCGACCGACCGGTCTATGGGTAAATGCATTAGTTTTCTACATGCCAGTACCCACTAAGAAAGCTTTCGCTGTAACAATTGCATTGTGGTTTCTTGTACCCACAGACAAACATTGAGCGTGTTCATGGCCAACGCTAAGTGAAGATGGAACTGTTCTCTACGGTACATGAGGCACGCTCGCTAAAGCATGGTTGGCCTGGACACTACCGCCATATGTCTCTCCAGTGGATATTTGTATAAAATTTTAGGGCACAGGTGGAGATCGGTACTGTGCAGGAGAACGGCAATTTTCACTGGAGGTTGGGGTGTCGGGTTATGCCGAAACATCACGGAAGGGAAAACGCAATAAGGTGTATCTGCTGGCTAGGGAAGACTTAGCGGGCACGGTTCGGCGGTTACACGTAAGCGTCACGAGTCCGTCTACGGTAGTCTACACTGTATACAGAGCGTACCAGCGAGCATTCAGCTACATTGGCATTTACTGCCATTATCGCCCAAAAAAACTGTAGCCAAAAAATGAAAGAAGCTGATACTAGCGTGTAAGACCTGACGGTAGTGAAGCTGTCCGCAACCTTCACGACCGCCACAAAGGTCGTTCTACGATAGCAGCCAATTTGCTGCATCTTTGACGCCGCAAGGAGCTTTGTTTCACCGTTGTTCCTGTTAGTGTGAGCTTCTTTCATTTTTTTTAAGTGATAATAATGGGACATCACCTTGGAGGGGCATACGCTATGACGCGTCTTTCTCGTTCCGAGCAACTGTAGCCACGATCAGGGCGAACGCTGGGGTTTCTTTTGCCAATGTTGGCCCATCTCCCTAACTGGATATGCTTGGCTTGAAAAAGGTGTGCCGGGGTCTGATGGGCGGTCGTCGCCAGTCACGCACATGCGAGCGCTAAGCCTTTTTAGCTTTGCTAACTGCTCCTAGGCCCGCGCTAACGCGCATGCGCTCGTCAATTTCATGGCATTTAAAGCAGACGCGAAAAATTATGAGTTGCTAAACGGCTTTGCTGTTAACTAAAGTTCCTGTATATAGCTCCCGCGGGGAGCTAAGAGTTGTGCGACCGACCGCCATCTTTGTTATCCGGATTGCTGCGGGAAAGCCGCCCGTCGCGAGTGAAGGAGCCTCGCCGCCACGCTTCCGACGGCGGCCGACGCGCGGTGGGGGCGCTTCGGTCGGCGGCGCCTCACGCTTCTGCTGCTGCTGTTCCTGGGCGGGGCGTGGTGCCTCCCGCGTCGGCGGCTGCGGCGCAGCCATAGTGGGGGCTTCTCTGCGCGGCATGAATAACCGGAGTGTCGCAATCACGGCGGCGCGGGGAAAAGGGTCGCGCAACTCTTAGCTCCCTGCGGGAGCTATATACAGGAACTCTACTGTTAACAAAAGAGAGATTATCCAGCCTCTATGAAAGATAGAAAATGTGAAACCACGCCACGGGAAGCACCCCGGGTCATTTAGGGAAAAGCAAAACAGTGTTTAATTATATGCCGGAACTGAGATGTTACATTAGAGATAATGTTTTCTCTTCATGCCTGCCCATGTTTTATCAGTACTCCCCGCGTACACAGAAAGGCGATGTTTCCTTTCCAGAACCATGCCAGCTATTTCACCCGCCTAAGTACTTCACTAGACCAGTAAAGCTTGCGGCATATAAAAAATCTCTACTGTGACAGAAAAATTAAAACAATATTACAGAGTTTTAGCTCACCGTTTTCGTTGGTCCGCTCCGCTATCGGCGACCAGCTCGGCGACACCGGAGACAACGCCATTGGTGTCCAAGCGCGCCACGCCAGCGCAGTGGCACTCGCGCTTGCTATCGGAGTGGAGCGAACCGTGAAAACCCGTCAGCTAAAACTCGCCAATCAAAAACGGAGACATGACAGGTTCCTGAACGCGGGAGCTGTCGCAATCACTACGTAATACAGGTTTGTTTAAAGCCAACTTTTCTGTGCCTCGCTAATGGCGACCGTCCCGTCATCAAAACACACTACAGCAAAACGGGCTTCACATAATAGGTTTGACAAGCGGAGGCACATGAAGAGTATGAGTTTGGATTGTCGTATAAATGTGGACTGAATTCAGTCCTCATACGACACCTGAAGAATGAGTCTTAAAGAAGCTTCGCGTTCAACTATCGTCGTGGTTAGACGGCGGGAAGCAGGAGTTTTTACGAGCGGAGCAGGTCAAACTTTCCTCTGTCTGTGCGGATTGTCGCGAGGGAATTCCGCCCGGCCAAGTGGAGAAGGGGAAAATGCTGGGCCACGAAATCTGAGAGTAAAATGCGAGGAAGCAAGAGGCGCACGAGCAGGTGTCGGGAGTGCGCGCTTCAAGAAAACGGGGTTGGGAAGATCCCGCGAATCGCATCTGGTGTGATTTTAAGGACCTCCCCAACCCGGGAAACCAATAGGATTCCCGCGAAGTTTACGCCGTGAAGCCGTCAACCTAACCACTGGGCGACCGCAAGTGCCTCGGGTGCTTATATTAGCAGCGCCGGCAATCAATAACATGACCTGGCCATTGAAAAGACGAGAACGCATCCTGTGGTCGGAATCGAACATGGTTCCCTCGTATTAATGAAGCCGGCGTCTATCCGATAACGCGCTATCATCGCACTCCAGCTACTCAGCCTTTAATTTGTGATCGAGTGCAGCGTTGGCCTTCGACATTACTTTGGCTCCGGACTTTAGCAGTTGAAGTCTTTAGGAGGGTGGATTGTCGGCCGTCACTTAACTAAGCTTGCATGGAGGGAAGCTTCAGTCTAGAAGCATTTTTCTCTTAAGAAGCAAGCAGACCCAAGAAAAGCGAAGGTAAATTTAGTGAAGACCACCAGCTCCACATGATTCTCAGTCTTCGCATCTCAATTGCGATGGCGGCTGATTTTATTTTACCCTAGAATGTATCAAGACAGCAGCTTTGGACTGCCCGAAAGCTACACAAAACTCCTATGGACAGGCAAATAAAAAGAACATATGCTCTGATGCTTGCGTCCCTCCCTGCGCGACACTACGAGGAATCATTTATTTCAAGCCTATAGAAATGACGAGAAAGCCCATGTAGCCACTATCGCTTCCCATTTCATATCTGTCCGTTTGAAAGACCGCCGTCGAAGCCTTTGTAACCATACAAACGGCGGTTTGTGTACTACCCCACTCTTATATTGGGCCTCAAAACACCATATAATTTTATATCACCCCACTGCCACATTGTCTACTCAGGGCAAGCTGGAACCATCAAGGAACCTGTCCACCTCTATCCACTGCACCGGGCGGGGCAGAAATTCCATTAAACTGCGTTGCTTAAGAAACTCTACTCTGGAGGTGCTGCTGCGAGAGGCTGCAAAGCTGGAGTTTCGCTTCGCACCAACCTTGGGAGATCTAGGACAGTTCTCAAAGGGACCGGCGCTTGAAATACCTGAGGTCATTGCTGGCGTCGACATCAACCAGGTAACGGAGACCAGACACATTCGTAAAACTATCTTAAAGCGGTCGTAAAGACCAAATAAGGTTTGGGTCATAAAAACTGTTTTGCCCAAGTAACTGATAATCAATTTATCACAAGCTTCAACTGAATATTCTACATAGTACGAAAAAAAGCCGAAGCATTGTATAAATGGTCTACCGTGCGGCGGCCTGGGCGTAAACTTGTTGGTCGATGTGACGTCACTCGGCATTGCTGGCGTTTTCGGACGCGTTTTTCGCCATGGCTTTCAATGGGCCGGGGCGCATCGGCGAGCGCCGGAGCGGTTTTAACGGCTAATTGTGCAATTATTATGTGCAGAGCCCTTTAGTGGCTCGCCTTCTAGTCGTAGCTCGCTTGCTGGGCCCATGTGGAGCCCCACACGGCATTCCGTTGTAGCGGCGGTCGTCGCGACGCAACCCAGAGGATTCGAAAACCAAGCAGTTTATATAGTAGTCATATACGCGTCCGAAACTTGTGAAGCGCTGGCGCTGGTCATAAATCTCCCCGTTGTTTATGATACATGATACGGCGCGGTGCATTTGACAAAATATCCCCACCGTACGTTCTCCATACCCTACACATAAGTAAAACCGCAGTCGTCTGGTAGGACGTACATTCTGTTTATAAATACAGCCCGAATCGAAAAACGAACCTACCTGCCAGCATCTGACGAAGTCTGAGGCATTTAATTGGAGCATTGTCATCAGAACAAAAATATAACGAATTCAAAAATGGTTGAGATTGCATTGAAAGTCAATTGACTTTACTCAGTACATTGTGTTGACAGTCAATTGACTTTGAATAGAAATTTTTATTGAGTTCTCGTTGAAAATTGGCCGCCGTGTTTCAATTGAAACTCAACGCTGAGTTTCAATTGAAAGTCTATTGACTATAGTATACATGTCTGTTGATTTCCAATTGACTTTCTGTTGACTCTCAATACACTTTTCCTGTTGAGTTCCTGTTGTGACGTGTCAATTGAAAGTCTATTGAGAAAAGTCTGTTGAGTTCCAGTTGATTCTGTGTTGACTCTCTATTCATTCTCCTGCTGAGTTCCTGTTGGGAAATGTCAAATGAAAACCTACTGAGCATATTCAAGACAGCCCGTTTGATTTCCTGTTAGTTTTTTGTCAAGTTATTTCAACAATTGCCTAGTAAAGTTCAGTTGACTGTACTATATACTAAGTCTGCTTCAATTATGCAAAAACATTCTAAAAACTGTCATCAAGGTGTGCAATGAGCAGGCGAAATAGTGAGGTGTTGCATGGCAAAGCTTGCTTTATTGCTCACGAAAGCATCACGAGAGGGCTGGAGCCTCGCAGGGTCCACTTGGCTACTTGACTGTGTAGCCTGCAAAATACAAGAAAAGACTTGTTTGTTTGCACCAGTCAAGTACGAAATGATTCCATCCCTTCTCATTAAGCATGCTGGTTTAAGTACCTGGCTATTTTAGAAGTTAGATGGCTTGTATGTTTGGAAAGCAGGGAGATAGCAGTTCAACAAATGTATAAGCTTTCCTCAGATTTTAATGCCTTAAGCCAAGCTAGCCGCATCAATTAATTCTACAATTGGTAGGGAGTGGAATGCCTTTAGTTGAATGCCTTCCGCATTAAGGCGCCTGAAATCTACAGGAACGACTATGTTTCAAGGCGGCAGGGAGCCGAAAAATCACCCGCATGGGTCCGTAATCGTGTCTTCCACATCTTTCAGGCCCAAAAGAAATCCAAATAGGCCTATCAAGACTGGTTGAGCCACTACCTGACAGGAGAAACCCCAAACCTGTGCAAAAGCATACCTGTCAACTTGTGGATTTTGTTTTTTGAAATTTTAATGCTTGAAATCTCGTAAAACAAAATTAGAAAATTATCAACTTGCATGAACTTGTTTACAAAACTAGCCTTGATTAAAAAAAACTAGGGTCAGATGGTACTGTAAACTAAAGTTATTACAACAGGCAATCATCGCAAATGGCTTTATGAATGGATGAGCGCATAATACTTTGTGCTTACCGACTAGTGGAAAAAAATACATGAACCGTGATGGAAAAAACCGTGCCAAAAAGAACGTGACAGGAAAAATACATAACTTGAATTTCGCAGTCTTTCACACTCTTGTAACGCTGAAGTATGGTGTGTGCCTTGCAGTACGTTTACCAAACAAGTAGCACTAAGCAGCAGCTTGAACGGATCATATGAGACATGGGTATATCCACATTTCTGCCTTCATCATAACAATGCCAGAGGGGTATACCAGTATAACAAGGCCGTTTAATGCCAGTTTACACACAAGGAGAACACGAAACAGTTTTGTTTGGTCAGGGGAAAAACATCAGTTTCTGTAAATGAGAAATAATTTAAAAGCTTTTATCCCTTTGCTTGGCGAGATTTTCTATACATCAGCAGCACTAAAACAGTATAGTGATACCGTGCCGACCAATCATTTGGCTAATTCCTAGAGGCAGAACATCTGTCAAAACAGATTGACTAAGCCCTCGCGCAATGCCGGTGTAGCATCAGTCAGTGGCACGTCTGATGCCACATTCAGCCAAAATGTTATTCAGTGATTTTGCTATTACTCACACCACATTCAGCCCAACTTATTCAAAACTGCTCCGAGAAAGGCAGTCAGCAGGTTGTGATTAGAAGCAATGGCAAATTTCAATTTATGCTAGCAAGTCGAGTAAGTGCTTAAGTCAAAACTGGTATTCATCAGTTTGAAAGCTTGACGCCTGTGCATGTTCTTGCGCAAGCTGCCTAGCACCTGTGACAAGAATTGGCAAATGAGAAATTCACGGAAAGATACATGGAGAGAATTGGCACTTTGTGGTAAAAGACTAATATATGACAACAGTGTGCAGTCTGTTTCCAACTACTACTTACGCAGCACGTTTTTTTCTGCATTGGTTTTAAAGCCAAGGTGTCTGCTTGCCTTTAGGGTGCCAAGGTAACGCATCAGACTTGTGTAAAGATGCTTTCGGTTCAAACCCTACCTTCTGCGGATACAGAGTCTCTATTTTCCAAAAGCAATCAATGAATTTATATTCTTGGGCATTATTTTTTTAGCTGGAATGAAGTACGGTTTAGGCCACATTTGTCACTGCTCTGCACTCAGGGAACGCTCTTTCTCCAAGCAATCGTTCAAATTAATACGCAAATATGTTGCCGGCTGCCAGCACTTTAGCTTGCAAGTATATTTTACCGCCATGTCTCCTAACTGGTTGAACACACTATCCTGTTTGTGACTGGTAGATCTGCCTCTCAGCCTAGCGCTGTCAGGTGTGCTTGCATGGCGCAGTATTCGTGCGTCTGTTATTGATCCGACAGGCACTTGTTCGATTCAACCTTCTTCATTTTTTTTTTCATTTTCGTTAACTTTGTTCGTCAAACATTTTATCTATCTTCATCATGGTGTTCTTTCTTTTTTATGACACTTCGTACTAGGTAATTCATGGCTGCTGCTCCGTTCTGTAGCGGCACTGCATCTGGGATTTTATTCATTCGTCAATTGCCTTGAAAGGTTTTGTTAGATCTTTAGCTTAAGATACATACAAATATAGAACACGCGAAAGCAATACAGCAGCGCGGAAGACAGTAAAATACTGATTGATGTCAAAATGTTGTGTGCCGGTACAATAGCCTTCCCCTTCAATTTGTTACATTTACGTACAGTGTTTTTGAAAGGCTCAAGTGAACTCATACCCTTTAGGTCGATCTGGAGACGGCGGGAATAAAAACACTGTTCATATACCGACAAATAACCAAGTCGTGAGTATCGCCATTCAGGTAGGTCTGCACGTTTGTCATGATGCTTTCTCGTGTTCTATATTTGTATGTATCTTAAGCTAAAGATCTAACAAAACCTTTGAAGGCAATTGACGAATGAATAAAATCCCAGATGCAGTGCCGCTACAGAACGGAGCAGCAGCCATGAATTACCTAGTACGAAGTGTCATATAAAAAGAAAGAACACCATGATGAAGAAAACAAGCACCCGTTGCGGGTGGTGGTGTCTCCAAATTTTAGAGGCCAAAGCTGAACGACGACCGGCCAGGCCTGTCCGAGATCCACGCACGCGCAATGGCAAGCTATCTCTAACCCAGCAGCTATCAGCAGATGTCACCAGCATGCTCCGAAGCCGCGTGCTCGCTTGACCTTGACAAGCCTGACGCGCACTGCACAGGAGCGCTCGGAAAGAATAAACTTACCTTATAACAACGTCGCTCCCAGCGGCGCTCCCAGCGTGGTGAATTTGACGGATTCCAAAGCGTTGCTAACAGGAATGGTAACACCTCACTTCGGAAGCTTCTTCACCGTACGATCACAGCGCACAGACACAACACGGGCACAAATGATGTTCACCAGCGGTAGAAGAGCGCATACGATGGCTTTCCTTCAATAAATTCGATGTATCGCCAGCTGCACTGCAATGTCTGACCTTCGATGCTCGTTGATAAGATTCGCACACGGCACATAAATCGTCAACAACACGAGCAAAGCTGTAAATTTGCACAGAACAGTGAGAACGACGCACAGCGCTGGTGCCCGCACATCCGGGATTGTGAACAAGCGACTTTGGCTTGGCTTGAAGGCTTCAAGTCGGTTTGCGATGGCTACGCCACGGCTACGCCACGGCTACGCATTCTTGTGAAAAATTGAGCGTGAAAACATTGACACAAGATATTAAAAAAAACCGATGGCGGCTTGTGAGTCCTATGTTAATATTTACGATCTTTGTTTATAGAATTATTACCAACCCGTCAAGCAGCAGTAATATTATTTTGCAGATAACCGAACTCCGCCGAGGTCGCGATGATGGCTGTTAGCGCCACTGGCGGCAGTGGCAACTCAGCGTACTACATTCGCGACCATGGCCTCGAGTGCGCGGGTCCCAAGTATTCTAGTTCACTCTAGCGAGGCGGCGCACGCGCGAGGGGGAATCTCGGAGGCCATGTCGCGACAGCGCGGTCACTTTAGCTTAGTGTGGGAGGATGCCAGAGGAACCAGAAGAACTGGTTATCGGCGGGTGTGGAGGTGGATGGTACGTCTTTTGTCTCCGGGCGCCCGCGCCCTTCCAAGTTCCCCGCCCGTCGAATGGCAGCAGAAGAGAGAATCCTTCAAAACAGATTTGAAGTTCGTGATCTGCTTGCGGGCGCAGGATATTTGCGAGGTGCTTGTGTTTGAGAAAGATTCAGCGGACGCGTTGACATCTTTAAAATACTTTTGTTAGCGAGAGAGCGGTTCGGAGTGTAACAAGCGGCACGCCAGCTCACTAATTTGTTCGGTTTCTCTATTTTGTTTTCTTTTTTTGTAGTGACGTGCAGCAGTGTCAGGCTCGTTCTTTCTTTTTGTGTCCCTGTGCAGTAAAGATGAGTTGGTAATCAGCGCTTCAGTTTGTCTTCCCTTTTTTCTTCGTTTGTTCGTTAAGTTCGTGTGAGCGGGGGCGCCTTGTGAAAGTCTCTTGCGCTTACGAGTACGGATTTCTTTTGCCGTGAAATGACTGTTTTCACCTGTTTTAATAGAACGTAGATGCGCGTTTGCTCCTTGCGGGATTCTCTGTATTCCACACTGCAGTTCTAAAGTTGTTATCGTAGACAGTTCACGGTATCCTCAAGGAAAGTTATGTATGCGAGGGATATTGATTTGTTTGATTACGTAATTTAAGGCGCCGACGCTACACTGGCGATAAGGCCCGCAGCAGTGGAGGGCCCCGGATTCACAGCCCGAGCCCGGTGTCTTAACGTGCGCCTAAATCTCGAACACATTGGCATTTTCGCTTTTTGCATCCAAGAGAAAAGCGGCCTCCGCGATGGGGAACTGAACTCGCGTCCTTGGGCTCAGACCACGGCGGGGTGTAGTTCTGGCTACCCTAATGAAGTTCACGAGTGAACGACGATGAGGCCAAGCTTGCGTTCGCTTGATTTGAAGGCTTGTTTTAAAAGTTCGCTGTATACAAAAATTTAATTGTTCTTTTTTCGACGGGTAGTGGTTTACACCAACGTGTATAGGCACATTTTCGTTACTGGAATATTCTTGCGCGTTTGGGTTTGTGAGATAAGTATTCATTTCTGCAAAACAGCGCTGTTATTATCGTGCCTCCACAGAAAAACACTGAATCATCGCACTAGGATGCGATGTCACATATGACTTTTGTAGATGTAGCAGATGAAATTACTTTTTAAATCTACCTCCTTCCTTCCCCCCCCCCCCCCCCGGAACACAACGTATCACAGCATTGTATGTGTGAAAAGAGGTAGGCGAAGTTATGACTTTTTTTTGTCCCCAGAACTGTGACCCGAGATGCGTAGCCCCCCCCAGCCTTTCCGTTTTTTACCGGCCCAGATATGCATGCTTCATGATTCCGCACCAACCTTCCCGGAAGACTGACTTCGAATATCTCCACTGCCGCTAAAGCGCCCAAAAGCGGAACCTTAGCAGTAGTGGAGATAGCTCACCCATTATGTCAATGTGTGCTAAGGTATAAAGAAGAAAGTCAGCTGCTATTTGCCGCGAGCTCGACATGTAGGTGGCGACAGCGTCACGCTGCTACACTCTAAGCTGGGTAACCCTTAATAGAGGTATACATTTTCGAATTTTTTTAACCTATAGTTTATAAGGTACAAAAGTAAGCTATATCTCAGTAACCTTCATATAAGTATACACGTAAGGGTTTCTGAGTTATAGGTTACTTTCTAGCTTTCAGCATGTATACTTTTATATAGGTTACATCTACCGCCGTGCAAGGCCACACACCTGGATGGTGTTATGCTGCATATCAGCGCGTTTCCGCCGACGTCGCTGTGGAGAGCCTCCGATGGCGCCTTTCGGGCGCGGTGAAGCCACGGTGCGTCACTGGAAGACGATATGGGCAACAACGCTCTCCATTGCGCAGTCTGAACTCGGAAAGCATCGAGTGTCTTTTGTACGTCCCTTGAATTCTGGAAGATTGGTTAAAAAAGGATATTCTGTACATTTAGTTTTTTCTTTCGGGAAGAGGGGGGGGGGGGGGGGGGGGGGAGTCCTGCCAACGTTGCAAGAGCAGCGAGAAGAGAAGGCATGTAACGCGAGAAGCCAAACTATGGTTATCAGTATTACTTACAATCGAAACTACACTAGGCGTCGTGTTCTGAAGCGGTGAAAAAGCAGTACGTATTTTTATAACTGATTAACCCGCCTTGGGCCGGGATAGTTCAGGATTTGTGGCTCGGCTTTTTCAAAATTGTATTGAAAGCAAGCATTGTGGGGAAAAAAAAACAGCGAGTCATGGCACACCCCTCACACATGTGGGTAACAACGTGCATTATATTACGCGTTTTCTCCTCTTTCTTTAAACTTATGTCCACCTTAGGAGGTTAAGACGTGACCATATTACGCATTTGCTTATGCTGAGTGAGTTTCTGAACAAGGTAATTCATGTCGGGATTTGTAAATGATATATATGAAAATGACGCACGAAATGCGACATGGCACAACTGCTCACAACTGCTGAATTTTACCTAGAAATCCCCCCTAAATACTCTTGCGCATTCATAGAAACGTATTTTAAATAATACGTAAAATTAGCAACTCGATACAGTTGAATAAACGTTTATTCCTCCTCTTCAGTATAAACAACGACTTTCCAAAAATGGTATTTATTTTAGAAAAGGTACGGGAAGAACACGATCACACAGGCGCTTGCGGGTGTAAAATACGTGTCCGGTAATGTATGGGCGATAGCGCACGGGTCGTGTGCAGTGTAAATGTTTTTGTTTGTTTCTTCTTTCTATAAGGACACAGCGCAAATTTTACAAGGGTGTGGAATTTGCACGCGTATGCACAGGTCTTGTCGCTTTTTACCCGTTTCGCGTACTAAACTTTTATCCTTTAAATAATCACCACGCCACCTTCAAAAAGCACCCTTCGACGTTCCCGAAACGGCAAACGACTGCACTCAACAATACGAAAAGTGCAATGTGTGGAAGTAGTGTTTATAACACGTTTCACACTCAAGCGGTGACCAGGGCGAAGATGTTTCTAGGAATTAAACAAGCGCATTAACCCGCAACGGCCGCTGATTATTGCGTTTATAGAGGAAAATCGCAAGCAGAGGTAACTATGTCATCGCTTTCTGCCAAACGAGCACACATATAGGTTGTTTTGTCGTGTGCAGCACGCGCCTTGTGCCGCACGCAACGTGAAAAAGCAGACGACGCGAGAGCGCCATCCACACTATTCGTCCCGCCGCCGCCAGGGGCCGACTGTGTTCGCGCTCGGGGCGAATAGCAAGGTAACGTTTCCGCGGGAGTCACGTGCCAGAAGAGATGAGTCACTGGAGTTTTGTCAATGTTTATTTCCTCCATTGTTTTGTGCAAACCATGTTGCGGCAGTATTTGAGGAAATGCATTCAAAAATTGTCCAATACAATTGATTTCCGCACTTAGCAGGTATAATTATTATTTGTGCAAAGATATGCTGCTGGTAAACGCTACTGGATTACCCTCAGGAGTTTTATCAGTGTTGAAAATTAAGCGCGAACCATAAAACATGGAAAAGAAAGAAGGACACCGGTATAATTTGCAACAATGTATGTTCACCAACTAGTTCGACTCTCAATTCTACTTAGTTTTGTCAGTAGAAACTATTGAGTTTCAATTAAAGGAAGTCATTTGACATTCTGTTGAGGTTTGTCTATTGAAACCTTGCTGACTTTTTATTGACTGCACTCAATAGAAATGTCAATGTAAAATAAAAAAAGCATAATAGTAACCTAGTAGTCTTAATTCCGTAGACACAGTGGGCAGCGCTGAAAATAATAACCCTTAATAGTGTATGTTTGAGCCTGATGAGTTTTGTCCATTGGTTCTCGAAACAGTTTCATTTGACTGGTGTCAATTGGTTTTGTGTTGCGTTTTCTCAATAGAAATCCTTTTGAGTTTGTACTGACACATCTCAATAGCCTATTGAGTTTGAATTAAGTTTTTGTTGATGCAATAAAAACTCAACAGGAACAGAATGGAAACTCAAAATCCATTTTTGTAAGGGGTGGAGTAATCACCGCTGCTGGGGTAACAAAAATACGCAGCAGCATCTGCAGAAGTCCCTGTCACAGCTGTCGGCTTTTGCGGAGCGCGCCGTGAAGCGGACGCCATTGTCATATAACTCGCCACAATCGCGGGTTGAAATGTAAATCTCGTCCACAAAACATAATAAAACCGAAAGGGAGTTGTCAACACATACGCCAGATGGTGTTAGTTGTCTGCAAGGCGCCGTCTTTAGCAATCGCGGGACGTTTGAAATCATCGGAACTAAGTGTCTGATGGCCTATGGCGCCGTTTCGTTTCGTTCGGTTATGGCTAATTCGTTTCGTCGCGGCCACACGCACGTAACGCGTACACACACACGGAGGTATGATTTGGAACAAGCGTGCCAAGGCAGAGTGGTGTGACGTGCACAAAATTCTTCCGTTGGAGAATGGCGATCCAGTGACGCCTGGTCTCCGCGTCGCGCACACTGTGCCAAAAGTGGTTCACTGCGAAAGGTCATACACACGGACAGTCTTTGTGCAGTTGCGGCCAATGCTACTCGCATGGCGATTCGCCCCACAACGATCGCACCTGGTACGTCCGACTACGGCACAAGTTTTTCCCGGCGACTTCCACATTTTCTGACTGCACACTTCGCTGAGCACCATGGCAGCCTAAAGCGGGAACCGCATGGAGCATTTCTGTACGCGATTCGTGCGCGTCGGCGTTACGCACGCGATATTTTCACGCCGGCGTCCACGATGTCGCACCCGCGGCAGCTTCCACCCTAACCAGAAGATGACGCGCAACGCGCGCGACAGTGGGGTATCCCGCCGAATTGCCCCAGTGGGGAGGCGCGCCCTCTTGCTTCGGACAGCCGGCTGGCCCCGCCGGAAATGTTTCATAGTCTTACCACAGTGGCGGATATTTGATTTAGACTTTCCCTAGCGGCGCGGACGATGCTTTACAGTGTCGTTTGCGGCCACATTATCAGCTCGTTTACTGCACAAGCAACATTCATTTGTTTCTTGAGTGGCATCTTAAAGAGCGGTGAGAAGCGGTCGGTCGAGCTACCCGCTCCACTTCGCGGCCGCCATGTTGCCGCCGCCTGTCTCGTCGTCGCGCCGCATGCAGCATATGGGCAGTATTCAGGACAGCATCAGCGTGCTGGTGTCCTGCGCGGCGCGTTTTCGCGAGCAAAAAACGCCCCATGCGGTTCACGCTTAAGGCGGAAACCAAAACCGCCCCGTGTTAAAGGCCAGTAATGGCGAGTGCGTCGCTAGCTTCCCTTGTTCAAGGCCAGCGCAAGTCGTCGCTGTAAACAGTCTATAACCTATATATTTAGTCCTGGTCACATTCTCGCGAAGCATCTACAATGTCTGAGAACCTTGAATGTCCGACTGGCGGCGAACGATTAAAGCGACTGCAATGCGGCTGTGCTCTGATATTGGCGCCTTATTGCGTTCGCTCGTGCCTCCTAAATGTGTTACTGTCTCTCCTATTGCGTCACTGTAGCGAGAAATTACGGTATTTTGTAATTTCTTCTATTTTGTATGTCCTCAGTGGTTGAAGTAGCAGTGAGTTACCGAAGGCTAGATCTTAAACGTGGCATTCATGGCCTCGTTATTGCACAAGTAGCGTTATACAGTCAAATCGAATTATAACGAACCCGGATAGAGCGAATTATGCTATATATCGAACAAACAAATCTCAGTTACAAAAATACATGCGAAACATATTTTTTATAACAAAGTTCACATCTGATGCATCGAACTTGGCGCGCCTAGAATTGCCGCTAAAATGCATGTTTTCGGAGCGGCGATTGAGATGTTGTCTGGCTGCGATCGAGATGTTGAGCCTCCCATGGAGCGATGTGACTCCCGGTACTTGCCGGAACTGTTTCCCACGCGCCTCTCTCATGATTAAGCCCTCCCAGTCAGCCAGTCGGGACCAAGATGGAAGCATCGATGAACTGTGAGAAGAGCTCGCCAACGTTGCCGATGTTGTGCAGACAGGAGTGCCCTTCGAGGATTGCCTGAGGGTCTACGACGACGTTGCCTTCACTGTGAACCCCTCGGACGCCGACACCGTTGCCGATGTCATGGCTACTGCCGCTGCTGGAAGCACCGAAGAGGCAGAGGATGTCGCGAGGGAAAGCCGTCCGAAGCCGTCCGAATGTACTCCACCAATATTGCTTCGATATTGAAGGACGCCGACTGCAACTGATGAAAATGATGTCTTATGGAGAGCATGCTGTACTAGCTGACGCCGCCAAAATGACATTGAAAACAGGAATCGCCGCTTTTTGGGAAAGTAGGTAGTTACAGCGGAAAGTGGCTGTATTGCTTGCAATGAATAGATAGTTTTGTGTATGGCAATGGCATACTTTATTATGTTCGTTTCTGCATGCGGGGATTGCAGGACGAGGGGGCGTGAAGGGGGGGGGGGGGGGTCCCACGTATTGCGAACTCGTAACAAAAAATTCATTATAGGCGGGTTCGGCTATTTCGAACTATTGGATACAGTCAAACCCGTTTATAGCGAACCGCAATATGCACCGCGATTAGTTCGATATATCCAAAAGTTCGATATAGCCAAACCCGCCTATAACGAGCTTATTGTTACGAGTTCGCAATCCGCGAGAGCCCCCCGCCCCCTCCCCAACTCCGCCATTCGCGTATGCAGAAACGAACACAGTACAGTAGCCATGACCATACCAAAATAGTCCATTTATTGGAAGTCATAAAGCTACTTTCCGCCTTAACTACCGACGTTGCAAAAAAAAACGGTGATTTTTGTTTTCACTTTCGTTTTGGCGGCTTCAACTGGCATAGCATTCTCTACACGAAACATTGTTTGCACCAGTTCGAGTCCGCGTCCTCAAAAATCTAAGAAGCATTGGCGCAGCACATCGACTGCCGAAAGCGCTTTATTATAAGCGTCGGACGGATTTCACTCGCGACATCACCGGGAACGTTGGCGAGCTCTTCCCACCGTTCACCGATGCTGCTGTCTTGGTCCGGACTCGCTGACTGGGTGGGTTCCGTCGCGAGTCCCGCGCATCGGAAACAGTTACGGAAAGTATTGGGCGTCACGTCGCTCCGTGCGAGGCGCAATGTCTCAGTCGCGGCTCTTGCTCCGTGGTCGCGGCCAATCCACATCTCAATCGCCGCTCGAGATCATGCATTTCGGCGGCCATTCTAGGCGCCCAGAGTTCGATATATCGGATGTGAAATTCGTTATAAGGAATATTTTTCCCATGTATTTCCGTAACTAAATTATTTTTGTTCGATATATAGCATAATTCGCTCTATCCGGGTTCGTTATAGCCGGGTTTGACTGTATATCGAACTAATCGTGGCGCATATTGCAGTTTGCTATAACCGGGTTTGACTGTACTCCCGTATTGTAGACATTCGAAGGGCCCCCGCTTGTACGTACCCCAATTATTTCCCGCAGATGATAATAAACGTGTAAAACTTCAGCAAAGCTGAACGTTTCGTTTGTAACGTGGGTGTTACAATACTCGACGAATCAAATGTCGTGCACCGTTGTGACCGCCTTTAAATACCTAAAAATGCAAAAATTTCGACTCCTGGTGCGGTTCGATTACACTCTCCAGGTATGTCAAATCGGAAGAATATTAGTTGGTGTACAGGGTGTCCCAGCTATTATGCACCAAGATTTTAAAAAGAGCAATGGCGTTGCTTGAACAAAACCTAGCTATGAATGTTTCCAAAAAGTGGAGTAGCGGCCCTTAATTTTTTCGTTAATGAAATTTAAGTAATTATAATTGTTTGTCTAAGTGGACAAGTACGGCCCTAATCAATGAAGTGACAATGAAACACTTGCAGGTGCCCAGGAGAGGAATCTAACTGCGTCATTTTCGTCAACGAACTAATTGCCTAATCATTTATTTTGACTGATAAAAATAGTCCACGAAACGAAACATGCCACCTGATGACGCTTCCGTGCGCAATAGGGCACCTCGATTCTCGCGTCCGGTGCTGGAATGGAGGCGCCCTAGTGCGCGTGATAAGCCAGTGCCCTCAAATAAGCTGATTCAAACCAACTACTTTGTGCTTCACAGGTCCGAAAAGACAGCGCATCACCTTCATAGGGCATGCATGGAAGGAGCACCAATAGCAAGTGTCGCGGGGCGCGTGTATAAGATAAGCAACAAATGCGGTGGCGATTTCTTCTGTGTTTCTTTTATTTATTTCATTCTGGCTAACTCAGACGCAGCCTCTTCATGGGCATTGCTTTACGACGCGCGCGGGAGCGCCGCCACGTGGTATTTCTCATATTTCGCGGGGTTTCTTTATCAGTCAGAATAAATAGTACACAATTAGTTCGCCGTTAAAAAAATACCGAAGTTAGATTTGTCTCGTGGGTATATACGTGCCTCATCGACAGTTCAATCATTAGGGCAGCACTTCTCGAGTTAGATCATTATAATCAATAATTCAAATCTCAGTAACGAAACAATTACTCCCTGCTACTCCACGGCACTGGAAACATTACACGCTAGGCTTTGTTCGAGTAACGCCATTGCTCTTTTTTTAATCTTGGTGCATGATGGCTTGGATACCCAGTGCACAAAGGCGAAAGTGTACACTCTGGTTCTGAGTACAAGGCAGTTAACGCCCTACCGATGCAATCTGTCTCCAAGTCGACCACATCTTACAGTACACTAAATCACCAACCACAGCTATAGCACCACCTCCGGTGTTTTTTGCGTTTGCTCTATTATTTTAGTGGTTAGACATGCGTTGTGACGTAAAATAAGTGAATGGCCATATATTTGCTAAAGCCGAGTTCCTGTGATATAAGCCGTATACGAATGACTCGTCGTCGGCAGCACGCGAAACGAGGCGTACGCTACATCCCTCGTCTTTCCCGAAGGGACCTGCGGCAACCCAACGGGAAGTGTTCACTTATCTGCTTCACTTCCTGGTGACGACCGGCCTCACGCAGCGGCTGTAGCCCGGAGTGCAGTGATTGACTGGTGTGCCCGGACTGACAGCGTTCTAGGACTGACAGCTCTCTTTATACCTTTCTCTCCCTCTCTATCTCTTTCTCTCCCTCCCTCTCTCTCTCTCCCGCTGACAAAGGAGGAAACGGGGTACCGAATTGAAAAGGGTTTTTTACTGAAGATAGGCTGGAAGGGGGTGGGAAGTGGTGCACCAAACAAGTTGCGGAGCCACCGCTCTTCTATTCTGTGCCAAAATCTCATGCCCAGAACATTACGTCGCTGAATGATAAAACTTGGCCGCGTATCTGATCCTTTTGTTGCAAATGTAGTCAAAAGACGATAGTCTTTGTAGACATTTGCCAATGAAATGCCCCCCTTTACTTTCCCGCTCACCTCTCATGCTGTTCCTGTACCGTCGCGCTCATTTCAAGGTAAACACACTAAAGGTTTGCGCAAGGTGATTTGAATTTACCGCGTTCCACTGCTACAGGCCGGGTTCCTAGATGCCAGCGCTGCAGTACGGAGGAGACGCGCGTGAATGGAGGCGGCCGACTAGAGTGTTTATAGAGCCGCGAGGCCGTGCTCCACGTGCCTTTCAAGCAGAACGTGGAACCTAGCTAGTTGAACCTTTGGTTGCTGTTTCCGCGTGATTTTTCATATGCCGCTAGGAAGCGGCGGTTTTCTGCAGTAGATGTAGAATATCATTTGCTATCGCAAAACCAAGCATGCATGAATTTGTAATAAAGGAACACTGTAAATATCCCTTGTGTACTAATTTCCTGTCTTATATTTGCGTAATGTCTTGTTCTTGTTCAACGAAGTTTACAAGTATGGAAATGTAAACCGGGCTTAGATGCTTACATGTGGCTGTGAGTATATAAGACTATTGCGCAATATCAATTTTACTTTGGCCGGGTGGCTGAATCGAGTCACAGACATACAGACGAACGGACAGATATACAGACAGACCAAAATTTCTGGGTTTAAGAAGCCCAAGAAAGACTATCGTCTTTGAAATTGATAGGGGAGATGAACTGGTACAGTTGGGCATATAAAAGGGGAAGGCAAAGAGAGAAAGCAGTGGTCTCAGTGGAGCCCTGGTCGCTCAGGCCCTTCTCTGGAGCCGCCACTGTCGCGGACGTGCCAACGTCAAAATACAGGAACCTTAAAGCAGGGACAGTTTTTTCTGGAGTAGATTTGACAGCGTCGCCTGATCCGCTGCCTACAGCGCTCATAATATTCACAGTAATAATATTTGTGTTACCTTTACGGTTGTTACTTTAACTACGGGTTTTAGGTAAAAATAGTTCTCTACTATTCGGCGTTGCCGCGAGGGAAGTGCCGAGGATGGCAGATGCTTTTTAGGGAACACGAAACTAAACTTGCCTTCACATTTGTGTCACCGCGGCCGTATTCACCCCAGAGTTGTAGCCAGAAAGACTTTTATGGGGGCGTTGTACGCCAGCGGTAAAAAAAAGTGACCTGCGCTCCAACAAAGTTTCATTAAATTTTTGGCTTAATAAACGGACACCTTTCTCATTTTTGTTTTTTTGTTTTTTGTTCATTTTGCTCATTTTGTTCTCATTGATGAAGTGGCCAAATAGCAAAGGCCAGAGATAAGGGCGGCAGGAAGGGGAACGGGGGCACGCGGCGTTTAGAATAAGTCAGCGTTTGTTCTCACACAAGAACACACACCCTTTGACTATGGGCTTGATACAACCGCCTCGTAGGAGCATCACCCGTGTTGCACGAAACAGCAGCGGCCTCTCTGTATGCAGACGTGTTCGTTTCACGGCACACGCAGGTGAGGACCTTCTTCGACGAGTACGTCAGGCCTCTGGCGGTGGCAGCTCGCTACGTGCGAACGCTCGACCATCTTTGGATCTTCACGCTAAGGTACTTCTTCCCGTCCTACTTGGATCATAACGGTAAGGTTGAAGGACTCGTCTACTCCATGAACACGGAGAACAAGTTGCTGACCGCTTTGGCGCTATACATGGGCGGCTGCGATACCCGCTCGCTCGTCCGAAAAGCGTCCGTGAAGGGGTTCCACTACATCACCGACGGCTGGAAAGGACAGCTTTTCGAGCCTGTCCTGGACATGGTCGCTGTGGTCGACTTTATCAAAAACGGGTAAGCAAATCTGTCACGTTGCACACGCTCTGGCTGCTGGAAATTTGCGCTGGGCGTTGTCTTCTGTGGGTGGTCAGAACAGATTTATAGTCGGGTAATCAAAACACATCGGGGAAGGGGCGGCACCTTTTCCTCCAAGTGCGAGACTTGTAGCTGCTGAGCTGCGCAAGGCATCCTCCTACTGCTCAAGCGTTAACGCGAATGCACTCTCATCTTACACGCGCGAAGGTGTTAACGTATGTTCTCGTATTTATTTATTTTTACATACTGCAGCCCAGGCGGGCTATCGCAGGAGTGGGTCAGGTACAATGCTTCAGATAAGAACAAGGTAGGCTCAGTCAAGTGCAATGCACCAAGGATCAGGTTCAATACATCAGATAAAAACAAGGTAAGCTCAGAGTCAGTGTTATACAATAATGTTCAAACGGCTCTCAATTTCGTACACAAATACATCAAAAGGGAGAGAGCGGGTTTAGCCGAGGATAAAATTTCATTTTTCTATTGTACGAGGAAATATACTGTACTTTAAAGTATTAGTGCGGGAAAAATACGGGGTAACCTTGAGGGAGTGGGAACTACGCGCGGTTGACCGTTCAGCAAGGATGGTGTAATGATTATCAGAAAGACGACAGTGCGAATAATAACACGATAAAGAAACTTCAATGATTCGGTATCGCGACGTACAGCTAGAGGTGTTAGCCCCAAGAAACGAAGTGCATTAGAGGGTGAAAATTCAGAATCAAACCGACGACAGATAAAGCGAACAGCTTTCTTTTGTACAGATACAATCTGGTTTATTTCTCATAGCTTATATGGATTCCAAACTGGCGAAGCACATTCGAGCATGGGGCGTAATAGTGTCTTGTAAGCAATCAGCTTTGTTTCCCTTGGTGCTTCAGCCAGCGTGCGGCGAAGGTAGCCAATTTTTTTCAGTGCCTTGTTTGTGATAGAATTGATATGCTTTGACCAAGATAAATACGTAAATGTAACTCCAAGATATTTATATTCATCTGCGGTATCAAGTGATTGTGTGTTGAATGTGTAGGTGAAAAAAGAGGGAGATATGCCATTTCTAAACCTCATTATCACAGTTTTATGAAAGTTAATTTTCATTTGCCATGTCTCGGACCATGTGCAGAAATGCGAAAATGATTCTTGCAAATCTAGGTGATCTTTAAACGAGGAAATCTTCGAATATAATACAGAATCATCCGCGTAAAGTCGAATCAAACTGATTTGGGTGGCACGAGATGTCGGGTTCCCCGAGATACACGAGAAACAAAAACAAATAACAGAAAGAACAGAAATTGGGCAGGAAGAGCAAGAGGAAGGTGCGGCCGTAGCTGTTTTCTTGTTCTGTGGTATTTTTCGAGTTTCGTACAAAATTCTACATTTCCATAAAGGTTCTATGTGCACTGCAAGGCAAGAGATCCTGTATCACTACGGGAAACCAGGAAAAAGCAGGTGAGAGGATTCAAAACCCTGCATTTTCCTTCGCCACGGCGGTGGTCAACCAAGATCATTGGCAAGAGCGTCATGCTCGGAAGCAGCATACCAAACGCGTGAGTGCCACTCGTAAATCAAATGAAGAGGCTTATGTAAAGGAACACTTCAGTCATGTCATAACACCACCGGCATTTGCATTTCGTTCTTTAAATAAGTATTTGGAAGACATGCCTGACAATTTTGCAAGCTCGAAGAAACCACGCTTAGAAGGAAAGGATGGTACTTTAGAAAATGAAACCTCACCTCAAGTTACAGGAGAAAATGAAGGCATTGACGCCGACAATACTCCCTTCACTCTTGTAACTTATAAGAAGCAGAGGAAACAAGGCATTCCGGTAGCGTTTAGGCCGTTGAACACGACTCTAAATTTCTGGCATGTAAACCCTAATCGGGTTGCGTCGGAGATTATTTCTACTGCAAAGGAAAAGGTCCAATCATTCCGAGTCAATAAGGATGGCTCATTTTCAGTCACTGTGGCATCTATCTCTTCAGCAAAACACTTACTATCATTAACCTCTGTAGCAGGACTAAGTGTCAAGCCATCGATTCCGGAGTCTTACACCCGTAATGTCGGGAAAATACGTTTCGTACCACCTCAATACACAGATCATCAACTTCTTGACTACTTGAAAGATTTCGGTGTTCTGTCTGTTCGTCGACAACAGCGGTTCAAGCGCAAAGAGGATGGTACTATTGACACACGCCCAGAGACAACAGTGATACTACAGTTCCGTTCTGACCGACCGATGCCAGAGAGGATATTCCTCGGCTTTACAAGTCACCCCGTGGAGGAATACTTCGGACCGGCAGTACGCTGTTACAATTGCCAGAGATTTGGCCATATGGCTAGAAATTGTCGCCAAACGCGTCGATGCAAAGTTTGTGCGCAAGATCACGACCACAAACAATGTAATCTGCTCCGACAGCCTCACTGTGCTAATTGTGGCGGAGATCACGCTGCTTCGTTTTCTGGTTGTCCTCAGTATAAACAGGCTTCACAACTTCGTAAAGAGGAGCTTCTTAATGGACCAAGATCTCGTTTCAAGATGCCATCACCCAATCCTGAAGTAGTCAACCATGTGCAACTTCCCCCTCCACGAGCCAAGCCTGAAATAGTCAACCATGTGCAACTTCCCTCTCCACGAGCCACAGACAACAGCCAACCTCTACAAAACAAAAGCTACGTGTCCGCGCTTCAGAATGCACATATCCAGCGTTCAGAAAACCAGAGGCCCTCTCGCAACTCAGCGATACTCCAGGATCCTGCGAAAGCCCTCCCATCAGCAGACATCTCCCCAAAGTCACAGGTTCGAGCAATGCCTGAGTCGGCGTCCACTAATACCAACGCCTTTTCAATGGATAAATTGATCTTCCCAATGCTTTTTGCCGCCGTTCGAGCCATCGTGGCAGCAGTACCACAAGCAAGCGACGTACCCGAGGTAAAAGCGCTCCTCGCCATGGAACCTTTACTGTGTTCACTACATACCCTGGTACCTCGAAATTTTGACAATGAATAACTGGTATAAGAACACCATTATATTTCAGTGGAATGCAAACAGTTTGCGATCAAAATGTGATGATTTCCGTAAATTAGTTGCTCAGTTCAATTTCCCTATTCTTTGTATTCAAGAGCCTGCCGTAACGGGCACTTTTCGATTAGCAAATTATGTAATTTACAAATCTTAGCGACCTGGCGGAGTGAGCAGAGCAATGTTATGTGTAAGGAAAGGACTACCCTTCTTATGTGCTTGAGGTCAGCAACTCAGATGTTGTCGAATATGTTGCCTGTAAGGTCTCTTTCGGTAGCATTTCTATCACTGTTATAAGTGTATACCTCCAGGGTGCCTGCCGTGTTACTGTGGATACACTGACCCGCATGTTTCAGTTACAGACGAATAATGTAATAATATGCGGAGATTTCAATGCTCACAATTCAATCTGGGGAAGTGATCACTGCGATGCCCGCGGATACGTCATTGAGTGCGCTGCCGACAGATGCAATTTGACAGTTCTAAATGATGGGTCCCCGACATTTCTTCGGGGATTTCGGTACTCGAGCTCCATTGATATAACTTTGTGCTCCCAGGACATCTTGAACGGAATCAGCTGGACAATAGATGTTGAAACCCGTGGAAGTGATCATTTCCCTATTCTAGTAAAGCATTCTCAGCTGTGCACTAGTGCGCCAAAGAGGTACGCTAAGCTCACAAACTGGCAGCTGTTTCGTCGTCACATTTCCGCGAATATTGGGGCACCTGTGGATATTTAAAATTTCACACAATTTATACATAGCACCTTCCGGACGTGCACGCGTGCAGTCACCGTTCCAGACCGTTACGGTGCAGTTGACAGTGAATATGAGCGTCTCCGTTCTCTTAGAAGGCGAGCGGAGCGACATTATCGCCGAACTGGGAGTGTCGAGGCTTACAATCAGTGCCAAAAAATTCACTCCGTTACACGGCGCCACCTTCAAAGGCTAGGAAGAAAACGGTGGCGTGATTTCTGCAGCTCATTATCACCAGTTACCCCCTCTCATAAAATTTGGACAGTTATAAGGTCCTTCTGGGGATCAGTAGCCCAGAATTACCCTTTCAGAGCTCTTGCTGTTGCCCGCGGGGACCCAGAGAGAACTGTAGCCCATGAATTTTGTAAAATGGTAATTCAACCAGGTGTCGAGACAAACTATCTGGAATATAGAACCTCCGTTCAGATTGCCAACGACGAGGTGCATCAGAAGCTCCACCTCCAGCACCCGGAAATAGATTGTCCTTTTACGATCAGTGAACTACAAAGTGCACTTGCTTCATGCCCTAACAAAACGGCTCCCGGGCCCGATGGCATCACGTATGCTATGCTTAGGAATCTTGGTCCAACGGGTATGTCCACACTGCTAGCTTTATTCAACACTTTGTGGAGTCAAGAAGCTGTTCCGGAATCTTGGAAGACAGCGCGTCTCAATGCAATTCTCAAGCCCGGCAAGACACCATTGTCGCTTGAGTCTTTCCGTCCAGTGAGCCTGACAAGCTGTTTGTGCAAACTTATGGAGAAAATGATTGCGGCAAGGCTTCAATGGTGGTGTGATGTGACACAAGTGTTCCCTGAATCAATGTCGGGATTTCGATGGAAGCGTTCATCAATTGACGCAGTACTTGATATTGTGACATGGGTCGAGCATGAGCGCAGTCGGGGGGATTTCGATGGAAGCGTTCATCAATTGACGCAGTACTTGATATTGTGACATGGGTCGAGCATGAGCGCAGTCGGGGGAACATAACAATTGCGGTTTTTTTGGTTCGACACTGCCAGTCACATTCACATCCTGCAGAGTATGTTGCAGATGGGCATGCATGGGCGAGCTCTGAGATGGATACAAGAATTCCTTACCAACCGAAACGTTTTCATGGAAACATCTAACGGTCGTACTTCCGAGCACGTTCCTTCTCAGGGTGTACCACAGGGTAGTGTCCTCAGTCCTTTCCTATTTAATTGTGTCATGGTCAACTTACCACGCAGATTGCCACCACGCTTGCAGCATTCCATCTACGCCGACGATGTCTGCATATGGGCGTCGGGTCCCAATCCCCTCGTCCTTCAGTCCATCTTACAGGAAGGTTTAACTAGTTTGCGAAACTTCCTAAAAGAGTGTGGGATGACGTTATCGTATACAAAAACAGCCGTGTTGCCTTTCACGAGGAAGCAACTAAAAACTTTCATTCTCTCCCTTGAAGGTCAACCTATTAAAACCGTAAAAGAACATCGCTTTCTGGGTGTAACATTAGATCGGCAACTTTCCTGGGCTGCACACATCAAGATGCTTGAAGGAAATGTCAATGCAATTATTAATATTCTTCGTAGGCTTACGGGCACATCATGGGGTGGACGTACATCATTACTACAACAGGTTCACTCTGCATTAATTAGGCAAAGAATTGCGTATTCAGCGCCAATTCTGCACGGGCTTTCCAACACCGCTGAAGAAAGACTTCAGAGGTTGCTGGCTAGGAGTTTGCGCGTTTGTTTGGGTGTTCCCAGACCATCGTCAAGTCCTCTTGTAATTGCTGAAGCTCGCCAGCCTCCCTTCCCAGTGATGCGAACTGTAGAAACGTGTCGGCATTTTTTTCGATTATCAACCCAGCATTCCCGCCATCATCTTAAACAAGGTCTTTTAGAAAGGAAAGGTTGCAGGATGCACAGGACGCTTGAGGCAAATATAAGCATTTTATCTATGTACGAGGTTTGGCCAGGTGATCCTGTGTATCCGCCATGGCTTCTTCCAAGTCCTGCTATTCAGTTAACTGTGCAGGGTCTATTCCGAAAAGGGGATTTGCCTGCTGTCGCTGCGCAGCAACTGTCTCTTTGTCAAATATATATGCTCTACCCTGGCTTCACACATGTGTACACAGACGGTTCTTGTCTACATACCTCCTCTACATCTGCTTTTGTAATACCGACCCTACACTATGAACACAAAATTAGGCGGCCCCATTACACTTCCTCAACTAAGGCAGAACTTTACGCTGTTCTGTTGGCCTTGCGGTTCATCGGCAGAGTGGCAGTTTCACAAAATTGGTTGATTCTTTCTGACTCTCAAGCAGCATTAGCATCTATGAAACATACTAGCAATGCTTTCAACGATTCATTGGTGTATGAAACTTTCAAAGCATTAACGAGAGCCTCTGAGGTGCACCATATTGTGTTTCAATGGATTCCTGGCCACTGCAATATTCCCGGCAATGCAGCGGCAGATGTGGCAGCTCGCCAAGCGCACCAATTTCCAACCTCCGACATATTGCCCCTCTACATTTCGGACTTGCGACATATTTTAACGAGAGCTAGTGACAGCCTTTGCCATGCTACATGGTTTGACGAACGGTCCCAAAGTAGCCTTCTCTTTGAGGTTGATCCCTTACTACGATTCCAAATTCCAACACATACATCCAGATGCTTAGAGACGCTTATACACCGCTTGCGTATTGGCACGGCTTACACAAAGCACTTTCTCCACAAAATCGGCAAAGTTCAACGTGCAAGATGTTTATGTGGTCATCCTGATGAAACGATTCATCATGTAATCTTAGAATGTCCCCGACATGACGACGCCAGGAGGAACTTTAAAAGTGTGCTCATGTCCTTAGACAATAGGCCGTTTAACCTCGCCAAAGTTCTCGGACCATGGACAACACCCAGTCAGCGACGGCGTTCTTTTTCTGCTCTTAAACTCTTTCTAGAGACTGCTTTCTTAGGACTTTATTAGTAGGAAATGTTCCTCTACCTTTGGTATTATTGCGCTTAGAGTCTCCAGCCATGACTGCCCACACTACGTGTTTTATTGCGTTTCTCGTTGTGCCGTTTTTCCTTCCTCCATTCTGTACTGCACATTGTGACTTCTTTAGTGTGTGATTTGTTTGTAATCTTCTGTGTGCTTTGTGATCTCCTGTTGTGTGTGACGTTTCCCCTAACCACCATCAAGTGTCTACCATAGTTGCTGACTCCTATTAAGGGACACCAGGGACAAATTTATGTTTGCAGTATATTGTGTGCAGTGACTCCTTGAATCATTGCAAGAACTCTCCCGCAAGAGCTGCCTTCGCCGAACTGGCCAGTGAGTTTGAGACTCTTGAAATGTCTATTACGAACAGTAACTTACGCGAGAAGGAGTAGCCGGCGCTCATATAAAGCGTCAACCTCTCCTATTTTTCCACCAGGTATTAAAGAAGAAGAACAGAAAGAATTAGCTTTGTAAGCAAAGCAAATCTTCGGGAAATCCGGCTGTTTTCTTGGTATAGTGGGAGGGAATTTTTTTTCTTGTCACCTATTTTCTCTCGTTATTTCTTTTTGTAAGTTCTAGCACGAAAAATTTAAAACAAATGGGTTTTTCTTGCCCTAGTGTTGCAAGGCTGTAGAAAAAGCAAAGCTGGTGGCCCCTCACGCTTCGTCGACAATATTCTCTATGACTGGGAGGCCCGGAACATTTGCGCCCAGCCTTTCACATCTCTCCGAGGCTGAATCACATTAGCACGCGCTAGACCCCTCGGCCACCGGCATCGTGAACTCTGCGTCTGTAACGCGAACTCGGCATCTGTGCTGCCCACTTCAGGCGCGAACACACGTGAACTGGCGAGCAGAACAGGACGCCAGAGATCACACCATGAGCGCTGGGCGGACGCCGGGCGCTCCTCACAAGGCGCATGCTCACATGAACTCGGTATTTTTCTTTGTATTTTATTTAAGCTCCTCACGTGGCGCAAGCTTACTTGCAGGACTTGCCAACGCCGGGCGCTCCTCATGAAGCGCACGCTCACGTGCGCTCGGTTTCTAATGAGAGCGTGCTTCTGGGCTAGTTCGTACATTATGTCTTGTAAAAACACTGCGCTAAATATAAATTAACGAAGACGAAAGACGGCAGAACACCAGATGCAGTTGTACGAAAGCGCCACTATCAACTGGCCTTTATTTTCCGACCCTATCAGAAAACATTGGAAACAAACATAGAAACAGAAACATTCAAAACCACCACGCAAACCCCTGTCTGTGTTAAGTTCTTGGTAGTTGTTATAGTCACTTTTTTGTGCGCGATCTCACTCACAGCTGTGAACGTGCGCTCGTCTTTCCCTCTATCTGGCTCACTGTCGCACGCGGAACATCTTTCTGCAGAAGGTGAATTTCCTTGTTTTTTAGAAGCAGAATTTCCTTTAGAATTTTAGAATTTCATTGTTTTTAGAGGCTGGCTGACGCATGCACCGTGGCTCTCTGATGCCATACTGATGGCTTCTATAATCTCCCTGGTCGTCCTGCTGTAGGAGCGGGCCAATACTGTTGTTTCATTGAACTGGGGTTCGCATTTGCATTTTTTGCAGTGATCGGCCAAATGCCCGGGCGCTTGTAGCTTGGCGCACGCGTTCTTATGCTTCCACAGTCGCTCGTTGAGGCACCTTCCGGTTTGTCCTATATAGGACCTCCCACAGTCCAACAGAATTTTGTAGACGACTTCTGACTCGCACCAAAGAAGGAGTTTCTGTGTTTCACCTCACAGCGTGGGCGTTCAGAGTCCCTTCAGCTTGTGTGGGGTGGAAAAAACGAATTTAGCATCGTACCTTTCAGCGACCTTTTTCAGCCCATGTTAGACGTTGTGGATGTACGGAATGACTTCCAGTGGTCTTCTGTCATCCTCCTTCTCCTGCTGGCGCCCAACGCCACGTTTAACTTTTTTCAGGCAGTTCTCTGCCACTCCTAAAAGAAGTGGTTCTGGAAAGCATGGTGCCCCCGCACCGGAAGGTGCCCCCGCACGGGGCACCTTGAGTAATCATGGTGACGGTGAGCAGCGACACCGCGAACCCCGAGCTCCCATACATAAGCCGTGTCCAACCGTGGCGACGTGTTTGAAGGTGAAGGGTAGAAGCCGTAAACGGTGGCCGTCGGAGCCTTGGTCAAGCTCCGGCCGATGGGCTCCCTGCCTGTCTACCAGTCAGGGAGCTCCGGGACCTCTTTGACTACCAGGGTAAGGTCAAAAAAGAAAGTACCCCCGTCTCCCTGCTTTTATACTATGCTATATTTTAAAAATAATATTTTATATCAATCAGAACTAGATCATCTGGCCTTTCAAATGATTTCTATGTGTGTGTTGCAAAGTGATGCCTCACGGTAGCCCTGAATTGTTCAACAGTGGCTGCACACCTGGAGGGATTGTGACTGTGACATTAAAGGGGTCATGCAGACAAAATACAAGTTTGTTTTATTCGAAAGATTTGGGGTTTTATGGTGCCCTTACCGCTTGTCCGGCAGCAAATGATGCTTTACTCGCCAAGAAATTAATCAATTCAAGTTACAATTTTAATTATCCCATCAAATCGTGTGTTTTGTAACGTCTGCGATTACATTACAAGGAAGGTCCTTCAAGCAAAATTTAAGTGCGCTGTACCGTCTGCTGCGGACTACGGAGCCTTGTTTACCATCATTCCTCTTAGATATCACCACCATACTGTCTTCACCTTTGCTTTGTGTATTGGTGTATTTGCACCTGGCTTTCTTGTATTACGGTAGATACTAATTGTTTCGTGAAACATGGGGTACGTCGACAATTTCGGTCCCGTAAGACAATGTCGCTTACACCGATTGGCCAGTGTCGCCTGAAACAACCCCAAAGCGCCGCACTGCTGCGCTGCTATAACAAGCATAGTGCGCGCAGTAGTTAAGAGCAGTATGCACTGCTTCTTCTTTCGTAACTTTCATTGTTTCACTTCACGATTCTTACTGGTATAAAATTATTCTTACTGCTATACAATGAACACGCATTACAGTTAAGCGAAAATAGCTCATTCTGCGAGTTTGTAAGCCCTGCATAACTTGCGATTGCTTTTGCTGGCCTAAGGCGATCACACAGCTGATCGTATGGTGTCATATGTTCTAGTACGGGAAATGAGCTAGTGGGTCGCATGGCCATTCCTTTTTTCCTATTATGTAGCTTATTTGAGCGAATTTTGCGTTTAAAGTCGTGTCAGTATGATTCTATCGAGGCAATCTTTCTAATGAACAGAACTTCTATTTTGTCAGCATGGCCCTTAATGATTTTTCTGTGCACTAATGGGCTTTTCCTGTGTCGTGAAACGTGTCTAAGCTTTTGGTATTTCAGGAAGTACAGCACTTTCAGACCGCATTCTTTATGCCATAAGTTGCTTAGGAATTAGGCTGCCCGTATTTGTAAAGGAATTATACAGATGCATGGTGCATTTTGATGTAAAAGAGAACAGACGATTCTTATCTTCCTGTACATAACTTGTGCTACCTTTTGAAATTTTTCATGTTAAATTTCACTTCTGCTTCAGCTAGTGAAGTTTATTGTCAGAAACAGAAGCATAAGTCATTGATGAAGCCACAAATAACTTTTATTTGTGGTATTAGAAGTGTTTTGTTCACCTTTACAGTGCTGCTTGATTGTGCCACTGGAGGCTGTTGTGTATAATATTTGTCCAATAAAAAGCTTTTGCAAGGTTTTACACAAGTTTTAATTGTGCACCTGAGTGGAGGAAAAGCTCTATTGCAATGAAATGTTGAGCTATACCCACAGATATTAATCAAACGTGTCCTGAAAAGTGTATGGTGCACCTACGAGCACCCTTTTGGACATCCTAAAAATTTCTTTTCTTTGTTCTCCATGGTATGGTAGACCTCCTAGCGAAGTCTTAGTCTGGGACATGTTTGTGTATCACTTGGGATGTTTTTAGAACTTAAGTGGGGTGTCCCTGGGAGTTCCCAAACTCCCAGGTGGGACATCCCTACCACTTACCTAGGATGCATGTGCGTTGTTTTGGGCTTGCGTCTGGTTTTATGCATTGCCTGTTGCCTTTTCTGCTTTGGAGCCCGAAGAACTCTCATCTGAGTATGCGTTATCGTTCTCGACTGATGGTTGTGGTGCGTTCTCATCCACGCCACACCGATGGTACAAGAAAAACAAAAGCGGTCGTATCATCTGCAGCTGCTGGCGCGAGATGATCCGGAACGCGTACGTTCGCTTGCGGCATCTACGCCCAGAGCGCGTTGAAGAAATGGTCGCGACAATGAGCGATATCCTTGGAAACAGCGTAAGTTTGGTAATGGACGTGAAGGAGATGAAAAATAACGATGGCAATCTTTCGACGCCCTCTCGAAAGTGCCCGCGAAGCGGTGGAAAGAGACGACGCACAGAAGTTTACGCCGACTTTACCAACTGCGCATTGCGGTCGTCCGTGCATCGCCTTTTTCGCCGCAATGGGGTCCCGACAGTGAAGGCAATTGCTGCGGATGTCAACGCTAGCGGCGATGTTATCCTCTCAAGCCATGGACTGTGCGCCGCCTGCTGAATGACATCGGGTTCAGGTACGGGAAGAGGGGCCGGAACTCGCTCCTGATCGAGCGGCACGACATTGTCGCTTGGCAGCAGAAGTACCTCTACGACATCGCCAGGTACAGGATTGAATATCGAGAAATATTCTACTTTGATGAAACCTGAGTGAATGCGGGACACATGATATCGACTGTTTGACGGACATGACGGTTGCTTCCCGCCACGACGCCTTCATGCGTGGTCTGTCGACAGGTTTGAAGCACCCGTCCGGAAAGGATAGCGCCTGATTGTAACGCACATCGACAGCGAGGGCGGCTTCGTCGGTGGGTGCCTGGACATCTTTCGGGGTACGAAGACAGGAGACTGCCACTAGGAGACGAACGACACTCGCTTTGTAAGGTGGTTTGGGGCGGGTTTGCCACAACTGCCACACGGTAGTGTAATTGTCATGGAAAATGCCTCGTACAACTCGTGGCTGGAAGAAGCAGTGCCTACGACGACTTCACGCAAAAATATTGTTCAGGACTGGGTGACGTCCGAAGGATTGCTTGCGATGAAAAAGCGCTTAAAAAGGAGCTCCTTAGCCTTCTGGCCTCTGTTAAGACACGGTACATCAGGTATCGTTTTACTGTGCAGCTGAAAGAACAGGATGTATTCTGGAGCGCTACCATTGTGATCTCAGTCCCATTGAGTGGATATGGGCACAAATGAAGTGAGGCGCCGCAGGAAAAAATGCCGCATTTAAGCTGGCAAATGTAGAGGTGCTCCCGAGGAAGTAGTTTCCAAGGTAACAGCTCAGCACTGGGCAAACACTGTTCAGCATGTAATCAACATTGAAACAAAGTTCACAGGAGACGGTTGAGCAAGTGCCCATGCTCAACCTATTATAATACATCTGGGTGAAGACGACATGGACTCTGACAGTGACCTATCTGCTATCGAGTCCTTTCAAGATGTGTAAGGCTGCGACCTATTCGCCAGTGCCACCTTTGGCTCGTTCAGTTAGTGTGGAGTGCGCCATTTAGCTTAAATACCTGTGTTCCAATAGCTGCAGAAGCAAGAAACTCCTTCAGACAGCAGTGAAGACCAGATATGCTGTGTGCTTTAATAAGACCTATTTCTGAGCTACCGAGCAGCCTGTGTGTGGTGCGTAACTTGTTCAGGGTTGATTACTTTGATATGTAGCTCTGATAATCAGGAGACACCTTTGCAATGTTTGGTTTGTAATCTCATTTACCATTACTCAGTGTTGTCTGCCGTTTCGTAGACTCAACAGTGATCTTCCAGTATAACAGTGAGGGCGGCAGAAGCTATTTCAACAATCGGGTTATGATCTCAATTGCTGTATTGAACGAAGAGGTGTGTTGTGTGGTGCTGGCTCATGGTTGATTGCCTTGATATGCAGCTATGAGAATAAGAAAAGGCTGTGGCAGTGCTTGGTTTCTCATCTCATTTGTTGCAAGTGTGGGGCAGGAATTAAGCCGAATATGTTCAGTCGTGACAGGATACTGCGTGGCAGATGTATCCATAAAAGGAAATCGTACATCTCGAGCTAGAGAAAATTCACACTGTTTCAAGCTATTTTCTAGAGGTAAGGCCACGCTTACACTGTGCGATAGTTTTCGCTGCCCGGGGAGGGTGAATATTCCCATGTATAGCATGAGGTGTGTGCAAGCCGAGTCAAGTGAGTTCACAAATTTACTTCAAGCGGAATCACTTCTGCGGTGTGTGGCGTTAGGGCTCCTTGTTCGAAACTGTGTGAATGGTGATAAAGGCAAGTTTTACCTACAGGACAGGACACTAGTTCGAGCTTTCAGTGCAAGATTTTTACGTTGTTTGAACACTTATACACGTATGGGATGGGGAAACAGTTGCAAATAAGATGCCTTCATGAAAGCACGTAACGGAACATTGTGTGCCCGTGTGGCTAGCTGAGCCAGGTTGACTTGTGATAGAGTGTTAAGAACAAATAAATCTGGTTCAGTCTTATTGCTCACTTCATTTGTTCTGCATAATTCAGCAGTTTGTCTGTTTAGCTGTCTGAGCCAAACCTGACTTATGATAACAGCAGTGAGGACAAGAAAAGTTGCTTCAGTGTTTTATTTCTACTTTGATTCTGTTTAGCTTCTATCTGGCTATCTGCTGTCTTACGCAGGAAATATGATAATTAGGTTTTACCTGTTGTGTAAACCACTGGATAAAATGCAGAAACACAACATTAATAAAACCAATTCCCGAAGCTTTGGGAAAAGGAAACAATGTAGGCTTCAATCGATCCTCCCATGTATGGGAATAAGTTGCTGTAGTGCATTTTTGAAAAGATAATAAATTTCTTCCTGAACATATCATCCGATTCTGGCTCTTGCGTAACCAGAAAAGTATGATTGCATTGACCAGTTTCAGCAGAAGGATGTGACCATATGTGTGTTTCCATGCATCCACTCAACCGACATGTCACACATGAACCAGTGCAGATGGCTTTTTATGGTACAGATCACTAAGTAACTATTCAAACATACTTCATTGCCCATGTTATGAATTTGGCATCAATTGATGTGCTGAATTGGGCATCAATTGATGTGTTGCCATTGTGATCTACACTCCTAATATATGCGTAGACATTGCACGTGTTGCGTTGTAAACAGCGCTGCAGCAAGCAGCAGCTTACTATTCGACTTGGCATCCACGATGTTGAGCACTGCTGCAGCAGCAAGCGTCTCGCTCCAGCAGCCACTTGTGATGCCACAGGGAGAATGGGTGAAATACTGACGGGTTTTCCAAAGCTGAATGCTCTATTTTGAATTTTCAGCACAGGCATTAAGATGACCCTTAAAGCAGCAGCTTCTTACTTAAGTGACATAAACACAAGGTTGAGCAGTGCCTATAGCTTCAGTATAGCACATCTGTGATGCAAGAAGTTGATTTGGCGAAGAATATGCATGCGCATGTGCAGGAATAGCTGAAAGGTGGTTTACTTGTTTTCAGTGGTGCATTTCAGGTATTCACATGCATTGTTGCAGCTGGTCATAGCGGTGAAATGCAGTTCATGAAATTTCACTATCCCGAAGCACAGCTCATTCACGAAGCCTAAACAAGACAATGAAATTGAACTTACAGTGGCAATACTCATGTGGAATCTTTAATAGCATAGACAATGGAAACTCAACGCAGATCCCTATTCGTATTTAATTCACAAAGGTTTTCGTCCAAAACAACAACTTAGAGCGCTCCAACAAAAAACACCCGTCGAAAACATACCAGCGGCAAATAACGCATTTAACAATGAAATATCAGCGTAACTGAGAATCAAAATAGAAAAGGAGGCAGGTTAAATCCCATCACGCAGCTAAGCTACAGCTCGTACGCGTTCACGTTCAAAAATCGCGAAAATTCAGCTTCTTGAATTTGGCAATTTGAACACAATTTGCACGAATACGCTTGCGCCCGGCATGGACTTGGGACACACGGCTCGACATAAGCTCTAAAAGAATGCAGCGCGCGACGTCGCGCTGTTTCCGTTTCGCCCCGTGCATAGAGATAATATAGTGGTCCCGTGCATATCTCTCCATGGAGTTAACGTCGTGCGCTATGCACAACAGTAATATTTACGACTTTTGTAATCTACGAGAATTAAACAAGGAGTTATCGACCCTGTCGCAGTCACTGGTGCGATAACGTGGGTAGCACATACACAGGAGGGACTAAACGGTAGAACGAGAAGCACTTCCCGCTCAAGTGCGATAGCCATGAAAGCTTTGACGGAGGCGATTGAGAATAATATTTGTGACTGTGTCCGCACAGGATGACGATGACAGCTTTGTATCACACAGTGTACATAGAATCCAGCACCTGCAGCGGTGGCTATTTCCTGGCAACGCCGGTCTCTCACAAAGCAGAAGAAGAAACACCATAGCGATTGTAGCCACCGAGCATGTTAAGAACACTGCACACAAAGCGCAAAGAAGGAATACGACTGAACGGCACTAAAAATCATTCTCAGAGCCCGACGACACCGATGGATTAACGCGAAGAGCGGAGGCGGCCATTTTAAGTCCGTAAGCGCGGAAGAACATGCTCTGATTTCTTAATTGAACGCGGCGTGTAGGCGGTCTACCATGACGTCACATTGATACGGTGACACCAGTGGCTGGATGGGGGTCCTTTGATGAAGAAAAGCCGCATTTTTCTTGAGTTGTATTCGAGTATAGCGTCAATAAAAAAAGGCTTTTAGAGTATCGGCACTCTTCTCTCATTGTTATGTGCCGCCAGGATTTTCATTGGTCGGGCGGCACCACGTGATATTTGGTTACATATGGCGCAGCCATTTTGTTTCTGGTCGCCAATTCTCTTTCTCTTCTCTCTCTCTCTCTCTCTCTTTCTCTCTGTGCTGCGACGCTATAGCGGCCGGTCGCACTCTGCCCTCCACAACCGGCTGCGGTTTCGTTTGGAGAGATGGCAACACTGCAGGCCAGAAACAAAATTGCCCCCAGACGCTTCCGGGTGCACGAAGTGGCGGTAGTCTTAAGCGTAGCTTATTTAGTGATGCTAGCTGCGCCGTTGTGCTTCTAAGCCTAAGGACGCGCATTAGTCCCCCAACAGTGGTGGTTGCCCTTCAGAAGGAGCAAAAAGCGGAAGCGCTCGTGTGTAGACATTTTGGCGCAGCTTAGAGGTGTCCACACTGCCAAAATTAATGCGGACCGACCACTACGGCGCACCTCATACATAGGTGTCGATTCTACGCTCTAAACATTTCAATTTCGTATTCCAGCAGTTGAACGTGCGCAGCGGGTAGGCCTGTTGTACTGACAGGCGTCGCTGCATTTCTGCAACGATGACTGGTTTGGTGACAGCCATTGCCACTTTCGATATTATTGTGCCATGTGCGCCTACGGGAAATACCGTCGGGCGAGGGCCATGTAGGCAACAGTCAGGAAAAAGAAACAGAAACGGCAACAGACAGGCGAATTTGAACTTCAGGTCGTATTCACCCTCACCTGTCGATAAGGTCAGTGAAAGTTTCCCGTGAAGGACAAGGCAGACTCTACCGCTGCAACCGAGATTGCCGCTGGCTCCTGCGTAAGCGAAAACAGTTCATCTGTTAAATAAGCAGGGAATTTGCGTAACTGTTCTTGGAGTTAAACAAAATACGTTACAAAATGCGGCAGTTGTGTGAAGTTTGAGAGCCAACAAGGGAACGGTTGCTCACAAATTCTACAAATATTCATTATTTATGTAGCAGCCTGCTAGGCAAAAAAAGAAATCACCAGCTTAGAGAATTTGTTGGAAGGTCCGACTTGTTAGCATTTTTTCGTTGAAATGAAAACATCGCCAGCTTACAAGCATTTTTGAGAGGTTCGGACGTGTCAACATTTCTCTACGCAAATTCAATCGGGTGCACGCTTGCGGCAGAAGACTACTTCACTGAGGTAATCAGATGTGCTTTACTAATATCCATGCGTTGCAACAGCTTTCCGAATCCCAAATTTCTTAAACGTAAGCCACTTTTGCCACCAGCGTGAAGATCCGCGTGCAAAACTGCGCTATACGAATTGTGTTAATCTGGGCATACGCTAATACCCTGGTGTTCTTAGAAAAACTTAATTGCATCAGGTTCTAAAGTTTCAACGACATTTTTGTCTAAAACTTACGGCAATTATTAGCTTGGCACAGGGATCGAGGCTTATAAAACATGTTTTACTTACAGCCAAATATGTTTAGGAAACAGCGCCAACCGAGAGGAGCGCTATTCTAAAGCCACCCCAAAAGATTAATGGTTCTAGAGTTATATGCGTCTCGGAAACCATAGGAAGCCAGAGGATCAAATTCCTTGAGAACTGCCACGGATTTATGGTTGTGCGATAGCCATGAAAGCTTTGGCGGAGGCGACTGAGAATATTTGTGACTGGGTTTGTAACGTCAGCAAACTGGGCCTCTTAGCATTACGTGCTGGCACCAGGAATATTCTCTTAGCGTGAATTTTTTTTCCATCAACACGTAAACTCTCTAGAAAAGGCTCTACTCATCCCTTGAGGTCGAAGTTTTTAAAAGTAATCTGCGGCTCTAGTCTCACTTGATTTAATAAAGTACGAAGTGAAGATAGCTCACGACATTGACTGCTTGCACAACTGGCCCAGTAAGCAACATAGTATACGCACGCGTTTGGCAACCCTCGCAGAAAGTCTTCTCTTAAATTTGTTTTTCGTTTTCCTTCAATTGCGAAAACATGCCTTCTTGCTGTTGCACCGTTTCTAGGATGTTGTCTGTGCAAGCGTTTTATCGCTGATGCCGTAAATTGTTGCTGTAAGCCTTTCCAGTAAGGGATGCTACGCTGTCTCCGCAAGCATGAAACATAAACCATGGGGTATATGGAAAGACCCGGTAGCGACATTGGCTCATCAGGGGCGCGTAGAAGATTTGTTCCTTAACGCATAGCTTTGCCCATTGGAATCTCGGGATGATCATTGGGAATGAATACGACTGCTTTAGGAATTGGTCGCCGAGGCTTTAATGTAGAAAACAGCCATTTAAGGTTATAAAACTCTCCTCGTAACCTTCCATTGCAACGACCTTAGCGGGTACTTTGAAACTTTTCGTGTGCCTGTACTTGCTTTCTCCGGTTAAAATGCGATTCGCAGTGTCAGAACTTGAGGAAAGTTTTTGACGCAACCCTTTGGGTGATCTGATAGAGACTCGAGTTTCATTGTTTAAAGTTTCCCTAGAAAGTCATGCAAGATGCTACGCGTCAATCCGTTTGCATAATTGATTTCTAGTCCACATTTCATCGCTACGCAAAACTAAGACACCTCGGGGACACAATAAATGGGCCAGAGAAGACGGTATAGCAATAAGCACAGCCCGCAAATGCTTTTTTTTCACCGGCTCGGTCAACTAGCAGGTTTAGTAACTGCACCATCTCTTTGGAAGGTATTCAGTTTAGTGTTAGTTGTAATCTATCTTCCTTGTACATATCTTGAAAAATGGTTAACTCAGTTCTGCAGGCAAGCCATTCTCTGCATTGTTGCACAGTGCCTCAACTAGAAAGGACGCCGTTCCTGGAGATGTATCAGCGCAGGTAGCACAACTCCGCGTTGTAAAGCTAGGAATAAAGTTACATGCTGGTCAGGTCTTTTTTTTTGGACGTCAAATGGAGCGCTAACCAGAGGCACTTTGATGTGTGTAGCCAGTCAGCTGAGGTGATCCCGGGCGTTGGATATTACCGTGTGCTGTTGCTTCGCGCGGCATAACACAGGTAACCGCAATTGATTCCGTTTTTATCGCGTCATTAAGCGCCGCATGACTATGTTAAACTGTCGGCTCAATCCTCACGCGAAGTCTCTCTAGAACCGGAAGGTGACGCAATACGTTTTTCTAACCGTGCAATACTTTTTGAGGGGTCGTGTTTTGCTCCAGTATATTTCTATCGCTGCAGGGGCGTACCCATGACGGAATATGGAGACCCGTGGGAACCCTGGGCAACGAGCGACACCACGCGCATGGAATTCGAGGACGAAACAGAGGCCCCTCCGCAAGAAGTTGTTGACAAGTTGTGCAACCCAATCAAAAAACAATACAGTATATACGACAGGATTACCCTGTAAGGGAATGGGACATTCCGCCGTTAGTGCTACAGAAATGTCGGTCGTGCAACAGACATTCTGCAGTTCTACAACAAACATCCCTGTCGCACAACAAACCATCCCTTATTCACAACAGAGATCCCTGTCCTACGATAGATATTTCGGTTGTACTACAGAAATTTCTGTTGTACAACAGATGTTTTTGTTGTGCTTTTCGGCTGGCAAGCAACCTTTTTGAATAAATAGGGCCAGCCACCAGAGCTGCCGCGGGCTATAATAACCCTTACGGCGGTCGGCGTGCGAGCGCGCGGACAATGAAGTTTGTTTTCGTTTTTTCTGTATGCTGGCGCTTATACAGCGTGGAATTCCTGCATTCATGAAAACGTAGCAAAAACATACACTATGCTATCGAGCGGTAAGGCGGAGGGTGGGCGTAACACACACACACAAACGAACAGGACTAAACACACAGAGGGCGACACACAGCTGTAGCACATAAATCACCGAAGCTTGTGCAACCAGCTAGCCCCAGTCTGAGCTTTGCTAGCAACAGTGAGTGAGGGTAAAGCTCAGTGCGACGGCCTAGTGAAGTCTGGGAGCCAAGCGAAGAGGTCACCCGAGCGTGACCGCACACCTGGCTGTCGCGCTAGCACAGCTGATCGATGGAAACAACCTTATTGGCCGTGACGTGAGCGACGATTCTCTGGGGAGCGCGCCGAGAACCAGGTTGGAATCGAATCCGAAGCTGGCTCCCCAAATGGGTGACATCATCGCGTTGTTTCCCCCGGGGTTACGTCACCACCATGAGCCACGGTGGCCACTACGCGGGCGACTCTGCAGACGTTCCGAGGGGAAATATCGATCTTGCAGATTCTTCCCAGCAGTTTTGATTTCTAGCATGAGCTACACTGGCCGAGGTTGAGGAGTTTCGCGTGGCTCCTGGAGAGACATGCGCGCAAGCGCGAGGAGCCATGACGTCACACCACGCAAAGAACGTGGCTCTGCCCAGCGTCTCTCACACACTACACGCGCCCAGCGCCTTCGCCGCTCTCCGTTCCGCACGTGGCGGCCGTGTCCAATTGATGATCATATGAGGGGTGGTCGGGTGTGGATCCGATGTCTCGTGAGTGGCAGCAACACCTGCGTGCGCCTGTGGAACCAGCTTAGCTCTGGTGCTATTGATGACGCGGCGCCGGTGCCGCTTGTTAAATATACATGTGTCACATGATGCGTATACGGTGTGTGGGCCTTTGAAACAGCAGTAAGCATGATAATCAAGCGACTCCTAGACAACCACGATAGCTAAGAATAACCCGCTGAACCTTAACCCACGCTACGGACATCCTGGCATAGCCGAGCTAAGCCACTGATATTTTTTGACGACGTCGCTTGTATGACGGTGAAAAGCCGCCGCATAGGTTTTAAGAAATTTTCGGAAACACCAAGATGAGCATTGTGGGATAAATGCTCTGCTGCACACCGCAAGGCTGGGATTAGTCGAGGTTCTGTAGCCTTGTGATCCGAATATTTTTTTCTCTGGATGTGGTAAATTGACTACGTTACTAAGCAATTTCTTTTTCTTCTCCGTGTTATTTTTTATTCAGAATTATTTACAGGGATGCTATCCGTGACGGTGGGGCAGAGATATAGGCAGAATGCCCGACAAAGCATCTGCCCCCATACAGTTCAGCGTAGCAGGACTGGGGGGGGGGGGGGGGGGGCAGAGGTGAAGTAGTTTGTGGTGAAGCGGTTTGTAACAAAGTCAGACGTCAATGTAAAACGAGAATATCCGGTACGAATTTCTCTGAAGCACCTCTGTGCTCGCTGCTCTCCAAGTAACAAGAAGTAGGTTATGTTAAAGGTAACACAAAAGAAGGAACGTTTAGAAAAACTCTATTACTCGGTTTTCTGCTTATTCGGTGGCTCAAAAAGAGCGAAAAAGAGCAAAAATTATCCCTGCGCGAACTCTGCGCGGAGTAATTCAAAACAAAATCATGGGCTCTTTCTTCTTATTTTCCCGTGGAAATACTATTGTCAAGAAATGCAGACCCGTTGAGTGATCCGAATGATACTCCTGTGCTATTTGCTTTCTATACGCTATTTTTTCTGACGGAGGAGAAAAGCAAAAAACCCCGGGTCTACGACATTTCAGGGCACGTTAAAGATCCCCAGGTGGTCAAAATTAACCCGGGGCCCTCTACTACGGCGCGCCTCATCACCTGTATTCCGTCGGCACGGTAAAACCCTTCAATCAATCAATAAAGTCTATCTCTCCATTCGCTTGTGCATTTCACGTTTAATTAGGCGCCTGTTATGTTCGAGCACCCTTCTTAATTGGCAAAGATCGCCAGCTGCTCGTTTTACGGTCGTTCGTTTTTCTTTTCCCGCCTTTTTGGGACGAGGATATGAATGGGCAGAGCGGAACGCGACGATGGGGAAGCGTTTTCTTCGTGTAGTCGGGGGGCGCATGAGGCAGGTTCCGAGAAGTGGCGCGCCTGGCGCTCCCGCTCATTGTTGTAAGGATGCCGGGGACGCTCGAAGTCGGCCCGGCGCCGTGACCGCAGCCGTGAATGGGTACTGCGCCGTCTCGCAGAGCAGCGCTGCAGAGGGTGCAGCCGGAGCGCGCTAGCGACGAGGGTCCAACCGCACGGTGAAACGAAGTGTCAAAGTAATGGCCGGGAGCGAGGGGGTCAAGATTTATAAGTGTGTGTGTCGCTACTGTCTCCGGCGGACGGGCAACTAACTCTGCTGCCTTTGGTTTCAGGAATCGTTAAGAGCCGAAAAGTCAGAATGCCAGACGCGCACTCTGTTCGGCACGTGGCGGCAGTAAATTACGGGTTCTTAAGACCCGGGGACAGCACTGCCGCCTTTGTCATTTGCTTCCCTGCTCCGGTACGCATTTCGTCAAACGTCCATGTCCAGCCACCCCATAGAGGGCTAGGCTGTAGAACACGGGCTCGCACTCATGGTGCAGCGGGGTTTCCGTGAACCGTCATCTTCGCGGAAGTCGAGTGTCAGACGCGGTAGATTCCGTGCTCAGTCACAGAAAAGGGAAATTTATGACCTTAAAGGCTTCGGCGTGGTAAGAGACACGCGTTCTTCTAAACGGCTTGTTTACCGCTCGACCGGGTTTGTGCCGTTCTATAGTGCTCCATTTTGGTTTGTTTGTTGCTTGAACCCGGGTGGAGAGAGAGCGTTGGGTCACGTGAGTGGGAATGAATGTATCCGTGATTGGGTGTAATTGTGGCCAATGAGTGCTGATTTTGAACCATTTTGGGAGGGATTTTCACTCTTTCTTAAACGCCCACTTTAGAGGCGGGGTTTTTGTGATCAAAAACGGAGTGTTGCGCATTGTTTGGGGGGTCAGAGATCAGGAGATCTGAGAGATCAGGTCGATCGAGAGGCGAGGCGAGTCTCGCATGTTGCGGGCTCGGCTCAATGTTGAGTGGCTAATACATGCCCTGTACATAGTTGTACTTGTAAATAAACTGTAAATATTCCTTGAAAAGTCAGTCGTCTGCTACGTGCCCTCGACCAACGAGCCATCTATCGTCGACTACGACATCATTGAAGAGCGATCGATCCACATCAACGTCCATCGTCACATCGTCGTCATTGTCAACTGGTGCCGTGACCAGGATCGGTCGAGATGGCTTTCGGCGGACGACGGGGCGGCTACTTCAAGGAGGGGGCGACATCCCAGTGAGAGGCCCCAGGGAGCGGAGTCTCCACGGCTGCGGCAGAACCCGGGGTTCAGCGAAGGAGAGTCCGAGAGTTCGAGCAGAGCTCGGGACGGGAGAGAGAGTTGCAACGGGAGCGGAGTCTCCGCTGCTGCGGCAGCAACCGGCGTCATCGAACGAGACGTTCGAGCGTTCGAGCTGAGACTCAACGGAGCGACAGGTTGGTGCGAGGCTTCGGGGGCGACGCTACGACCGGTGTCGAGAAGCGAGCGGCACTACCCGGCGTCGTCGAACGAGACGTTCGAGCGTTCGAGCTGAGACTCAACGGAGCGACAGATTGGTGCGAGGCTACGGGAGCGACGCTACGACCGGCGTCGAGAAGCGAGCGGCACCACCCGGCGTCATCGAACGAGACGTTCGAGCGTTCGAGCTGAGACTCAACGGAGCGACAGATTGGTGCGAGGCTACTGGAGCGACGCTACGACCGGCCGTCGAGAGGCGAGCGGCAGCACCGGCAACGCCAGGAGGGACACGGAGGGAACACAGGTGGGCCCTGATTTGTTTCCTCCGGTTTCATGATGGCGCCCACCACACGATCCCAGGAGCAACAGGGGGAAGCCGTAGAGGTTGACGAATCAAATTCTTCTAATCGGACAGATTTGAGCGATCCGTCAATGGTGACAGGGCAACAGGCAGTAGCGAGCGGCGGTACCAGCGACGCCGATAAAATGATCGAGGCACTGAAGCTGCAGATTGAACTTGAAAGATTAAGGCAGCAGAACGGTAGCATGGACAGCGGCAATAGGCCAAATTTGAAAGGATGGGCAGATTCACTACGAGCAGTCCTTGCGCCGATGCCGGAATCCGATGAGCTCGTGCCCGCATGGTTCCGCAGCGCTGAGAACATGATCCGTACTTGGGATATTCCTAATGAGGCTGCAGGATCAATCATTGTCCCGTTCCTAAATGAAAGGAGCCGGGCGCTCATTGCAAACAAGTCGGATGGTCGAAGGCTTTTGTTTGAGGAAGTCCGCGATGTCATTTTAGAGGAACTAAAAATGACTCCCGAAGAATACAAACGCAGGCTCTACGGTTGCAAAAAGGGAAATGAGACGTGGGGCCAGTTTGTTACTAAGCTTGAAGGGCTGTTAGATTACTACTTGCGAAGCCGCAACGTTCGTTCTCTCGAAGAGCTGCGATCTCTGCTCGTAGCAGATCGGGTTAAACAGCTGATGAATGACGAACTACGTGCGTTCATTCTTCAGCATGAAACGAAGGATTGGTTGAAACCAAAGGAGGTTGCATCGCTTGCGGAGAAATTTGAAGACAGCAGGCCGAGGCATCGCGTGGTAAACCAGCGGAGCGGTGACTCGAACGGGGCACGCGAGGGAAGTCAGCGGGAGTTCGCAGACAAAAACAAGAGAGGCGAGTTGAGAAACCCTCCGAAGTGTTTCAGCTGCGGCCGAATTGGTCACATGCAGTGGAGCTGCCCGCAGGAGAGGAGAGGAGAACCGCCTCCGGAGCGACCGAATAAACCGCCTTCTTCGAAACTAACCGCGAGGGCACACTGTGACCCGGGGGGCGTGTTGGAGTGTGGAGTGAGCAAGGGGGTGCAGGTATCTAAGCTGACATGGATCGAGCTAACCTCTGGGAAGACCCCGTTTAGAGCCCTTTTGGACTCTGGGGCAGAGATAACAGTTGTGAGAAGGGACCTGATTCCAGACGCCGTAAGTGAGAAGGGGTCGGGGAAACTAACGATGCGTGGGGCATTTGGGCATGCGGTAGAGGCAGACCTCATGTACGTTCCTTTGAGCTTGAGTATCGGCGAGGGTAGCGTGAACCCGCAGTTGGTAACGCTTTGCGCGGTGACTAACGAGTTGGCGGAAGGGGTGTACGCGATCCTTACACCCGACCTTTACGATGAGCTCAGGCAGGCCAAGAAAGAAGCCGATGATCTAGCCGCTAGGATTGTACAGGCTGAGAAAGACATATCACAGCGGGAAAGTGTGGGGCACGTGGAAATCACCCTAGAGCCCGAGGAACGTGAGCGCAATGAAGAAAGCGGAGAAATAGCGCAGGTTGCCGCAGTCGACACACTGCCACGGGAGAATGAGGCTGAGGTGAGGAGAGCATTTGTGATAGAGCAAAGGGACGACAGTTCGCTGTCACAAACGTGGGAGCAGGCGCGAACGGGAACACATGGGATGGTGGTAGAAGATGGCCTTCTCTTTCACCTGGAGGCGATCGATGGTAGACGGTGTAAGCAGCTTGTTCTGCCGGAGTCGCGCCGCAAGGAGGTACTTGTACTAGCGCATGACAGGCCATGTGGCGGGCATTTCTCGCAAAAGAAAACAAAACAGCGGATCCGGAGCGCGTTTTTCTGGCCGAACCTGGCGGGAGACGTTAAGAAATATTGTCAGTCTTGCCATTCATGCCAGATGTTCTCTAACCGGAGGATAACGGATCGAGTTCCGATAACCCCTTTGACAAGACCGCAAGAACCGTTCGAAGTGGTCTATCTGGATTGTATCGGTCCAATCGAACCGACTTCAGCGCGTGGGCACAGGTATGCCCTGTGCCTCATAGACCTGTGCACCAGGTGGCCCGAGGTTATTCCGCTCCGCTCTTTGACAGCCCAGGCGACGTGCCAGGCGCTCCTTGAAGTGTTTTCACGGTTTGGTACCCCACAGCTGATCTGCTGCGATCAAGGTACAAATTTCACCGCTACACTGACAAGGGAGCTCGCTGAACGTTTGGGAATCAGGATGCGATTTTCGACACCGGAACATCCACAAAGCAATGGCATAGTGGAAAGGTGGAACGGCACCTTTAAGACCATGCTAAGGCATGTAATGCTTGAAAGGGGGCGCGAATGGGATCGCCTAATTCCATGCATGCTGTGGGCGTATAGAGAGGTGCCACATGAGATAACCGGTACTTCGCCGTTTGAGATGATGTACGGCCGGGTGCCGCAAGGCCCCCTGAGTATATTACAACGAACATGGTCAGGGGAGTGGTCGCCGCCTGTTGGGCTCAACAAAGTAGCTACGGAGTATCTAGTGGGGCTCCGGCAGCAGATGTCAGAGGCGGCGCGAGCGGTGGACGAGCGAATAGAAGGTGTACAGCGGGCATACGCCGAGAAATATAACCTGAGGGCTCGCTCAAAGGAGTTCAGCGAGGAGGAGCAGGTTTTGCTCCTAGATGCCAATCCGCAGAATAAGATGCACCCCAAATGGATCGGGCCGGTCAAAATTAAAGAACGTAAGCGCCCTGACAGCTACGTGGTGCAGTTTGAAGACGGAACGGAGCGCTGGGTGCACGCAAATCGGTTGCGAAAGTATTACGTCCGTACAAACAACGTGGGCGTAATATTCGAGGAAGACGCGGAATTTGGAGAGGTAGAAAGTACCCCGTGCTCTGGAAAAGGCACAAGTAAGATACTTGAGGTGTTGCGTGAGGCAAACCATTTGACGAGCGAGCAAGCCGAGGAGCTTGGCCGAGTCATCATGCGATATGAAGAGGCGTTTTCCGAAAAACCAGGCAGGTGCGCGCTAGGTGAACATAAGATCAGAATAGTGCCCGGTGGAGTACCCGGAAAGGCGTACCCATATAGAGTCCCAGTGGCACTTCGACCTGAGGTTGACCGACAGATTGATGAGCTTAGGGAGTGGGACCTGGTGTATCCCGTAGCTAGTAGCTGCGCGCACCCGATTGTGTGTGTAGCCAAGAAAGACGGCTCCGTCAGGCTATGCATTGATTATCGTCAGCTGAATGCTGTCTCGGAGGTTGACAACTTTCCGATGGGAAACGTCACGGAGTTGCTGTTCGAGGTAGCCAGGGCTCGGTACGTGACGATTTTGGATATGACACGGGGGTACTGGCAGATACCGGTAGAGGAGAGCTCCCAGAGATACACCGCTTTTGCAACGCCTAAGGGGTTGTTCGCTTGGAAGGTGATGCCATATGGGCTTCGCAATTCGGCCGCCACATTTCAGCGAGTCATGAATGAAACCCTGCAGGAGCATAGAGGGTATGCCTGTGCATACATTGACGATGTGGCAGTGTATTCCGAAACGTGGCAGGAGCACCTCGAGCACATTGACGCGGTCCTAGCGACTATTGCTGGGGTTGGGTTCACCGTTAATCCTGCTAAATGCAAATTTGCAGAGTCAAAGGTCCGGTACCTCGGTCATGTGGTCGGATCGGGTATTCATTCCCCCGACCCGGAGAGGGTGGAGGCCATTTTGCAACTTAAGGCACCGGTAACCAAAAAGGACCTGCGTAGTGCGTTAGGGTTATTTAACTATTACCGCGACTACATCCCCTCCTACTCGGAAATGGTGCTTCCATTGACCGATCTGACTAACCGCCGAGTCCCAAATGCGATTCCTTGGAACGAGGAGGCAGAGAGTGCATTCAACGCGGTCAAACATGCATTGAGCAGCTTGCCTACGCTAACTGTACCCGAGGTGGGTAAAGAGTTTATTTTAACAACTGATGCGTCTGAGATGGCGGTTGGAGCGTGCCTAGCGCAGGAGACCGACGGGGAAGAAAGGCCCATCGCGTTTCTCAGTAAGAAGCTCACTCCCCAGCAGGCAAAGTGGTCAGCCATTGAGAGAGAGGCGTTTGCGGTCGTGTGGGCACTTGGTCGTTTGGATACATGGCTATTCGGCGCTAAGGTGAAAGTAGTGACCGATCATAATCCGTTGACGTACCTGACGCGCTCTACGTCGTCAAGCGCTCGCCTAACCCGCTGGAGTCTGGCCCTGCAGAAATATGATCTGCAGTTCTCTCACATCAAAGGGTCGTTAAACAAATGTGCTGATGCCCTGTCAAGGTTGGAGAGCTATAATTGAGAGCCGCGTGATGGCGAAGCTCAGGGGAGATCTGTCCGAATAAAGCGGGAAATCTTAAACCTAAGGTGGGGCCTTCAATGCCCGTTGGCAGTAAAAGTGTGGTGACCGCCTTCATGGGGCATGGAATGTACAAGTGGGGCCCACCTTGTGAATGTGTGGAGCTGTGGGCACTGGACCGTTTGAACGGTGTGTGTTGTGGTTTGTGAAAACATTCTTGTGCGCGTGCGCGAAGAGACGATGAGAACGTTATCCAGTGTTGTAGGAGCGCCTGTGTTATTGCGGGGGTATGTGCTGTGTGTTGTTGTGTACACCATCCGTAGTATTCGTTGCCTCTTCTGTATCAAGGGAGCACGCCACGGTTGTAATGTAGCCTGCGTATTCAGTGGTGTTGTTGCACTCATTGGGTGTTTAGGTTGTAGCACGTGCTATGAGTGATTGTTTTTTTCGTTCTTGTAAAATGGGGTTTCTTAAACCGCGGAAAAAGTTTATGTTGTCCGTACAGCAAGTGTACGGACAACATTCTTGGTGGGGAGGTGTTATGTTCGAGCACCCTTCTTAATTGGCAAAGATCGCCAGCTGCTCGTTTTACGGTCGTTCGTTTTTCTTTTCCCGCCTTTTTGGGACGAGGATATGAATGGGCAGAGCGGAACGCGACGATGGGGAAGCGTTTTCTTCGTGTAGTCGGGGGGCGCATGAGGCAGGTTCCGAGAAGTGGCGCGCCTGGCGCTCCCGCTCATTGTTGTAAGGATGCCGGGGACGCTCGAAGTCGGCCCGGCGCCGTGACCGCAGCCGTGAATGGGTACTGCGCCGTCTCGCAGAGCAGCGCTGCAGAGGGTGCAGCCGGAGCGCGCTAGCGACGAGGGTCCAACCGCACGGTGAAACGAAGTGTCAAAGTAATGGCCGGGAGCGAGGGGGTCAAGATTTATAAGTGTGTGTGTCGCTACTGTCTCCGGCGGACGGGCAACTAACTCTGCTGCCTTTGGTTTCAGGAATCGTTAAGAGCCGAAAAGTCAGAATGCCAGACGCGCACTCTGTTCGGCACGTGGCGGCAGTAAATTACGGGTTCTTAAGACCCGGGGACAGCACTGCCGCCTTTGTCATTTGCTTCCCTGCTCCGGTACGCATTTCGTCAAACGTCCATGTCCAGCCACCCCATAGAGGGCTAGGCTGTAGAACACGGGCTCGCACTCATGGTGCAGCGGGGTTTCCGTGAACCGTCATCTTCGCGGAAGTCGAGTGTCAGACGCGGTAGATTCCGTGCTCAGTCACAGAAAAGGGAAATTTATGACCTTAAAGGCTTCGGCGTGGTAAGAGACACGCGTTCTTCTAAACGGCTTGTTTACCGCTCGACCGGGTTTGTGCCGTTCTATAGTGCTCCATTTTGGTTTGTTTGTTGCTTGAACCCGGGTGGAGAGAGAGCGTTGGGTCACGTGAGTGGGAATGAATGTATCCGTGATTGGGTGTAATTGTGGCCAATGAGTGCTGATTTTGAACCATTTTGGGAGGGATTTTCACTCTTTCTTAAACGCCCACTTTAGAGGCGGGGTTTTTGTGATCAAAAACGGAGTGTTGCGCATTGTTTGGGGGGTCAGAGATCAGGAGATCTGAGAGATCAGGTCGATCGAGAGGCGAGGCGAGTCTCGCATGTTGCGGGCTCGGCTCAATGTTGAGTGGCTAATACATGCCCTGTACATAGTTGTACTTGTAAATAAACTGTAAATATTCCTTGAAAAGTCAGTCGTCTGCTACGTGCCCTCGACCAACGAGCCATCTATCGTCGACTACGACATCATCGAAGAGCGATCGATCCACATCAACGTCCATCGTCACATCGTCGTCATTGTCAACTGCGCCCATCTCCCGGTTGACGGTCTAGGAGTGCACGGATTGGAGGTGGAAGGAGGGGGCGTGCATACACAGCAGGGCTTAATGCCGCCACCGATGATGTACCCGTAGTGGTGGTGGGAGATTTAAACATGAGAGTCTCGTGGCTCAATGCGCCACATCGGTTGTCCTTCGCAATCGAGAGGTTTGGGTTTGGGTTGGTGCGTTGCACAGACAATAAGATGCCTATGACTGGGTAGTTAAAGGGACGCCGACGTGTGCGTCCGCTAGAATAAATGTCGAGGCTCTCGAGGTGTTATTTCGCTATGGGACGGACCCATGTCGTTCGCTTGGAGGAAGAGGAGCGGAAACTGACGAAGCGTCATCCCGAACAGAAACGTAAATGGGCGCCAAAACATCGAAACCCGCTGCCGCAGCAGTTGCCGCCTCAAGTCTTAGCTGCCCGGGTAGCTGAGAATCCCACTCGGGTGAAGAGCACCTGGCCCGCTAGGAACGGCGACGTGGGCCAATATCACCTGTTCAGCTTAAAGGGGTCATGCGGACAAAATAGAAGTTTGTTTTATTTGAAAGATGTAGTTTTTTATAGGGGCGTAAGCGCTTGTTCGGCAGCAAACGATGCTTTATTCACATGATGGCGCAGCAATACCGCTGAAATGCCATTGTTCTCACGTGACTTCTGGCCGGACTTCTACACCTGCCGTATTTTATTACGGTTCACACTAATATTTTTCTAGGACTGAAGCAACGACTCGAAAAACATGGTCACGCGAGCGACCGTGCCGCTTGTCTCAGTTGGTCGTTGTTGTTTCAGACAAGTCCACGCATACAATGGCTGTGTTAGCGGTTTCAGCCGGCAAAGTTCCGCATTAACTTCTTCGGTGTTTACTTGTTCGTTCGTAACTTTATTATTCACCACGCATTTCTTACTGCTATAAAAAAAATGTTCCCTACGTTTAAACACATATAGCTCGTTCGGAAAGCTTATAAGCCATCCCAAATTTGCTTTTGTTTTGCCGGCCTCAGCCAATCGCATTGCAGGAATTATGAGATCAGAGGTTCTGTTGCGGGAAATGAGGCAGTGGTTCGCATGGCCATTTCCTTTTTTTCCTACTTGCGCACCTTATTTCAACGAATAATACGTTAAAAGTGGTGTCAGTATCATTCTAACGAGGCAATCTTTCGAATGAACCAAACTGGTATATTGTCTGCATGGACCCTGTAAGGGACTTTCAGTGCGACACGTTCTACATTGATGATGATGAGAAAACTTTGCCCATACTTGGGGAGGGAAGCGGAAGAAAAGGAGCCTTCAATGGTCCTTCCCCGTCAGATGGTGGCCAGGAGCCCGTGAGCTCTAGAGGCATCTTCGGCCAGTTGGACGAGGCTGCGTTGACTGTCTTCATCGGAGCTGAGGAACACGGCCGCCCATTGCGCTAGAGTCGTTATCACTATTGTCTGTGATGTGCGTTGCGCTTTCTTGTGGCAGGTTTCTGGGGGCAAGCCTAAACGTGTCAGGGGCGGCCTAAAGTTATGAGCAGATGAGATCGAGAAGTTTGCCGGGATAAATTGGTCGCACTTAGCACAGGATCGGTGTAATTGGAGATTAATGGGAGAGGCCTTTGTCCTGCAGTGATCGTAGATGGCTTGGTGATGATGATTATGAATTCAATTGTGTGTAAGAGGTATTACAAAAGGCGAAAGTAGCAACTGTATCTGATCAATAGCGATTATAAAAGTTCCCTCAGCTTTCTCACAATTCTCAAACTTACTAAACGAACTAGTTTAACTAACATGCCGGATTGTTTCGGTGTCTGCGCTTGTGTCGCAGGGTGGCGTCACCCCAAGCTAGCACCCGCCGCGGTGGCTCAGTGGCTAAGGCGTTGCGCTGCTGAGCACGAGGTCGCGGGTTCGATTCCCGGCCGCGGCGGCCGCTTTTCTGATGGAGGCGAAAAGCAAAAACGCCCGTGTGTACGAGATTTCGGCGCACGTTAAAGATCCCCAGGTGGTCAAAATTAATCCGGAGCCCTCCACTACGGCGCGCCTCATCGCCTGCGTTGCGTCGGCGCGTTAAACCCCACAATCAATCAAAACCCCAAGCTAGCACATCAGGATGTCTAGGCTCCGCTGTCTCACCCCTCGAAAGGCGATCTTCTCCGCTTTTTTTCTTCCGACCCACGGCCGGGCTACAGCTCCGGCATCCGCCGCTGTATCCCGGCCGCGGCAGCTGCTGCTGCTGCGTTCGGGATGCCGCCAACGCGAGTTCAAAGTAACCGCTGGCAAAATCCCTGGTTTCACTCTTTGTGTAGCCATGTAGCGGTAACCCGTGGCAGGGACCGCATATTTGGCAATTGGCACTGTCTGATGCCCTCGCTGAGCAATCAGTCTTGGAAGAGAGTCAGACAAAAGGATTGGAGCAAAATTGCTCCCCCCATTCCCACAGTTCTTCCCATAACCCTTCCCGATGTCCAAGTTCCTGTTCCCAGCAACCCACCCTATCCGGCTTTTTCCTAGGGGGGACAAGGGGGGTTCCCCCGGGCTCGTCCCCCAGGCGGTGGGTCGCAAGAAAGCTTTTCCCGTTAATTTCTCTCCACCTTCGGGTGGACAAAATTCTCTTTGCCGGTTGGCCCTTTTTTGTACTGTTGCAATTGGGTATAACCGGTTATACTACGGTGGTGCCGGGGAGCTATTGAAAGGTCCATTTACTCGATGTAGCCATGTGTGTGAATTCAAGTGACGTCGCATGGACAATTGTTGTCGGTGTCGTTTAAAAATTAGCTTTCCAACCACATTCACAGCGTGGATTCGAGCCAATATTTTTTTAAGACCAGCATCTTATCATGCCACAGCACAGCGCCGATGTTGATGTCAAGCGCATGCCACGTGTAAATTTGCCGGCCTTTTGGGTCATTATCGCAAGGCGAGCGACGCAGCTGGTAATGCATTGTTTTACTTTTTCTGGTGGTGATTTCTAATGTGTGATAACGCTCCGTCGCTGCAACCCAGTGATTCAGTTTTCTGGCGCACGACTGGACAGAAACATGAATGTAAGGGTACTGCTATGCTATTGCTTTGTCTTCCGCAACAATGCCACCACGAGTGCTCCTCGAATACCAACTTTACATATAAAATTTGCGACAAAACGGGTTCCTTACCGCGAAATATGTCGTCGCACCATGAGATGAAGCACTGCGGTGATCCGGATAATTGAAGCTTTCCGTGATGAAGGGCGCCCGGTGGATGATGCGGATTTGGTCGGTGTAATGGCCGATGAGCGGACTATAGTATCCTTGAATTGATACGTCCTCCTCCCTTTCAGTTGTGACGTTCCTTTGGGAGGCGGGGCCTTTATAAGTAAACAAGCTTTTGAAGTTTTGAAGGAGATAGGGAAGCCCGCAGGACGTCGGCTTTGCCCGACCTCTGTGCCAGTGGTACGCGACCTTTAGCGTGCCGAGGGCCTCTTCTGGGCTAGCCACGGTGATGGTGGCCTCACGTTGCAACTTGTCGATACGGGTCGTGTTGTCAGACAACCGTTGTAGCCAAGGTTGCTCGTACACATAATTTTATGCCCGCCGTTTGTGTGCGTGGCTTTCTTGCATAATATAAATGTTGTGCAGAAAAATCAGCTTTAAGATTCGTGCTATGCGACGGAGTAGTTTTAACATGCCATCCGTCAACGCCAGGCTTTTGAGTTGGCGGCTTGCTACTCCCTTAACAAAGAATGTACTTTCAAGTTACCCCCTGGTCTCAACAAGCACGACGCAGCTGTAATACACCGCATACGTCTGAACCTCGCCTACACATGTCTTTTCCGTTTTAAGCTGCAACAGACCAGCTCTCCCTTGTGCGGAGACTGACACTGTCCAGAAAATATCCCCCATGTCATCTTTGTGTGTCAACAATATAATACACCATGACTGTCCTTCACAGTGACTTTGGACACACTACTTACGTCACATCTTACGTTGTATGATGTGCTTGGCCCCTGGTCATGTGCCCAAACGGCTTCACGTGTGACGAAAGCCTTTCCTAGCTTCCTCTGTAGTTCAGGTCTAGCCAACAATCTTTAACAGTGGTGGACATCGATTATACATGTGATATAGGACCGCGTTCCTCATCTTTCAATTCGTAACCTCTGTGGAATGCAAAGTGACCATTTCATGTGTGTGTGTTTGGAATGGCTGCTATGGTAATGCTGAATCTGCCGCGTTCCCGTGAGGCTACTCCCCGGTCTCAGAACTCTGTTCAACTCGAAGCGAACATTTCCTCGAGTATACTTAAACATTTCTTTTTATACCGAACTACTCAACTTGGTTCTGACTCCAAGTCTAACCTTACCTTTTCTTTTTCTTATTTTTCTTTTCCCTTTCGTTCTTTCTTTTCTTTTTATTTTCTTGTTTTCTTCTCACTCGTTTCATTTTTCACCTGACGTAGCATGTTCGGCTCTTTGCGGAACAAACCTAATCAGTACCATTAAACCATTCTCTCTCTCTCTCTTGTCTGCTAGATGTGGAAAAAAAGAAATTTAGGGTTGTCGCGCAGGGACCTGCGGGCCCTTCGAAGTGTCCTCACGGACCCCTGTTGGTCTTCGGACCTACATATGAGAACCACTGCCCCATGAAATGCTTTGTAAATAATACGTGTAAATAAATTGGGCTTTATTGGCATATGCTGTCGTTTGCTACGTGCCGTCGACGATTCATTCTTCAATCATCGACTGGCTGCTTCCCTTTAGGATCACATCCTTCAATTGCAACCCGTGCAACGCGAGCAGGCAACGTGTAAATTTGCCAGCATTTTTCGGTCATTATCGCAAGGCGAGCGACGCAGCTGGTAATGCATTGTTTTACTTTTTGTGGTGGTGATTTTTAATGTGACCTAACGCTCCATCGCTGTAACCCAGTGATACAGATTTCTGTTGTACGACTGGACAGAGACATGCACATAGGGTACTGCTAGCTGTTGCTTTGTCTTCCGCAACAATGCCACCACGAGTTGCCCTCGAATACCAACCTTATATCATAAAATTTTCGACAAAACGTGTTCCTCATCGCGAAATCTGCCTCCGCACCATAATATCATGCACCGTGGTGATCCGAATAATTTAGGCTTTCCGTGATGAAGGTCCACCGGTGGAGGGTGCGGATTGGGTTGTTGTAATCGCGGATGAGTGGACTAGTATCAGTGAATTGATAAGTCCCCCTTACTTTCTGTTGTGACGTCCCTTTGGGAGGCGGGAGCTTTGTAATGAAACAAGCGTTTTGCGTTTTGAAGGGGATATGAAATTCCGCAAGCGGTCGGTTTTGGCCGACATTACTGCCAGTGGTACGCGGCCGTTGGCGTGCTGAGGTCCCCTTCTGGGCTTGCCAAGGTGATGGTGGCCTCACGATATAACATTTCCGTACGGGTCATGGTATCAGGCAACCGTTGCAAGCAAGGTCGCTCGTACACATATTTTTATACCCACCTTTTATACGCCACGTTTTATGCGAGTGGCTACGCAACTCGCCTGAAAGAAAGAAGCTGTAATCAGCACTGAGGAACCTACACTCTCGGCGGCCATTTTCGGAATAGAAGATTTTGTGCCAGTGGCATTCTCTGTCATTCGTTTAGAAGGCGACTAAGGAACTCTTACGCTTTCTACGGGCGACGAACCTAAACACTAGACTGTAGACTGAAAGCGTCCAGTGTCAATCAGTGTCAGTGCTTCAACGCTGGGCATACGTCTCTGGTCAAACTTTTCTTCGTTTTTTCCGTTTACTTTCTCGCCCATTTTTTCTTTCCCACGTGCAGGATAGCAAACTAGGCTGTAGCCAGATCAACTTTCCTGCCTTTCTTCTACATCCTTCCTTCCTTAGTTTTCGTGCATTCCGGAAGTCGCCGGGCTTTCAAAGCCGAGTTCTATGTTATCGCATATCGCAATAAAGTTTTTGAAACACTGAAACAATGGGAGGCTGCGTTGCACTTTAACAAATTACGAAACTGGGTTTTCCCGAGCAACGCCGCCTGTATAAACATTGCCTGACGCGTCGCGCGCTTTTAAATGGGAAGGGTAGGGACGCTTAGTTCAGGCACCCATCCGCTATGTGGCGCGCGCCGGCGGACATCTCGCCTTTACGTCACTGCTCGCGAGTCGCGAACGCTGCACCCACTTCTACGACGTGAGTCTGTCAGCTTGACTGTTGGGTTTCAAGAGCCGTTTCGCTCACCTCTTAGCCGCGACGGGGCGCTAGTTCTGGGGCGCACTGGGGATCTCGTCGAACGTGTCGCTCGCTTCATACTTGCTGCATTTCTCCGAAGATAAGTGAGGGAGGCGGAACTGAATTAGTGTAAGAACATATTAATTGTGCCGTAGACAAATAGCGAACGGAAAAACAATATTTTCGGATGGTGCAGCCATTATTTTACTGATGTTTTTTTCTCTGCAGCATATAGGGGAAAAAGGGCTTGCACATTTTTTTGTTCAGGCACTCACTTCTACCTTTACTGTCCAAAATATTCAGTGCTTCTAAATTTCAGAAGATTACAGAAAACAAAACGATAAGCAGCTGAGGGGTCCGCCACACTGTCCGGGTGCTTCTACAGTACAGTCCTCAATTTTAAAAGTGCGTACCGAAGTGGAGTGCGAACAGCAAGGACAAAACAAGGACGAAATGCGTAGGGTACAGAGGGGGATGCCCCACTAAGAACATTTCGGGGCCCGTAATCCATGTAGATAAGCGCGCAAAGCCGGCATCAGCCTGCGGCAGCACAAGGGATTTTGATCCGAGGAAAAGGCGGTTTTATCAGTGACAGACCAAGACAGACAGGCATGGTGAAAAAGAAGGTGTAGGAGCACCGCCTGGGGAACTCTAAACAAACTTTCAGCTATTTTGCATAGTTTCCGATAAGCGGCGCTGGCCGGCGGACATGAAAGCACGCAGTAAGGCTACGGAGCGGGAAAGGGTAGGAGAGAGTAACAGGAGAGTGGCTGTTTGGCCATTTTTCGCTCACGCGTTAGGCAATGATTATACAGGCGGCGTTGTCCCGAGAAATTCCGAAATGCCAGGTAAGCTGCATACGGCAAAAGAAGTGTCATAAATAAATGTTCTACACACCTAAACAATGCTTTATTTAATAAAACTGTAGTAGAAAGGTTGGCCGCAATACTTTTCTCTAGTTCGCTTACATTGGAAGGGAGCTATCCTTTCGCAACTACGCTCAAAGCCGGGAAAACATTTTCTAAGACTGCAAAGTGATTTTTTTCTGCTTCATTTTCTGCTTCAAAATATGTTGCGAATTATTTGGAAAAAAACATTCACCCCTCTGAAGACGGCGGTTGAACGAGAAGCTTTCTCGTGACGTATTCTTTGATTGTAGTCTCAGCACCATGCACCCCTCAATCCAAAGCGCGTCGGCCACGTCGAAATGAAGCAATCGGTTAGGCACCGGTTTCACAACGCCAGGGGCCCAGGTTTGATTCCACACGGCAGGCGTTCCTTTCTTCACACTGATGGTGTCTGTAATGCGAAAACGTCTCGCAGGAAAGGCAACTTTCTCTGACGATGATGACCTCAGCCGGCAACGGCTTGCCGACGCCTCACCACCTGGTTTTCTTGCTTCTCCGCAGTCCCTGCCAAGAACAGGAGAAATTTTCGCCAATAAAGTCTACGCTGACTCGGCCTACACTCCGGACGTCATCTCCAAATGGACAACGCATAGACACCTTGCTAGTCCTCGGTGCCCCTACTCTGGCAGCAACAATACACTGAACCTTTTACACCTCATCTGGGCTTGTTCAGCTTACTCGACTGACCGCGACCAGTTCCTTACAAAGCCGGTACACCCGTAGACTTCTGAAGAACATGTCCAACACGTCAGAAAGAACCCCCAAATTTTACAGAAAATTACAGAATCGGTCTCAAAACAGGTCTCTATAAAGTAGTATGATGGCGGATCGTTTACCCACTCTCTAGATGGCCCCCAAAAACACCCTTTGTGGCTCCTGAACGGCTCCAATTGCACACCCCGATCATGGTCGTATTAGAGTGTCCTCGCCACAACTTCAACTGTGCATACCGCGCTAAGTGAACCCTCACAATGCAGTGAAGACTTTATATGAAGCATCTTCCCCTACCCTTTTTCCCATGTCCCCCAACAGGGCTTATTGGCCTCCTCCTATAATAAAGTCATCCATTCCATTCCTTCCTTTCACTTCACCCACGATCATTCATCATCATCGTCAGAGAACGTTGGCTTCCCTGCAACGCGTTTTCGCATTACAGACACCATCAGTGTGAAAACTAAAGCTTCGCTTTAAAAAAAAACGTAAGGAAGCTCACACCAACGCGTAAAACTCGCAGCCGATTTGTTTCTTCACTGCCGCAACGACCTTTATTCGACAGGATGGCTGGGTGGGCTAGTTGGTGGTAATGCATAATAACATGGTTACTAGCGCAGGCAGACGGGAACAGAGATGGATGAAACGACGGGACAAAACCCCTTGTTCTGTGGTTTCTTCAATCTGCGTCCCCGTGTGCGTGCGCTGGCAAAATTTACTCCATCAGTTGTGCTATAAGTGTGAGCTTCCTTCATTTTATTGGACGTGATAATCATTGGACATTACCGTGGAGGGGCGTACGCTATGACGTGTCTTTCTCGTTCCGAGCAACTGTTGCCATGATTACAGCGAACGCTGGAGTTATTTGTTTTTGGGCCGATCCTGGTCGATCTCCCTGAGTGGGTATGCTTGGCTTGACAAACGTGTGTCGGGTACGTAGCGGTCGCATCGAGGCACGCGTTCACTTGTGCTCTGCATTTTGGGGGTATTTAACAGCGAACACGCACAGTAACGATTTGCTAAGCAGCTTCGCCATTAAAATGCTATAACCACGAGTGAGTGAGCAAAGACTTTAATGAAATCGCCAGCTGTGGTGCCCCTTATGTAGCACCATGACCCGGCCTATGTCATCCTGCCAAAGACCCTTTTACTCAGCAGCCGCATCTATACTCACCTCGAGGTCCTTCAGCCGCCACTGGATGGGAAGGAGCACTCTCGGTTTTCGACTGGCTTCTGCCTTTCAATGGCCGCCAGGTTCATCTGGACGGGCTGGAGTTGGTCGTTCTTCTCCTTGCTCTGCGTTGCAGCCTCGCCGTACAGTCCGACCGCAGGTGAGCCACAGTGGCTCTCGCACTGTGACACACCGTGCACGTGTCGTCCTCGTACTGTTCGGGGCACACGTGTTTCATGATGACCGCGGTCAGTAGCGAACCCGTCTGCATCTGTTTAAACACGACCGCCTGTTCCCAAGTCAGACTCGGGTCGGGCAGCGCCATTCTCCTCCTGCTTACCCTGTAGTGCTGCGTTCTTTCGTTGTATGTACCCAGCCTATCCTTGGCCACACCCCACCATTTCGCAGACGGGTTCGCTACGGCCGCGCGGCCTGTTAACTCTCGCGCGGTCGAGTTCGCCGTCTTGTTGTGGTTTTTGTAACGTTCCGAGACTTCGTTCCCGGCGTGAGCGGGAAACCACTTAACTGTCACTGTTTCGCGATCCATGCTGAATGTTGTTCATCTGTTCCGTCAGTTGCCGTACAGCTTCCCGGTCTGTTGTACCACTGCAGAGATGCCCTTGCACGTGTGCTCTAGGCACGTAACTCGGGCTTCCAGTCATGTCACGTTGTCTCCCAGTCGGTTCTCGTTGTCTTCGAGTTTGTTTATCCGCTCAGCAAGTTTGCGTTCGCGGAGGTTCTGGACAGCCGTTTTCTTGATTACCAGCTCCAATTACGCTGTTAGGTGTCTTCCGGTCTCCTTGACCTCCGCCCCTTCTGGTTTTTCCCTCAGCCTTTGCACGGCCGACGGCTGCAGCGGTTGCTTCGGCCTCTGTCGTGCGCTGGCCATCATCCATTCCTTGATTTCCTCTATTTGCTCGTTGTTTGTCTCGGTGGCCTCTCACACCTGTGCGTTCTCTCTTCGGAGCGCGTCATTTTCACCCCACAGCACCTTGATGACCTCGCTCTCCGCGGAGCTGGCAATGCTTCTGCGCACATCGAGCTCAACGCGCGTGACTGCGGCGTGACCTTTCCTCTCCCGATTCCGCTGCTGACTGCCACCTCTGCCCAGTTAACCCGTTCTCCGATTTCGAGCGACCTTTGCTCGTTTCGCGGTTGACGTTGTTGTTACCGCCGCCGATAACCTTTCCGGTTCTGCTCTTCGAGCGTCATTCACGTCACTGGTTCTTTGCCCTTACGCTACCTCCTGGTGTTCGGGCCGAGAACTTGCTCGGTGCAAGCTTCTCCCATTGTTGCATCAGCTCCTCTTGTGCGGCCATATTTCTTTTCCAGTGCCTTTCTATAACGATGTACGATATCTTGAATTTGTTCTTGCAGCCCTTGCCTCCTGTCGGGTGCTTTTCGTCGCACAGCTTGCATATGGGCTTGCAGACCGCCGCGTGGACCTCGCCGGAGTTGTGGGCCCGGCAATCGAAGCAAGCTCGTGCGTTAGTCGTTGGGCACACGTCCTTCCTATGTCCGACCTTGCCGCATGTCTTACAGACATCATAGTGTTGCGCTATAGGCTGCATTGCATTACTGACGGCCCATAAAACACGTAATCGGTTACCTTTTCGTGCACCAATGCCACAATTTTCGTGGTCGAGGTTCCGATGTGTTTCGCACCCACTGCCGTCGGGTTCCTCTTAGTGACGATGCTTTGGACTATCTCCTCTAGCCCGTGCGCTACCGCACTCCGCGCATAACGTCTTAAACAACGCTGTCCGAGACCGTCATGTAAGCACCCACCTCGTGTACTTGCTCCCTGATCTAGATCTATTGAATTCTGGCATATTTCGATGACCGTGATAAGTCACGAGATAATCGCCAGCGTGCCAACTCTGCCAGCGGTGCAGTGTTGGCGCCGATTGCGTGAGCATTCCGCTTCCACACAATATCTGTTGACCAGCAGACCGCAAAAGGGCAGCGAGGTTCTCCTGGCCCGAATTTATTGCAGCGTGAGGCAATCGCGAAAAAGCGAGCGATAGCGGCATTTGCGCTCTACTGCCATGGGCCGCGGCTGCGCTGTGCGGTGTCCCGATGGCTGGCGCCGAGGAACCACGTGACGCCGAGGTTAGTTTTCGCTGCCGCTCCCATGGTCCACACATTTAAGCTCATAGCAGTACTTGTGGAAGCCTACACTCCGTTGACGCTGCAGGGGCAAATTACACGGCGAATTATAGGGGCGAATTATTTTCATTACCTCGCGTCACCGCTGAAATAAGCTCGACCATACCACCATATCTAGCGGAACTAGAACGACCTTGTCGACACACACATGCGCACACAATTTCCTTTTCCTATAGGTCGACGTGACAGGAACACAGAGCAGAACAATGGGTGCCTTATCCCTGTTTTGCACACGCTGGTAGTTATTTAGTCCTGATACAAGGTGAGCCTGCGATTTCCGCCTGGGACGAACTGAAGACATAAAAAAGCACAACAAAATAGCCCACCAAATTGGTGTACCGTTTTTATTAACAAACTTTCCCGACCTCCACTTCAAAGTACGAATACATCAGGTAAAAAATTATCAAGACATATTAGCCGGATGTTTACAAGAGAATTGAAGGCTTGTACTGACGCAGCGCTCCCCAGATACAGGGATTATTCCCCATAAGACATTAAGTAACACCAGACCTTCAGCGCGCAGCCTTGTTGGTGCTATGGGGCATTCAGTATAAGTGATCTTCGCGCCTATTTGTGCGAGATAACCATCTTCGAGTCTTTCATCATTCACCACATGATTACCACCTGTGGGCACGCAAGAGTTGATTTCTGCTCGATCAGGCCCCGAGAAAAAAGAAGTGGTTTGGCGCAAAAAGTAAGAACGAGAACTATCGACTCGACTTTAAAATAACAGAATGCATTGGGTGCACTCTCCCTAAACTTTCGAAGGATGGGTGAATTATTTTTCTTCATTGGTAGTGTAAAATTCGTTATCGTAGAAGTGATACAAGACATGGAATCGAAGTCAGGTTAGGGAAATGAAGAATAATTAACGGTTGCTGTTAGCGGCTAAAGGCCTAGGCAGTGACTTCGCCCGTTTTGGCTGAAAGCAGCACAACACAAAAATTCCCCGGGGAGCTGAGGCTGCATGGCAGCTGTTGCTTCATACGTAAGTGATACCAGTTTTATTCAGCGCGTTATAAAGTTTTCTGCAAAAGGTGGCTGTCCTACGTCTCTATACATGCCGAAGAGCAACCATTTTCTACTTCAGCGGACTAATCTTCAGTTCTTCCAACGTCCCCCTATTATCTCTGCCTCTTTTAAGTTCGGACATTATGGCTCTTCAAAATCACAAACACTGCATAATGGTTTCCTCTCTCGGAATAGAAAAAAAAACACATGCGGTGAAACACGCGGAAACATCCAAAAAAACCCCATATTGCTCTTTCCAACCTTCGAAATGTTATACGAAAACATACCAGTTTACTTTCCCATGTAACAGAGTAATTTGAGTGAAATGCGTCAAAATATGTTAGGCGTTTCGAGGGACTGGGCTGTTTCGAGCTTGTCTACCTACATTACTCACAGTAAAGTTTACCATTCCCCGGTCGCGGCATATCGAAGCTTGAAGAATCGAATAAAAGTTGTGAAATTGATTCTGGTGTACAAGCGATTGCAGATAAAATGAAAAACGTAAAGTATGTAACCTTTTTTCACTACAAAAAAACTGTAAAAAATGGCGCATCTTCGCAGTGTTCCTCAAAGAATGCGGAGCACGTACTGTCTTGTTTTGTGAGAAGAGAGCTCACACCTAATGACAAATTATTGTACTGGTGCCAGGGTGCCACAAGTGAAAAAATCCACCGTTAGAGGGAATTTCTTCGTGCAAACCGAGACAATATTGGCTGCGCATGTGCGAGCTCATGTTCCAGCCCAAGTGTTCTATTTGGTGATTAACGTTTGCCTCCCTTACAACTCTAATATTGCAAGCATGTCAATGGCATAACATTTTGTTAAATATAATCCTGTTGGTAATGACGGCTGAATTAACAGGAAGCTGAATAACCTGAATTAACGGCAGAAAGTTAGATGGGCAGATGAGATCAAGAAGTTTGCGGCGATAAATTGGTCACAGTTGGCACAGGACCGAGGTAATTGGAGAATAATGGGAGAGGCCTTTGCCCTGCAGTGGGCGTAGACAGGCTGGTGATGATGATGATGATGAATTAACTTAGGAAAGCTGAGAAATGTAATACAATAATGTAAATGTAATACAAATGTAAAAGCAAAATGTAATACAATAATATAGCGGACGCGTAAGAAACGTCTATTATAAAAATCGATATGTTAGACAGCCGAAGTTTCTTGATAGGCTAGCCGCAGTTTCCGGACATGCTCCAGGCTTTTAATGGCGGGGACAACACAAGGAAGCAAGTCGCGTTTCATCTACTAGGACGGCACACAATTGATACTCCGAGCGAACGAAGTTGTAGCTGTTCTTCGTCCAGCCGCTATCAACCCTGAGTGACCGCAACTCGAATAATTTTTCCTCTCTCTCTCTCTCTCTCTCTCTCTCTCTCTCTCTCTCTCTCTCTCTCTCTCTCTCTCTCTCTCTCTCTCTCTCTCTCTCTCTCTCTCTCTCTCTCGGGTGCCCTACGATTGCAAACACGCCGACTCACAAAGGCTAAAACTGAGGTAGCTATCCAATAAACAATTTTCACAACTTCCAGCCGGAATGAACCGTTTCGTACATTTAACGGTGTCTTGCCGAAGAAGTCTCGAAAGCATTTGATGCAAAACGCACCTAAGTGGGTCAACTGCGCAATTATGATAAAAATGGCCATTTGATTGGTTGACACAAAACGTAATACAAACCAGATCATTTACGCGAAACGCTGGGTAGAGCAGATGTGCGAAAACTGCAAAGAAACAAACAGGCAGGTATCAGGCTCGAAACGTCAGAAGAAAGCCGAATACGCCTCGTACAGATCACCGCCCCCGAAAAACTGATTGATTCTGATTGTGGGGTTTATGAGGCGCGCCGTAGTTGAGGGCTCCGGATTAATTTTGACCACCTGGGGATCTTTATCGTGCGCCGAAATCTCGTACACACGGGCGTTTTTGCTTTTCGCCTCCATCAGAAAAGCGGCCGCCGCGGCCGGGAATCGAACCCACGACCGCGTGCTCAGCAGCGCAACGCCTTAGCCACTGAGCCACCGCGGCGGGTTGACGCCGAAAAACCAAAGGGGGGGGGGGGGGGGGCTACTCAATGTAGTGCTAGCCGAAGGCGTCCTTGAGAATTTGTCCACAATGTCTGATTGACGTATATTGACACTGGCAGCAAACTGTGTTTCCCGTACGAAGGATCCCGACCTAATTTCTATGCAGAAGTAAATTGAAAATTACGGCTGTTCTCACCAACATACGCACCGGCTTTGTGTTCGGCAAAACAGCAGGCTATAGATAGGCCATATTCCCCAGGAAGTAGATATGTTTAGCTCAGACCTCAAAGGTTCCGCTAGCACGTATGTCCGTCAGTCCGTCCGTCCGTCGTCCCGTCCATGTCTGCTGTTTGTACAGCCCGTACCTTCATTAGCAGTTTTCGGCCTGTCTTTCCGCACTCGCGAAAGCAGCACAGCTTGAATAAGAGCTGATCGACCGTAACATCAGCGAACGAGGACTTGATCGCAGTACCCCGCCTAGCACAACCGCATGTGGCTCACAAATTCTTAAGGATAGCCGGCAGCTTACTAGCCGCATGCACTCCAAAGATTGCCAAGAACACCTGACGCGTTTCCCGCATGTTCATATCGTGCAGCAGTGCGCTGTGGTAACCATCTGTTTGAACCTGTCGACGTAAGTACGTGCCCAGTTTCTGTAGGCCGGCGTCACGGTTCATTTGGGCGTACACCTGCACACACGCGACGCAACAAAGCCCCACTTCGTAAGCAAGCTTGGCAATGCGCGTGCACAACCTTCGTTTGCCTTCACCAAATCTTTCGACAATGATTATAATCTGTACCATTGATTATCATAATCATCATTGTCATCGTTGTCGTCGTCCGGTTTGTCTATAGTGAAGACCAAGTCCTCTACAAAAAACTTCCGCTAGTTCTCTCACGGGGTTTCCCAGTCCCTTTTCTGCACCCAATTTTCCGATTTCATCCGTTTTCGAGCCTTTAATTATACCTCGTTTCGATGACTGTTCCTTTGTAGTACTACGCTTAGACAGATGGTCCATCCGATCTCCGTCATGTGCACAACATGCCCTGCTACACCTTGCTTATTTCGCGTAATTGCATATGGCTCTCACCGAAGTTTGTTTTATAATCCAGCCGGTTGGTGTTTCCTTTACATCTACGTTGTACCCTAGCAGCCTTCTTTCCGTGGCCCGTTGCGCAGACACGCTTTTGCTCTTACTGACACATCCCGGTTCTATCCCTGATTCCGTTATTCGAAGTACACATTGGTTGCATGCCAGCTTAACTTTAATTTGACCAAAAATTGATATAACAGGCAATCTCCCCAAAGTTCCCATCAGTTGTAATTCTGCCTTCCAGCCTTCACAGCTGATAAACTGCGCCGCGACCAGCGTCTTTTAAAGACAGCCTTGGAATGGTTTGCTGATTAAAATCATTTTCATGGTATCGTAGAGGCAATGATTAAAGACCGACGAAAATGACCACCTTTTTGTAACTGGGCTTGATTCCACTCTCCACTTGTACATGCGCAGGTTAGGTATTTTATTCAAAAACGTTTTCGTTGAAGCTCAACCCACATGTCCATGGCATCAACTTGAGCTTCATGCACACAAGAAATGAGGTCAGTAACATCGACCATGGTAGTTATCGTGGGCCGTCAACACGAATGGCACCAAAATGGCCGTAGATGAAACGAAACAATAACGAACATATTTGGACTCGTGTGGAATTGGAACCCGGTCACAGGAGCTAATGCGGCACACTGAAAGAATGCAACAAAACGTAGCGCAAAGGGTGCCTATGAAAGCTGCGTATGATGGAACGTGAGCAGCACGTTCACGCGGAGGAGAGCCCTGACCGACTGTAAGACACGCATATACAGTTTAGCGAAGAAGTGTGTGACAATCGCCTGGCTTTCGCATTCAAAGTGTGCAAGCAGAGTGATGTTCACGAGGAGTGGTTGCTGCCCCGCTAGCATTCATACTGCTCTCGAAAGAGACGAAACAGATGGACATCGCTGACTACCCTACGAAGGGTTGGAGAGAGGCCCGATCATGTGGGCCCGTTGTTGACGCGTTTGAAATGGTTGTGATTTCAACGTTTCAAAGTTTTCCATCTCTGACCTCAAATTTAAACGGGTCATGTATAGTGCCGAGGCCAAAAGCTTTGTTAGCAGGCGCCAGAATGCAGCGACCCTTTCGACTTCGGAAACCTCATTTGAGTGTTAGATTTCCAAATGTGCCAGAAGTTGTCGATGGCATGTTTTACAGTTGAACCTCCTTATGACGAACACTGATATAGCGAATTAGAGGCTACAGAGAACTTTATAGAAACTTTCGTTGCTGAAGATTTATATAAATTACTCTTATTCTTTTATAACTAAATTAAAACCACGAGAGCCGCGCGCGATCGGATATAATGAAGAAATAGTTTAGCTGGAGTCTGGGAAGCTACTTGAGAAAAAAACCCATCTTCCGAAACTGTAGAAGTGTAAAGTCCTTTGTTCGTAGACACTGTGGAAAACCTAATTCTGCTCAGTGCTATGAGTAGACACCAGACGAAGCACATCGATTATCAAGTAAGGACGCTGGCCTGTCTTGTCAACTGAACCTTGTTCTGATGTAATTTCACATAGTCATGCCTCCGGGTCATTAATATTGAAACGCAACAAGACGAAAGGTTAGAGACCTTCTTTATAGTGGATTTGTGGCTCTTCTAGTGAACCTGAGATTCTGTCGGGCGGCACATGCATTCACGTATGTCTCAGTAAAAAAATGGCTCCAATCCACACTGCGAAGGTGGTTGGAAAGCAAAGATTTAAACGACAAACAATTGCCCGTGCTACGTCACTCGAACTTATTCACGTGGCTCTACACATAGTGAAACCACAGATTCTGCGTTCCTTTACCTGGAATGTGCGGGGGCGGCATCCCGAACGCAGCCGCCGCGTCAGCCACGGCCCGGCTAGAGCGGCGGACGCCGCCGCTGTTGCCTGGCCGTGAGTCGCGGGAGAGAAAACGGAGATGAGTGTTTTTCGGAGGGTGAGTCAGCGGGAACTTGCCATCCTGATAGGCTAGCTTGGGGCTACACCACTGGGCGACACAAGCGCACGCACCGAAACAATCCGACATGTCAGCTTACTGATACCCACTTATACCGATTTAAACCGGTTAGTTTAGTATGTTTCAGAATTGCGAGATAGCTGATAGAACTGTCATAATCGGTATTTGTTAGAACCAGTTTCTACTTTCGCGTTTTGTAAAACCTCTTAAAACACAACCGAATCGGTATTCACCAGTTTAATAAACGGAGTCACATTCGTTGCAAGCAGTGCTCCAAAGGTAGTGTTTTCTAGCGGCCAGATGTTTGTATGTGATTTGTACATTTTGTTTCCCCGACCTGCAAACCAATCCTTAATGTATGTTTGCTGTACGACCACTTAATCCTGTCGCTTGCGGGTTACCCTGGAGGTGCTGTCGAGAGGTTAATCAAGCCGTGCGAAGGAAGCGCGCAATGGACCCGAAGCTGCGGCAAGACAGGCCCAAAACAACCGTTGCTAAAAGAGAGGACAAAGCCGTACCACCGACGCCGCCGCCAGAGAGCAGGCACTTCCACGCGGAAAACGCTGGGTAAATTCGCCGCGCCATCTCTAATGTGCTCCGTGAGTGAAACCACCGTCCACCTCTCCAGCTCCCCGCCCCCCCCCCCCCCAACTGCCGCCTCCACCGCATTGAGATTCTGTTTTCGCTAAAGCCACGAAAGAACTGTTGGCTGGTAGAGCAAGAAGCGTTGCTTTAAAACACACCTCCTTGTTGTTTTTTTAATTTAAAAAATGTTTACCCCAACCCATTTGTTTGTTTAAGGTATTAGCAATGCTGTAGAGCGCGTGTGAAATTAAATTGACATATAGCTTCGATGCTTCCCTCGTGCAACCTATACAGGCAAGGGGATATTCATATGGCTTAGCACGTTTCGTGTATCTCCCTACTTGCAATAGGGGACGAGGAAGTGTTAGCCCTCAGTCACACAGCTGTTTTTCACCCCGTCACGTCACCGTCTTCCGTCATGGGCGGTGGTTTTTCGGGCGATTTTTTTGGCCGAAAACGGTGGGACGGTGACTGGAGGTCGAGCTCTGCGTTTCTCTCCCGTCAACGCGACGGGCCCATACCCACCGGTAAACCAGCTAATCAGAAAACAATATTTTACGGGTAAATTTATCAGAAAGGGAGCACAAGCCATTGTCTCCATTTCAGAATAAGCACGCTCCATTCTAGGCTAAACTGATCACTAGGCAGACGACCCTGTACTCTCACGGAGAGCTGCAGTACCAACGCTACTCCGTTTGCGTCTTCGTCATGGTTTCTTTACGTGACGGTGCCGTGACGGAGAAGTTGACGGCTTTGTGAATGAGGGCTTAGTCGACCACGCACATCAAACCTGCCGTTGCAGCAAAAAGTGAAGTGCAGAAAAACGCGATGTGTTGGGGAAACGCGATGTGTTTCGCAGAAAAACGCGAAGTGTGCACACGATCGCTCATGTTGGCTGGTGTCCCGAGATGCAACAGAGGCGGTGCCACAATCGATGGTCTCATCGTCACCTGTCGAACCATGAGGAGAGTTTACAGGCGCAGACTGCCGATACCAGGTAAGTCCACGATGCTGTTAAGCGGTCGGCGCAACGAATGCTTCAGGAACATCGTGGTGGCCAAGGCAGCTTGCAGGTACTGCCCGAAGAACGATCTGCAGCGGTCGTTTCGTAAACAAGTGTACACTCTGTCCAGCTGCGCCCACAAAATGCCCATGTTGAGTGAATCCGCCATGAGCCGTATTCGTAAATTCGCGTCATGTCGTATCCAAGCTTTCCTGTCGGGTATCTGTAACACCCGGATACACCGCAAGGACCTGTACACGCAATGCCTAACGACCCCGAGTGTAGCGCAATCTTGGAAGAACGCAAACATCATCCTAATCCATAAGAAAGGTGACATGAAGGATTTGAGAAATTACAGGCTGAGTAGTTTACTGTCAGTCGTCTACAAGGTACTTAAAGGGGTCCTAAAATACCTTCCGCCGATGCCTGGATGTACATGTAACCAAATAAAGCAATGTATTAGCAATCTTCTCCCGCAAGAATTTTGTTAAAGCGATGAGTATTAGTTCAGAAATGGTAAATCAAAAACCGCGCATCATCGTCGCGCCGCGTTTCCTCCTCCTTTCAACTCATTCTTCGCTGTTGACGTCGCGCGAGCCTCCCCTCCCATGATGCTGCGCTCCTCAGCGGTGAAGTACTTCCGCTATTGCGCTCCTTAGACGGCCGTCTGCTACGGGCAAGCTTTGTTGACACCACGAAATCCCGCACTCCTCTCGAGGCTGGAAAATCGAACGAAAAATCTGGCCGCATGTGTGCGGCGGCCTGGCCTTGCCCTTTCGCGGCGTACGTTGCTGCAGTTGCTATCGGCGGCCGCCGGCACGTGACTTTTTCTCGGCGGCGAACTGGCAGCCGCACGTGGAGGATCGTGCGCTCGTTCCCTTTGATGCACCGCTTACTGTTTATCCAAAAAGCACCGTATCAGATGTGGCCCCGCTGGTGCCGGGTCTTATTTTGCGGCGGTGGTAATTCCTACCGGCGGCATGTGAAAAAGACATTTTAAACCGATACAGAACCCGTGCACAAAACGCTTCAATCATGTGACCAGTTCAGCTTGGGGTGACGCGTGGTGGAGAGCAGCGACGTTGGCAAAACTTGCTCCGCCGTGGCTCTGAGCTTTCTGGCGCTGGAGCGAGCGCCATTTCTTTGACAATCTCAAACATCGGTTGCCTTGGCAACAGGGCACAAACCGCTCCAGAAGTCAGTTACGGTTGCATGATCCCGGTTCAGCTCGGGGCCCCACCTCGCGACATGTGGGCACTGCAGGTGTACCACTCAGTCCCATTGGGAACTGCGAGATGCGTTGGGCATTACAGGAGGCGATGGTGTGTGTGTTGTGGACGCCTTTGTTGCGCGATGAAATGCGACGCTGTTCTTCTGCGGGTGGATAGTGCTTCCCATGGTTTGGATTATCTTTTTCGAGCGACGCACGACTCAACCTCGCATGGGGTATGTGCAGTGAGCGTGGCTAAAAGCCACCTCGGCTTGTGCGCCAGAGTTAAGTGACTTGCTGTTCGTCCCCGCAAACCGCGCGTGAGGTGAGTGTCGAATTTACGATGGGCAGGAGGAGGCAACCCATCGTCTGTCAATCGCGGTTCTGACTTGCAACGCATGTTGTTACGTAGTGTTCGTTTGAAACGCATCTCTGGATTGTTTTGAAGGTAAATAAAATGTATGCGTCAAACCCGGGCATTCGGATCAGGGCTTTCTCTGCGATTGCTCGAAAGAAGTGCCACGGGGCTTCAACGCTTTCTTTATGGAATGTACTCAGGTAAGAGAATATCCATGTCCTGTTATGACCTTGTTGCATTCAATACAAACGGTTAAGCGTTAGTTTACACTTCTTCAGTCTGTCGTAAAATGTCTAAGCACTCCGGCACTCCGCTGGCAGATCAGCCGGCGAGCCGACGCTGAGCAGACGACTCATCTCTTTGCCGGAAATGCGTGAAAAAGCCGCCCAATCGCAGGATGTCTAGCTCATGTCGAACATCTGGGAATCGATGATGTAGACATGTGGAGATGGCGGCGTCCAAAAACACGAAGGGAAGGGTGAGAAAAAAGCGACAAACTTTGCAACAAAAGGGTGAGCTTTCCACTGCGCGTAAAAGAGTAATACTTGGCACAGATGACGTTGACGACCCAATGTAACGATTGCGCTAGTTCATTTAGTGTACTCAAAACGCCTTTCAGGGCCCCTTTAACAAGGTAATCACGAACAGAATTTCTGCCACCTAAAATTTCAGTCAACCTTAAAAACAAGCATGGCCCCTTAAAGGCTTTTCAACAATGGACCATATTCACACAGTCAATCAGGTGATAGAGAATTACTCGGAGTACACTAAACCCCTCTATATAGCCTTCATGGATTATGAAGATGCACTTGACTCGGTCGAAATCTCAGCAGTCATTGAGTCATTACGGAACCAGGGTGTATACGAGCATTGTGAAAGAATTCTGTAGGATATTTACAATGTGCCGTCAGGAGAGCAGTAAAATGCATATATGGAAGGGCGTCAGACAAGGAGACAGAATCTCTACTATGTTATTCACAGCATGTTTACAAGAAGTATTCAGAGCATTGAATTGGTAGCAGCTGGGAGTAAGGGCTAGCGGAGAATACCTCAGTAACCTCAGATTTGCTGATGACGTTGCTAAGTAACTGGCGGGACGAATTTTAAAGCGTGCGCACCGCACTGGACAAACAGAATAGAACCGTGGGCCTCAAAATAATATGCCATAAACCAAAACAATGATCAATAACCTCGGGAGAGCACAGCGGTTTGAGATAGGTGGCGAGGCAGTGGAAGTGTAAGCGAATATATCTGCTTAGGCCATGTTGTGACCCCGTATCCCAACCACGAGGCAGAGATAATTAGAAGAATAAGAATGGGATGGAGTGCGTTCAGCAGGCATTCTCAGATAAAGAATGGCAGCCAACCATTGTCCCTGCAGAAAGTGTATGACCACTGCCTTTTACCGGTACTCCCTACGGGCCAGAAACTTGGAGGCTCACTAGCCATGCTCTACTTACATTGAGGACAACTCAGCGAGCAGTGGAGCGGAATATCATAGGTGTAACATGAGGGACAAGAGTGAAGTGGGTCAGGGAACAAACGGATGTTAAGGACATAGTAGAAATTAAGAAGAAGATTGGACGTGGGCAGGGCTTGTAATGCGAAGGCAAGATAACAATTCATCATTGAGGGTAACAGAGTGGATCCCTAGCGAAGGCAAGCGTGGCAAGGGGCGGAAGAAAGTTAAATCAGAAGATGAGGTCAACAAGTTTGCGGCGATAAATTGGTCTCTGTTAGCACAGGACCAGGGGAATTGGAGATTAATGGGAGAGGTTTTGCACTGCAGTGGGCGTAGATAGGCTGGTGATGATGATGGTGCTAAAGCCGCATAAATCCCTCATTCACCTCACGGACAGCCGCAGAATGCTCTATGCAGGCTTAGGTTCGGGCAGGGATTCAGCGTTCACGGTGTATTTGGCCACTGGTATTACAATTTCCATGGCTATGTAGCACACTTTAACGTGGTTCCAGCTATTCTTGGCTGCCGTTCTCATGTCCTCGAGCATTGTGGGCATTAAGTAGAGTCTTACCAGCGACATGCTTGAAGGTCTTCGCCAAGTGCTTCCCCAAGGGATACCTTGAAGCGCTTCCCCAAGCCATCCTCTCTGATCTGCGTCAAGTTCAGCTGCTTATAATAGGGCTTGGAAGTTGACAATCTGGTCCTCAGACCACAACTGCGACTCGTCCGGGAGATGAAGGTTCAGCGCTCGCCGAACGCCGAGATCGCTCCGAATGCTTGGGACGGAGTTGTAAAACTCGAATACCCAATCAGCTCGACTAAGGTGGCATGTGTGCTCAGAACGTCCGCGATTATGGGCGAATTCAACTGGACACCGCCACCGTCGACCTCGGCGCAGCGACGTACGTGGACCGCTTGCCAGCCGCGAGCCTTGAGCGGCCCCATGTCGGCGATACAATAACGTACGTGCTTGCCTAGTTTCATAAAAATTGTGTTCTTGAAGGGCCGGATGGGATGGCGACTGACGTAGAAGGCCCACAGCATAGGCAGACCAAAATGCAGGGACACCCGCACGAAGGCGCGCATGAGCTGATGTCGCGTTCGGGTGAGGTGAGCGACCACGCCATTTGAAGATCATCCAGGATCGTAGGTATGGATCACTCACCTAAAATACTCTGTCTGCAGTTCGGCCAGTGGGGATTGATAAAGTCGACAAAGTTCTACGATGAGTGGCTTAACCAGCGCTTCATTAAACACTGATTTTAGTACATTCGTGACCTAATAAATGAGAACACTAAGGCTGTTAGGGCGTGCAGGACCGGGAATTATGGTGCCACTTGCTGCAAAACCATAAAAAAACCGGAACTTCGTGTTGTGATATGAATTCCTATTGTCGTGTAGCACAGGAAAGGTAGCGAATTATCGCTGACAACTGCCCAGAAGAAGTCTTTCGGTAATATACAGCTCAACATACCTAAAAAAAGGTTCTTTTATGTTTTATGCAACCTGGGATCCAGTGACACCCGGAGCAAAACAGTTGGCAATGGGCGTGGCCCAGTCCACCAGACTGAGGCCACTTTTCGAGTCTTATTAAGGTAGGAGTGCGTATGGCGCGTTTTAGTCTGGTACCTTCACGGTTATCCCGTCCCGCTCTGAAAGGAGAAGGTCAGGTTTCCTCCAAGTTTGGGAATCGCGGAGCTAAGGCCTAACCGTGTATGTCTAAGGCCTAGCCGTGTAAGCCTTGAGCAGCTTTGCTGTATGGCGATTGCTTCAATGGTCGGTTTCGCCAGTGCGTACGCATGCATTATTGAAGAAACATTTCTACAGGCGCCGTATAAGCAGTCCGAGGGCAAAGCAGGGAATTCACTGATCTTTGCGATATACACCTGCGTAAGGATTTATGTAATCCCTACGGAGCCCTTCGCCCCGAGTCCCTGTAGAGACGGCTTCACTCATTTCAACCAGTACATTCTCGGAAAAAAATTCTTTAGGGAAATATAAAAGATCATGTGCAAATATACAAGACTTATGGCCTCATACCGACTACCTCGAAAACTCAGTTTATACTTGTTGTAGTATGGGGCTAGCCCCTCTAGTGTATGCTTAATTAATGATTTTGCTCAAACCTATCACTAGGAAGCCACGTTTTCTAGCGGTGACTTAGGAAGTGTGATATCCATACAGGATCGCCCAAGAGTTTCTGATGGCGTACATACAAAAGAGCGCCAAATCCTCCGGGTACAGCGGTATAGACCACACCCGTTCAAAGTTTGCGTTATTACTTTACACAAACGCATTTGCCTTTTCAGGAGAAATACAACCAGGGTGATATCAATGTATCAAGGCTTTAGCACATTTCATTACTAGCCTTTTCGCACGCGGTGAACCTGGGACAATCAGGCGTTACAGACGCACAGATGGAGAGACGGACAGACAGACAGACAGACACAGACGGACAGGTTGCCTCGTCGAATTTTAAAAATGTCTAAGCGTTAACAATGTTTATGTGCTACTTTATGGTCGGCCACACTGTGTCTATTGGGGAAGGATGGGGTTCATTGCGTGAGTTATCTGGGCTTTGTAATTTTTTTACCTTTGACATTCCCTGTGTGTTCTCTCGATTAATCTTCTGTAGCAGCAAACCAAAGTGAGGAGCAAGATATTTTTGTCTATTCATTGAGCTCAGCAATCTTCTTCCTGTACCGAAACCGATATCCCTACTGTAGACCTACGACACCGGTACGCCGTGACCGTTTCACAACTGCAAAAAGAATAGAGGCCGGCTGGGGCGAGCTTGGCTATGGCTGCCTTCCGATTTGCGGATAGCTTGGCAGACAGCTTACGAAGCAGTCAAACTAGGCGTCTAAAAAATAAAATTGGAACAGCGCAGCGGTCCCAAACGCAACACCAACGCAGACTACAGCCTCGTATCAGACATCTTGAGAAACACAAGCCGCGGGTTTCTTAAATAATATAACAGTTAATATTACAAACACTACGTGATTCAAAAATTAAACAGTGATCTTCACCACTTAAACTAAATATTTCACTTAAAGAACAAGTGCTTTTGTTCCTACATAATGCTTAAAAAGGTGGCGCTGGCGTCGCGCATTAGTTAAGACAGGAAGGTAGCCTGCATCGTCACTGAATTTGATGCCGTCTCCTCGAAGCAGTCTTCGTTGACTGCTTCGTTTAATTGGAATGAGCTAAACATGACGGGCTGTCCCCGAAGACTGCAACACAGCCGGCTAAAGGGGAAATTGTAACGTACCCCATGTGTGCACTTCATCTTCAAAGCTCAAGGCTCGAAGACTCATTCGAAAAGAACCAATCAATCTGGCTACCTTCGCCGTGTAAAAAAATGTGTTAGCTTAACGCTACAATCCAACGACGTCCTTCAAACACCTCTTCTGTTTGTATAGTCTGCACGTGCAAATCCTTACCTGGTGCAAGCAGCTCAAAAGCAAGGCGGCTGCTTTCACTTTGACTCTGGTGGACAGAAGGGGAATGGGTTCGAGCAGAATGCCCCTGCCGACTCTCGGGTCCAAGGCGGCGTTGTAGTGGTCGAGAGGGCTCTGGTGGCTCGCTCTGCTGACCCACCCAGTGCACAGGTGCCTCCTCGGTGGTAAAACACAGGAACGTCGAATGTAATCTTTATCATTAAACCAAATGGCTGCACAGGGGAGTTAATTGTGTCTAGAACTAACGAACCCCTCCATCTACTTCCGTTCGGCTCAAGATGCGCCATCTATTCGGTGTTTTCGGAGTTGCTACATCCTCGAAACGAGTTCCAACAGTTAATTCAACGGCTTGTCTAGCTACGAAGACTTCGGGGCGTACGTCGAACGTCGGTGACGTTATCTCTTGCACGCTCTATAATGGGATAGGAGCACACAGAAAGGGAGTTAAAGAATGAGGTTGTTGCTTAGAGAAAAGCAGGATGAGAGAGCATGATCTCTTTGAGGGAGTGAAATGAGAGGAACGGAGATTTACTTCAAGGGGAGTGAAAGACAGTTAGCAAGGAGGCAGGTGTGGACGAGATTCTTTGATGATCAGGATCAGAGATAGGGAAACCTTCGGTTGAGCATTGCGACAAGAGCATCGTTCACCCCAAACGTAAACGGCTACCATCATGTCGGGACATTGCATGCCCGCGTCTATCGGCGCTTGCTGCACTGCGTACCTACTTTAGCGTATGAACTGGAAAGCACGAGACGCTTCACAAAACAGGGCCTCGAGGATTTACTGTTGAAAGTGGTTGGGGAAGGGTGATGTGCCTTTGCACTAAAATGCGTTCTGAACTGCAAGGAAGAACCTTGACTAAGCAGGATTGAGAAAAATGCTTCACGAAACCGCGTTGGCGAAATAGCATTCACAACCGTGGTGCAGGTAGCGCAGGAGAGCTTTTGCACAGAATAGGAGCAATTTGTGGCATCAATACACAAACGCATTTTCGAGGCAGGTTTCGGACGTTTCCTGCAATTTTGCCCTAAAATAGATTGCTATGAAAATACCAGCGCTCATCAATCCTGTAATCAGCAACGTCAGGGGGGAATTATGTGTAATTGCTCACAACAAACAGATGAATCATGTATTATCTTATTACTCTGCTGGATTATGTTAGTTCCGGGTGATACACAGGAATGATAGCCTGTTCACTCTAGGGCGCAGTGGCGCGAAAATTGTACCTGATCGTCTTTCGATTAAATCATAATTCATGAACATGTGGCGCACCGGTGAGGCTCGTTGGCTATGCTGTTGTGCTGCTGAGCCAAAGGACGCGGGTTTGATTCCCGGCTACGGTGGCTGATTTTGTGATGGAGGCAAAAAGCGAAAACACCCCCGTGTCGCAATTTGGGCAGAGGCTAAATGTACTCAGGGGATCGAAATTAATCCGAAGTATTGCACGATGGCGCGCTCGCAGCCCAGGTATACATTTGTCCCGTTAAATACCAAAATTTGAATTTGACTTATGAGGTGTGTAATTGCACTCCCGACGTCAGTAAACCTCTCACTAAGGTTACCCTATCATATCTTATAAATGGTTCGAGCGTTATCACACTTACCTCATCCCTGTTGGCGTTAGAAATATGCTCCGATATCCTGGTGAGTGCGAAGCAAGTCGCTTTCTCATAGCGCGAATATAAAGAAGGAAGCTTTGCTCTATAGGAACGGGAACATAGTGTCCTACAGTAAATATCTACCTTCACTAGCCTTCGAACCGCAAAATGCCGTTATCATTTCTGCTGCAGTAAAAAGCAGGGCAAGCTTTCTACCTTTGTTGATGGTGATCAAGAATTAAGCCAAATTCCACAAGACGAGGTATAAATGTGAAGAAAGAAAAGAGGCGTTGTCTCATATCATGTGCACCCTTTTATTTCCTCCACCGTGCGGCAGACTTAAGTACCATTGATTGCTTGATTGCGGGGCTGAACGCACCGACGCTACTCAGGCGATGAGGCGTGCCGTATTGGAGAAGACCGCATTAATTTCAACCGCCTGGGGAACTTTACGTGCGCCGAAATCTCGGACACAAGTAGTTTTTGCTTTTCGCTTCCATCAGAAAAGATGACGCCTGGGCAGAGAATCGAAGCCGCGTCCTTGGGCTCAGCAGCACAACGCCTTGGCCACTGAGCCACCCCGGTGGGTAGACTCAAGTATCAAAATCCTGTACCCGAGATACTGCTGTAAAATTGAAGGGGCGCAGGACTGCGTTTCACCATATCTACTCTGGTGACCCATGTTTTGGGGGTGAGTGAGCTAATAAAATCTCCCACCAAGGGCACCGAACGAGAAACGATTCACGGACATCAGGCTGTAGAAAACCGACAGCATGTCAGGTTCAGACAGAAGAGGGGCTGGCGTGAAACCTCGCGAAAGGCTTCTCACCGATACAAGTCGTCGCAAGGATGCACGTCCTGGTCGAGAGAAGTCCTGGCCTCTTTGTCAGAGAGAAGCACCCGCGTCGGCACACTAGTACCTTGTTCCTAAAGAAGGGCATCGCCAAAAGGACCACTGAAGAGACAACAGCTAGGCCAGGCACGAACACAGCGTAGAGAGGCCAGCAGACCTCACTGCGCTGTCTTCGGGCGGAGGGCTCTAGGACCTGCGGTCGCGCTCGGGGAGGCCTCGCTGGCCGCCTACCAGCCACTTCTCAGGATGCCCTGGTCCACAAGGCTCGGGCGAAAGGTTGCGCTCTGCGAAACCCGTTCCATGCGGTTTGATTGGAAGGATCGTGGACTTCAGAACTTTCCCAGAGACCTTTACTTCATGTCATGGGAAAAAAAAAATGTTTGCATAGTTTAACGCGCCAACGCAACGCAAGCGATGATGCACGTCGTAGTGGAGGGCTCCGGATTGATTTTGACCACCTGGGGATCTTTAACGTGAGCCGAAATATCGTACACATGCGCGTTTTTGGTTTTCGCCTCGTGGGAAGAGAAAATTGAAATCCGTCGCAGCAGCTGCGGATGTAAACAAAGTGCGGTTGCGGTTGTTTTTCCTCGTCTGATCGCGAACAACCACGCGGGGAATTGGCCATGAGCCGGCCGTCATAGGGGCTAAAGCGCCCCGTTTCAACAACTGAAAATTAGAAAACTGACCATTTATGCATTAACCGCGCATGAATGCGAGAGAATTGCTTAAAAAGTGAAAGTAGAGGTTCCAAGAGAAAAAACTAGCTATTTGTACCAGAAAACGTACATGTAACAATTAAACCTATCAGGGCCGAGAACCTATGAGGGTCTCGGACACGTATGCATGAATGGCTGCAGTCATCCTTCTATGGCAATATCCCAGTGACGTGGCTTCAAATGACAGTACTTCCGGCATAGAAATAGGAAGTCCAATTCGTTGTAATGCCATGGCAAGGTGACGTTGCCTCATCATTGAAAAACCGCTCTAGTGTGTTATGTTCACTGCAAATAGCACATAGGGCGGATGAGGCGAAACCGTACCTGTGCACATACAAGTTCAGATAAAGAATCTCACATCTTGCAGGTAGTCCTGCCTACCGAGGGGTGGTTCAGGCAACAGCCTTTGTCAACGCATTACCACATAGAACGTTCCAGGAGGAAACAAGGGTTTTACTTGATCAGTGGAAACAAAACATAAGCGGCAGAGGAGACATCTTCGCTACAGCACTTCAATGTCCGGAGGATTACGGTACGGCTGGACGAACGGCTGTCCGATAGCTGTCGTGCAGGCTCCTTGAAGGTGGCTGGTGGCGGCTGGTCTTGTCTGGCTGGCGGCACTCCCTGGTAGCGGCTCCCAGCGTGGAAGCCGCCGCTGTGCTTATCTAGCGTCCATCGAAAAGTGACACGCCCACTTCAATCGCACAGTCTTTCAAACGTTCATTCATAGATGGGAAAAGAGATGGCGCACGCTAGTTCGAACGGGTTAGCAAGAGGTTTCACGAGGGAGGATCCCTACAATCTGAAGCTCATTATTGTGAACTCGCATAGACAAGGTTCACAAAAACGTTTGCTCCAAAAATGTTTGAATGTGTATAATATCTAGAATTAGTAATCATTTCTTCCTGCCTTCATGTTAGGAGTTGATAGCTACGGAACCTAGCTCCTGCTACAATACACGTATTCTTCGGGCGCGTGTTCACGTGCGAGTAGCGGTGCCACATGAATGGCACATATTCACTCAGGGGGATTGGCCAGAACAGGGTCACTCACCGAAAGAAAGCACATGTTATCGAGAAGTGGAAATATGTAGATATATAAATATGGCAGTTAAACAAGGCGGTTGAGAAGGACGAATATGGGCAGAAATGAAGAATAAACTTCCACACTATGATATATGAAACAAATTGTAAAATCGAAAAAAAATAAAAAGTAAAGAAAATAAAGGAAATAGAACTGTGAAAGTTATGTAAATAACAAATAGAGAGGGGGTGGTTTTGTGGAATATGTGGCTGCTCCTGGTGGAGCGCCCGCGCACTATGTGCGCTTGCCTTGCTGGGGTTTAACTAAATATAGTTGCAGTGGGATGCACGTGATGGTAATGCTCCAATCATGTGCGTATGCGTGTGTGGTTGTGCCGTCGTCATGTTGAATAAATCATTTTTGGCCTGGGGTTCAAGCAGCGAGGCAGCACTCTTTCTTCTGCGTTGTGCGCGGGCCACGCCGCCATCGCCCACAACCCAACAGTGTTCTCGTGCAAAAGGGCCGCTCTTGTGATTTCCGCCTTCTTCTTTGATGATGATAATGATGATCGCCAGATACGTTCCAGGAATCGTATCAGGTGATTTCCTTGCTCGAAGCAATATTTGGTCATATGCACTTGCTTCAGGGACATCCCGTTCCGAGAGAGGCCAGAAGGCGCCGACCTTCAGCTGTGATGCGGTACAATAATTAACGCATTGACATGCAGCGCACTGCTCCAAAACCGATGCCAGGAATACTAAACCACAAGTCCTTGGGAAATCCCTATCACCAGCCTTGCGTCACAATGGGACTTACAAGATCGGCGGCAACATTACTGTACCGCATCCGCACGAACTCAGCGAAGACCATAGCATGGCTATTCAAGGTGGCCTCATAAGATCGCCTCTGTGTTCGTCATGTGCAGTGATAGGGGATGTACACCATTACGTAATGTGTTGCCCACAGCATGATGTCGAGATGACTGCAATGCTCTCAGCTATTTGGAAGCTGGCAGCCCCACACAGCAATCTGGACCACATCGTCTAATAATTTATTTTTCTTTCTTTAGTGAAACCTACACGTTGTTTTTGTTAATAATGGAGATTGGGTATGTTTTAGGTCGCTTTGTGTTTCGGGCGCGGAGAATGACCTCGTTGAATTACCGTTCTCCATCGCGCGAACGAACATGTCACGTGGGTGCTTTGTTCAGCGAAGCGTCTGGAAATACGCCGCCTGCCTGGTACCTATCTGGGAACAAAATGCCACCTTGTTGCTCACGGAGGTCCATCATCATCATCATCACAATAAAAGTTTGGGGAATGTATCCCGGTTTCTGGAAAGTTTATGGTAACTACAACTGTAACTGTACCTGTTTTCATTATGCTCGTTGTCTATTGGCCCAGCGGTATTTTTATTTGCATATCAATATCGTAGATTAATTTCCACAGTTTTCTCGCTTCTACTTGCATCTGGTTTTTAGTTTTTAGGCTCCTCCCACAATGAGACACAAGTCCGACTTGGCTATCACACACAGTTGGTACACGCTGTTATTTTCTTGGCTCTAACCAACCAATCAGAATGGCTCTCCTTTCGTTGGGTGGTGGGGGTGATTGTAATGAAAGGAAGCGAAGTGACTTCTATCTCACCATCCCTGCGCGAGCTCGCGCCGGAAACATCCAGCTATCATCATCGGCATCCATTTTCCGGCACCGGCATCCGCCTGTGAGGAGAGCAGAAATTCTCTGTCCGGTTCACCGGCAACAGACTCTGCCGATACTCGTCTCTCGCTTTTGTAATTCAGCTGTGATCGAACCGCATTTCAAAGTGAGGTGTGGTGACATAGCGGGTCTGTTATTTTAGGACTAAGTGATGTGTTATGACTTTGAGAGATTTGATATGGTATTGGGGACGATTAGGCGGAGCAATTGCCGGCAGCTATGCAAGGCTAAGTCCGCCTTATTCAACAATACTTACTACTACTACTACACGATGATGCAAGAGAACAACGACACGCTCACGCACCACATGCAACTATTTCCACCGCTGTGATCTGGCCCCCTCACCCTTTTGTGAATTTTGTAATGAATTAAAGACAATAATTTTTTTTCCTCTTTTGCCGAAGGTTCACCTCCATACAAAAATGATATCTGGAAAACACTTTTAATCAATTGGGCCACCCAATCTTTGTTCCTATAAGATTATCATTCGGAGCGGACGTCCTGGGTTTCTACCGCAGGGTCTTTGCCGCGCTGTACACTCATTCAGTTCGGAATCTCGCCGTTTACCATGCTAGCCGGTTTGTACTCGCTGCCTTCCCGCTCACTGCCTCTCCTTCACTGCCGTATCTTCTTGCTTTATTTCTTTACGTACTTTTCACGGCTGCCCTTCTGTCTATCCTTTCTTCATTCATACCTGTTGATATTATAGTTGCTGTGTCCTCTCTGCTGCCGCACCGCATTTTCTGGCAGTCTACTTATTATCTGTTTTAGTCCCGCTTATATGCAGTTTCTTCGTAACCGAGTACTTCAAGTGCATCCAGTTTATTTCTTTTAATCCCGAGTACAGTTTTTTTTTCTCTCAGTTAGATCGCAGTTCCTGGCTAATCCCCAAAGTGGGTACAAGCCATTCTTTTAGCACCAACCAACCAACTCGGGCGCTCGTGATTCACGTAATCCGCCGTCGTCGTTGTCGTCACACGCTATCGCTCCCCGAAGAGCTCTAGCTTCATCCTACTCCCGCGCTATTGATTTATCGCCCCAAGCAGCGGCTACCATGGACGCCAAGGACAAGAAGGAAGCCGTCTCTCCGTCAACAGAAGACGTGCCCAAGGCAACGCCATCGGTTGCGGGCAAAAAGCGCCACACGAAGCACTCCAAGAAGCCTGCCAAGGATCTTGGCGACGACGGCGGGAAGAAAGAGGGGTAAGTTCATTTCTAGCAAGCGCAGTGCACCTACAAATATCTGCTCTTACTACCCCCTGCTTAGTGCCCTTGAATTATCGGGACATGCGGGAGCGAAAGTGAAGTCACCGAACAAGAAAGCCGCCGCCTCTCCGTCTAAGTATCAGGGAACCGGGCCTCCCGTTGCGACGGCTGGAGGCGAAAAGAGCCGCCGCAAGAAGCACTCCAAAAAGAATTCCTGCGTGGCGTGCGAACTAAACTTTTAAAGAAGGGCGATGACCCCGCGCCGGCGCCGGTGCCCGCGGAGGCCGCAGACGCGGCCGCGGAGACGCCAGCGCCATCTCTCGCCCCCGCCGCGGATCCTCCCGCGGTGAAGTCCGAGGAGGTGGCGCCGCTCGTCGGCACCCCAGCAAAGAAAGAACTGAAACTCAAGCGTGGCAAACTGTTCGCATGGCGACGCAGTGAAACATCCCCCTCGCGAGGGGCACGATCAAATGTAGAGCATTTCCGGGGGCGCACGACGTTAAGTAGTTTGCGTTACGTTAATGTTGTTGCACTTGTGGCAACTGCTGACGAGAGAGCACTCGTCAGCAGTAATTTAAATGAGTCAACGATATAAGGCGCGTTCGTAGCGTCCCATTCTGTGTCGGCTTTGTGGCGCAGTGGGTAGAGCAACATGTACATTGCTTTCCGCCCGCAGAGTCGAGGGATCGAAACCAGGCGCCGGATAGTATTTTCTTTTGTATAGTGTAGGGGGAGGGGTGCGGACAACGATGGTGCGGACTACGACGGGACAACGCGGGTGACATCGTTAGATACTGAAATGCTCTGCATTTAAAAGCAGAACGACACTGGCGAGACCGCAGCGAAGGCTGAGAGGTTATTTTAAATTAAGAAGCGTAGTTCCCCCACAAACGGCTATCTTTACTCTCTTCTTTCCAGCGCCTTGGATTTTTCGGGGCAAGCTGGAACGAAAACGAGCACTCCGGATATTGCAGCAGCCGTTTCGTCGTCTAAGACCGATGTGACCTCGGCACAGTCACCGGAGGGCGCAGAGGAAAAGCTTAGCTCCAAGCCTTCGAAGCACAGCCCCACGACAAGCGATGACACAACGAAGGGCAGGTAAGTTAAAGCACATTTACATCTGGCTAAGTGATCCATGGTGCTACGGTACCCGGCAGACTACCGGCGCCAATGTTCGGGCGCATACACAACGAAATTGGTTTGAAGCATGTGTATTGAGTGAATGGGTTCTGTGCAGCGTAACGGACCCATGTTTTTACGCGATCGCGTTATTAGGCACATTTCTTGATTTTGCCATGCCCGCTACCCGTCCGCTATCAGTTTTGCTCATCAAGTTTCCCCGGAAATACGTCACCACGGCCAACCGGAAACTATAACTGAGGCAGCCAGACGCAAAGGATACCTGGTGTGTGAGAAGCAGGCAAATGATGCTACGGCGGGTAATATAGCACAAATGGTGCGTGGGGATTCATCAAGCTTTGTGTCTGCGCAGCGAGTTCGTTCTCCCGTCATTGGTGCATGCGCCGATTAACCACTCTTGACGTGATACAGTTACACGGCTTATTCGGGAACTCTCCGTAAAGGGTAATGGTCTGCCATCAACCGTGCTCACGAAGCGACCACGAAAGACACGTCCCCGTCAACCTAGAAGTACAGTGGTGATCTCGCGGATGGTGAACACGGGAACGCGTGGCCTCCGGTACTATCAGAGCAGCCTACCGTGCCCAGCGCCAACCATCGCATGCGCTGGGCGTACCACGCGAGACTATGCTTTCAGCGCGCGCACAGCGTCATCGGAGCGCCTGCGCATCGTCTGCTGTGTTTATCGCGCGTGTAGCGGTGGACATATCGGCCACTGAATGAATGAGTGGAAACTAGAATCCACGTGAAAAATGATTCCGTGCGAGCGGTAATTCGTTCTTTAGCTCCAATACAATGCTTTAGGCAGAGCAGCGTAACTCGCCCACCTGTTTCAAACAGACTCAACCAAAAGATCATGCAGATTTTAAGAGCACTTTATTGCAAGTGCTTACAAACAGTCTTTTAAATTCACATACAAGCAGGCAATTCAAGGCTTTGGAGGTGGTCACTCAAAGGTGGCGCAGGTACTACGTCCTTGATTCAATATACGGGAGAAAACGATCATGGTTTATATATTTATATCTGGGCGTTTTCATGAAAGAATCCAGAAATGGCGGATACAAGCAAGGTACCAATAGCAGTCGAGACTCAACACAGCAGACGACGCGCAGACGCTCCGATTGCGCGATGCGCGCGCAGCAAGCAAAATATCGCTAGGCCCGCACAGCGCATGCGTGATGGTTCGCGCTGGGCACGCTAGGCTGCTCTGATACTCCCGGCGCCCACGCACTCCCGTATTTACCCTTAACGAGATCACCACGATACGTCTGCGCACCCAAAATAGAGCTCGCGCCTGAAGCTGTAACCAGGCGTGGCTTAAAACCGAATGTGGACAGGAGGAGGCAGGTTTGTTTGCTTGCCGACGATGATACTGCTGCGCAAACGACAGAAAGAATACGTGGTTTCATCAATCGCCATTTCTGCGCAGTGAAGCTCCTTCTGCCACACAAAGCCGTTCTTGCTAGTTTTGTTAGGTTAAACTTCAGTGCTGGAAGAGCATCAATGGCGATTCCAAGCAGCTCCGTTTACGACGAAATACCGCTATCGCATTTTACATCCTAATATCTCGACCTAGATGTCCCCTGCAACTTTTTCCCCTTTCGTATAGCCGCCGTCATTGTAACAAATTTAGCGAGATGCCCTGCCGTATCAGCGGTACAATTGCTGTGTGATAAAAAATTAAAGGAGTCCCCTCAATGTGAAAGTGGTGGCCGGCAGTACAGCACAGTGATGAGAGTTTAGTTTATCCTATGGAAGCCGAGTGACCCCTCAAATGGCTAACATTACCTTCTTCTTTCCAGCGCCTTGGAATTGTCAGGGCAAGCTGGAACGAAAACGAGCACTCCGGACGCGGGATCAGTCGTCTCGGCGTCTACGACCGAAGTGACCTCGGCACTGTCACCGGAGGGCGAAGACGAAAAGTTTGGCACCAAGCTTTCGAAGCACAGCCCCACGACTAGCGATGACACAACGAAGGGCAGGTAAGTTAAAGCACATTTATAGCTGGGTAAGTGATCCATCGTGTTACGGTACCCGGCAGACTACCGGCGCCAATGTTCGGGCACACAGGCAACGAAATGGCTTTGACGCGCGCGTAATGGAGCGAATATGTACTGTGCACCGTAACGGACCTATGTTTTTAACGCGATGATCCGCCAAAGTGCTATGTTGCTGTTATCCACTCATTTGCATCGCCGCTCAGGCTCTTCCTTTCCTTGTCTCCCTTTTCTGCGGATAAATTGAACCCAGGTTTTGTCCAATGAAATTCAAATTTACCCTCCTTCTCAGTGCTAGAACGCCATATGCCTGGAACAGCACGAGCGCTTGTTTTTTGCACTTGCTTTCATCTCCCACGTGCCCGAGTCAATTGCGCCATTTTGAACGCGTGTCTTCCGCGGCCACTTTTTTCGTTAAAAACCAACCCAGCGCGCATTCCTAAGCAAGTGGACGCGGGGCTGTCGGTTCATTACACAGGTTTTACCTCAAATGTACCTGAAGTTTTCTCTGCGCTAAAAAAAATGTGGAGATCTATGAAAACTGCAAGCAGTTCAGCAGTTCCGGACGGTTATGACTGATAAACCGTTTGTTTTTCGACGCCCCTGTTTGGGTCCATTGCGCCACTACCCAAAGGCTCTCTGTTTTATCCCGTTATGTCGTTACGTCGCCTGATTGCGATGGTGGCTAAACAGCGTGACAGCGATCGAGCTACGACAATATACCGAGCCTCTTAAGTGCTCTGCACTTAAAAAATATTGAAGCTGTTAACCTCAACGTGAAGGCTGCCGGAAGGGCTGAGCAGTGATTCGCCATAACTGGCTGTGGCCCCGTTATCCGCTCACTGATACCACCCAACACCCTGTTCGCTTCCCTGTCCCTTCAAGAATTGAAGGAAGGTTTGTCTAAATGCAATTCAAATTTCCCGCCTTCTCAGTACTAGCTTGTCCCCGGCCTGGAACAAAGCGAGCGGAAATTCTGACATTTGTGAACTCTCGTTCATCTGGCACGCGCGTAACGTTACTGCGCAGTTTGGAAGGTGTCTTTTTGGGCGACCACTTTTTTTTTCACTTACTGTCGTGAAAACCAACTCAACGGAGGTAAATGGACTCGGGGCTGCCGGATAGTGACCGAGATTTTGATTCAATTGTGCCTCCAGTTTTCTTTGAGGTAAACAACGGGGATATGTATGACAAGCGCCAGTGGTTCAGGAATTTCGAACGGGTATGACTATTAAACCGCCTGTTTTTTGAAGCCTCCGTTTGGGGTTTTTTACGGCGCTACGCCGCGGTGCTCTTTAAGCCCGTTACGTCGATACGCCACCTGATTGCAGCGGTCGCTTGATTGCGTGACAGCGAAGGAGCTATGATGACAGGGCGGTAACCTAAAGTTATCCAGCTTTCTGGAAACATATTGCCGTGCCCACTTTGAGAAGGCGTGCACATAGTCATTTGGTGAATTCAGGAGCAGTACTCAAGTCAAACGGTTAGAAATTTAAATCCCTGCAAAGTACACCAGAAGGTGTGATACTGTAAAGGTAACGTAAAGGAGGATCTTTGCTTTGTTGTTTTTTAAGTGGAGAGAACTTGGAGTCCCGCCTTGTCTAGAAATAGGTACTAAGCATCCACCACTGAAGTGTATCTTCTATTCAGGAGATTAGCTATGACATCGTGCCGACAAACACCTGCTCACCTGGTATTCTTTGCATTCGGAATGGCTTCGTTTGCATTCGAATTTAATTTGATAACGGTTTGACAACCATCCTCGGTATCGTGAGGGGTGGTGTGATTTGCAGTAGCAAGTGATGTTTCCCAAAGCGGAAGTTAATTGTATTATTCAACTAATCGTTCAGTGAAAGATCATGCAGTAGCGGCGGGGCTGCAGGTGAACAGCTAAGTACCATGCTAACGCAGAAGGGCTAAAACAGAGCGGCCGGTTTAATTTCCTGAATTCCATGGAGGGGATGTACTTGGTGCCAATCTTTTTCACACGTAGCCTCGCAGAATCGGCACGCTGGAACTTTGGTATGTGATTGCAGAGAGAATGCCTGAAGAAATGCAAAATTGCTTTGTCTGGAATGTTTTATAAATAATGATGTGCCTGAAATGTTTTATAAATAAATGCTGCACAAGATTTATGCCACAGGCAGCTGATACCTGATAGCCACCAACGCAAAGTGGACACGGCAGGTTGGAGTGGTATTAACACTGGAAATAAATTCAGTAAGGTAATTCGGGTATAACCACTTTTTTTAAAATAAATTTGCAATTGATGCTCCGCTTCTGTTACTACGGTATTTAAATGAAACGAGTTGTGAGTTACAGAAAATCATTAGTGCAGAAAATATCTCAGCAAGTTGGGACCTAAGAATAACGAAACAGGAGAGATGTAGAAGGGTCGGAGGAGAGTTCTGAGAAATGTCGACAAAGCGCGCTCCAGGAAAGGAATTTAGCAACATCACAGTAGGTTAGGCCACCTCCGCACTTGCAATACGAGCCTCATTAAGAGGTTCATGCCGACGTGGGCGCACAGGCGGCTTCTAGGTATGGCCAGCGAGGGGAACCAGCACCGGAGATATGCCGTCCAAAGGGTTGGTCAAGTTGTCACGTGCTCTTCCGCAAGTTGAACAGAAAGTCAACAGTAGATCAACATAAGGTGCAACTAGGCTTTCGCCTGCACGTTTTTAGGACCGAAAGAGCTTAATGCATCCCTATTTAAAATTTTGTAAGATGCAGCAACCCAAAAACGTGTTTTAGCAGATTTGGTACATGTTTTATCACCTTTCGGCCCTTAGTTTCATATTTTCAAAAAACAGCATGCCCTACATTTAGTCTTATGCATATCGAAAATCTCTAATAAATGAAACCGTATTGCAGTTGGCAATTGCTAGTACCCGCAAAGCGCCTTTCGTTCACAGAGCATTTTCTTTCATTTCGGCACTGAGTGAAAGCCGCTCTTTCATATCTATGTACAGTGCGCCATAGTCGCCAATATTTCGGTAATAGAGGAACTTTCTTGCGAGAACCCACTGCTCGTCGGAGAAACCGAGGTTACGCGAGAAGCGTCCCACATCCCACTAATCTGTAGCAACAGCAGTACACCTTGGACGAAGATTACAGACAATGTCAGCATTATCGTGAGTAGCAGTATTAAGAGGCTGATCACCCTCAGACAAATGTCGGGAACATCTCCCTCTGTGAAGAGCTGAACTGCCGTGCGGGATTTATAGAGAAGACTCCTTCACATGCCGGCCACAATAGTTCGTTCTGCGTAGCCTATGAGATTTAGGGCTCTTTCTGCTCTGAAACCATGGCTACAACCAGAGGCTTTCCCTGTAAGAGACTACGTAGCCCCAGGGCGTATTTCGATCTCACTGCGTTGAACCTGACGCACCTCAAATCGCTGACGTAAGACAGGCCAACTGAAGGCGGGGCAAGAGCCATCGAAGTTATTATAGGTACTAATGAAATTAAACCAACTAAAACTTCTACCTTACGGCGTAAACCAGGCAGCAGGAAGCACGTTTTTGCGCTGGGTGAACAAGCACAGAGGCCAGTGGCACGACCACACATCTGCGAACGCTTTTCCGTATAACAAATGCAGTCGCTACACGTGAGATGTTGTGTCAATTTCCGAGACGCTTACTCCACGAGCGCTGTACCTGTAAGCTGCTTGAAATGTTAAAAAAAATAAACATGTAAGCTGGCTATACATTATATACGTTATATTTTCCAAACTGGTGGCGTTGCATCGTGGCTGAGTCGTCTGAAACGCTAGGTATGTTGTTTTTCAAGACGCACGTTGGAATCCCCGAGACTGCATGCTTTTTTCAAAGTTAATTTTTTTTTCTTGACTGATGCTCGTTATACTGAATTCACCAATTATGCGCTTTAACGTTTATTGCTCCACGAGCGAGTTTCCAAAACGCGCGCAGACTGACACTGACGCACTAGCGAGTTCTCGTTGGCGTGCTGTCGCCATAAGCACCGACTGCTCACAGGCAGTTGGCACGGTCCCTATTCAGCCGACCTTTGTCCTAGTGCGAACATGCCTTTCACGATACAGGCACGGGCAAGCAAACTCTAAAGTGGGGGGAAAAGCGCATCGCAATTCAGCGTCTGCAGCGACGCGGAGTGCGTTAACCCACTGTGTACGCCACGGCTAGTGATCCTTATCACTCTAAGCCGTGCAAGTAGGCTTACCTGACTTCTTTTACAGCCGAAAACATGACAGATGCGGGGCATGCCGATAACTGAGATATCGAGAATGCCCATCCAACGATAACGTCGGATGCCAAGCATGTTGTTTCATAGAACACAAACCGAAACTTGTTTGAATTTTAATTTTGAACATTGTCCAATTATGTACAACCTTTAACTGACGTAACTGATGTTAGTTGGTGCGGCCGCCGCAAACCGGGCGTGGTAGTTTTTAGATGCAGAGCATCTGATTCACTCGCCTTGTCCCTCCGGCGTCGTCGTCGTCGTCGGCGTTGTCCACCCCTCCCCCATTCTCCTCGCCGCGCCAGCTGCACTCTCCGCCGCTCACCCCCTCTCCTCTCCGATAGCGAGCACTCTCTGGCGAGGGGCATTGGATTGGATACGATTGGATTGGCTTGGATTGGATTGGATTTGTATTGAAATGGATTAAAGTGGATTGCATGTGTTGGATTGTGTTGCGTCATAGCCGCGGCAGACGCACTGGGGCCGGCGCATGTGCAGTACTCTCTCTTCCGCGGTTTCCTCTCCTTTGGGCGCGCTGCGCATATAACCGGTGTGCCGTTCTCCGGCGAAGCAACATCCACGCTTGGCTCGAACACCTACAGTCTACGCCGCTTTACAAGTACGCCAATGTCGTCGTCTACTGGGACCGGCTTACGCAGTCCCTTCAACGTTATGCGCGCTATAAAACGCGGTCCCTTCGCCGCTCCGCCTATGCGTCGCATCTACACAGGGGTTACCGCGAGGGGAGGTGGGAGTTTTTTGCTTTAGGCTTTCCGTAAAAAATACCGCCTGATCACCTGGATAAATGATGAAAAGTGTGCTTCTTTGAGCCAGTTTACGCAATGCAAGCAAAAACAGAAGCTTGCGTAATTCATTTCAGTGTCCCTTGAACACTGTGCGGCACTTGTGGCACAAGCGCGAACTAAATTGCACATAACACACTGCTTCTCCTTTGCAGCAAGCAGACAGAGAATAATATTGCACAGCTCCCTTGCGCGTCCGAGGATGCCAAGGGCCAAACCTCTGATGGCCCTGGCGTCCATCCGGCTTCGACATCAGCTGTACCCGTCACGGTAAGGCTCGTGCCCATTATCACTCAAATGCCTTGGAGAGGCCTTAGCAATAGTCCAAAAACTTGTTTATTACGGCGAAATGTTTAGGTGTATGATCAAATTCGAAAAGGCAGCATCGTAGTCGTCGCTGCGGCAATCGCCAGCGCCAGTATCAATTGTACCAAGACGGTCGCCACGGCGGAAAAGTTGGCTGCGTATCTGCTCCTTTCGTTGCTGAGCACGAGGTCGTGGGTTCGATTCCTGGCCGCGGCGGGCGCTTTTCTGATGGAGGCGAAAAGCAAAAACGCCCGTGTGTACGAGATTTCGGCGCACGTTAAAGATCCCCAGGTGGTCGAAAATAATCCGGAGCCCTCAGCTACGGCGCGCCTCGTCGCCTGCGTTTCGTCGGTGCGTTAAACCCTACAATCAATCAATCAATCTGCTCCTTTCGTTGCAAATGTCGATGAAAGGCGATAGTCGACTGGCGCCCCTGCAGAATAAGTCCCTTCATGGGTTTCCCGTTCGCCTCTCATGCTGTTCCTCTCCCGTCTCATTCCTCCCAAGATAGAGGTTTGCTCAAGTGAATTTAAATTTACCGCCTTCAACTTCTCCAAGTTGGGTGCCTCGATGCCAGCGCCGCAGTACGGCAGAGGCGCGCGTGAATCCAGGCACCCTACTACAGCGTTTTGAGAACCACGTTGCACTACTCCAATACAGTTTCTCAATACCATTTATAAACACTATGCTTGCTACATGAGTGTTCCAAGTGGAACGTGGAACATATCTAGTGGAACATTTCGTTGCTGTTGCCATTTGAATAATGAAGTTTCCGCTAAGTAGCACGGGCAGCAGCAGGCGACAGCCTTCTGCAGTTGATGTAGTATTCCATTTGCTATCGAAAAACCAAGCATCCGTGGATACTTTAAAAAGGAACTCTTCAAATATTACGCATGTATTGACTTTTGGCCCTATATTTGCGTGTTGTATTGTACTTGTTCAACAATGTTGAGAAATATGAACATTAACTCTGGATTTCGACGTTGAGATGTGGCTTTCAGTATCCAAGAATATTGCGCTCTTTATTTCACTTTGGTTGGGCGGATGAATCGAGTTACGCAAAGACAGACCAAAATATCTGCATTCAAGCAGCCCAGGAAAGACTACCGTCTTCAAAATACAACGCACTCTTAGGAAGAGATTCCAAACCAAAGCATACTTTACAACCTCAATAACTACCACATCTCCCCCGCCATACCCGTAGAATTGCCCTTCTTGCCAGAATCCCTGTACCACGTACCACCCAGCGTGGCAGAGCGTTACACTTCAACGTCCCTTACTCTCCCGTCCCCTGAAGTTCAAGAATATTTGACCTCACGGGTTCTAGCAAGGGCGATAGCTCGCGGCCCTCTGAATGTAAAAAAGGCCATCCACTTTTGCGTTTCTTATTCATTTATTTCTAGTGCGCTCCATTAAATGTTTTGCTGCTCCACTCACATAAAAACACAATTGCTTTCATGGGCCAATTCAACCCGCATCTCCAGAGCTGAACCAAATGTGTTACAACTGCGTTAACTGGAACCCCCTACAAGACGGTAAAATAGAATTATCCTAGCGCGTGTAGCGTGACAGGTGAAGGTTACAGCTTCCGAACAGAACAGGCGTACGGGGAGGATTGCTCTGCCTACCACCAGGTGACGGCACCGTATTCTAGGTGCGGAAATAATGGCCTCCTCGATTAGCAGTACCGTGTCGTCCGTGGTTACCTCTTTTCCCAGGCACAGGCGGATACCAAGGATGGCGACAACCCCGCCGATCTGCCTGGCTTCCAGGAGAGGTGCGACATCACGTAAGCTTCCGCTACCAACTCACTTGGACAACATCTAGACTATTCGCCTCCTGCATTGCATTAGTGGCGACCAAGACACCCAACCACAGTCTGTTCATACTCAGTTAACGAATCAGCCTAATCTTGTGGAGCCAAACTGTTGCGACTAATACCCCTGTCACACGGGCACTTTCAATCGCGATTGAGTCGATGCGGATCGAGCTCAATCCGGATCGGGCACCTGCTACACGGCAGTTTCAATCGCGATCGAGCCCGATCCCGCTAGAACTCAATCCTGGTTCCTCAAGCGCGATCGAGGTTTCCAAGCGCGATCGAACGAAAGCGGTGATACTCTCGTCCCCGCTCAGTAATGGCACAGAATGTGACAACGTCAACTAACGCCACAAATTGTGTCAAATAACTTGACTCAGATAAGCGTGAGGTAATATTTACATAGTTACGTATACCTACGACCACGCGCAGTTACCAGACGCCAGCCGCAAGTACATGGTTAGCGCCATCTGGCGAACACGAGCGCAACCCGTGCAACTTCTCAATCGCGATTGAAACGTGCCGTGTAGCAGCGGCAGTACGTCAAGCGCGCTCGAAAACTCGATCGCGATTCACTTCAATCGCGATTGAAAGTGGCCGTGTGACTGGGGTATGAGATAAACTATGTCTGTCTATCCTATTCACAAATTCGTTGACAGCTGTGCTCGTTGCAAATGCGACTCTGCAAGGGCTGCACATACGAGTTGATGCGTAAGTGTACGAGACCAAGGAAACTACAGCAAATGTAAACAAATCATAGAAAAGTTTTCACCCCAAAAAATTCCAGCAAATCAATTCTGTCAAAACGACAGGTAGCTTCTGATCTGCAATTTCCACGCAGCCTCTTACTTAAGGGCACCCTACAGCCCTTTATTCAACTTCTTTGAAAATCTTAAATGCTTTCAGAACGTAGTCATCCAACACACCCAGAACATAGACTAGGGTGGCCCAAGTACCTAAGCCAAAAATTACTGCTGTGCGCCAATCAGATAACTTGGAAAAAAGCTCAAAAACGTTTTGTCTCTCCCTGTCTAGACTTTCTTCGACCACCCGAATTGCGTCACTACTGCCATGTAGCGGCTCTTGGCCGGTTTTCCTTCAGTTGCAGCAATGAATGATTTGATAGCAACTTTAAAATAAAGCAAAAAAACAAAGCACAAAGGGAAGGCGACTCTGTTACGACGAACAAATCCCGCAGTGCCGCCAAGGTAAATGTAACTGGTAGCGCATCTTCCATAGAAGCCCATACGTTGAGAAAATGGCGACTGTTAAGCTGCTCATGGGGCTTAGCGCCATCTGTGGGAGGAAGGAACACTTTTGGAGGAAGAAATTTTAAACCGGATGTCACGGAAGATTCGGTGAAAGGGCGACGTCATCTTGGTGGAACTAGCACGAAAATTTGACTCCAAATTTAGCAGGCCTCTGATCGCTCCGGGCTCACGTCATTGCCATCCGACGCAAGTTGGCGAGCTTTGGGCGAGTGTGCTTCAAGTCAACGCCAGCTTAACCAGCATAGACTTGTGACTAGAGAAATGTACTGAAGCATACTGTCGCATGATTTGCCTCGTTGTTGCTAAAACATCTCGCAGTTTCTATGAAACTTTATTCAGTATTCACGTTTTCCACTGCTGTATTAAAACAGGCATTTGTTTACCTTGATTAGAGTGGGTGGCAAACCAAGAACTGGGCCACCAAGAACACCCCACCCCCCGAATTTTTTTCTGCCATGAGATACAGGGTATAATATGACACGTACCACAGTTGTGTCCTGCCGGCCCCTCTTCATGTCAAAAACGTGCCCTTTCTCACCCGATACAAATTTCTGCCGACGCCTATGATTGGTTGTTTAATTGCGTCACACATACGCAGGTTGCGTTTAAGTACAGATCAAGGTTATAGAATGCTTGGCGCGATTTGTTGTGCTCCAGTTCTAAGAGAAGAAATAACGCATAGTCATGCGATAATCATGACATTTAAATTTCATTCCAGGATTAACATAAAACAAATTTTTTACTCTGTACAAAATCTGCACGTATGGAAATAAGTGCTAAATATTCGTACGCTCAACATGCATTATGAGTTTCTTTCATGCGCCATACAGGAAATATGGTAGGAAATATGAAATATGGGAAGAGAAAATATGGTAGGCACGGCATCTTGATGCAGAAAACTGGGCTGCTGGAGTGCGGATTCACGAAAGCGCAGCGAGCACACAACTGTGAACCGCAGCTCTCCCGGCTTCTTATCAAGTAGACATGGGTTTCTACATAACTCTACCCAGGATTCACTCCTGCGATTTCATGGTTGCATTGTTTAGGCAAGTGTGGCAACAGAGAAGTAAAAAGAGAAAAAAATGGATCAACGCAAAAGGAAGCGGCATCAGTAAGTAAAAACACATAGAAGGAAAGATGTGGCAGCAGCGCAGCACAGAGCAGCACAGCACTGTATTATGTTCCGAAGTTTGCTCGTGCATGCAACCCATGAAAGCAGCGATCATTTGAAGCGTTGTATGCAATAGAGAATTCACTGAGAATTAAAGCGAATCGTTCGAATCCGAATGACGCACAATACTTGCGCTATTAGAACAGAATACGCTGAGTAGTCCTAGAGTATTCGACACCACTTGCACCTAGCCAAACGTGAGTTGAAATCAAGCGATAACTGTGACATAACATAAAGCTGTAGGCCAATTTTTTAAAGCACCACGACATCCCCTCCCAGCCCTCCCAGAACCCCCGTGCAAGAATTAACAGTACTCTAGTTTCGCGTTACCCTGTGGAAATTAGAGAAAATGGCGAAGTGGAACGTCTGGCATACGGGAGTTGCTGTGGTAACCTTGTACAGCACATCGCTTCCATGCACGGACCATGAGTATCAAGGAAAGCGCTTCGCGCCAACCGTTGGCAGCATGGCCCCGCGGGACACCGTGCCCGTTGGGCACGGTACTAAACGTGTTCACCGGCGATGCAACGCACCTCGCCACTCCACGCACAGCAAAAATTAGTTCGCATCAAATTAAGAAGGAAAAACGAATGCAAATGCGCAACACCATAAGACGTGAAGAGTGTTTCCTATCAGTCAAAGCTCCCCTGCGATTTTCCGGACACTATGTCGACTGCATTACGGAACAACGGCATGTGCCATTCTTCAGAGGGTGCCACAGAAAATATTTCTGAGAATGAATAACATTTTCATAACTGCTTTGCACACTGCCTAAATAACTGCGGTTCAGAAATAAATCTCGTTAGTAAAATATAAATGTTATTTTGTTGTTGAATAAAACTTGTTTTTTTGTTATTGGTGTTTCTTCCCGCCGCACCTAGTCGCGCTTCAATCACTACTCCCATAACCCCCGCGTTGATATCGCTGGCATTAGGTTCTCAACCTCTCTTCGTCCGAAGCTTCGCTACCAGTTGCATTTATCTTGGTGCCTCCCCCCGCCCCCTGTGCTCCAGACACGACGGAAAGTGTGAAAACGTTTATCGGAAATGTTGCAGGGTGTCTTTGAGGCGTAAGCGCTAAATATTGTCTCGGGACGAAGAAGAAGAGAAGAGAGAGAAGTCTCAGCTTTGGGGGCTCTCTCACGGCTGGCATCATGTTTGTAGTGTAAATACATCGCTCGCATCTTCCATTGTTAATTTCCTGCGTCCTGCCGTCACGTAACAATTTCTTTCAATGCAATCTGTGGGGTACGGAAACTTTTAAATATCTTTTAATTGAATGTGCGACGTGCAAACACTTGTGGTGAATTATATGAAATCTTCCGAAAAAAAAGTTTTTTTTCCGCGATCCGGGCCGCGCGGTGGGAAAGAAAACAGCTGCGATAAAGCGTACGCCGCTGCCGCAAGTTTGATGCGAGCGGCTCGGAGAGGTGGGAGGAATACTGAAGGGGGACACCATGATGATCCTGGTGATGACTAGCGATCCGAGAAAGCTTAGGAAGCCACTAGCGATGGCGGGGGATTGGGGCGACCTTCTCAGGTGCTCTCCGTTGGGTAAGCGGATGCTGGCGGTCACGGCCTCAAAGTTCAAAAAGCTGAAGAGAAGATCAACAGGAGGTCTAACGAAGCGTTCACCTTTGCAGTCTTAAAACAGTTTTCCCGAGTTTTCTTAGATTCCCGAGGTAAATGTGGACGAAAAGAAATTTATCCTCAAACTTTGTTGCCAACCCAAACTATTGGCTTTACCGCAATGTTTATTTCCCGTTTAGTTTTGCTCGTCCCTTACCTGCAGTTGCTGGGCCACTGTCCTGGAGCCGCGCTTTTTTTTCGTCACATTGTGTCGCCAGCCTTCAGCTAATCAGGACCGGATTGGGTCTAAACATATAATTTCAAAAGGGCGTACTTTTCCGTCTGTCTTTTTAGGAGCAGGAAATATTTTGCAGAGAAACGCCCGTGAAACGTCCTTTTGCGATACAGCTAGGGTAGCAAAATATCCACTGTGCAACCAAATGGGGGATAAAATGAGTATCTGGAACGTTCGAAAATCGTTTCGATTGTATTAATTGTTTAGAAAAAGCCTCCTTGTTAGCTCACTTTTTCTTTTATGAGGCAGTCGCAAATGAGTCCCGTTCTATAAAGGAATTATTAGAACCAATGCTCGCATGTCTGGCTACGCTATTTTTACCACAGGACCATCCTTCCGATAATCGGGGCCGTGCTTCTGGTCGTCGGAGTCCTAGTGGCCGTTGTCGTGGGCCTCCTTGTCATTGGGCGCCCAGATACTGCCACGGTAAGGAAATAGTGCCTTCACAATGGCTCACCTCAGTGGTTTTACAGCGTACGGAGCTTCTAAGAAAGCGCTCTAAGGAGAAACATCATGACGTCGACATAAGTTGGTAGTAGAGAGTGTGCGGTTATACTCGCTGGGTATATTACCCATCGCCATCATTGTGCTTGTCTGCATTGTTATCATTGCATTGAGAGCTTCGTTGCATACTGATCCGTGCATAATGCCTTCGTGTGCAACTCGTTTCATCGAACCTTTCTTAAAATTATATAGCAATTTGCTTGCAGAAGACCATATTTTTACATTTTTTTCTTTGACTTTTGATAGGTTGCTCATAGGCTAATTTGTGAACGCTAACCAATTCTCGTCTTCTGTAAAATCATGGGCAACTAAGGTATTCATAAGGTTACATAAACAGCTGTCAACTGGCCTTTAAATTAACTCTCATTGTACTGAATTTATTTCTGAGTCATGAATTGTTAGTTCCCATTGAAGATGTGCACTTCACAGATTTTTGTTGTGCTGTCAAAGCAAATGTTCCCACGGGGGGAAAAGACAGAGTCCCTTTACACAGCGGATCTGCTGTAAGTCGGGCCTTTTCTCCGTCTGCTGAAGGTTGAGCGTCACGGAGAAATTGGAGCACGTTCCCAGACCCACCGATAGAGGGTGGAGCGGTCTCACAGAAGCATGTTCCTCCCGCTCCCGCTGTTGAAGGGAGGTTTCCACAGCTGGAGCTTGGTTTCGGATTTCTTCGCGTGAATCGGATAATTTGGGCGGCGACGGCGCTGCTGTTTTCGCGCTAGCCCCCTTTGACATCCGCGTCGTGAAAACAGAACCATGGCTTCGCTGTTTCGGCATATTTGACTCAGCCTCGTTAACTGCCATGGGCTTCACACCTAATGAACTCCGAGTGGCGATTCTCCCAAACGGTACTGCATTAAGAGCGCACAAAACGCGCCACTACAGCTGTGTGGTGTATGGCGGTTGCAAATATTTAGATCATTCACCAGATTCCGTCATGCATGCAGCACACAGTAGAGTCATTTACATTCCAAGTAATATTTTCCCTGTCTATAACTGACACATTAGGCTTAAGAAAAAACAAAATAAAAACCCACTAAATGGTGTTTAGTCGTTTATCGCCCTATTTTAAACCCGAAACACATGATATATGTCGTGGGAGATAGGGTGTCGTAACCAACGAATGCAATATGCACTTCGGGTTAGCCAGAGCATTATGAACGACAAAACGCGCTCTAATGAGATGTTTTATACCAGTTTTGTTAGGTCATAGGGTGTTAATAGAAACATAAAAGACCCCCTAAGGGTGTAAACCAATGCAGTGTGTACGTTCCGGGATGTATGTTACACGCGCGCACGTCGAGGGTGCCGCCATGATTGAAGAAGCAGTGAATGCTTCCTGGTAGTCCCTGCCTCAGGTGTCTACCACATCGGGCGAGTGCGTCGGCAAGAAGGTGTCGGTGGATGGCGTGGACGTGTACCGCTGGCTGGGGATACCATACGCCAAAAGCACGGCGGGCAAGTACCGCTTCCGCAAGCCCCGGCGGCGTACCGAAAAGCAGCGAACCATGGCCCAGGAGCCACGGCCTCCGTGCCCTCAGTTGGTGAACAGCACAGTGGTCGGCAGCGAAGACTGCCTTCACATGAACGTGTGGGCACCAAAAGAGATGTCGGGATCCGGGTTAAACAGAACCCTAGTGTTGGCGTCCGTCAGCTACTGGTTCCAGAGGGGATCCAACAACGACCCCGACTGGGCCGAGCTGGCAGCGAAAGGTAACACCACCCTAAGCTACAGGTTATTGATGGCGGTGCATTTTAGACAAATGTCGCGATATTCCTTCCAAAAAATTCCTGGCTAACACGTTAATATTCGCGCATCTGGTTGTCGTTGAAACTTAAATTTTTTTCACGTTTGTGTCGATATTGGAAAGGGTTGAAAATAATCCTATATAAACTTGATTGAAAAAATTTTGGAAGGGAGGTCACAAATAGAAATTTCTTGCTTAAACAGCTGCTGTAGCGAACGAACTAAGTTAACCCATGGATTATAAATTGGCATGCTGCAGGGATGAGGCATGCTGTGGTCGTGTATTGTTGTGGAGCTTTCGCAGCATGTAGAGGTGCGTGTACAGAGGGGCATATGAACAACCGGTTGTACGCAACTTACAGCGTGAAAGGAAGCTCGCTGTTTGGAAATTTTGTAATTTACCCTCACCCAATATCGCTTGACAGATACTTGGTTCACGCTAGACGATTGAATTACACTACGTAGAGAAGAGGACGAATATAGGAGTGTTAGATGGCGATCATAACTTGCAACGTCTACTGTTGCACGAAACGAAAACACTCATATATACTTCCTGCCAGGGTCACACGCAAGCAAATCAGGAGCCCCACCACTTGTTTCGGCGTAGCCAAGATCAAAGGGCAATCACAGCAAACAAAGCAATTCCATTAAACGGGGTAAACATAAAAGCACACACCATTAAATAGATTCAGTATAAAAATAAAACAAAGCGTATAAAATCAGCAGTTGTCATTCTGTAGACAAATTATTAAAAGCAGAGCCACAGAGGCATAGAATCACTTAACAGATTTGGGAACACGAACGCAGTGAACAAATTAGAGGGTGCGTTTCCAAAAGTTTCTACGCCGGCTATTTTCTGGTGCCTACTGTTTTGTTTACCCCCTTTTATGGACTTGTTTTCTTTGTTGCCTTTGACAAGTGATTTTTGCTAAGCTGAAGCGTTAGCGCGGCTTTTGATTGGCTTGCGGGGGATACTCGTTAAATATGTGTTGCGCTCTTCCTGTCGCCCTCCTGACTTCGTCCTCGTGTTTCGTGGAGTGTTCCTTCTTTACTTTCAATCGTTTACTCACGTCTGAAGGGCGTTGTGGGATTTTTTCACGGCCAGATTTGCTGATGTTTTATTCAGCTCATTCTTGCATACTGTTCATATATTCACAAAGATGTCTTTCGATTTGGACTCCTGTAACCTATTGCAAATGTCAGCGGAGATGCCCGGTTGCCGCCGCTTGAAATACCACGACCATGCTCTGTGCGATTACTTGTTTACAAAGGACAAACCAGATAAACCAAGAATAGCCTTTAATGGTTCCGGTTACGTTAGCCTGGCAAAGGTTCCCAGCTTGTTAAAACAGAAATTGTTCCACAGGGAGTATGCGCCGTGAAGACAATGCGTGCGGGCACAATTGGGAAATTTTTAGACACACGATCCGTTGTAGCGGGCATGCGTGCACGCTTATGGAAGGCACCTATTAAAGGAACTAGAAAGAAAGCGCCCATAATGAACACCCGTAATCTTTTAAGACAAACGTTGGCTACATACTCGCAGGTGTGGGCAATACCTTCCTCCTAATGCCACCACTCTGACAGACGACCTTCCGGCAGTGATACTGCGTTGTGGGGCAAGCCGCAGCGAAATTAATAGGTATTAGGTAGAAATTATGATATGATGGTTAATAGAGGAGTTTTAGTTGGTTAGATGTCTGATGCATTGAACGTGACTTAAGCGGATGTGATGTCTGAAGACTGAACAACCCGGTAGCCGCACTGCGGAACACTTCGACGAAGTCACGTGGTTTCTTCACGCTCATGGAAGGCCACTGGCAACTGCGTCCTAATAACGGCGCCGAAGGCCGCACGGCGCTATGGCACAACGCGCCACAGCTGGTAGCCAATGCTTGGCAGGTAGAGACGAAATCGACGACAGGGGAGCCAGTGAAGGCGGATGCGGTGGCGCGTGCGTGCGTGCGTGCGTGCGTGCGTGCTAACTCTCTTAAGATTTTCTTTTCTCCATGGCGCTGTCCGAACCGAGGGCCAGCGAACAGTACAAAGGCGTAAATTGAAACATTGATTGATTGTAGGGTTTAACCATCGTTTAACGCGCCGACGCAACGCAGGCGATGAGGCGCGCCGTAGTGGAGGGCTCCGGATTAATTTTGACCACCTGGGGATCTTTAACGTGCACCGAAATCTCGTACACACGGGCGTTTTTGCTTTTCGCCTCCACCAGAAAAGCGGCCGCCGCGGCCAGGAATCGAACCCGCGACTTCGTGCTCAGCAGCGCAACGCCTTAGCCACTGAGCCACCGCGGCGGGTCAAATTGAAACATTAAACAAACCTTAAACGAATTCGTCATGACAGGAGCGGAAGGGGAGGGAAGAGCGCCATGGGTTGGAGCGGAGAAGGATAAGCTGCATGGCATGGTCGGTGGAATATCCTTTGTCGATTTGTGTAGTGAAGAAGCAAGATACGCTGCACAGTTTTTTGTTTCCGCATTTCCGTGAAATCGAAACAGCCGGCGTGGTGGTGATGTCTCCCAACGTGCGACTCGGTGTGCTCGGGTTCCTGCACCCGAACAACAGCACCGTGAAGGACGTGGCGAAGGAAGACGTCAAGGAGGCCGTGATGTGGGCGGTCGCCAACGCGGCTGCCTTCGGTGCCCGCCCGGACGGGGTCGTGCTCGTGGGCCACGGTTCGGGCGCGTACATGCTGATCGAGGCGGTTACGAGCCTCAACATCAGCTGCAGCCGAGCCATCTTGGAGGGTCCTGTGCCTGGCGCCTTGTGGCCTTTCAACACGGTGCGCTCACGATTTCCTCCAGTCGCAGCTGGCTTTGTTCGATATTTACGGGGCTTGTATTTCTAAAGAAGTAACGTTACTTCGTCGAACTTCCGTGGGTTCACATTTTCCAGGGCCGTGCGATGTTACACGTCCATTCGAGATCCGCCTTGCCCCACCTGTCGCGAGACGTAACCCTACGAAGATGGCGAAAGGAAACAGGCTGCCTAATGATAATAGACTCCGTGCTCATCACGTCTTTCTCTTCGGTTTTTCAGGGTCATGCTCTCACATAGCCTGTTTTCGAGAATGACTGTGGGAGGTACATCGGGCCCATTCAGTTACGAAATCTAGAACTATACATGGGGACTTTTACAAATCAAGGCAATGTTTGTATAAAGTTCCTCGCTCTTGTCGCGCTTCCCATGAGACGCTCTTCGGTGCAACGGGAGAGCTTCGCGAGACGAAATGCCGTTAAACCTGGATGTAACAAAGTTGACAAAAAATCGCAATTTTTCGTTACATCCTGGTTTTTGTTACATGCAGGTTTCGAGCTGAAGCTCGCGGTAATGAAGCAGAAACGAATCCAAAATGCTAGACATCAGTGAAGGTAAACGCACCCTTCATGGACTTATTTCACAGCGAAAAACTGCGTGAGCTGCGACTCGTGCTCCCGCACAAGCTTAGCCCTTACACGGCGCTCGAAAGAAGCAAGCTTGCTTACCGCTCTATTAACAAACGTAACTTAAGTATCAGTTTGGCCTTTTGACTCTTTTAAGCGCCTTAACACGTTACAAGAACCAGACTTATGCTGAAGGTGTGCCTTTTAACGAACTTGGTGCTCGTTAGCGCACTCCCCATAGATACGAGGGTGCTAGATTGGATACAATACCAGGCGGCAAGGTTCTTTTCTCGCCAGCGCAGGCGGCAGTTCAAATTTTGCGCGTTTATTGAAAAGACGCAACTTTTCGTTTTCTAGCAGCAGCAATCATTACCGACGAACGAATACCACAGATAGAAGTGGAGACGCGCGACTTTACGCCGTAGAAACGGCCTAGCACCTCAAAACTTCAGTCTGGAACCGAAACCGAACTCCCACGTGAAAACGCGTGGTAATTTGCGGTGCGGGCACAAAAAATAAAAAATAAAAAAAAAACGCCGTGAAGATTACTTTCTTTCGATAGCTGGTGCGGGGGTCACACAACACAACCGGAACTACAACTGACGGCTACGTTACCCACGGCAAGGTGCTAGCCCTCTCCATCATAACCATCGTCGTCGTCGTCGTCATCATCGTCCCGACGTTTCGTGTTTAGGCGAGCACAGACGTTTTCGTCGCTGCTAGATCCTTACGGTAGTGCTAGTATAATGTTAAATTAGTTCATTTCTCCGGCCGATTTTCGAGAGAAAACAGCACAAAGAATGCCTTATCAGCTCGCCGACTTCGTTACATCAAGGTTAGCCGCCGCGACGACCCCTTAGATACAGGTCGCCAACGCATGTGCTTGAATGGGTGTGGCAATGCGGAATTTATAAAAACTTCATTAAACAAAGGAATTCGTTACATAGGGGTTCGTTACATCCAGGATTAACTGTATTTGCCATTGTTCCACTCGGCTCGAGGAAAGATTTCCCTACCACCTCTCGATGGCATCCGTCGAGGCACGTCGTTTGGAAAACTCCGTCTACCGTTTCCGTTCGTGCAACAGAATAGTGTTGATTCTATATGGGTGATAGTAGTGCAAAGACATAGTTCCATAGCAATATATACGAGAGAAATGTGTGACTTCAATTTAGCGCCCTTAAGATTGCCAACATGGCACCTAGAAGCGAAAAGCATTCCCCTTTATCTTGGCCTAATAAACGGCGTCTAGTTGCTCATGGAGACAAAAACAAAAAATTAGATGACAGTTTTACTCGTTCTCGTCACGCATTGATTTAAAAAATGTGAAATCTTTTAGGGATACATTTTCATTTCCACAAAAGAAGTTTAAAGATTCTTCGAAATCTTTACCATCTCTCGGTAAAGGAAGTTGAGAAAAACGCAAAGGACTTTTCTCTCGCATGAACTGTGCCTAAAGTGCGTCAAAACCTTCGCTAAAAGTTCATCAGACCTTCGCTGAAAGTCCGTCCAATCGATTGTGAAACCTTCAAACACCGAAATCGCAAAGGACGAACCCTTACGAAGATTTTTTCCGCATTAAAGCAAACGCATCTACGAACGATCTAAATATTAATCGATGCGTGATTTACGCGATAAGGGTTAACTATTGAACTCCTGCCTAATGATTGATGCGTGTATTGTCTTAGCTAGAATTGCACCTTTTCGCGATTTTCAAGCAGCCGTCTTGACACAACGGAAGCGAGGTTTCACGCACGCGCCGCGTGTCCAGAGATCGTATCAGATATTTTTGGCCGACCAACCGCTCTGCGGATAAATGCATTAGTCTTTTACATGACATCATCGGTACCACTAAAAAAAGCTTTTGCTGCAACAATTATATTCCGGTTTCTTGTACCCACAGACAACCACTAGTGTGTTCATGGGCAACGCCAAGTAAAAATGGAACGGTTCTCTGCGGTACAGCAGGCACGCTCGGTAATGCATTGTTGGCGTGGACACACCGCGATATGTCTCTCCAGTGGATCTTAGTATACAATTCCAGGGTGCAGGTGGAGGTCCGTGGCTTTGCATGAGAATGGTTTGTCGGGTTATGCCGAAAGGTCACGCTGGGGAAAAGTCAATAATGTGTATGGGCTGGTTAGGGCAGACTTAGCGTTCATGGTGCGGCAGTTACACGTAAGCATCACGAGACGAGAGTCCGTCTACGGTAGTCCTCACGCTATACAGTACGTACCAGCGAGCATTCAGCTACATTGCCGTTTACTGCCACTATCGCCCCAAACTTCTGCAGCAAAAAAATAAAAAGCTCATACTAGCGCGGAAGACATGAAGATAGCGAAGTTGTCCACAACCTTCACGACCGTCAGGAAGGTTTAAGTCTACGATTGCAGCGAATTTGGTACTTCCTTGGTGCCGAAACGACCTTTTCTCCGCCATTGTTGTATAAGTGTGAGCTTCTTTCATTTTTTTCGAAGTGAGAATAATTGGACATCACCTTTATGGGGCGTACGCTGTGACGCGTCTTTCTCGTTCCGAGCAACTGTTGCCACGATAACGGCGAACGCTGGAGTTTCTCTTGCCAATGTTGGCGAATCTCCTTAACTGAATATGCCAGGCTTGAAAAATGTGTGCCGGGGTGTGCTCGGCGGTCGTCGGGAGGCGCGTACACACAAGCGCTAGGCACTTTCTTAGTTCGGCTAACTGCAGGCGGTCACCGCGAGGCCCACGCTCACGTGCACGCGCTCGGCAATTTTTCGGTATTTTTTAACTGCAGACAAAAAAATTACGATCTGCAATACGGCTTTGCTGTTCGACTACAAACCGTACAAATTCCACATTATTTGGACTCCTGGGCACGAGGGTTTGGCAGGAAATGAGCGGGCACATACGCTCGCCCGAGCAACTATTAACCGGGCACCTGACCAGCTCTCATCAACCTCAAGCGGTACACAGCCGTCCTTAAGTGATGCACAGCCGTCTTTTAACCCGCGCGAATACCTCGAGTCTTTTCGAGCGCAGCGCAAGGTACATCCCTCCCCCATCGTACACTCACAAGGCGGCAGTCCGTCCTCCTCCGACAAATTCAGACAAACACATTACCCACTGAACATCTCCCACATCGCTTTCGAAATTTACCCGGCACCCCCACTTGCTCGTTCTGCGGAGGTTACCCAAATATATTCCACACAATATGGGCCTGTGATCGACATCCAAAGTTGACCCCCATCTCGAATCCAACGCTAGCATCCTGGGAGGCAAGTCTGGCTGACCCCAGCGCTGCGACACATCTCCTGCTGACGTCCAGAGCGGAGGAAGCCATGGCCACGGCTTCCCAAGACGGCGCCCTGGACTAAGGGTGCTCAGAAAAATAAAGTTTACTTTCTTCCTTCCTTTGCTGTTAACAAAAGAACGATCATCTAGCCTTCCAGAAAGATAGAAAATGTGAACCCGCAGCACGGGAAGCACCCCGGGTAAGTTAGGGCAAAGCAAAACCAGTGTTTAATTATATTCCGGCAACTGAGAAGTTACATTAGAGATAAAGTTTTCTCTCCACGTATGTCCACATTTTCTCAATGCTTCCCGCATACACAGAAATCCTAGGTTTCTTTTCCAGAACCATGCCTCTATTTCACAGCGGTTTCACCCCGCCGAAATGCTTAACTGCACGAGTAAGGCTTGCGGGACCAACAAAATCGGTACCGTGGCGCCCGTAGTAACTTCGAAAAGAAAATTTCGAAGAAGTAATACCAGAATCAAAATTAAAAGGAGACATGCCAGTTTCCTGAACGCGGGAGCTGTCGAAATCACTACGTAACTACAGGTGGGTTTAAAGCGAAGCGTTCTCTGCATCACTGATGACGACCGTCCCGTCGTCAAAACGCAATTCAGCAAAGCCGCTTTTGCATAATCGGTTTTACAAGCCAATGATGATGGCGAGCGGAGGCTCATGAAGCATATGAGTTTGGCTTCTGTTATGAGTTTAAACTAAATTTCTACATAAAATGTCCACATGGTCGAAATTCAGTTTAAACTCATACGTCAACCAAACAATGCGTCATAAAAGGGAGCTTCACGTTCAACTATCGTCGTGGTTAAACGGCGGGGAGCATGATTTATAACCAGCGGAGCTGTTCAAACTTTCTTCTGTCTGTACTGATTGTTGAAAGGAAATACCGCCGGCCAAGTGGAGAGGGGGAAAATGCTGGGCCAAGAAATCTGAGAGTAAATGGCGAGGACGCAAGAGACCCACGAGCAGGTGTCGGGAGTGCTTGCCCCAAGAACGCGGGGTTGGGGAGATCCCGCGATTCGCATCTGGTGTGATTCCCAGGACCTCCCCAACACGCGAAACCAATAGGATTCCCGCGACGTTTACGCCGTGAAACCGTCAACCCAACCACTGGGCGACCACAAGTGCCGGCGGGTGCTATGTTAGCAGCGGTGGGAAGCAATAACAGGACCTGGCCATTGGAAAGACAAGAACGCATCCCGTGGTCGGAATCGAAAAGGGGTACCTCTTATTATGAATCCGGCGTCTATCCGATAACGCGCTATCATCGCACTCCGGCTGCTCAGCCTTTACTTTGTGATCGTAGCGCAGGCGTTGGCTTTCGAGTTTACTTTGGCTTCGGACTTTAGCAGTTTGAAGACTTCTGGGAGGGCGGATTGTGTGCTCTCACTTAACTAAGCTTGCATGGAGGAAGCTTCAGTCTAGAACAATTTTTTTCTTAAGAATCGCGCAGACGCAAGCAAAGCCAAGTTAGTGAAGACTCCCAGCTCCACTGTTTCCCAATCTTCGCATCTTAATTGTGGTGGTGGCGAAATTTTTTTTTACCCTAGAATTTCTCCCGAGAGCACCTTTGGACTGCCCGAAAGCTGTACAAAACTCCTCTGGACAGGCAAATAAAAAAGAACATATGTTATGACGCTTGTGTCCCTCCCTGCGCGACACTACGAGGAATTATTTATTTCAAGCCCTAGAAATGACGAGAATGCCCGTGTATCCACGATCGCTTCCCATTTCATCTCTCTCCGGTTGAAAGACCACCGTCAAAGCCTTTCTAACTATACTAGCGGTGGTTTGTGTACTATCCTACTCTTATATTGGGCCTTAAGACACAAGATAATATTACATTCACTGCCATATTGTCTACTCAGGGCCAGCTGGAACCTACAAAGGACCTGGCCAATGCAACCAACTGCATCGACAAGAGCACACCTTCACTGCGTTGCTTAAGGAACTCTTCTCTGGAGGTGCTGCTGCGAGAGGCTGCAAGGCTAGAGTTTCGCTTCGCACCAAGCTTGGGAGATCTACGACAGTTCTCAAAGGGACCGCGGCTTGAAATACCTGAGGTCATTGCTGGCTTCGACATTAACCAGGTAACGGAGGCCACGACATTCATTGACCTACCTTAAGCCGATCATAAAGACCAAATAAGGTTTGGTTCCTAAAAAAAGTTTTGCCCAAATATTGGATAACCAATTTATTACAAGCTTCAAATGAATATTCACATATTACGACAAATAGCTCAACCAGTGTATACACGGTCTACCGAGCGGCGGCCTGGGCGGAGACTTGTTGGATGATGTGACGTGACTCGGCATTGCTGTCTTTTTCGGACGCGTTTCTCGCCGTGGCTTTCAATGGGCCGGGGCGCATCGGCAAGCGCCGGAGCGGCTTTAAGGACGAATTGTGCAATTATTAAGTGCAAAGCACTTTAGGGGCTCTCCTTGTCATCGTAGCTCCCTCGCTGGAGCCACGTAGTGCCCCACACGGCGTTCCGTCGTGGCGGTAGTCGTCGAGGCGTAATCCAGAGGCTTCTAAAGCCAAGCGGTTCATATAGTCATAAGCGTTCGAAACTCGTGAACCGCAGGCGCTTGTCGTACATGTCCCCGTTGTTTAGCACAAAGAAAACTGTAGGCACATTTGAGGCAAAATATACGTAATTAACCGGCCACGCCCGCGTTCATCTAGTTCGGAACGATCTTTGGGTTGGTTTTTACAGTAGTAAGCGAAAAAAGTGGCAGTGCAACGTGGGTACGTGCGGGAGGAAAAGCAAGCACAAAAAGAACAGAACTCTCGCTGGGGCAGTTTCAGGCAGGGGTCGCGCGGGCGCTGCTAAGGCGGTAAATTTGACTTGCATTCGGTTGTAGCAGTGAGCGGATAACTGCGCAACAGTCCATTATAGAGAATCACTGCTCTAAACTTCCGACAGCTTTCAAATGGAGTGGAACGGCTTTAATTTTTTTTCAAGTGTCGCTGTGAATGAGCACTTATCAGACGCGTACATATTGTGTGCCAACCTTCAGAGACCACTCAGTGCCGAAAAATGGCCCCCAAAGCTTCTTAAAGCGCTTTCTCACGGGCGCCCATCCCCAAACCCCAGTTCACGCATTTCATATGGCATTTTATTTCTATTTCTATGTGCGCAGAAACCATGCTTATCTGGAGTGGCAACCTACGGCCCGGGCTGCCGCACAGGGGGAAGTATTATGCTGCCCACGGCTTAAAGTAAGAAGCCAAAGGCTGGCAAGGAAATTCTAACCTCAAATGGGGTTAGACAGGAACAAGGCAAGATTGCTTCCAATTGGCATTGATTCCAGGCTATCTTGCAGGGGATAACACAATACGGTGCGGTGCATATGACAAAATATCCCCACCCTACGTTGTCCAGACCCTACACATCAAAGCAAAGCCGCAGTCGTCAGATATGACATATGTTTTGTTTATAAATACAGCGCGAAGGGAAAAACGGACCTACCTACCAGAATCTCTCGATGTCTGAGGCACTTGAGTAGGAGCGTCTTCATCAGAACAAAAATCTAACGACTCCAATCGTTGGTGGAGCAATCACTGCTGCTGGGGTAACAAAAATCAGCAGCAACATCTGCCGAAGTCCATGTCACAGCTGTCCGCTTTTACGGAGCGTGCCGTAAAGCGGACGCCATTCTCATAGAACTCTCCGCAATCGCGGGTTCAAATTTCACTCTCCGCGCCGTCTCTGCACATGAAATCTCAACAAAACATAATGAAATCGAAAAAGGAGTTGTCAATATATACGCCAGATGGTCCTAGTTGCTGCAACTGCAAGGCACGGTCTTTAGCTCTCGCGGGACGTTTAAAATCATCGTAACTCCGTGTCCCATGGCCTATGGCACCGTTTCGTTTCGTTATGGTTAATACGTTTTGTCGCGACAACATCCACGCAAAGCGTATACACGCCCGGAGGCATGCTGTGGAACAAGATTGCCATGGCAGATTGGTGTGACGTACACTACGCTTTGCAGCTGCCATTCGTTACGGTCTCGAAAATTCATCGTTGCCGATGTTCTTGGAACAAATTTCTTCCGTTGGAAAATGGTGATCCAGTGACGCCTGGTTTCCGCGTCGCGGCCACTATGCCGAAATGGGTGGATTAGGAAAAGTTAAACAGACGGAGAGTCCTTGTGAAGTTGCGGCCAATGCTACTCGCATGGCGATTCGCTCCACAACGATCGCAGCTGCTACATCCGACTACGGCACAAGTTTTTCCCCGCGACTTCCACATTTTCTGACTGCACGCTTCGCTGATCACCATGGCAACCTAAACCGTGAAATGCATGGAGCGTTTCTGCACGCGATTCGTGCGCGTCGGCGTTGCTCGCGCGATATTTTCACGCCCGCGTCGACAATATTGGCCCGAGGCACCTTCAACCTCGGCCAGATAATGAAGCGCAACGTGCGCAACACTGGAGTAGCCCGCAGAATTGCGCCAATGGGGAGGCGCGCTCTTCGTGGCGGCAGTTTGAAAATGCTCCGGACCGCCGGCTGGCCCCGCCGGAGATGTTTAGGCTTACCACGGGGGCGGATATTTGATTCGTACTTTCCCCAGCGGCGCAGACGATGCTTTGCAGTATCGTTTGCGACCACATTATCAGCTGGTTTACTGCACAAGCACCTTCAATTGTTCCTTGAGTGGTATCTTCAAGAGCGATGACAAGCGGTTAATCGAGCTACCTGCTCCACTTCGCGGCTGCCATGTTGCCGCCGCCTGCCGCGCTACGTGCCGCATTCGGGCAGTATTCGGGACAGCGTCAGCGTGCCGGTGTCGTGCGCGGCGCGTTTTCGCGAGCAGAAAACGCTCCGTGCGGTTCACGCTTAAGGCGGAAACTGAAACCGCCCCCTGTTAAAGGCTAGTAATGGCGAGTACGTCGCTAGGTTCTCTTGTTCAAGGTCAGCCCAAGTGGTCGCTGTAAACGGTCTATAACATAGATATTCAGCCGTAGTCACATTCTGGCAAAGCATCTACGACGTCAGAGAATCTTGTCTGTGTGACAGAGGCGAACGTTTAAAGCGTCTGCAGATCGGCTGTGCTGTGATATTGGCGCCCCAGGTCGTTCGCTCGTGCCTGTTAAATGTTTTACTGTCTTCCCTATTCCGTCAGTGCAGCGCTAAATTATGGTATTTCGTAATTTCTTGTGTTTTTTATGTTCTCAGTAGTTGAAATAGAAGTTAGTGAGTTACCGAAGGCTAGATCTTCAAACGTGGCCTTCATTGCGTCTTTATTGCTCTAGTAGTGTTATACTTCTGTATTACAGCCACTCGAAGGGCCACCGCTTGTATTGTACCTCAATTACCCGCTGCTGATAAGCAATAAGTGCGTAAACTTCATCAACGCTGAACGTTTTGTTTTCAACGTTGGTGTTATAATACTTCAACGAATAAAATGTCGCGGGCTGCTGTTGGCGCATTTAAATACCTAAAAATGAGAAATATCGTCTCCTGGTGCGGCGCGATTACACTCTCCAGGTATGTCAAATAGAAAGAATATTAGTTCATATACAGGGTGTCCCAGCTAGCATGCACCAAGATTTAAAAAAAAAGAGAAATGGCGCTGCCCGAACGAAATCAAGCTAATATTGTTTCCAAGAAGTGGAGTAGCACCCCGTCATTTTTTCGTTAATGAGATTTAAGTATTTATAATTATTTTTCTAACTGGACAAGAACAGCCGTAATCATTGAAGCGACAATGAGACACTTGTAGGTACCCACGAGAGGAATCTGACTGTGGCATTTTCACCGACCAACTAATTGCGTATAGTTAGTCATTTATTCTGACTGATAAAGAAACTTCGCGAAACATAAAAAAAATGGCAGCATCTCCCCTCCGTGGATGATGGCGAGGGTGCGGAGTACGGAGACTCGAAATGACGCCCAAGTTGCGCCCCGACCGTCATTCGGTTTGAGCCGTGAGTTGCACATTGATTAATCCCTAAATTACACTGCAACTGGCGGCTCAGATCGAATTTCGCGTGATGGTGGTTGGGCATGATGGACGCGGACGGACATTGTGCGGTCCTAAGGTACTAGGCACCTAAAATGCCACGTAACGCCGCTTCCACGCGTATTAGGGCACTTAATTCTCGCGTCCGGCGCTGGAATCGAGGTAACCTAGTGCACATCACAAGCCAGCGCCCTGAAATAAGCTGATTCCAACCAACTTCTTTGCGTGTCACAGGTCCGAAAAGACAGCGCATCACATTGATAAGGGCATGCAAAGAAGGAGCAGCAACAGCAAGTGTCGCTGGACGCGTATAGCAGATAAGCAACAAAATCGGTGGCGATTTCTTCTTTGTTTCTTTTCTTTATTTCATTCTGGCTAACTCAGACGCAGCCTGTTCAAGGGCATTGCTTTACGATGCACGCGGGAATGCCGTCACGTGGTATTTTTCATATCTTGAGAGGATTAATTGTTTATCCGTGAGAATAAATAAGTCCGCAAATCGTTCGCCGGTAAAAAAATTGCCAAGTTAGATACTTCTCGTTGGTATATACGTGCCTCATTGACACTTCAATGATTATCGCAGGACTTCTCGAGTTAGATAATTATAATCAATAATTCAGATCTCATTAACTAAACAATTACTGGATGCAATTCCACTGCACTGGAAACATTACGCGCTAGGCTTTGTTCGAGTAACACCATTGCTCTTTTTGTAATCTTGGTGCACGATAGCTTGGCCACCCAGTGCACAAAGGTCCAATTATACACTCTTGTTCTGAGTACAGGGCAGTTAAGGCCCTGCCTATGCAATCTGTCTCCAAGTCCACCATATCTTACAATACACAAAATCCCTAACCACAGCTAAAGCACCACCTTCGGGGTTTTTGCGTTTGCTCTATTATTTTAGTGGTTTGACATGCGTTGTGACGTAAATAAGTGAAAGGCGATATGTTTGGCTAAAGCCGAGTTCCGGTTGATATAGCAATAGAAAAGAAACGGTACCATTCAATTCATCCGTAATCGTCTTTCGGCCAGAATATTTTGATCATATAAGTGTACTGCTGGCCATGGCGTCTAGCCTTTCATTTTAACTCTAAAGGTTAAAAGGTTTTCATCCATGATTCCGTCAGACGCCTTGCGTGGGCAGTTTCAGGGACATGCACAGGGGTCCTGAAGCCGTATACGGCTGACTCGTCGTCGGCAGCACGCGAATCAAGGCGTACGCGACACCCCTCGTCTTTGGTAGGGGGACCAGGATGTGGATATGTGAGTCACCATCTAAGCGGGGGATGTTCGGGCAACTCTCGTTAGTTGCGCTGCTGAGCACGAGGTCGCGGGTTCGATTCCCGGCCGCGGCGGCCGCTTTTCTGATGGAGGCGAAAAGCAAAAACGCCCGTGTGTACGAGATTCCGGCGCACGTTAAAGATCCCCAGGTGGTCAAAATTAATCCGGAGCCCTCCACTACGGCGCGCCTCATCGCCTGCGTTGCGTCGGCGCGTTAAAACCCTACAATCAATCAATCAACTTTCGTTAGAGATAAAAACAGACCGTGAACGGACTTGTTGCCCAACAAAGCATGTCTGTTATCGCTGTTAGTGAGAAGCGTGTGGGTCAGAGCTGCTTGCGGTTCCAGCCTCCAGGGCACTTGCCCCAGAGGCACTTGCCCCAGAGAAAACCGGATCCATGCTTTCGGGAAAGGTGAAGCGCAAAGTGCAAGCGGTGCCCGCTTTGGGGCACATCGCTGAAAAGGAGGAAACGGGGTACCGCATTGCAAAGGGAGGTTTTACTAAACCATAGGCTGGAAGGAGGTGGGAGGTGATGCGCCAACGAAGCTGCGAAGCCGGCGCACTCCTATTCTATGCCCCAAACTCATGCCCCGAACATTACATCGTCGAGGGATAAAATGGAGGGGGGGGGGGGGGGGGGGGAGTTGAACTGGTGGATATTGGCAAATAAAAAGGGAAGGGAAAAGGAAAGCAGTGGTCTCAGGGGAGTTATAGTCCCTCGCCTTCATCCGCCCCCCTCCTTCCCCCCTCCCCTCGGAGCTGCCAATGCCGCGGACGTGCCAACGCCATTTTACAGGAAACTTAAAACAGCGGCACTTTTATGTGCTGTACAGATTTGACAGCGACGCCCGATCGTCTGCCCACAGCGCTCGTAATATTCACAGTAATAATAGGTAATGTTACCATTACGGCAGTTACTCTAACCACGAGTTTTACGCAAAAATTGTCGTGTACTATTTGGCGTTGCCTCGAGGGAAGTGCGGAATATGACAGATGATTTTTTAGGGAACACGACGCTAAAATTAGCTTTGTATTTGTGTCACCGCGCTGGTATTCACCCCATCGTTGTATCCAGAAAGACTTTTAGGGAGGCGTTGTACGCCAGCGGTAAAAAAAGTGATCTGCGCTCCAACGAAGTTTCAGTCAATTTTTCGCTTTATTAAACGGACAGCTTCGTTATGCTTGTTTTACATTATAGATAATTGATGAAGTGTCCAAATAGTCAAGACCAGAGATAAGGGCCAGAGGAAGGGGAAGGGGGCATGCGGCGTTCAGAACGGTGTCGGGGCTTGTTCTGACACCGAAACACACCGCCTTTGGCTACGCGCTTGATACAACCCCCTCGTAGGGGCATCACCCGTGTTGCACGAGACAGTAGCGGCCTTTGTGCATGCAGGCGTGTGCGTTTCATTGCACGTGCAGGTGAAGATCTTCTTCGACGAGTACGTCAGGCCGGTGGCGGTAGCAGCTCGCTACGGGTCAACGCCCAATGATCTTTGGAACTTCACGCTCAGTTACTTCTTCCCGTCCTACTGGCAGTGGTACCATAAGGCGAAAGAACTCGTCTGGTACGCTGGTACGGAGAACCAATTGCTGACCAATTTGGCGCTATACATGGGCGGCTGCGACACGCGCTCACTTGTCCGAAAAGCGTCCGTGAAGGGGTTCCACTACATGACCGACGGCGCGGAAAAACAGCTGTTCGAGCCTATCCTGGACATGGCGGCCGTGGTCAACTTTATCAAAGACGGGTGAGCAAAGCTGTTACGTGACACACGCTCTGGCGTCTGGAAATTTGCGCTGGGCTTTGTGTGCTGTGGGTGTTCAGACCGGATTTATAGCCGGCCAATCAAACCCCAGTGGGGAAGGGGCGGGAGCGGCTCATACGTCGTACACCGCTGGCACCTTTTCCTCCAAGCCCGAGACTTGTAACTTCTGAGCTGCGCACGGTATCCTCCTACTGCTCAACCGTTAACGCGAATGCATTCTCATCTACACGCGCGAAGGTCTAAACGTATGTTCCCGTATTTCAAACTCATTAGGGTGGCAGGACATGGCGGGTGGAACGAGATGCACGAGAAACCAAAACAGAAATAACAGAAGGAATCAGTTTGGCAAGCAAAGCAAATCTTTGCGAAATCCGGCTGTTTTCTTGGTTTCATGGGAGGGTTTTTTTCTTATCACCTATTTTCTCTCATTATTTCTTCTTGAAAGTTTTACCGCGGAAAATTTAAAACAAATGGATTCACCTTGCCTTAGTGGTGCAAGGCTGTAGAAACAGCAGAGCTGGCGGCCTTTCACAATTCGTCCACAATGTTCTCCATGCCTGGGAGGCCCGGATCACTTTCCGCGCAGCCTTTCACATCTCTCCCAGGCTGAACCGCATCAGCGCGCGCTAGACCCCTCGGCCACCGGCTTCGTGAGCTCTGCGTCTGTAACGCGAACTCGGCATCTGTGCTGCCCACTTCAGGCGCGAACACACGTGAACTGGCGAGCAGAACAGGACGCGAGAGATCACACCATGAGCGCTGGGCCGACGCCGGGCGCTCCTCACGAGGCGCATGCTCAAGTGCTCTCGGTTTCTACGGCGAAGCAGTATACCTTTACCGGCCAAGGGAATTTTTGTTTGCGCGTCAGCAGAAAACAACGAGGCTACTACTGGCTACACAAACTAGTGGCACCACCAGGGATCGAACCTCGACCCGAATAGCGAAACAGCGTGAGAGCCCGTCGTTTGTCTGACTAAGTTACGGCCACACGTGGAGATGTGGAGACAAAGTGTACTCAACCAGCACAGCGGTGGGTTTCCCACCTGGGCTCACTCAATCCCTCAAAAGTCGGTGCCAGATCCCAACTCTCGCCTGGCTATTGTCGTTTGGAGTGTTCTTGAGCTCGTCGCGAATTGTCTGTCTTGTGTCACTGCTTTGCGAAACCAATTGCTGCTGTCCGGTGACATAGAACAAAACCCGGGACCCCTGACAGAGGATCAACTAAGCCAAATGTTCAACGTGGTCATGACGATCCCTTCAATGCAATCAAAACAGTTGGAAATACTTGAGGAAATTCGTTCTATTCGGCAGGAACAACAAGTACTTGATAACAAGTTATCCGACCTAACTGAGAAGGTCAAGGCTTTTGAAAAGGACGTTTCGTCGGTATTACCGATGAAGGACGATGTGGCGCGGCTTGTTTCTGAAACTGCTGCTCTTTCTTCTGCGTGCGCAAGGCTCGACAACTGCCAAGATGATCAAGAAAACAGGTTAAGACGGAACAACTTGATTTTTTATGGCCTTCGAGATGACGCAAACGAAACTTGGCCTGATGCAGAGGCCACTGTTATTGCGTTCTGCTCAGAACAACTAAAAGTTTCAGTTGATCCTGCCTCTATAGAAAGGGCCCACCGACTTGGCCGTTTCACCCCTACAAAACAGAGGCCCCTAATTGTGAAGTTTCTCTGCTTCAAGGGCAAACAAAAAGTGCTTGCGGAGGCCGCTAAACTAAAAGGAACTGATTATGCGATAGGTGAAGACTTTTCGGCTAAGGTTAGGCAGGAAAGGCAGAAGCTGCTTCACTTTGCACGAGAACAGGGTGGGGAATACAGACTACGGTTTAATAAACTAAAAATGGGTAAAGAAACTTTTGTTTATAACAACGTAACGGATGCTGTGGTCCCATGTAGTTCGTAGCCACGACAGACAATTCATTCTTTGGGTAGAGGGTCTTCAGGTAGCCATGACCTTGTATGCATTTTAGTTAACTGCCGCAGCCTAAAGAATAAAACGGCCGAATTCAACTCGCTAATAGAAATTTCGAAGCCGCATATAGTTATTGGTACGGAATCCTGGCTGGACGGCACCATAAATGACGGCGAAATGTTCCCTTCCTATTATTCCGTGTACAGGAAGGATCGCAATTCCCGTGGTGGTGGCGTATTCATCCTTGTTCATGATAGCATAGTAAGCCAACCTATGCACTTCGAGACAGAGTCTTGCGAAGCTGTCTGGTGCAAGGTTCTACTGAAAAATGGTGTTTCCGTGGCCGTTGGTTCCTTCTACAGACCGCCTGGGTTACGAACTCCTGAGCCTCTGTTCCAGCTGAGTAACATGTTGTTAAGCTTGCAAACAAGTTATGTAGTTCTTGGTGGAGACTTTAACTTGCCTGACGTTGAATGGCAGTCCAGCAAGCCGATACTGCGGAATACATCTCTCTTGTACTCAGCCTTCTACGAAATGATCAATGCTCATTCATTATCCCAACTTGTAGAAACACCCACTCGAATCAGTGCTAGCAGCGCGACTTTGCTCGATTTATTCTTTTGCAATGACCCTTCCCTTGTATCGTCTGTACTCACAATTCCCGGTATTAGCGATCATGATATTGTTATCGCTAACGTAACCTGCACGGTCAAGAGCCACCGGCCAACAGAACCAAGAAAAGTGTTCTCCTATGATAAAGGCAACTACAGCTCGCTCTCGCGTGCGCTAGATGCATTTTTGCCTGAATTCCAGCAGCATAGCTTATCTCTTGGCATGAACGAACAATGGAATCTTTTTAAAACAAAGATCTTGTCCCTAACACAAACTTTCATTCCTTCACGCATTATCTCAGCTAAGCACCGCTCTGATAAGCCTTGGCTCAATAAGGAACTTCGGTCTTTGATAAACAGAAAAAATCGGCTGTTTCGAAAGTATTGTAAATTGCCGCAGCCTGAGCTACGGTCCAAAATAAAAAAGATGACCAAAGCAGTGACGAAAGAAATGACCAAAGCGCATGAAACTTACCTAAACTCCCTGGGCGAAAAACTGAAAACCAACCCTAAATTGATGTGGAAATATGTCAAGAACAAAAATAATTCTAAGGCTAGTATTCCTGACGTCATGGACGGCATAGACTACACAGGAAATACAAGGGGCAAAGCCAAAAGCTTTAACGTGTACTTCCAATCAGTGTTTAATCGGCAAACTTACCCCAATACTATGCCGCAAATTTTGAACCCGCTTGCGCCTATGCAAGAAATAGTAATATCCGAAGCCGGCATCGTGTCTCTCTTGGAAAAATTGGATGTGCACTCAGCTTCCGGCCAAGACGGGATATCAAACTTTATCCTAAAGCACTGCGCTGCGTCCATAGCCCCTTTTTTGACCCTTTTGTTCCAAGCATCACTTCGGCTGGGTGTTTTACCGGCTGACTGGAAGAATGCCAATGTAAATCCGATATTTAAAAGTGGTGACAAAACCAATTTTTCTAACTACAGGCCTATCTCGCTGACAAGCGTTTGCTCTAAAATACTAGAACACATCATTTACACAAACCTAATGACTCATCTACAAAACAATAACTTCTTCACCCCAATGCAACACGGTTTTAGGGCGGGCTTCTCGTGCGACACGCAGCTTATTGAATTTGGGCACGATATTGCAACTTCCATTAACGCAGGCACTCAGGTTGATTGTATATTTTTAGATTTTCGCAAGGCTTTTGATTCTGTTCCGCATCCCTTGTTACTGCGCAAGCTATCTGTTCTTAATATACCTACTGAACTGCTGAAGTGGCTGGATGCTTATCTTTTCGAGAGAAAACAGTGTGTGGTGCTTGAAGGCCTGAGTTCTTCAAGTATTTCTGTGTTATCCGGTGTCCCGCAGGGCTCAGTTTTAGGCCCACTTCTTTTTTTAATATTTATTAATGATCTCCTGAACTGCACTTCCAGTTGTACTAGATTGTACGCTGATGACTGCTGCATCTATCGTGATATAACCAGCGTAGCAGATGTGGACCTTTTGCAACGCGATCTTAACTCTGTTTTTTCTTGGTGCAAGTCGTCGGGGATGACGCTCAATCTAACAAAGTGTAATCTGGTAAGGTTCACCAACAAAAAACACCCTCTACTTGTTGACTACTACATGGGCGGGGCATGTTTACCGGTAGCCACAGAGTTTAAATACCTCGGAATCTTTTTCTCTTCTAACCTGTCCTGGAACCATCACGTCAATTATATGATAGTAAAAGCGAGCCGTGTGCTAAACTTTTTAAGACGCAATTTCAGGCAAGCTCCGACTAAGGTCAGGGAGACTCTGTATCTGACGAATGTGCGCCCCATTTTGGAATATGGTTGCAGTGTCTGGGACCCCTACACAAAGACAAACGTTGATGCACTAGAAAGAATACAGGCTCGCGCCGCTCGCTTCGTAACAGGCGATTACGATTTTTCTAAAAGATCAGCTGACATTTGCAGAAGACTTGGATGGCCTCTACTGGCTGAAAGACGCAAATACCTGAGACTCTCGTTGTTCTATAATATATTCAACTCCAGAACTGGCATTAAGAAAGAAACTTATTTAAAACAACCAACATACGTATCCCCTCGCACCGATCACTGTTTAAAGATTCGCGAGCTTAACTCCAGGATTAACACATTTAAGTACAGTTTCTTTCCCAAAACAATACATGACTGGAATGCTCTACCGGAGGAAATTGTCTGCTCTCCCCCATCTTGTTTTGGAAAGCGTTTGCAGGATTATATGCGTCAGTAATATCCCGCCGCCTTGTTTGCCGGGCTTACGGGTTATCTGTGTTACGAAGTGCTTGTTGTCTGTACATCCTTTCTGTACATCTTCCTTTCTTGAAGTGCTCCTTTTCCAACGCCAATTCACCGCTTTGATGTATACTCATTATTTAAGGAAACGCCACCTGTTTGTTTGTTTGTTTATGCGACAATTGCATTTGTACTTTGTGTCCATTTTTTCTTATTCCCCCTCCCCCCTACACTAATGCCTGTAAAGGCGATGTAGGTATTTGAATAAATAAATAAACGGCGCTCACGTGTTTTGGACTAGTGCCGAACTCAACAGCGTCTGGAGAGACGTGGGGGAGGCGTGCTTTATGGCGTTGACGCATAACACAAAAGTGAGGGGGAGGCCATGAGAAAGATGACATCGTAGCCGCTATTATGGTGATGATGATGATTGCTATTGGTTTCCCCTTTGTAACGGGGCGATTACATGTCATCTTACTCAAAAAGGGCTAATATACCTATGTTTTATACCCTTCGTTTAATACTAGCGCTGCTTAGGGCAGGCACAAAATGATTATTAGGCACAAAATGCCTTTTTTTCTGTTACAGGTGGTATCCGTCCTAGGCAATATTTCCCCTCTCTAATTTTCGCCCACGAGCATTCTAATCTTCTTTTCGTCCCCTCGACAGCCTTGACGTTCACTTCCTCTGTGCTACTCTTAAATCCTAAGGCTTCTGGAAGCCGTATATTTCCCTCATGTAGATTTGGATGGATACCCTCACATACTAACAATATGTGCCGCATAGTTTGTTTCTTTACCGCAGACAGCGCATACCCGACCATTTTGTGAATACTTCCCCACAAAGCTCTTAGTTCGCAAGCAACCTGCACTACCCTCAAAAAGCAAAGCACCGCCCTCGGAATTGTCATTGAAATTTTCCTTTCTGATGTTTAATATCTCGCCCCTGTACAACTCTAACGACGTTTTAGCTTCCATTTTTTCTCCATTTATTCGTTTCAATCTGCCTTGCCTCTTTTTTTGTTACCTTGGCTGTTTTGGAGTCTTCACTGTTCCTTCCGTATTTCCTCGTTAGCCTTCTAGTCTTCCTTAACCACTGCGTGTCCACGCGTTTCAAGTATGGACACCTAAAAACCTTAGCTTCCCACCTTCGTTGATCCATTGCTCTGAACCTCATCTCGAAACATATTTGACTCTGTGCTTCTCGAACTTCAAACGACGCCCAGCCCATATCTGACTGTACTGCTGCGTTAGTTTTTTTGTTCCATGCGCGCCTAAGGTCAAACGGCCTACCGTTCTCTGGTTCACTTCAAGGCCTGGAACGTCTGATTTTGGGCAGAGTACAGCATTCGCAAATGTGAGACCCAGAACCATTACTCCTTTCCACATTCCTTTCTCTACTTCATATTTGTTATACCCGTACAGATCTCTACGCTTCATTATAGCTGCGTTTCGCTTTATCTTAACCTTAAAGGGACCCTTGAACACTTATCATCGACTACTCTAAATGTATTTTAAGGTAAAGTCTACTGTCTCAGCAATCTCCTCCCGCAAGAATTATGAAAATCCGTTCACTATTCCGAAACTACGCGCGAAGACAAATCGCCCATAATTGTTCCTTCCATTCGACCACGAACAGCGCCACGAAAGCCGCACGCTCTCTCACGTAGAGAAGGGCGGCTCGCGGTGCTTTCTCCGGCGGCCTTCGGTATGTGACAGGCCGAGATAGTTTTTCTCTTTTCTCCGAAACATGGAGGGGTTTATTTCCGGTTTGGTGCCACAAGAAAACAGGCACGGCTGCCTGATCGCAAGCGCGCGCTCAGTCTGGTACAGGGCGTTTTTGAAGCAATAAACGTTTGTGTCATATGATCTGGCTGAAAGTGGAGTAGTAACCCTACTGAAAAGTTCCGTATATACGGAATTATGAGAATACGGAGTTTATACGGAATGTTTCGTTTCCAAGCGTAATGAATGTCGATATTGGATCCACAAACACGGGAATTATATGAGTTCGCACAATATGAACGCTTGGCACAGTTTTGGTGTTTTTATCTTCAATAATAAGCAAAATCACGCTCCGTATGGTTTCCGTATACTCCGTATATACGGAATTCATGCGGGCAATGATTTCGCGGTTCTAATGATCATACAGACTTAAAACATGTGTCAAATGTTTTAAATAGCCATGCACGGTTTCATTTTCACGTGCTTCTCAAAAATCTTTTTTGTTTTGTGGCGGCCTTGTGTCATGCTAGGAATGTACTCCGCATTCCCATAATTCCGTATATACGGAACGTTTCAGGAAGGAAGGTCTTCACTCAAACTCCAAATTCCTGACCCCATTCATCTCGCACCCTTCCTGCTATCCCTGCTTTCATACCCCCTTCCTGTTCCCCCCGCGGTCCTGAAAAGGTGTCGACAACCCACCAGTCAGACAGTTTTGGGCACCTTTCCTCCCCCTTCCCCACTCCCCGACAACCTCAAAGCAAAGCACAGCAACGCTCCACGTGCACTCAAAACACAAAAGAAACGTCAAAACTTGCGTACAGGCTCAGGCATAGAAGAGGTTGGCACACAGCGCTGACAACGGCGGATCATCACAGAAAATGCGAAAAATAAGCCGCGAAGCGCACCAGCGACAGCCAATAGGCAGCCATGGCCTCAATGACGTCGTTTAGGCCATGCCAGAGATGGATAATGAGCAAAACTGAAGGTAGCACGGTTGAGTTTTCCGTGTCTTTCACAGTCTAGTATTCTGTGCGACCGCAGGTACCTGTCGCTGTCAGCAACGCGATATCGTCGGTGAAGGCGAAGCGCGCGCGCACAGAACCATTCCGGCCGGCAGCGGCCAGCGGTGGTAGGCCGTCTCGAGCAAACAGGTTTCGCGAGACCAGCGCTAGGGTGGCCACCCTACCAGCGGTAGACGCGCGTGACCCGCAATGCCGCGAAGTACCGCCCGCAAACTCTGGAAAATAGTGTGCGTCCGCAAAACGCAAACCCTCATTTTGCGGACTGCGCATGCGCACTAGGTCGCGCGCAAGGAATAGCGCGCGCTAAACGCTAGCTCCCGCTGTGTTAACGTCGTTCGTGCGCAATGAACAACAGTAATATTTACGACTGGCGTAATCTAGGAGAAATAAACAAGGAGTTATCGCCCCCTGCCGCAGTCACTGTTGCGGTAACGTGGGTAGCACAGACACAGGAGGGACTAAACGGTAGAACGAGAAGCACTTCCCGCTCAAGACGAAACGCCCGCACAGGATGACGACGACGGCTTTGGATCACACAATGTACACAGAATCCAGAACCTCCAGCGGCGGCTATTTCGCGGCAATGCCGGTCGCTCACAAGGCAGAAGAATAAAACACCTAGCGATTGTCGTTACCGAGCATGTTAAGCACACTGCACACAACACGCAAACAAAGAATACGACTGAACGGCACTAAAAATCATTCTCAGAGCGCGACGACGCCGATGAATTGACGGGAACAGCGGAGGCGGCCATTTTGGCGGAAGTCCGTAAGCGCGGAAGAACATGCTCTGATTTCTTAATTGAACGCGGCGTGGAGACGGTCTACCATGACGACACGTTGATACGGTGACACCATTGGCTGGATGGGGGTCCTTTGATGAGGAAAAGCCTCATTTTTCGTGCGTTGTATCCGAGTGTAGCTTTACTAAAGGCTTTTAGAGTATCGGCACTCTTTTCTCTCATTGTTATGTGTCTGCTCGCATTCATCGACGCGCAGCGAGGCGCCACTAACTCTGAACTGCGAGTCAGCCGGTGTCCCGCAGAGGGTGAAACGAGTGTGTGGTGTTTTTGTTCTTGTGCTTGTATGTGCGCACATCTCCTTCCCCATCCGAGCCGGGGACGGTCGGAAAAGGAATTCGGCCCGTTTCTCCCGCTGTCCTGCAACACCGGCGAGGTGTTGAGTTACGTTTCGCAGAGCCGTGCCGCGCCTGGGTCCAGATACGCCACGACCACCAGTCTGATTGATTGATTGTAGGGTTTAACGCACCGACGCAACGCAGGCGATGAGGCGCGCCGTAGTGGAGGGCTCCGGATTAATTTTGACCACCTGGGGATCTTTAACGTGCACCGAAATCTCGTGCACACGGGCGTTTTTGCTTTTCGCCTCCATCAGAAAAGCGGCCGCCGCGGCCGGGAATCGAACCCGCGACCTCGTGCTCAGCAGCGCAACGCCTTAGCCACTGAGCCACCGCGGCGGGTACGACCACCAATCTGCCGTTGCCAGCCCTCGAGACAGCACCACTTTTTTACGGAGCTAACCAGAGGAAGGAACCTTTCTTTTTTCGACTTGTAACATTTTCCTGTCTTTCATTTATCCTTAAAGTTTGACTTTTAGCCTTTCAATGTCTTCCTGTCATCTTTATGGATAGCGGACGCATCAACCCGTCGAATAGCGTACCGCGAGGTCAGAATATTATGTGCCTCCAGGATTTTCATTGGTCGGTCGGCACCACACATTATTTGTTTATATATGGGCGCCCCCGTTTTGTTTCTGGGCGGCTATCCTCTCTCTATCTCTCACACACACACACTCTCTCTCTCTCTGCTGCGACGCTAAAGCGGCCGGTCGCACTCTTCCAGCCCCACCCGGCGGCGGTTTCGTTGCGAGAGATGGCAACACTGCAAGCCAGAAACAAAGTGGCCCCCAGACACTTCCGGGTGCGCGAAGTGGCGGTAGTCTTAAGCGTAGCTTATTTAGTTACGCTAGCCGCGCCGTTGTGCTTGTGAGCCCAAGGACGCGGATTCGGCCCCGACAGTGGTGGCTGCTCCTAAGATGGAGCAACGGAAGTGCTCATGTGTAGACATTTTGGCGCAGCTTAAAGATGCCCAGGTGGCCAAAATTAATGCGGACCGACCACTACGGCGCACCTCATATGCAGGTGTCGCTTCTGCGCTCTAAGCCCTCCAGATTCGTATTTCAGCAGTTAAATGTGCGCAGCGGGTAGGCCTGTTTCTGTGACAGACGTCGCTGCATTTCTGCAACGAAGACTGGTTTGGTGACAGCCATTGCCACTTTCGAATCATTGTGTCATGTGCGCCTGCGAGAAATACCATCTGGCGACGGCCACGTAAGCAACAGTCAGGAAGAGCAAACACAAACGGCAACAGACAGGCGAATTTGAACTTAAGGTCGTATTCACCCTCACCTGCCGACATGGTCGCTGGAAGGTTCCCGTGAAGGACAAGGCAGACGCTAGCGCTGCAACCGAGATTGCCGCTGGCGCCTGCATAAGCCACAAAGTTCATCTGTTAAATAAGCAGGGAATTTGCGTAACCGTTCTTCGAGTTAAACAAAATACGTCACAAAATCCATCACTTGTGTGAAGTTTGAGAGCTAACAAAGCAACGGTTGCTCACAAATTCTGCAAATATTCATTATTTCTGTAGCAGCCAGCATCGGCAAGAAAAGAAATCGCCAGCTTACAGAATTTGTTGGAAGGTCCTACGTGTCAGCATTTTTACGTAGCAATGAAAACATCGCCTGCTTAATAGCATTTTTGAGAAGTTCGGACGTCTCAACATTTCTCTACGTAAATGCAATCTGGTGCACGCTTTCGGCAGGAGACTAGTTCACAAAGGTAATCAGGTGTGCTTTAGTAATATGCACACGTTACATCAGCTTTCCGAATATCAAGTTTGTTAAACATAGCCACTTTCTCCACCAGCTTGAAGATTGGCGTGCAAAATGCGCTATACGAATTGTCAGTTTATCTGGGTATATGCTAATACCATGGGGTTCTTAATAACAGCCCATTGGCGCCGGTTTTAATGTTTCAACGACATTTTTGTCTAACCTAGCAGCAATTCTTAGCTGGGTACACGGATCGTAGCTCAGAACACATGCTTTACTTACGGAGGTCGTGGGTTTGGATCCCACCTGGCGGGCATTTTTTCTCCACTTTCTTTCTTTCTGTCTTTCCAAATTTTTATCTATCTCAGTGACCTACCACATCCTCCCCTTTGCTTTCCGAGGTTTTCTTGACTGCCAACTCTTATTTCTGTGCTTTACTTACAGCCACACATGTTTAAGAAACGGCGCCAACCGAGAGGAGTGCATTTCTAAACACACTCCAAAAGAATAATGGTTCTAGAGTGATATACGTCTCTGAAACCATTAGAAGTGACAGGATCACATTCCTTGACAATTCCCACGGATTTGTGGTACCGCAATAGCGATAAAAGCTTTAGCGGAGACGATTTGGAATAATATTTTTCACTGTCTTTGTAACGACACGCAGCACACTGGGCCACTTAGCATTACGTGTTGGCGCCAAGCATATTGTTTTTTCAACAACACGTAAACACCCCACAAAAGGCTCTACTCGTCCCTTGAGGCCGAACTTTTTAGAAGTAAACTGCGGCTCTAGCCTCAGTTGATTTAATACTGTATGAAGTGAAGATCGCTCACAACATCGACTGCTTGCAGAATTCGCCAAGTGAGCAATATAGTATACGCACGCGTTAGGCAACCCTCGCAGAAAGTGTCCTCTTAAGTTTGTTTTTCGTTTCCCTTCAATTCCGAAAACACGCATTCTTGCTGCTGCACCGTCTGTAGAATATTGTCTGTGCAAGCTTTTTATCGCTGATGCCGTGAATTGTAAGCCTTTCCAGTAAGGGACGCTACGCTGTCTCCGCAAGCATTAAACATAAACCAAGGGGAATATGGAAAGACCCGGTAACGGCGTTGGCTCATCAGGGGCGCGTAGAAGATTTATTCCTTAACGCAAAGCTTTGCACGTTGGAATCATGGGATGATCATTGGGAAAGCATACGACTGCTTTAGGAACTGGGCGCCGAGGCTTTGATGTAGAATATAGCCATATTTAGGATTAGAAAACTGTCCTCGTAAACATCCATTGCCACAACCTTGGAGGGTACTTTGAAACTTTTCGTGTGCCTGGACTTGCTTTCTCCGGTTGAAATGCGATTCGCAGTGTCAGTACTTAAGGAAATGTTTTGACGCAACCCTCTGGGTGATCTGATAGAGACTCGGGTTTCATTGTGTGAAGTTTCCTAGCGCGGAATAGAAGATGCTTTGCGTCAAAGCCGTTTGCATAATTGATTGTATAGCAATAAGCTGTGTCTAGCGTTCCGTCCAGGCGGAAAACAACTGAGAGCTTTAGCGTTCCAGACGGAGCCGGCGTGAAATTTGTATAGTTCCGTCCAAACGAAAGCAAAAACCGGCTGATTAGGCCCCATGCACGGACTTCAGATTTGGTGTAGAGGTTACGCCTCGGATAATGGCACTATTGTACCGTGTTTGATTCCCCCCGGTCATGTCTTATTATTTTTTTTAGTGGTTGTGCCAGCATTTTGCAACAGCTAACTTCGCGGCCATTTTACAAATGACGCGGTGAGAGCAGTCGATCTTAATTTTGCACTCAACGGGCCGCTCCACTACTGCTCACTATAGCCAGGGCCGACGCGTCCATCGCCGGAGTTCCGATCATCTGTAGTTCTTAATGGTGATCACTAATTACGGTTACTCTGGCTAGTCAATGAGAGGAAGCGGTTAGTTCGGCTGGGTAAATATCAAGAAAGACTGCTCTCGCTGCTTGTTGTGAAGCGGGCGTGGTCGAGCTTGGCGGTTCGTTTGGTGGCCGATCATGTGTAATCATTAAGCGTGACTATTATTAAACTGTGACTCTGGCTATTCAATGAGTGGAAGCGGTTTTACCGGTTTAATAAAAATCAACAAAACTCAAGAAAGGCGATCGGACTAACTCCGTCAAACGGAACTCCAAGCCGCTATACTCGACCACGCCCGCTTCACAACAAGCAGCGAGAGCAGTCTTTCTTTATATTTACCCAGCCGAACGAAGCGCTTTCGCTCATTGACTAGCCAGAATAACCGTTAATTAGTAATCACCATTAAGAACTACAGATGATCGGAACTCTGGCGATCCATACGGCGGTAGTGAGCGGTAGCGGAGCGGCCGGTTGAGTGCAAAGTCAAGACCGACCGCTTTCAACGCGTCATTTGTAAAGTGGGCGCGCAGTTAGCTGTTACAAAACGCTGGCACAACCACGCAAAGAAAAAAAATGATGTCCGGGGGGAATCAAACCCGGTACAATAGTGACATTATCCGAGGCGCAACCTCCACACCAAATCTGAAGACTGAGCATGGTGCTAATCAGCCGGTTTTGCTTTCGTCTGGACGGAACTGTATAAATTTCGCGCCGGCTCCGTCTGGACGGAACGCAAAGCTCTCAGTTGTATTCCGTCAGGACGGAAGGATAACCCGCAACGCTCCGTTCCGTCTGGACGGAACTTTAGCGCTTGTATATCGTTCCGTCTGGATGGAACGCTAGCCACAGCCATAGCAATAAGCACAGCCTGCCACTGCTTTTATTTCACCGCTCGGTCAACTAGCAGGTTTAGTAACTGCACCATCTCTTTGGAAGGTATTGAGCCTAATGTTATTTGTAATCTATCTTCCTTGTACATATCTTGAAAAGTGGTTAAATCAGTTCTGCAGGCAAGCCATTCGCTACTTTGTTGCACAGTGCCTCAACTAGAAAGGATGCCATTCATGGAGACGTATAATCGCAGGTAGCGCAACTCCGCGTTGTAAAGCTAGGAATAAAGTTGCATGTTGGTCAGGTCTTTTTTTTTGGACGTCAAATGGAGCGCTATAACCAGAGGCACTTTCACATGTGTAGCCATTAAGCTGAGGTGATACCGGGCGTTGGGTATTAGCGTGTTCTGTTGCTTCGCGCGGCATGTCACAGGTAACCGCAATTAATTACGTTTTGATCGTGTCATTAAGCGCGGCATGATGGTGTTACACTGTCGGCTCAATCTTCACGCGAAGTCTCTCTAGAACCGGAAGCTGACACAATACTTTTTCTCTAACCGCGTAATACTTTTTCATGGGTGGTGTTTTGCTCCAATTTATTTCTTTCGCTGCAGGAGCGTACCCATGACGGAATATGGAGACCCGTGGGAACCCTGGACATCGAGCAAAACCACTCGCATGGAATTTGAGGACGAAACAGAGGCCCCTACGCAAGATTATGTTACCAAGATTTGCGAGCTACGTTTTTGAATAAATAGGGCCAGCCACCATCTCCGCTGCAGTGGTGGCACACACACCCTTCTCTATGTGCGAGCATGCGGACAATTAAGTAGTTTGTTTTCATTTTTTTAAATGCAGAGCATTTTAGTAACTCACGATGTCACCCGCGTTGGCATCCGTAGTCCGCACCCTACACTATATAAAGAAATAATACCTTCCGGCGCCAGGTTTCGATCCCACGCCTCTGCGGGCGGAACGCAAGGTACACGGCACTTTACCGACTGCTCCACGGAGCCGACACAGAATGGAAGTTTACGCACGCGCCTTATATCCTTGACTCATTCAACCGTCGGCCACAGGTGCGCCCTCTCCCCCGCGTCCTCCTCGCCTTCTCTCCGCTCGCAACACCCTCTCTCGCCGCGTTCGGTTCGCGTTCATGTGGTGGCGCGATTTCGGCGCTATAACACTCTCTCGCGAAGGGCATTGGATTGGATTCGATTGGATTGTGTTGGATTGTGTTGCGTCATAGCCGCGCCACGTTGCGTCGTAGCCTCTCCACGTTGCGTAATAGCCGCGGCAGGGGGTTCACGGCACGTTTCACGTTTCACCATCGACTTCATCGACAATGTCTACGCTGGAAGACAACAATTACAACAACAACAACCAATACGTAATCAATAAGACTTGCAGGCACGCCCCCCGCGGAAATGCTCTGCATTTGATCGTGCCCCTCGCGAGGGGGATGTTCTGATTTTTCTGTATCGTGGCGCTTATGCGGCGGGGACTTCCTGCATTCAAGAAAACGTAGCAAAAAATGCATTATGCTATCGAAGGGTAAGGCGGAGGTTGGACACGCACACGCACACGCACACGCACACACGCGCGCGCGCACAAACGTACAGCTAGGACTAAACAAAGACCGACACACAGCTGTAGTACATAATTCACCGAAGCTTGTGCAACCAGCTAGCCCCAGTCTGAGCTTTGTTACGAACGGTGAGCGTGAGTGAGAGTAAAGCTCTGTGCGACGGCCTAGTGAAGTCTGGGAGCCAAGCGATGAGGTCACCCCAGCGTGACCGCACACCTCGCCGTCGCGCTAGCACGGCCGCTCGTTGGAAACAACCTTGTTGGCCGTGACATGAGCGACGATTCTCTGGGGAGTGCGCCGAGAAACCAGGTTGGAATCTAATCTGACGCTGGCCTCAACAGACGGGTGACGTCATCGCGTGGCTTCCACCGTGGTTACGTCATCACCATGAGCCACGGTGGCCACTACGCGGGCGACTCTGCAGACGTTCCGAGGGGAAGTATCGATCTTGCGGATTCTTCCCAACAGTTTTGATTTTGTAGCATGAGCTAAACTGCTCGAGGTTGACCACTTTCGCGTGGTTCCTGGAGAACCAAGCTGCGCAAGCGCGAGGACGTCATACCACGCAGTGACGTCATACCACGCACAGAACGTTGCTCTGCCCGGCGTCTCTCGCACACGCCACGCGCCCAGTGTCTTCACTGCCCTACGTTCCACACGTGGCGACCCGGTCTACTTGATGATGCGAGGGGTGGTGGGGGGTGGAACCGATGGCTCGTTCGTGGAAGCAACACCGGCGTGCGCGTGTGGAACCAGCTTAGCTATGGGGCGATTGGTGATGCTGCGCCGGAGCCGCTTGATAAATATACATGTGTCACATGATGCGTATACCATGTGTGTCATTAAAGCAGCAGTAAGCATGATAATAAAGCTACTCCTACACAACCAGAAAACCTAAGAATAACCAGCTGAACCTAAACTCACGCTACGTATATCCTGGCATAGCCAAACTAAGCCACTGCTATTTTTGCCGACGTCACTCGTATAATGGTGAAAAGGCGCTGCATAGATTTTAATAAATTTTCGGAAACACCAATATGAGCATTGTGGGATAAATTCTCTGCTGCACACCGCAAGGCTGGGATTAGTCGATGTTCTTTAACCTTGAGATCCTCATATTTTTTTAGATGCAAAGCATCTCTTAATCGACCCTCCGTCGTCCGTCGGCGTACGGCGTCCGCACCTCTCCTCATCGTCCCCCTCTCCACGCCAGCTGTGATAACGCCGCTCTCCGCTCACGCCGCTCGGTTCCTCTCGTGCCGGCTCAGGAAGACACCGGCAACACTGTCGCTCCAGGAGCCCTAACCAGCTGTGATAACACCGCTCTCCTCCTCGCCGCTTTTCCTCACCCCTCGGCTCGTCTCGTGCCAGCTCAGGAAGACACCGGCAACACTGTCGATCCAGGAGTCCTAACCAGCTGTGATAACGCCGCTCTCCACCTCGCCGCTCGGCTCGTTTCGTGCAGGCTCAGGAAGACACCAGCAACACTGTCGCTCCAGGAGCCCTTAAAGGGGAAGCGTGCTCGTCTCGTGCCTGCACAGGACGACATCGGCGACACTGTCGCGCCAGGAGCCATCTCATGGTCGGGGCTATGTCCCTCCCTTGTTGTGCCGTCCACACCCCCCTACTGAAACGTTCCGTATATACGGAATTATCGGAATACGGAGTTCATACGGATTATGCCGCCCCCAAGCACACCGAAAGTAGATGTTAGTATAAAAAATGGCAATCACTTTAGTGGGCGCAATAAAACCGTTTGGCGCAGGTTTTGTGTTTTTATCTTCAATAATAAGCAAAATGACGCTCCGTATGTTTTCCGTATACTCCGTATATACGGAATTCATACGGACAATGATTTCGCTTTTCTAGTAAACGTACAGACATAAAATCGGTGTCAAATTTTTGGATAAGTATGCACTATTTCGTTCACGTGTGTTTTTCAAAAATATTCCGTGTTTTGTTGCGGCTTTGCGTCATTCTGGGAAAGTACTCCGTATTCCCATATTTCTGTATATACGGAACTTTTCACGAGGGCCCCACTGCACATGCGCGTCTCTCCTCCATTCTCCTCTCCTCCAGCTGTATAAAAGCAGGTGCGTGCGCTGCGCGGCGTTCAATCTGCTCCGAGACACCGCCTGCGCCGGTTCTGCTCCAGTGTGGAACCTACACGGAATCCCCATGCTTTGCATTACCACAGAGTTCCCCTTCGGGGAGATGGTGTAATTTTTTCTCCGGATGCGGTAAATTGTCTAAGTTTCTAAGTGATTTCATTTTCTTCTCCCTGCTATTTTTTTATTCAGAATTGTTTCCAAGGATGCAATCCGTGACGGGGAAGGCAGAGATGTAGGCGGAGTGCCTGACAAAGCCTCTGCCCTTCTAGAGTTCAGTGTAAGAGCACTGTAGCGGGGCAGAGGTAAAGTGGTTTGCGGTGAAGTGGTTTGTAACAAACTCAAGACGTCAATGTAAAACGAGAATATCAGGTACAAATTTCTCTGAGGTACCTCTGCGCTCGCTCCTCTCCAAGTAACAAAAAGTTTGTTTATGTTAAAGGTAAGGCAAAAGAAGAAACGTTTAGAAAAAATCTATCACTTGGTTTTGTGCTTTTTCGGTGGCTTAACAGAGCGAAAAAGAGCAAAAATTATCCCTGCGCGAACTCTGCGCGGAGTCATTCAAAACAAAATCCTGAGCTCTTTGTTCTGATTTTGCCGTGAAAAAACTCTTGTAAAAAATGTAGAGGCGTTTGATGAACTGAAGCTATGCCTGTGCTATATGCCACAACCTATATTGCAAGGCACCAGAGAAATTTCCAACACCTGCGAATGGTTAATGAACTTCCAAATATCGACACATAGACGTTTGCGTTTCTCATCTATGTCAGAAAACGGCCGGCGGGGGCGCTGATCAAACGTTAGTCTTTGCCAGCTGCTTATAGCCACTGAACCTATTCTGAGTAAGACAGTTCTCAATTTTTTACACTTTCTAAGCGTGCGACCGTTTTAAGCAAATTACGAAATACAACAACGAGGCGCGCTTAAAATGAGGGCCTTCGCCGATGCGTAGCGCAGCAGTCTTGTGGAATTGTTGCGCTTATACGCCTCGAGCTCTGCCTGTAGGGGCGCCACAGAAATCCCCCTAGCGGCCCGTTTCGAAAGCATACGCGGGAGTCGACGGCCCGCTCACCACTGTCGCCATTGCTTTTGAGGCACGTTCGCAACCGATATTTTGCGTTTGTATGTGTTGGAAATACATATTACATATTTATGTGGAGCAATCACTCTGTTCGCAAATGTGGTGTATTTACGAGAGTGTAAATGCTTCCAACGCGATGTTACTGTGGTACATTTTGTCCGCATAAGCGCCAGGTGTGTATCACAGCCCGGCGTCGCGAAACCATCCTATGCATGGAGCTGATTGTAATTCCACTGCCCTAAAATTTACTCACAGTACCACCGTAAGCAATGTTCGTTCAGATGCTCATGCGACGGCTATACACTATGGTGTAAATCGGTTTCGTGTGGTTTCATAATGTAGCGGAGCACTCATACCTGAAAGCCCGCCAGTTACGCTTCATATCTCGGATGTTGATCACTACCCCGAACAAGCCAATGTGGCATACATTTCACGGACATCCTACGCAATAAGTACGATGGATAATGCAAAATTACATCCGGGATTCACCACAAATAATTTACGACTAGGTCATCTTGTCGCGAGGTGAGCTTTCCCAAACAGTCATCGGTTACATATATCCCCCGCTTATATCCGAGGCCGTGACTAAACGCTTCTTCGAAACATCATCAAATGACACAGGGAGCCTGCAGAATTTAGCACAAAAGTGAAATCAGAGGGCCTTATCAGATACCACACTCGTCCAACGGTACCTTTAATCGCTTGTAAACGTCCGTACTGTATACTTCAAAGAATGTGTCCGCCGAGTGATCAGCTGTTCATTAAAGTCGGAAAACAAAATAATGGTGAACGCTCAGCTTGTGTGTGATTACTAAAACGGTCATTCCTTGATTTAGCTCCGTATTTGTACACAACGATCGTTAAGCACTCCCCTCCTCCCCCTTCCTGTCTTGGAAAATATCAGTGCATTTCGCATCTAGTTGGTCCAGTGAGTTGAACCTTGCTTAAGGTATGACGAACGTCTCTAGGATTTGAAGCTGTACTGGGTTTTTTTCATTCCTGGACGAGCTATTACATTGCTTCCGGACTTGGCAGCCCATTTAGTTTTCCGTGGTTTCATTACTCCCCTTGGTCCATGCTATCAGGCGGGAGTGGGACCATATTTAACGACCCACAGACTTGGAATATACTTAACATTATCGCGTGGCTTCTATTTGTATAAGGGCAAAAGCTATTGTCAGGTATTAGGTAATCACCTCCCCAAATGATATTTTCCTACGACGTATACATTCAAAACAAGGCCGAATTCGTTGTCCGCGCTGCAAAACAATACCAACCTCTCACTGTGCCAATATTAGGACTAAACGAGGCCTCAATAGCATTCACTTTGGTTCTGAGATATTAGGAGGTGACAGTGGTGATATGCCGCTGCCGTCACCGACGGCCGCAAGGGCGGCGAAGAAGCGCGCAGTACCGCGTCCCCGGTTAGCTCATGTTGGCGTTCGAGCACTCTAATAAGGACGCAGCTGTTTTTTTAAGTGCCCTAAACGTACTGTTTGCTTACAGACATCACCATAACAAGATGTTCAGGGCGAAGAAAGGCAAAAAGAAGCGAAAGAGGACCAAAACATTGCATGAGCCGCTATCACCTGCGCAGCGGACATCCCGTAAGCGCCGTGGAGAAGCGGCGGCAGGCGGCGCAGCGATCAGGAAGCTCCAGGCGTATACAGCCGCAGCGAAGGAAAGGCAAAGTCGAAGACCCCCATCGCTTATAGGTCGCCCGAAGTGTGTCATTTCTTCCGTTCAGACTTTCACTCTGCCCGGAAGATCAGCCGCAGCATACCAATGGAAGAAATGGCGCCCTTACATTTCCCCTTGTTGTGACCGCTTATGGAGCGTTGATAACGTTGCGATTGCTTTGAAAGCGACGAGTGCGTGAGGGATTACGAAGTTTATCTTGCGGGGAGAGGGAAAGCCCCCCAAAACATTGAACGCACACTATCAGCAACGTATTGTTTAACCATTTTGTTGTGAACCGGTAACCGTTATTTGTTTTTTTTTTTTTAATTAAGTTCCGCTTCGGGTTCAGCGGGCTGAAAAAATAAAAGTTCTGGTTCTGCTTCAGCTTCGAAAAAAGTACCGGTTCGGTTCCCGTTCGGCACCCTGGCCGAATCGTGCCAGGCTCTGGAAACCTGCATTTCGTTGTTTTAGCGATGAGGCAGCATTCCACTCCGACAGGCGTGTGAACCGCCAATGCACGCGCTTAAGATGGAAAACAAAGCCGCATTTTGTGACCACAATGGCAGTGGAACTCCTTATGCATTATCGTCTAGTGGTGAATCTGGCGATTTGGGGGGGGGGGTGAGGCGGGGGGCAATAGTCCCGTTTTTACAGCAAAGCAGTATATGCCTCACCCTTCTAGTTTTCATTTAGGTGAAGCCGATTTACTCGTCGCCACTCCGGGGCTCCTCTTTGCCACCGCTGACACCTCTTTCACAACGGTTATCAGTACGGGCATTCCCCTCGCCCCCACCGATGTCTCCTTCATAAGTTGCGCACTGGGCTGACAGCGGCCGTAGCGCCGTTATCAGATGATTGCGGCGAATCTACAACTGCGCGAATGGTTGTAAAAAATTTCACCATTTTCCCGTAGGGTAACCCCGAGTAGTATGCGAAGCAGCCATGGGGTCAACTCAAGTTCCCATTAGTTTTAAGTTCGGTCGTGGCGCTGCGGGAGGAGAATGAGGGGAGCGGAGCACGTGCGCGCGTCATTTATACCGCGGAGCTACAGTGGCGCCCCCCGCGAAGTATGCAGCGGCTACCGTCGCGTCTCTAACCCTAAGCTGCTTCGCATAATTGCGCACGGAGGCGCAGTTGTTGCCATTCATTGGGCAATCCCGGAGGAGAGGAGCTTCGGAGAGGGGAGGAGGAATGCCGGAGAGGAGAGAAGCGTCGGAAAGGAGAGGAGGAATGCCTCGCATACTACGCAGGGTTCCCTTACGGAAAGATGACGACGGTGGTTGAACGTGAAGCTATCTCGTGATGGATTCTTTGGTTGGCCAATCCCTAGGGGCATCCTGCCACAATCATCATCAGCTGTGCCTGGCCAGGCATGCACAGTGGGGGTGTGGACGCCGCACAACGGCGGAGGGAACAGGCTCGACCATAAACTGGTTCGCATCTAAATAGCCCGAAAGCCGCCGCCGCCGCCGTTTGCCGTGAATGTAGATGCGGCCGTTGTTGCCTCAAATTCCACCCCGCCCACTGGCTGAGGGTTTTTACCGGTTACAAGCAACTTGCCCTGTTGGAATGCCGGCGTGATCACATAATTGTTCTTTAGCTTGAAAGCCATTCTGAGCGACATTGTCGCGTTGGCGGCCATCGTTGACTGGATGGTCATAGTCCGTCTGGCGGAAGAATAAGTATAGATTAAGTATGTAAGAATAAGTATGTATCGGACCGCATATAAAGTGTTTATCTCTCCATTCGCCGGTGTATTTCATACCTCATTATCCGCCCATCCGCGGTTGCTGGTTTAGGAGTGCACGGATTGGAGGTGGAAGTAGGGGGCGTGCATGCACAGCAGGGCTTAATGCCGCTACCGATGTCGTACCCGTTGTGGTGGTGGGAGATTTAAACGTGGCAGTCGCATGGCTCAATGCGCCCCGTCTGGGGTCCTCCGCAACCGAGCGCTTTTGGTCTGGGTTGGTACCCGCCGCGGTGGCTCAGTGGCTAAGGCGTTCTGCTGATAAGCACGAGGTCGCGGGTTCGATTCCCAGCCGCGGCGGCCGCTTTTCTGATGGAGGCGAAAAGCAAAAACGCCCGTGTATATGAGATTTCGGCGCACGCTAAAGATCCCCAGGTGTTCAAGATTAATCCGGGGCCCTCCACTACAGCGCGTCTCATCCCCTGCGTTGCGTCGGCGGGTTAAACCCTACAATCAACCAATCAATCAATCAATCAATGGGTCTGAGTTGGTGTGCTGCACAGACAATAAGATGCCTACGACTGGGGAGCAAAAGGGGCACCCACGTATGCGTCCGCTAGAATAAAGGTGGAGGCCTTAGAGGTGCTAACTCGCTATGAGACGGACGCATGTCGTTCACTAGGAGGAAGAAGAGCGGAAACTGAAGAAGTGTCATCCCGGACAGAAGCGTGAATGTGTCCGAAAACAACTAAAAGCGGCTACCGTAGCAGTTGCTGCCAAAAGTTTCGGCTGGTCGAGTAGCTGAGAATCCTTCTCGGGTGAACAGCATAGGTCGGCGTACTCACTCGTGAGTACACTCATTTGTACTCATTTGTACTCAAACTCACGAGTGAGTACGATGATGAGTGATCACACACCCAGAAAAAAAGTGAGTACGATGACGAGTGAGTACAGGGGTAAGTCCACTACTCGTGAGTACAGTACTCATGAGTACACTGCTCATGAGTATGAGTACTCATGAGTACAGTATTCATGAGTATGAGTACTCATGAGTTTGAGTACTAATGAGAATGAGTACTCATGAGTACACAGTACTCATGAGTACACAGTACTCATGAGTACATATTACTCATGAGTACACAGTACTCATGAGTATACAGTACTCATGAGTACACAGCCCTCATGAGTACAATACTCATGAATACTGTAAACTCATGAGTACTGTGTATTCATGAGTATATGCACTCCTGAGTACAGTAGTTTTAGCAAACAAGTTTTATCACGAGCTCGAGTTCGGACGCGCGTGTACGAGTCGCAAACATTTAGCGGTGCCGCTGTGCAACTTAACTGTCAAGCATGGTAAAATTAGACAACGAAAACTGCACCGCCTTCCTTTCCCGGTCCCTGTTTGGCGCTGTAAGCGTTTTTCGGCGGTCGCTCGCAAAGGGGTCACGGTGAAGAGGGAAAAATGAGGGGGTGAGGGCCCGGCGGGAAACGCGGCCGCAGTTGCTCTTCTCTGATGGGACTTGTTGACTGCCGCAGTTATTTTTGTTGACGCGGCTTGTGAACGTGTGGCGGCTTCATTGCGCTTGCTCCCTTCCAATTGTTTTTAGGGGAGAGGCGGTGGAGGCTGCTAACAACGCACGAACTAGGCATACTGAAGTCCCTCTTTTTCGGTCTTCAGAAGTTCCCATAGACGCATGTCACGCTGTGTAGTCGTTTCGTGAGCTGAACCGCTCATTTCAACAGTCGCAGTTAATTTACGTAACTCGCGTCAAACCGACTGCGTGGTTTGTAACTTTCGCTGTGCGTATTCAAGCGACAGTTTGGCTGATGTACGTGCGTCCATTAGGTTTTATTAGGTTCCCGTTTTGAAACATTTTGCTCAGGTTCGCTACTAATATGGTCTCGTGTAGTGCCATTTACAAGTGAGCATATAGCCCCACCGTGCACTACGGCGTGCATGCGCGGCGGTGGAATTTGCCCCAGCAATGGAAATAAAATATCCGAGTACACCTAAGCACGTTTGCGAGTTGTGAATGGGACATCATAATATCCAGTTCGATGCGTGCGGCGCCTTGTTTAGCCTCGCATATTTTGTCGAAGAGCTCTGTCATCTTGCCGCTGGAGGAGCGTTTTGCTTTCGAATGGCTTTACTTTCGAGTGGCAACCCGATTCGCCGCTTCTCGTTTATGCCATGTAATGAGGGCGCTGACGATGATGGTGAATTTCGGTGGTTGTTATTCCCCTACCTTCACTACTGTTTACAGGTGGGGCGACCACCCCTCGCTAGCAACTATACCGCCGAGTTTAAGCTGGCACTGTGAGAGGCCTCGTGAAAGAATTGTTTTGAATTGATGAACGCCAACGCCAGACGCCGGGATTGTCGCTTAAGCTCGCATCTTGGAACGTCTCGTAAAACATGTGGATTGCACATAACGACGTCACCGCAATTTTTTGATCGATCGCTGTCAGCTTCATCCGCGTTGCTCGAGATAAGAGCTGCAGATTTCCACTGTGCAACCAACCCACCAACACGGCAATACAGTGACGTCAGTGCAAGCTCTCACGCCTCCGAAAAACGCGTCTACAAACTTTGTTCCGAGTACACAAAGCACGGCAGAGCAGTTCCTTGGGAGTTCTACGCTGCTGTAACGGCTGCAAGTACCGGCAGCAACTGGGTGCCCTGCGGACCTCGACTGCGACCGATACCCTCTCCGCCCCCCCACCCCCACCACCCCCCGAACACACATACACACACTGTTGGGACTGGGCCATTCTAGCTCAGTCACCACTGTTCGATTCACTTCACTTTATTTCCTTAAAGACCCCACAGGGGGTGTTACATAAGGGGCGCGTTGTACAACATAGATACAAAAGCCACAGGTTAACAATACAGATGCATAGATGTTGCGATGTTGCCCTGCTCAGTCCGCCATCGACGCGGCGCAGAGGAGAGCGATGAAGTTGTCGAGCCGACTGTGATTTTAAGCTGCATTCATATACAATATATACAAAGGTAGCAAGAGCGTTACATGGCTCGCACAAAGGCACTTCTCAACTCAGTGCCTCCGATGAAATGCCGCCGCACAGCCACTGCTTCAGGGTTGGTTTTATTGGCGGTGAGCGCGAACACGGGCGGCGCTGCGACGCGCGCCTCTGTGACGTCAGCATAGGGATTCTCGCATTTGTCGTCTGCTTTACTCAAGCTCGCTCTCCCTGCTGTTTCTTTGCGCTCAGTCAACGTCTGATGCTTGTCCGCACCAGAATTGGCGTTTGGGTAAATTTTATCATATTAATAGGCTTAAAATCGCACACACGAGCTCATGGTGTGAGGTAAAGTTTAGTTTTGGATACCGCTACGGAAGAAACATTGCCGGCGTCGTCCCCTTGCTTGCGAAGCCTGTCCAGTGCGAAGCGCGAAGAGTCCTAACTAGGCGTAAGCTTCTGTATTAAGCAATCTTTCGAACAAAGGGAACAGTCAGCTGCTCATGACCGACAACAGAAAAAATGGAAGACCAAAACGAAATCTAGGCCTTTAGGACTGTTGGCTTTGGCAGAAAGCATTACGATTCCCGGTACTCATATGTTAAATAAAACTGTTTTCGAAACCTTGCCGAACGCTCGAAAGTATTGTATCGCATCGCTTTACGTTGTCATGGCATGAAAGTATGCCGACATTCACTATGGGCTACAAAAATTGTAGGTTATTGAGTTCCAAATAACCCATAGTTTTATACCAGGCTCCTAACCAGTAGCAGGTTTATTGAGCGAAACGAGTCACGTCTACGTTAAAGATACAATAACTCTATGTCTGTTCAGACCTGAAGGGATATTTGGGTACAGTTTCCAAAGCCATATATCTTCCCGATATTCAGATATGCGTTATAGAAAAACTGTACTCAAGAGGATCCGGAGGAAGAGTAGGAGGAGGAGTAGAAAACTTTATTAAACAATGAAATCGAGCTGGTTAGTGGGCCAGGTCCTCAGACCAAGACACAAGAGTAAAAGTAATTTTCTTCAATTGATAGAACGTCATCCTAAGTGGAATAGGATTTGTTCTTTGCGCCTGAAAGGGTTGGAAAGCAATAAAGACCTGCTTGGAAATATTCATCCGTTTAGATTCTTGTAATATGTGCAGGTATACTATTTATTACGTTAGTTAGCGAGTATTTCAGGCCTTCAACACCGTAATCATGTTATCATTGTTCGGGTTGATAGTCAGTTCGTTATGACAACGATGGTTACGATAGAAATTCGGAGCACAAAAGCCGCCTTCGAGTACTGCGGACAACGTTGTTTGGGGCGCGATCGCGGTGGCGTATCACAAACCTTCTCATTGTATTTGCATGTGAATAAACAAAGCACGCTGCGGTTATGCACCTTCTTGCACGCAGCCGTAATGAAAGCCACTTTGTGAAGAAGGGAATGTATGCCATACAACCTGAACAAAATATCCACAATGTGAGACTCCCAAACACCCCCAAACCTCCTAATAAGACGTTTGTGACGGTGCAGAAAAATTACTTCGTTGGGAAGAAAAAAACAAACCAGAAACATTCATCTGATACAAGACACAACGAAAGAAATAGAAGACTGCCGTTTTATTTCCTGCTGTGCGATGTGCGCGTGGGCTCGCTGCTTGGTACGTAGCATTAGACTGTTGAGTCTTCATAAGAACATCTCAAAAATACTGCAGGAAAGCCTACAGATTTTGGATACTTATCGAGGAGCTCTGAGCGCTGATCCTTGTGCGAATAAGCTAGACAGGACGAGTTACACACGATCTTCTGACCGATGCTCCGAAGAAAGTTGTTCTCTATCTCGTCGTGTGTTGCAAACTAGTTGGGGACACAGCTTCAAATTATTCAGATGCGTCAGAAGCTGGCAAAACAACTGACTCACTAGAACTACACTTTTTAATGCACTACACCAACAAAGCGGGCGATTTCTAACATAGACACTGCTACCACTCACAAGCGGAGTGTAGCAGACGACAGCGGCGCGAGTCCCTAAGCCGACGTCAGAGCCAGGGGGCGCCACTCAAACATCTCACCGCCAATACCCCCAGGGTTCCGCCGCAGCCGCGTGCAGTTCGAATCTTTCCAATCAGGACTATCACTGGCCGCAGTTTGAATCCGGCGAATGCAGGCGACGTGATTGCGTCAGTCGAGCCATGAATGGGAAAGGGGAGGCGACTCAGCGGCGCCGTCTCCAGAGTCTAGTCGTCGCTGCGTGTGTTTTGCGGGCCGGTCGTCCCAAGCATGATTTGGTGCGGCCGTCTCGATGGGAAAAGGCATGGAGGAAAAAAAGCTTTTCTTTCCTCCATGGGAAAAGGAGAGTAGACTCGGCGGCGCCCTGTGCCGCCAGTAGCGGCACGTCGGCCGCGGGCTGGCTGACCGAGGCGCGAATCGGGCCCACCGTCGGCGCGTCGCCAGGTGCAGCAAATTTGTGTCGGGCGCTCTGGTTAACCGCACACACACGCATAGAAAAATTAGTAAGATCAGAACCGTGTGGGTTTTGGCCTAGCTGTTAACGGAAATAGACACAACGACACGTAGTGCCCGTCCTGTCCCTTTTTCGCGGCGGGACCTACCTCTTTGGCTCTTCGCCCGCTAGCCGGTTTTCGTCTTTCTGTTTATCTCTTACTTTGCGGGCTGGCGGCGGTTGCGAGGGGTACGGTTGCGCAATGTTCGCAGAATTCGGAACAGCGGCGGCAGCGTCTCTTTCCAGATGGTTTTAAAGACGATAGCCTTTCATTGGCCACTACAGCGCGACAATGTAGGCCTGACAGTCTGTCTGTCTGTGTCCGTACGTCATAAAGATAATTCATTATTGCAACTTAATATCACGCCCCGCTGTACACATGGGAGCTACTGGGGTCGCCGTTAAGTAGCTTCATGTACATAATGCGCCCTCTCTACAACTGGACAACTGCCCCGCGCTTCAGCCGCGATTCAAAACGCGAGTGCGTACGTCCCGTTTCGCTCTCTCCCGTGTACGTGCCTTCGCGCAGTGGGAAGCCCTACGACAATGCACCGTGTAAGACGTTTTCTTCTCGGGCTCCTCTGTCCTGATGTATATGTAATCTCAGTATTTCTAATTAGTTAAACATTTTATTTTTTTCTGTTTAGCCTTTCATTCGAGCCACGACCTAGCTAAGATGTTGCAGTCGACAGGATAATGATTTAAGGCCACGGGAGGACGAACGGACGAACAACCTGGACGGGCCGCACCACGACTACGAGAGTGCAGCACGCAGACATGGGGCACCGACGCACTCCACGCCAGCGGTGGTCGACACAGTGCTGACTTCAACGGAGCGCTACGTCCTATGCTCTACGAAGAAACAGCAGTTCGTGAGCGCACTACGATTACGAGGGCTACCCTGCTCTGGCCGTAAGGACGACATCATCTTGCGTCTTCTAGAGGACAACGAAGAACGTCGCCATCTCTCCAAACGAACGAATGTGCCAACGCTACTTCAGGCTGCGTCCGACAACAAACGGCAGATGACCCTGCAAGCGGCGCTGTTTGAGAGGAGAAGGCTGCGTGATGAACGAGAAAGTTTTCTGACACAACTGCACGAGATCCGAGCACAGGCAGAATGCACGACGGCACGCACATGAACGAGACGACGCAGGTAAAATTGTGATTGCGTGCTCACCGGACCTTTCCCAGGTAATCGCCACGATTACGGAGACGCATCGAAGGTCAGTGCATTTCTGGCGAGATCACGAACACACGTCGCTCTGCTACATCGCCCACGAGCTACATCACCCACGCGCAAGTCATTCCAGCAACGCGCAACGTACGCAGCGCGCACGAGCCAGAAGGCACCACGTTCCTGGCACCCGCTCTTCCGCTACAGAAGTACACAAACAGAACGCTGAGAGCACGGAACGCAACGGAGCCGGTACGTACATTTTCCGCACGTGCTGGCCCGGCGCGGGTCCACTAGAGTTCCTGTATATAGCTCCCGCAGGGAGCTAAGAGTTGTGCGACCGACCGCCATCTTTGTTATCCGGATTGCTGCGGGAAAGCCGCCCGTCGCGAGTGAAGGAGCCTCGCCGCCACGCTTCCGACGGCGGCCGACGCGCGGTGGGGGCGCTTCGGTCGGCGGCGCCTTACGGCGGCTACGCTGGATTCCTGCGGTGCCGGCCGCGTCGGCGGCTGCGGCGCAGCCGTAGTGGGGGCTTCTCTGCGCTGCATGGATAACCGGAGTGTCGCAATCACGGCGGCGCGTGGAAAAGGGTCGCGCAACTCTTAGCTCCCTGCGGGAGCTATATACGGGAACTCTAGGGTCCACGCAACCAACGACATCGCATCCGGATTGGTGGATATGGCCACGACAAGCGAGCAAGACGCACGGCGCCCGAAATGCACCATACGTGGCGAACGACCGCACCCCAATTATAGGGGAGTTTCCTAGATAAAACGAGACTCACAGCGCACGAAACGCACCAGAAGTGACGAACGACATCCAACTTGAACCAGTGGAGCTGACCACGGAGAACGAAATGCACAACGCACGGAACGCCACCAAGCCGCAGCACACACGAAGGAAACTGCTGTTCGCGACATCCTCCGCTCCCACTGCAGGTGCTATCCGGACTTGGCCAGCGAATGTTACAACCGCAGAAATCACCTGGCCACAAGCAACAAAAGACCCAGCGCACGCGGTTCAACCCTACCGGAAAGTACGAGCTCTCCGACACCCGCTGCTCCCGCCCGAGTCCAGCGGACGAACGACATGACACTCGTGCAAGTAGGTCCGTCAACGAGCAACGACACGGCCAGCGCATGCGGCATGTCCGAGCCAGAATTAACAAGATCACCGGCACCCGCGCTCCGATCGAGACTCACACGACAAACACCATTTCGTACAAGAGGACGCAACCGCGAGCAAGCGGACTCGCGATAAACGGATCCTGCTTGTATAGGAGAGATAGCGATTATAGCATTCTCGAAACAACGGGCAAAAGACGAGGTCTTGAGCGACGACACGGACACGGCAAGAACGGCAACGAATGAACCCGATCCAGACGAAGCATCGAATGCCCTAAAGATGAAGTCACGCTTGCGACGCCGAGGAATGTGGGACCTAACGGACGGCACGAACTACGCCCGCTTCCCCACCACAACGGTTTCACTTCCGAAACAACCACGGCGACTGCGAGCACGGAGCCGCAACGACTTTGACCGATCAGCCATGCCTCCCTACGAAAACGCCCTGCTACCGCACACTAAACGAAAAGCCAAACGGCTCCCGCACCATACGCAACGCACGCGTCAATTCAAGCAACGTCCTCAACGCGCCGAACTATGCCATCCCTATATACACAGCGCAGCTCGCCACCGGACAAACCAGACGTCTACGCCCCCACATGCATCAAGCACGCGACGAGCTACACGAACACAATCGCCGACGGAAGCGGCGCAACCAACGCAACGCCGTAAACACTGTCAAGTTCAGGTCTGACGAAGTGAATCCCACGGCACACACACAATAAAATCAAGCAGATTTGAAATTCACCGAAACTCAACGAGACGAACACCCTCTTAACGAAGTTTATAGTATCTGGAACAACAAAAAACAAACACCAGCATCGAGCATCTGTGAACAAGCGGACAGTGATTTGGATACGAACGGACGTCAATCTACGCGAACGCTTCATTGTGCCTGGGGGCAGGCGTATTTCGGATTCAGAGCACGATTAGGATACGTATCAGCGCGCCCGGAAACGAAAACGGACGACAAAAGCTCCCACCCGAAGACACGCAGAAAAACGCAGTTTACGGCCATGGCTGCACCGACAAGCCTCGAGCTCCCCTGAGCCCGACCCGGCCTGAGAGCAAGACGAGACCCCAGGCGCAACGCGCGTGCTTACGTTCCGTTTCGCTTTCTCACATGTACAGTGTACTTGCCTTCGCACAGTAAGTCGCCCAACGACACTGCACCGCGTCAGACGTTTTCTTCCTTTGTCCTGATTTATATGTAACCTGTGTTTTTCTAATAAATTAAACAATTTATTTTTTCTACTGAGTCTTTCATTCGAGCTACGACCTAGCTAACAGTGCAGATAAGTTGATTATTCGTGAGTAATACAAATTGAGTACTCATGAGTACTGATTGAGTACTCATGAGTGCAGAATGAGTAGTACTCATGAGTGCAGAATGAGTAGTACTCGTGAGTGCAGAATGAGTAGTACTCGCGAGTGCAGAATGAGTAGTACTCATGAGTAGTACTCATGAACAGTAGTACTCATTGAGTACTCATGAGTACAGAGTGAGTACTCATGAGTACAGATTCAGTACTCATGAGTACAGATTGAGTACGAATACTCGCGAGGACAAACGAGTTTGAGTACAAGTGAGTACGATTACAAATGAGTATTTGATGAGTGAGTACGAGTGATTTGTGAACAGACGAACTTTTTGAGTCTGAGTTTGATTGAGTACAGGGTAAATAAAAAAAAAATGTGATTGAGTTTGAGTGAGTTCTTTCTGTTTTGCCGACCTATGGTGAACAGCACTGGCCCGCTTGGACTTTGGGAGTGGAGACGGGGGCAGGGCACGCGGAGCTATAGGTTTTATGTCCTTTCTGATGACGGGTCCGTTGTGTTGGGGTGAGGTTTAAACGCGGCCATCAAAAATTCCTATGCGACTGGTCTGGTATCCGCAGTAGTAGAGATAATTGGGATGGCGTGTTGCACAGACAGATGCTTACGACGCCGGAGGGAAAAGGACAGGTCTACGCTCGACCGCTAAGATAAAGCTTGGGTGTTCACAAATTTAATTTCATTAAGCTAATTGGCTATCAAGTAAGCTCAGCCATAAATTACAAACCAAAGTGTTTTGTTCCGTGCACTCCGTGTAGAACGTGCACTTTCGCAGGTTTCCCGTTTCCACAGTATGGAAGGGCCCTAATTGTTCGACAGCTCTGGCACAGCGGCACCCTATCAGCACCTTCTCGAAGACGAGCGTTTGCCAGAGCTTGTGAAAACCACATGCACAAACAGGTTTGCGTTTTGCACCAGGATGGAGCATCAGCCTACTTTGCGGCTGAAGTGCGTCGTTTGCTTGGCGCCAACTTTCCGAACCCAGTGAATGGGCGAACTTCAGCCTCGATGTCCGGGCTTTTGCGCTCCCCTGACCTGACACCCGCGACTTTTTGTGTGGGGATATGTGATGTTCTGGCGTACCGCAGCGGCCACGCGGCGTATGTCGATAACACCTCAAGACCCATCCAGACTGCCTTCACCGGAATCGACGGCAAAATGAGGAAAGCCGCCTTTGATGATGACGGTGGCCCGTTTGAAAAATAAGGGCTTTAGCATTTTGTTTCTGGTTAATTTGATGACGCCGTCAACAGCTGAATGGGTGAACATTTTGTTCTTTACTCACACAACTGGCGTGAACGGCGAAGAAAAAGGTACTTGTTAGGTCAAACAAATGCTTCGTATCGAGCATATGCGCAAAAGTTTTCCCTACGCAATGTCCTTTCCCTCATTCTTAACGTAGGAAAATTGAAATAACGGCCGCTGTAACTGAAAAGTACAAATTTCACACTTATCTACAAAATTTAATGACAACTGAGTCGTGGAAGCGAGAGGCGGGAAAAAGCGCAGTCTGTTCAAGGTGAACCTCAGCTGTTCAAGGTGAGAGACCCTCAGGGGATCTCTCCTCTTCTCACAGGGGCGTACATGGATGATGATAGCCGATGCTTCCGCCACGTATTTCTGCAGGGACATTTGACGGTTGAGTTGCATATACCTCTCCATTAACATCACCTTCCGCCGAAGAGGGAGCCGTCCGGTGATTCACGGCCAGTACAGCTCAACAGGATGGTAATAGGGCTTTCAATGAGCGACGGGCACAGTTCGCGGCCAAGACGGCGGAGGTTATCCGGTGGCGTCAGTGGTTCAGCTACATAGTTGACGGGGTATGAAGAACTGGCGACACCGTAGGGGACGCGGAACTTAGAAAGGAGCTTAGAGGAGAGACCGGGAGTGGTAGAATGCTTTCACAGCCAAATTAGATCGCCAGCATGGAAGGAAGTGGACGAGGTATTCTATTCATGACGCTTGTTTTGTTGTCCTTGGTCGTTCGACGTAAATGTATATGCGAGCAGTAGGCATTCTTGAGCGTGGTGCATTACGTCAGAAAGAAGGTGTTATTGGGACGCTTCACGGCTGCAGTGCACGACGGCTCGCGTCCATATACTAGAGACTGTGAAAAACCTGCATAACGATCTGCACGGCAGTTTGGTAAGCGAATGTGACACATGGTAGCACGGAGCCACAGCTCTAATGGTTGTATGCGACTTACTTTGCAATCAAGTCCCCGAGCATACGGTTCAATATTTCTATGAGTCCATTAGATTGTGAATATAATGCTAATGCGGTGCGATGCCCGAATGCGATGCATTCGGGAAGGAGCCTTAGAGAGGAATACACGCCCTTTATCGCTAAATAGTTCCTGTGATGCACCGTGGCGTAGGAAAAGGAAGCACAGGATAAATGCACCGACCTCACGTGACGTGGAAGCAGGAAGCAATGCCGACGCACTCATATGGACGAACGCGACATAGCAGGGGCTGCAGCGACCGGTAGGTCCGGGAACATGCGTCTTACGTCGATGGAAGTCAGTGCAGGCACAAATAAATTTTCAAGCAAAGTGCAGGCTGATTCCAAGAGAGATCGAAATTGCGTGATGACACGTATTTTTGTTTCTTCTCCGATTCTTGTGAGTTAAGCGCTAGCCAGGGAATAGCCCAAAAGTGCAAGAGGCGTAGCGTGGTGGGTCTCCTCATTGCGACCTGACAAGCTCTTACCCCCACTGAAGGTGAGGAGGGAGGCGCATTCGCTGAGGCGCAATCAATAGAACTAGGGCAGGGGACCAAGGTTCGGGGGGGCCATCATCATGACTGACTCCCGGTCTGCCCTCCTCCGTCTACGAGATGCAGGCCAGCTCCAACGGCTTCATAGAGCGGTCGCAAATGGCCAAGCTTCACGCGATAGAGGCCCAGGGGTGTCCACTGCGACTTCACTGGCTGCCATCACACGTGGACATCATGGGCCACGATGTTAAAGACGCCCATGCAAGGGTGCTGCTCGCACGGCAGGGGTTCTTTTGTTTGAATTACTTTTCGTTACACAAAGTGGCCATTTCCTTTTTATTACTGTTCATTGCTGAATAAAATTTTTTTTTTGCGAACCCCAATAATGTTTCCGAAAATATGCGTGCATGTGTGATTTCTATGTTCCAAAAACCACCCGCGTCGTAAATTTTTGCACACAGCCAAGCTACTTTCCTGCCCTTGATTGATTGATTGATTGATTGATTGATTGATTGATTGATTGATTGATTGATTGATTGATTGATTGATTGATTGATTGATTGATTGATTGATTGTCGGGGTTTAACACTCAAACGCAACAGGCGATGAGGCGCGCCGTAGTGGAGGGCTCGGGATTAATTTTGGCCACGTGGGGATCTTTGACGTGTGCCGAAATCTCGTACACACGGGCGTTTTTGCTTTTCGCTTCCATCAGAAAAGCGGCCGCCGCCGCCGGGAATCGAGCCCGTGACCTCGTGCTCAGCAGCGCAACGCCGTAGCCACTGAGCCACCGCGGCGGGTCCTTGATTGAAATCAACATGATGTACTCGTTTTTTGCACGCACGTATGCGTTCTCTCCGAGAACGCATTTTTTTCTTCCCTTGACACAGTACCCAAACAAACCAGCAGCGTAAATCCCAGCTCAGCATTTCCCGCCACAAAACGCACTGATTCAATTTACACTGTCTCTGTTGAAGCACTTTGGACTCAAAGCTCTCGGAAGGAAACCAGGCGAAGAAAAACACCCGCAGCGGCCGTAAAATGGGCTTTGCCAGCAGAGGGCGCCGACGTGGAGCTGGCTCTTCGGCAGGGCTTCTTCAGGCAGGGGGAACCGCGAGCGGAGAATTATGGTTTTTTGGCTGGAGTTTTTTCCGGGGGATATACAGCGGTTCCGAGTCCAGTAGTCCAAAGGGTGAGAATATCCAACGCGCCGCAAGCTCCATCATTGGATTTTCCACTCTAGATCTCTCGACTCGTTGGAACTTCTGACTCACTGTGGACCTTTTTGACGCTGCAAGAAAGAGTCATAAGGCCCAAAGAGTCAAAAGGTCCAAACTGTAATTAATCACCTCAACCCCAAATGGAAAAGTAAAAAAAAAACCAACATCACACAACCAACCCTCCGAGAAGTTCGAAACCCGAGACGCACTATGCATGAGGGCATGGCGACAGCCTCGCCCTCACCCGTGAAGATAAGCTTGTAGTCGCGGTGTAATATCGAATAGGTGATATTATAACGTGCTAGTGTGTATAAGTTGCGTATGTAGCGAATCAGAATAGGAAATGAGGGGCTCGTTGAATAACACGAGAAATAGAAGTTGATAGTCGAGAAAGCTTAGGAAACCAGAGGGGAAAGTGCAATAGGTAATTTATTATACCTGACAAAAATTTAGTAGTCAAATAAGGTTGAGACAAGTGCAGTTGTCTCTCAAAACAGCTGCATCTGCCTTAAGGATAAATGACCTACTGCATTTCCCACTTTCGTGTCCTTGGCTTTCTTGCATGACTGCCTGCCCTTAGTTTTATAAGTCGTTTATGTATATAAGTTGTGTATATGTATATTCCCGAGAACATCTTTTGCTTTCTTTTTACCAACACCTTGCCGCACCGGGCTATTTTAGATTTTGCAAGCTAAGGAGGAGTTTTCTCTTTTTTCGTGCGCCGCTCTGGGCAACCTTGTTTAATAGGGAGAGAGACAGAGAGAGAGAGCGAACGCTGTTTAATGGTGCTGACGAGGTCCGTCCAGCAGATAGACTAACATGCTATGTCAGGTGAATAATGACACAAATGAAAAAAAAAAAGAATAGGGAAAGGGTTTCCCCCTGTCGTCAGTAGCATATACTTCTCTTCCTTAATCACGGCCGGACTCGACTCTCCTCCTCTCGCGCTCCCCTTACGGCCTTCGCAATACCGGCTCCTCGCATGGGATTTTTTCTGACGCGTAGTTGGGGGGCGTGACAGCACGAGGGCAGCACCAACTTACCGCAAGCTCCGCGTCACCGCGTCTGCGCGCCAGGCAAGAGCAAGGCAGCTTGAGCGTCGACAACATAACCAGTGAGCTTCCGCGGTTGCATTTCCACACGAAACGGGGCAGTTGGTGTGAGTGATATAGCCTAGATTTTTTTCTGGTATTTAAACGATATGCACGCAAGGAAGTTGTTTACGCTATATGGTCGGAGCAAAAGTTGTTCGCGTATGTACTATATTTGCTTTCCGGACCTTTCCACTACGGTGCGCCTAATCGCCTGTGTAGCGTCGGTGCATTAAACCCCATTACAATACGTCGGCATTTATTCCGAAAAACGCTCACATATTACACATAAAATGCGCACATCCTAAAAAATTAGATTCCGCAGCTTATATAACTGTATGTCACGTGACAAAACGGCAATATGTTTTGACACAGATCGTGTTCTTAAGTGCAGATAACAGCTAGGCGACAACCGACAACTTTGTGACTTCCGGTACCACACACAAACACGGCAGAGGAAGCATGGTGCGGCCGTTGGGAATTATTCAGGGGCAAGATACTGAACTTATTTGGCCGATAAACCCAATAACAGCATATTTATGCGAGTGTGACCGAGGCGGGCCATCTAAAACGTCCCAATGGTATCTCTTGAGAGCTGGATTTTCTGCTTTGCTATCCCTACAGCCTCTAAAGAGGGGCGTGCATTCGCATTTCCGGAAATGTGCACTGAGTTGCACATTAGCAAGAATCTGTTAACGCTTAAAAACCAACACGTTTATGTTGATCTTCCGCGCCGGCGAATACGGTTATTAACTCATTTCGTCTCAATTTTGGGCGCCCACGCCAAAATACGCATCCTGAGTCGAAGGAAAAACAGGTAAATACGGGCTCACAAAAGGGCTAACGACTGGCCCCGCCGAACATTTTTCATGCGGCGGGGCGACAGTCTTCAGGAACGCCACTTGGCCCAATGGCAGCAGCTGCTCAGGATGTGAGGCTTCAGGCACGCGAGGGTACCTCCACAGCAGGAAATGTGAACATAAAGCGCTTAAGCAATTTTGAGGGTATTGTCTCTGAGGCTAAGCATCATAGGGCGAACAAACCAACAGCCCATGCAAAAGCAAATCATAGATAATTTGCTAAGCTCGGTCAAAAGTACTATAGCTATTATTATTTTGCTAAAGCCAAATCAATCAGCATTGGCTAGTAGTAGGTGTGCCTTTCAGTTAATCAAGTTGTGCAGTGATACGTCGCTATCGTCAATGACCAGCATCCCTGCTTTGGTCTCTGTATCAAAAGAAACTGACAAAGCGCTAGAAAGCATGCAAGCACAAATTTTGCGCCTTTGCATTGCCGTTCGAAAGACAACCTCTACCATTAAAACGCTGACAGGATGCAGGAAGCTCGCACCACTCGCTCTAAGCACGCAGGAATTGCTTCGTGCGTGTTTGCGAATTGTGGCAGGACAGCGGGGTTATCCTCTAGCAACAAGTTGGGCCAAAGAAGTGCATGAATTTCTGCCGAAGGTCTATCAAGAGCCTGCTACTCCGGAGCACCCGCCCTGGATGTTCCTGCCCATACTAGTCACGACTACTGTACCCGGCATCCCGAGGAATGCGCATATTCCGGCTCCCACACTAAAATTGTCCGCTCTGGACTACATTTCGGGGATATACAAACACCCCGCTCATGTGTACACTCATGGGTCGGTGTCAACGAAATAATCCACTGTCAGTGTATGGATACCGTCATCACGCACCAACATCAGTGCCATGCAGTCACAAAACGTCAATTACGGCTACCGAACTTGCAGCTCTGACGGTGGCTTTCGGTCATATCATCACGAAACCCCCACGAGAGTGGTCCCCCTTCACAGACTCAAGGGCTGCCCTTGAAAGTCTAGCGTCTTTTCCAAAAGACCGCCTTGTGTCTGACATACACGCTTGACATCTTCCAGCTCTACAAGCGCACCGTCACATAGCAGTTCAGTGGATTTCAGCCTATTGTGGGATAACTGCAGCCTGAGATGACGTATCACGTCATTACGCACCGCTATCTTCCGTCGATCCCAACTGCAAATTCAAAATGCCACCAGGTCTCTCCAAGCGGGTAGAAGCAATTCTACATCGCATGCTGTTCAATGTCGCATACACGCGCAACTTCCTCTGTAAGATGGGACGAGCTACGTCGCCACTCTGCCCACACTCTAATGGGCAAGATACCTTCCAGCACCTGCTCTGTGAATGTGCTCGATTCGGTGCTCAAAGAGTGTCCATCACAGTGTCTTTGGGACTGCCGCTTTCCGCGGACATTCAGGTAAAGGACGTATAAAGGAGCACAGACACAAAAATTTTGCATCTTGTTTTTTTTGTTGCGATAAGTAGCTACTGACCTACTTTTCACCTGTAGAAACCTCATTTGCTTCAGCGTGCGACGGTTGTTTAATTAGAGGCATTTTCAATGCGGCCACTCGCAGTTTCGATTTCCACGGGTGCCGCGAAACGATGGATTTTGTGGATTTTGTGTGAACAAAGCTGACCACGTGACCGTCGGAGGGATATCACAGACCAGAGCTGCCGTAGCACTGCCGAATCCGCATCGCCGGCAGTTTCTGCGAATGCCCCCACGTACTCATCTCGTGAGCCGCTTAATTAAAAAGCGACCGTGGACGTGACGCAGGCGCTGCGAGTACAAATGCTTACGGCGGCTAAAGAACGACGCGCGACGCTCAAGACAGTGGGTACAAAGACGCGCGCTGGGAGCAGCCAGCCGGTCTGTCTACAGGTCCGCCTACAGATGTGTTCGGCTTAGCACTGCGGCGGATATTCGACTGCCGCTCTCGTAAGCGGTGCAGACAATTTTTAATGGAACCCGCCATCGCATCACTAACTCCTTTCTCATATAAGCTTCCAAGGTTTGGACTTGGCAGCGGTAACAAGGTATCACTCGAGCTACCTGCGCCGGCCTGGGCGGCCACTTCGCGGCCGTGGCCGCCGCCTGCACAGCGACCGTCCGGCTTGCTCAGTAGGCTTTTCGTGTCTCCGGCGCGTTTTCGCATCTAATGTAAAGAAAAAGTAATAGTAGAAACAGCGAGCCTGGAATCGCTGTAGAACTTTGGCTGCGTGATAAGCCGACAAAATTACGGCGCCTCCGCCGCCAACGATCGAGTCGTTCGTTCTCGAGAGCAGAAGCTCCGCCCTCCGGTCTTCCGATTGGAGCGGCGAGCCGGCGAAAAACGCCGGCAGTGCGGAAGCGGCAAACTCAAACTCGTGACGTGTTTGGATGTTGTTTGTTTCCACAATATCCACGGAATGTCGATTGCGCGTGGTCCTCTGCTGGCTGCTCGTTTGCGTTTCGCACACTTTAAAACTGATTTTAAATATGTTCTTGGCTGTATTCGCCGCTGATATTTTGCAGATGATGTAAATATGTTCACACCAATCTATCTCCGAAGTTATCTCGCCTTCAAAATTTTGTGTCAGTACCCCTTTAAGGACCATGGGCTTGTCCCAAACGTGTTTTACGGGCTAAAAAATCTCTGATACAGTACCTGTAACACACAGGTCTTGACCAGTCGTTCTGAATATCCCGTCGTTTCTTTGGACATCAAGTTCTTGAACAGCATCGCCATAATCTTCATCACGTCATCAACTGGCGCAGCAAGTTAGGCATTTTAGCCAGGGTAACATCGCCAGACTTCCTTAAAGATCGTTCTCTTTCGATCTCTCACCGACCACAAACGCGCAAGGTGTGCTGTGGCCGCGAATCACCTCAGGCTCGAAAAGCGTTCAAAGCAATCATACTAAACTTTGTAGCTCAGGAATGCTGTAGTGGGGTGTTTTACACAATTATTAACAAAAGATCCTTATCTCAGTTTTTGAAATCGGACTAAGTTGCCCGAAATGATCTCTGTGCTGCTGCAAATCGGCTCGTATATCCTAGCCTTGAGAAAAATTTGGGCTTGAGGAGACAGAAGTAGTAAAACAATCTAGCACTTTCCGTTGAACGACGACGGTGGTTGAACGCCCAGCTTTCTCGTGATGGATTCTTTGGTTGGTAAATCCCAAACGTAGAGTATTTGCTACTCTGAAGGTGCGCACCACTTTTCTAGAACCACCACAGCAAACCTCTGGTGTGCACTCCGTAGGCCTTATATTTGCGTTTGGAGTCTAGGGTGCGAATCGGTACCTGCTGCTTGGTGTTCGGGTCGACCATCTCAAAATGGAGCAATCGGACAGACGCCGGTTTCATGCGCAAGGGACCGAGGTACGACGCCCACCACGGCGGGGTCTTTCACTTCACGCCTGATCATTCGTCATCGTCACAGAACGTTGGCTTCCTTACAGGGCGTATGGCGCACAATGGCATCAGTTAAGACACTACAGCTTCGCTTCAAAATGAGCTCTGTAATTTTTGAGTCTGCAAGAGGACGATGAATACCGTAGGCTATGTTTCCACTTTCATAAACAGAAATGATTTGCCTAGGGGCGCGATTCGCGTTCATCGGTAAATATTAATCCGCGCAGCCCCCCGGTAGCCGCTGCCTGGGCTTCATGGCGTAGACGTCCTTGTAACCGACTGACCGAACGCAGCAGCGACGGCAGAAGAAAATGGTGAGGCGCCTCCCCCAGCGTCTGGTTTCAAGCATCGGCACACGAGGAGTGCACTACGCAGCCTCCCCTCCTGAAACACTGTTTCCTTCGCGGCTAATCTAAACCAGTTGACATTTGCACGGAAGTTTCAAACCCTACTTGTAGGAACATGCTATCTGCTTTCCAGCGTGGATAGTCCGAGCCACGTGACATCTGCGCGGGAGGTTTAAATACGAATTGCAATAACACGATGGCCCGCAGCGGCCACGTGCTACGAGATAACAGCAGAGTTGTGCGCGCCGCCATACGTTCGCTGATCACGCATTCACTTCTTGAGACGCAGCAGATATGCGCCGTGAACGAGAAGACTGCAGCTTACGCGGCACCCAAATTTCCGATCAGGGAGTATAGTTATCTTCAGCGATTTTTTTGTCCTCAGGGGTGGTTTACAAGTGGCCCCTCACTTGTAAAAAAGTGTACTCTGGCAAGACATCCCTATCACGTAGGCCAGTGCCTCAACACTCGCCTACGGGAACACTGTAACAAGGTACGGAAAGGCAACGATAGTAATTTGGGTATTCATTTCCAGGAGTGCTACAAGTTCGAGCCTATGTATGATGAGTGATCCGTCATATTTCTAGACGCTGATCAGTGCACGCGAGATATTGTTGAGGCCGCGGAAATGCAGCGGATAGGGGACTGTGTCAGCCCAAAGGCCATTCCTTTGAGCCCAAAAGAGCTGTCTTTTTTTGTTTTCACATATGTGTGCATGACAGGTGCGTCGGAGGCTGTGCAGTGACATGAAAAACTTCCTAGTTATATCAGCGTGTCCTTTTTTTTCTATTTATAAGTTCCATCGTTGTTATTAAAATTCAGTTGTAAGTAGCGCTGGTCCCTGTCTCCCTCGTCCTGTGCGTTCATTGCTGCGCTTTACGAAGTCGCAATGGAGTACCAACTAACTCGTACCCATACGCTTTTTGTCCTCCTCTCAAAAGTTTCCAATAGAGCAATATTTGCGGTTGAAGTTTTTTGAAAAAAATCCCAATGTTTTAATTTGCATAAACCTATGCACATGTTTTTGTTGTCAGAAACTACAAGCACGTGTCGCAATGTTAGCGGGGGGTGTATTTCGCGAACCCACGAGACCTGAAGATGGCAGAGGTACGTATCCAGTATTTCATCAGTGTTTCTCCACGTAAATCGCATATGGCCGCCATAGAGTCCGTATAGATTTGTAGAATACAGGCAGACCTCGATATATCGAACTCGGCTATATCGAATTATTGCCTATATCGAACACTTTCTATATCACGCGGAAAATCACATGCATTTTTAATTTTTTATTTCGAACTGGGACGGACATGAAATGGGTATATCGAACTCCGCCACCCCAGACTGCCCAGACCGCTCGCGCTCTGTTGACAGGCGGCGAGCTATCCCGCAGTACTCTCGAGGATAGCGGTGGCGCGATGGGCGTTCCCGATTGCTGCGCATCGGTTGCACCGAAGCAGAATTCGACGGTGCAAAAGAGGAATGCAAGCTTGAAGAAACCTGGGGCCAGCTGGAGCACTTTGTTGGTGCTGAGTCACGAAGCATGTGCATTGATGAGTTTGTTGGCGGTTACGACAGCACCGGAACGACGGCGGAGTTGACGGATGTGGAGATCCTAGCGGAGGTTACTACTGAGCGCACAAACGAAGACGCTGCCGAGGTTGCACCCGCAAGCGTTGATAGGGTCTCTCTCCCGACTTCGACCGAGGCTTCAGCGGTTTTGGCCCTACCGCACCGCTACTGCAGCGCTATACAGTCGCTTGTGGAACGTTTGGACTACGTTGAGGAAGTCGTGTATAACACGCCAGGCTACCCTGCTGCAGTACTTTAAGCCAAAAGAATAAATACTTTGAAGCACCAACTGAGTATTTACTGCACAATTCGTTCATTTATTGATTTGTACCAGTTTATGACGCGTTTTTTACGTGATTTTATATATCGAATTCTGGTTATATCGAACTATTTCGCGGGCACCGCGCTGTTCGATATATCTAGGTTTCACTGTAGTACCTCAAGGGGTTGAAGAAGAGCAAGAGTTAGTGCTTTTAAGCCGTCCCGGATGGCTGTAAGCTGGGCCGGCATAGATGACAGGGATAGGCGTGTTTCGTTGAAGCACGTTTTACAGACCTCTGGGTGAGGAGACATTGTACTGTTGTGGTCAGTGCGTCGTCCTTGGCTCCAGTCTCCACAAATACCTGCACCACATTTTGTTGAGACTCAGCCGCAAGTACGCGTGCGATAAGGAAAAGCGTTTCAGTAATATGTCGGATCGATTCTGAAGTCGCATTAGTGTCTGGTTGTCGGTCACCTGGTGGTAGTCGGTCACCTGGTGACCTGGTAACGACGCTGGCTGGGGAGGTGGATAGGGAACTATCCGATTAGGTACCTGACGCCGCTGCCTCAGCCACAAAACTGAGTTTACGCATGCGGCCAGACGGACGCTGATGAACAAGCTGATCCGAAGTGGTAACTTGAGTATCAGCCTAAGGATCAGGGATCGGAGTTATCCTATGGAGTCAAGTAGTAGTACATATTGCGGCTCGGGTTATTGTGTGAAGCCGGGTTCGGTCCACCTGGTTCAGTGTTGGAACTCGGCCTGGTAAACAAGCCGAGGCTTGAGTACAGACCGCAGCACTAGACGGACCATTTTAAAACAGGAGTGACCAGACACTTGTCAGATGCGTCGGCTGAGGTGGAGCATCTGTTCTGCTTTTTAACTAGCGGAACGGGGCCGCGTGACACTGACTCCGACGTGGAAATTTCTAATCCCAGTAGGTGAGGTGAGGTGGCAGTGCGCACAGGTTGGCCGCAGAGTTGTAATGCGATCGGAGACACCTTCATTCGGTGACGGCCCGAAGCACTGGCCACAGTCTGAATAGCTGCCTTTTCGACTAAAAGGGTCGGTCCAGCGGATTCACACCATTTCTGTGTGTCAAACAAGTCTTGTTGGAGCCACGCGGTTTGTCGAGTAAGGTCTGAGAGGGCAGTCCACACGCATGTCGCCCACGTACATCTGAAAGTGCATTTTGGTTTGTTTGTTTATCTGTTTTCATAAACGTACACATGTTACGGCTAAAAGTAGGGTAAAACGTTGCACGCGGAAATGTGACCAGAAATAGTGCCGATATTAGATGCAACGGCAACATAATATTATAAAACAAATGGTTTTTTGATCCCCGCTGAAAATTGTTCCTGGAAAGCCATCTGTACTCGTTAGTCCAAGTTTGCTTCATGCTATTGACTATGCCACATTACTTGGCCTCGAACTCGATACTCATTTTGAAATTTACAAATGACATCTTTATAAATCCGTAAAGAGGCCTATGTCTTGAAAATACTGATTCGGGTCGGAACTAAGATTTACGAATAACTGCTTACAGCAATTTGTCATGTAATGCACTGCCACAAGTCCGCAGATGTATTATTTTGTCAATTGGTGATTTAAATAAAGATTGTCTTTGCGTCCCAACATTTAAACTTTTTCAAGGAAATTTAGCTATTTCTTTATTATATAAAGACCAAACCCCCCCATTTCACTGCCACTCGATTCTCACACCACAGTAACTATCTTTTACCAAAACCGAGGACTAACCACGGCAAATGTAGTGCCAACTTTTTGGCGACATAATTCTGAAATTCTATACCCCCAACCATTAAATCACCTCCTCCAAATCATTTGTTTAAGAGGCAGCTTCGCCGGATCATTTTGGCATAATGAATGTATCATATCCGTGTATATGTGGCATGTGGATGAATATCCCCTTCATGTACCTTTCTGTGTAATAAGTTTGATTGCTATTAATAATAATTTACTTGGATATATATTTTATCCCTTGTGTTTTTTGGGATTGTTATTGCTGTTAACCACATTAGGTGTACGCTTTGTACTTATTGGCAGGAGGCCCCACCCTAGTCTAGGACTATGGGACCTCCTAGAGTTATGTTCTGTGATATTTCAACAGCAAGAATAAACAGGAAGTCAAACAAACTGAAACAGAGGTTACCGATCTCTGAGGCACTCCACAGACAGGCGTGGAGTAATTGGAGTAGAGTGAGTGACCATAACTTGCCTCACCAATGGGAACTGAAAAGGATCTTACTGTGAGGAAATTCCGGAGAAAAGACGAAACGTTATGTGGGAGCAAAAGGGCTTGGAGAATTTCCGAGGTGGCACCAAGGCTAACGTTCTCGGATGCCTTTTTTATGTGCAAGGCAAGCACTGTTCGCACTCTGTATGATCGGCCGCCAAGTAGCACCCTTGACGGGAAGTAGTGAAGTAGTCAAGCTCATCCTCCGTACACAGACGTGGCCTAAACTCAATCTGTTCCATGCGGTACCACCGGAAACTGTCCCAACGCCGTTGAAGTCAGTTTGCCAGCATAAGCTCCTACGGTTTGCACAAGGTCAGCGTAAAAGCTCTTGGACGCAAATTAGGGAGCTGATCGGCTGGCCTTAGAGGCTTCGGTATCAGGACAATATCAGCGAGGAGCCAAGATTCTGTTATTTGCCCATAAAGCCACACCTGGTTGGAGGAGTCGAGGTGATTGCTGAGTGCTTGATCATCACGGTCGTTATTGCCCTCGTACGTAATGTCATCTGGCCCTGGGGCGATCCGGTGTTTGGCGTGATGAATAGAAGGATAAAGCTCTGCAATCGTGAAAGCCGTGAAAGCCGCCGCCACGGACTGCGTCATCAGGAGGCGAGGAACCGACCGGACTCGGCAGGGGAAACGTTCACTAGTTGCTGGACGGAAGGATGTCAAAGGGAGGGAACATGGCGCCGGCAACATCAGCGGCAATTTGAACAGGATCCTTGTCCGATGCCAGACATGCACTGGCTGCCAATTCTGGAGTGCGGCCTCCTGATTCTATAACGAGAATAAGGAGTGACTCCACTTTCTTTCGGAGGTCCGCAACGCATCGTTCCCGAAAATGCGGTCCCCGTGCTTCAATTGCGCGTGTCAAAAAGTTTTTAAGTTGTTTTCTGCGTGACGATGTAGAAAAAGTATGACGCGTTTGATTGCTCTGAAGGACAATTTTGCCTGCACGTGTACCAAGTAGGAGAAACACACCACCTTTGTGAAACTGTTCTTTTGAGTAAGTTAGATTGTATTCTTTTTTAGCGAAATGTGATATTCCTGCGAAGCATCGAGTTTCGTAGAATTATTATCAGAAAACCAGATAGGATATTATAAATGGGTTCGATGTTCCTACATTATTAGTAGAAAGTGGAACCAGTTTGAGCCACGCGTGACCTCCTACGCCACAGCACCTCTACGACACAGCAGTCATCTTCATCAAGCTCACGCGGGAAATTTGAAACAGGGCCGTGGTCAATCATCGTTATCCGTTTCGGGCAGGCTGACCGAACGGAGTGACTTCTTTGGGTGGAAGTGGCACCATCTGTCCAATTGTAACCGAGGTACGTTTTCGATTAACACCGTGCTATCTAATTGATTACTTGCACGTTCCCACTACCGATGACGCAGGCGTTCTGGTCAGCGCGAGGAGAGGCTGTGAAATCAAAATCGCGTCCCCGCTGGCCAGAGAAAGAGAATAAACTTCTTTGTTAGCAAAAAAATGTGGAGTTGTGTCCTCATTTCAGGACCCGCTGGGCAGAGATCCATCCAGGAACTCCTGGGTTACGAGTATGGCGTCCACATCCTTCCTCCACAGAAAAGGCTGTTATTCGTATGCATAGATTCGGAGGGGACCCTTGGGCTGCGCCGTTGCCACAGACGCTGCCGTTGTTAGGCCGCGCCGTATGGTGGGAGATGGGCGGCCCATTTGAAATTTGCCGAGAACAAAGGCGTGATTGCGCTGTGGTCACGTGCTACCGATTTCCGCTTCCCTGTTGCTAGGCCACACTGCGTGCTGGGAAATGAGCGGCTAATTTGAAATTGCTGAAATTCAGAGTAGCAACTGTGCACACATTTATCGCTGCTCACCCTATCATTGATATCGCGCTTCACTTCCTAGGAGAAAAGAGCGAAATGTATGTCTCAGGTACAACCAACTGTAATTAATAATTCAGGTTGCATTACCAAAGTTACATGGTGCGTTTTTTGATCAATTGGCACACTTCGTTAACGTTACTTGCCGAACAACGTGCGCAGCGTTTTCTGTCAAAAGAATATTCAATGAAGAAAACTTAAAATCAGTCTTCACTTGGAAGAAACAAGGGACACGCAACGACTTTCGTCACACACGGCACGTATTCGTGATTCTGTGCATAGCGCAGTCCCATCGCGGCGCATTGGCACTTTGCGTGTACATTCTGCGGTAGGCGGCGCGTCCTGTATTTTACACGGAATGAAAACAGTGTCTAGAACTTCATCCCTATAGGCTGCCGCGCTGTGTAGTCTACGACCCCTCGATTAACGCAAGGCTGCTTCTGCATTTCCTTACTCGAAAAGTCATATCTTACAGCGCTCAAACTACCTGTAGCCTCGAGCAGTTAGAAAATGACACCTAAGCAGACAACGATATTTTTTGCTTACAAAATCTATTATTTCACTTCAACCGCAAAGAAACACAGCATAAACTGATGAAAAGTGTATGTTTGTGTTTTCGATTCACCAGAATATGCGAAATAATTGTACATACAAACACTAGAAACAGTATTTTCATTTTAAACAATATTTAGATTTGATACAATACTTATGATTTGTACATTCATGCACGCATATCAGCCGAGACGATTTTGTTCAAAAGGAAAGGTGATGATGGCATCATGTAGCATGAATATTTTGTCGCTAAAACGGTTTACGGTGATTTCACAGGAAGTTAAAAAGAAATTTCGATTACTTTTTCTGACGAGGATGTCTTGGAGCACTAGATTGAGGCTGCTTGTCTGCAAGCAGTTTGCGGCACACAATTCATAAGGCAGCTTCCTAGTGGCACATTTTTTCACGCCTTTGGCCCTAATAAAGACAGCTTTTTTGATTAAAAATTAGGCTGTATAATTTTCGCTTGAGTGCTAGATATCCGAGTATTGCACGTTTGAAATTTAGTTTTCGAAAGCTTCAAGACTCATCTGGTTGCGTGTCGTGAAGAGCGGGTTTGTCACTCGAGCAGGAGGGAAGTCGAGTTCAGAGGTAAGGCGGACAAGCTTCGAGTCAATGTCGGGGACTGGGAGATAGAGGTACTGGGAAGCTGTGTCCGTTTACACAACGCTTGCGTCGGGCAGTGCGAATAGACGTTATGATGGATCATACGGTGCTTGCGCAGTTTAGAAAGCTCCAGAATAAAAAGCCGAGTTAGAGTGCTTATAATGCAGAGTGGTAGGTGCGTACTGATAAAGTGCCACAATCTCGCATAGAATGCAGAACTGGGGCCCATTTCTCTAAAACGACGGGGCTTCGCTTTGAAACGACGGGGTCGCGCAATGCAAATGCATGTGTTCTGGGGTTGGGGCCGTCGCTTTGAGGAAGCTGTGCACTCAGTGTGAGCCGCAGAAAAGCTCTGTGGCAAGGGCGCCAAGCGACAAGTGAAACGATGGTGGTCAAGTGGGTTTCGCTTCGCACCCTTGCCACAGTACTTTTCTGCGGCTCGCACTGAGTGCACAGCTTTCTCAAAGCGACGGCCCCAACCCCAGAACACACGCATTTGCATTGCGCGACCCCGTCGTTTCAAAGTGCACGCCCCGTCATTTTAGAAAAATGGGCCCCTGGAGAACGTTGGGCTTCTAGAACGCTTTGAAATACTGCTCCTTGCGCGATCAAAGGCTGAGCTCTGTAAAACACAGGCAATCTCGTAGCGTCTTACCGTACACCGAGTTTATTAACAATTTTGAGTCTTTCTCTTGGAATGTGTTGCTAGCCTGCTGCCGAATGGTATGATTTTGCTCTACAAAGCCCCGGAGGAATGGCGTCTGTGAAAATGCGTTAATTTTGTAAAATATTTTAATCCGCATTGCCACATAAATGGGCAATTTTAAGTTTTGATTGTAGCAAATGTTTTTTTTTCATATCCAGCACGGCGTGAAAGGGCTCATTCCCCGAAGCATTACGTGGAACCGCAAAAAGCTCCACGAGTTGTTTCTGATAGGGCAAGAAAAACTTGTAGGGATAAAAATGATTGTTTTGGGTGTAAAAAAGAAGCTCCAACTTAATTCTAGAAACTTTTAGTACGCACTCCCAGCCAGTGATGGCAAACTAACATAATGGTACGGATCGAGCCCGTCTTTGTCGTAGGCGTATTGCCAGAAATTTATCATGAAATCACTTAAGAGCAGGCAGTCCACCTTCATGCTCAAGTCACTGTGATCACCCAACACCGTGCGCTTGCAGGTCGAGAATACCCGTTGCGCGTGTGCGTAGTCATCGTCGAAGAAATTTTTGTTTTTGAGCCGATTGTAAAATGATTCCCTGGCCGGCAGTTCTGGTTCATCGTACAAACACAATTTGCTCATGTAATCGTAGCTCATCGGGTTCTTGCCCCCAAAGGAGAGGATAACCTTCCTGATGTACTGATCTAAGGCAGTGAAGAATTGGGTTTACTTTGACTTTAAATTCTGCGCGACCGTGTCGAGACCGGCGTTAAGGAAGGCCCATTAGTCGATCATCTGCAACGGACCAAATCATGTCGTATATGACGAAGCAGAAGAGCGATGCCGAAAGCAACATCTTAAACAGTTAATAGCCAAGCTGCTAGGTTTGTAGAGTTGCTAGAGATTGTAGCCTTATTTTGTTACCGTTAAAAAATAAAACGCAATAAAAGGTTACAAGGCTTCTCATCTACCTCTAAGGTGGCATAGATGTCTTGCAAAAAAAACGATAAAGTTTGTGCGTTCCGACCCCATTGTGTACTGTGTTGCCTTGAAGTCGCTCATCCAGCGTTGTTAGGCAACGAAACTTGCGCTAAAAAAAGTGGGCCGCACGACATTTCTGTCTCGCTTAATTGTTTATATGGCTATAGTAGGCACAACAAAATTTCGCGGAACAGCTGGCGTGTTGCTTTGTCTGTGGGACTTTTTTTATTTCACCTTGTGTGACTGCCATAAGTGTGAATCCTATTTTCGGGGAAATTCCGGACTGTTTTATCAAGAACGAGCTAAGTAACTGCTACCATAAAACGCAGTACCGAAAAATAAATAGCAGTAAGTGCAGTACGTTTCATGTTTCATAGCGAGTGTTAACATGGTAAAAGTTTAGGCTGGGTATTTTCATACGTGCATGTGTTAAGTATGATCCTAGGTGCTGTATTTATTAAGCAGCGTACATTTAGCATTGTAGTGAATGGTTTTTTACTTATTACACGTGCTACAAAGTAAAGGCGTTTCCCGTGGACAATTGGCGGATGCAGCGGAGAAAACAAGCCCTCCAAGCTGGAGTAGTGTACAGTATAGTGCTGTAAAACGACATATTGTGATCTCAGCAGGTCAACAAATTATCAGGCAAGATGGTCTTGTTTTCATTTTGCTGAATGCTTCTGTTTTGTAGGCATCTCAATCAGTTAAACGAAGCATAGATCGGTTCATGCATCATGAGCAGTGCTTTATCTTTTCTCGACTATTGTTCGTGTTTGTGCTTTGAACAAACTTACTTCCTATTCTTTCCACTGTTAAGTCAGTTTTCTCGTTCAGTTTTCTCGTTGTAAACGTGATGTGCATAATAAAAAAAAGTAAGCAAAAAGAGCTTGTTTGTTGTGTTGCTCAAATGTTTTTTTCAGAAGTCACGTAATTGCTTTGCAAAGCTGCTGCACTTTGTTTATTGTGCCTCGCGGTCCGATTACTATTTTATACATGTCATTGTACAAAAAATATTTATTGAGTGCGCAATAAATGATTTCCTGTATGGTGGCATGTAGAAAGCAGAAATGGGGCCAAGAGGCAGCTCATAAATAGGCATTGGCCACAAGAACCGGCTACAAAGCCACAAATGGCCATGAAAATAGCGTGGGGTCCACGCTTAGGCATTACAGTCGTAGCATGCTTTGCCAAGCATTGTCCAATACTGTCCTTCCAGAGCTTGGCTAATTGTTGGCTTGTCATCTTTTCCAACCCCCAGCCAATAATGGCGGCAGAGGTATCACCAAGCTCGGACACATTGGCCACTGATGATTTCCCATGCTTGGGCTTTGCAATTTCTGCTGCTAGGGTGACGCGCAACGCAGAGACCACCGCTGTTCCAAGGGAGACTGTACAAGAAGTCGATAAATTCTTTGTACATCAAGTTGTACTGCGACATGGAGCCCCTGAAGTACCAATCACGGAGCGAGGAAGGGCGTTCACTGCAGAGATCTTGCAAGCCGAAGTACGTTACAGCAACACGGATCCCCGGAAGGCCACGACGTATCACCCTCAGACAAACGAACAAACGGAAAGCCTAAACAAGGCAATTGGCGATATGCCGTGTACGTCGAAGTTGAGCATAGAACATGGGACGAAATACTCCATTATTTCACGTTCGCGTACGATACAGCTGTCCGGGAAGCTACGCGGATGCCTTGTCTACGGTCTTGTTTACGGTCGACAGCCGACGTAGAGTTCGACGCTATTCTGCCACATGTAGACAGCGACGACCTCAACGCGGACGCCCAACGCCACCTGCAGCGCACGGTGGAAGGCCGCCAGCTTGCTAGCGTACGTACTACGTACCAGCAGCTGGCTGATGCCGCACTCTACACCCATTCGCGCAGAGACGCCGAGTATCCCCCAGTAGAACGCGGAGTAAGTAAGAATCTCCTCCGAGGGTACTTCGGTTCCTGTAGAATGCAACGACGGGATGGGAAACTTTTCGACAAGTTTGCCGCCGACAGAGATCCCGGCGCACTATGACAATGTACGCGGCCCTTAGTTGTAGATGTGGTTTGCCTTAAAACCTTTGCGGCGGCTTTTCAACGTCACACGAGCGACGTCCTCAACAAATAGCAGTGGCTTAGCTCCGTTATGCCACGATACACGCAGCGTGAGTTAAGGTTCAGCTGGTTATTCTTAGCTTTCCGGGTTGTCTAGCAGTAGCTTGATTATCATGCTTACTGCTGCTGCAATGACACACCCACGCTATACGCATTATCTTACACGTGTATATTTATCAAGCGGCTCCGGCGCAGCGTCACCAATCACCTCAGAGCTAAGCTGGGGACAAATTCTCTAAAAATCAAGCATTGCTTTGAAACGCCGGGGCAGAACCATGCAAATGCATGTCATCTGAGGTTGGGGCCGTCGCTCTGAGGAGCGGAGCAAGGAGTGTGAGCTTGAGAAAAGCACTGCGGCAAGTGCGAGGCGACATAGCTGAACACTTTGGGGAGGGCGCGAAGCGACGCCCACAGCCCCCTTCGTTTCACGTGTCGCTTCGCGGCCTCGCCACACTGCTCAGCTATGTCGCCTCGCGCTTGCCACAGCGCTTTTCTTAGGCTCACACTCCTAGCGCAGCTCCTCAAAGCGGCGGCCTCGATCCCGGAACACATGCATTTGCGTAGCGCTACCCCGGCGTTTCAAAGCGACGCCCCGTCGATTTAGAGAATCTGGCCTCTGGTTCCACAGGCGCATGCCCGTGTTGCTGGCACTCAAGAGCCATCGAGTGCACACCCTGCCACCCCTTGCACGATCATCAAGTGCACTGGGCCGCCACGTGCGGAACGGAGGGCGGAACGCTGGACGCGTGGCGTGTTTCAGAGACGCCGGGCAGAGCAACGTTCTCTGCGCGGTGTGACGTCACAGCTCCTCGCGCTTGCACAGCATGGCTCTCCAGGAGCCACGCGAAACTGCTCAACCTCGCCCTAGCTCATGCTACAAAATCAAAACTGCTGGGAAGATTCCGCAAGATCGATATTTCCCCTCGGAACATCTGCAGAGTCGCCTGCGTAGTGGCCACCGTGGCTCAAGGTGATGACGTAATCCCGGGGGAAGCCACGCGATGACGTCACCCCTCTGGGGAGGCCAGCGTCTGAGATACCTACCTGGTTTCTCGCCGCGTACATATGGAATCGTCGCGCACGCCACGGCCAGTTGTGCGGTCGCCGGTCACGCTCGGGTGACCTCATCGCTTGGCTCCCAGCCTGCACTAGGCCGTCGCACAGAGCTATACTACCACTCACTCTCGTCGTTCGCAGCAAAGGTCAGACTGAGGCTAGCTGGTTGCACTAGCTTCGGTGAATTATCGTGTCGCCCTCAGTGTGTTTAGCCCCGTTCGTTTGTGTGTGTGTGTGTTACTCCCACCCTCCGCCTTAGCGCTCGAGAGCATAATGCATTTTTGCTACTTCTTCATGAATGCAGGTAGTCCACGCCGCATATGGGCCGACCTACGAAACGAAAACAAACTACTTCATTTACCGCACGCTCGCACGTCGAGCGCCGTAAGGGTTATTGCCCACGGCAGCGATGGTGGCTGCCACTGTTTATTCAAAAAATGGCTTGCACAACTTTTCAACATCTTCTTGCGTAGGGGCGTCTCTTTCGTCCTCGAATTCCATGTGAGTGGTGCCGCTCGATAGCCAATGTTCCGACGGGTCTTCATATTCTGTTATGGATACGCTCCTGCAGGGAATGAAAAATTGGAGCAAAACACCACCCCTAAAAAACTATTACGCGGCAAGATATAAAGTATTGCGTCAACTTCCGGTTCTAGAGAGACTTCGCGTAAGGATTGAGCCGACAGTTCATGAAAGAAAAAGTGTAGCACAGTGATGTTGCGCTTAATGACAGAATCAAAACGTAATCAATATCGGTTACCAGAGACATGCCACGCGAAGCAAGAGCACACGCCCCCAACGCCCGGGATCACCTCAGGTGACAGGCTACACATGTGAAGGTGCCTATGGTTAGTGCTGCATTTAACGTAAAAAGATTGCCCCCACCTCCCCGAAGGGAATCGTGAGGAAGTGCAATGCATTTCTTGCGCCGAGAGTACACGGCGAAGTAATTCTGCCATCGCCTTGAGAGGCGCAGTACCGGCGAGGGGGAGCTGTAAGGCGAGGGGAGAGGCGCGCGCCGAGGGTGAGTGCAAACCTAACGGGGGGAGAGGCGCGCCAGCTGCAGAGCATGTGACGTCACGGCGCGAGGAGAGGGGGAGCAGACGCAAAGGCGCCAGCGCGAGGTCACGTGGGAGTGTGACGTCACGGCGCGAGGAGCGGTGCGGGAGCCGGCGCGGGCGCGCGCAGCCACGGCGCGGGAGGCGGAGTGCGCGCGGGTCACGTGGGGTGTGACGTCGCAGCGCCGTTGCTACAGACGCTCCTCTCCGCTCCTCGCGCCGTTGCTAGGGGAGAGGAGGAGGAGCAATGCGGACGGCGGATTCAGGGTCGCTTATAAAGTGCATCGCACTTAAAAAAAGTCCTGACTAAGATGTAGGTTTATTCCTAGGTTTACAGCAGGGAGTTGTGCTACCTGCGCTGGTACGTCCCCAATAACGGCGTCCTGTCTAGTTAAGGCACTGTGCAGCAATGCAGCGAATGGCTTGCCTGCAGAACCGATTTAGCCTCTTTTCAAGATAAGTGCAAGTAAGATAGATTTCAAATAACGCTAAATTCAATACCTTCCAAAGAGATGGTGCAGTTACTAAACCTGCTAGTTGACCGAGCCGGCGAAACAAAAGCAGTTCCGGGCTGTGCTCATTGCTATACTGTATGCTCGGGCGCATTTGTTGTGTGTCCGAGGTGTCTTAGTTTTGCGTAACGATGAAATGTGGACTAGAATTCAATTATGCAAACGGCATTGACACGAAGCATCTTCCATGCCGCGCTAGGGAAACTTCAGACTTTAAACCTCAGTCTCTATCAGATCACACAGAGGGTTGAGTCAAAACATTCCCTTAACTACTGACACTTCGAATCGAATTTCAACCAGAGTGAGCAAGTCCAGGCAAAAGAAAAGTTTCAAAATACCCCCCAAGTTCGCGGAAATGGAAGTTTACGAGGAGAGTTTTCTAATCCTGAATAGCCATATTCTAGATCAAAGCCTCGGCACCCAATTCCTAATGCAGTCGTATGCTTTACCAATGATCATCCCGTGATTCCGTCGTGCAAAGCTATATGCGTTAAAAAATAAACCGTTCACGCGCCCCTGATGAGCCAACGTTACTACCGGGTCTTCCCATAGTCCGCTTGGTTTATGTCTCATGCTTGATGAGACAGCGCGGCATCCCTTACTGGAAAGGCTTACAACAAAACTTTTCGGATTAAAACGCTTGCACAGTGTGCAGCAGGAATGTGTGTTTTCAGAATTGAAGGAAAACGAAAAACAAATTTAAGAGGAGACTTAAGCGCGAGACACATGGACGAGTAGTGCACGCGATTTGCATGCGCCTGATCGTTACGATTGATCGTTAGGACCGGTTTTGGCGTTGATGGCTGGTCGGAGGAGGCTCACGACGTGCGACTGGCAAGCCAGATGCAATCGTGCCATCGTTGCGATCGTCGTGAGGCCACAGCCAATGAGAGCGCACAACCGGCTTGAGTTGCTCAGGTCGGCTCGGATGCTTGCGGAGACAGTGTAGCGTCCTTACTAGAAAGATTAAGAACAACACTTTTCGGCTTCAGCGATAAAATGCTTGCACAGGCAATATGCTAGAGACAGTGCAGCAGCAAGAATGTGTGTTTTCGCCTTTCGGCTGCCGTTTGTGTTTGCTTTTCCAGACTGTTGCCTACGTGGCCCGTCACCCGACGGCATTCCCCGTAGTCGCACATGGCACAATAATTCTAAAATGGCAATGGGTGTCACCAAACCAGTGGTTCTTTGCAGACCTGCAGCGACGTCTGGCAGTACGACTGGCCTACCCGCGGCGCACGTTCAACTGCTGAAATACGAAGTTAGGGTCTTAGAGCGCAGAAGCGACACCTGGCATATGCGGCCCTCCGTAGTGATCGCTCCGCGTTAAGTTTGCCCACGTGGGCATCTTTAAGCTCCGCCAAAATGTCGACACACGAGTGCGTCCGCTTTTTGCTGCATATGAAGAGCAGCCACCACTGTCGGGGCCGAATCCGCGTCCTTGGGCTCAGAAGCACAACGGCGCAACTAGCATAACTAAATAAGCGACGCTTAAGACTACCGCCACTTCGTGCACCGGGAAGCGTCGGGGGGCCATTTTGTTTCTGACTTGCAGTGTTGCCTTCTGTCTCAACAAAACCGCCGCCTGGTTGTGTCGGGCCGAGTGTAACCGGCTGCTCTAGCGTCCGCGAAGCAGAGAGAGAGAGAGAAGAGAGAGAGATGTTGGCGCCCAGAAACAGAATGACTGCGCCCATATGTAAACAAATATCACGTAGTGCGGAGAGAAAAATGAAAATCCCCGCTACACATAACAATGAGAGAAAAGAGTGCCGATACTCTAAAGCTTCTATTTAGTGACGATAGGCGCAGCGAGTGCACAGCTACGGGTGGTTGTTAAACTGCTCAGCGTCGGCAGACTCAGTTCAGCGCTCTTTTGCTGGGCTTGCCATTCAGCTAGTAACAGCGACTGCTCACATAGAAGGTGTTAGACTTTGAGCGCCTTTAAAACTTCGAGCAGCAGAGATGTTTAAGCTTTTAGTTTCGCCATCTATTGTTAACAGAAAAAATACCAAGAATAAAAAACTGGCTCCAATCCACGCTGCGAAGGGGTTTGGACTGCGAAGCTGTAAACGCCACCTACAACGATTACGCACGCGGCGTCAGTGGAATCCATACCAGAGACTCTGCCAACCGTTACCAGGGGTTCACGGGGGCGGATACCCGAATGCATCTACGACGGCTACAAAAAACGGAGAGGAGCACCTTTCGGAGAGTGAGGAGTAGGGTGGCACACGCGGCTATGACGCCATCTCTCTCACTGCCTCCCTCTCACTCTTGTTTCATGCGTCGCCGCCATAAAGCACCCTCCCGCTCCCCAGACGCTGTTGAGCTCACCACTAGTCCAAAACGCGTGAACGCCTGAATAAAAATTTACAGCATCTTCCCGTGAAGGGAACCATGGGGTGGATTCAACGCATCGGGGGTGGCCGTTGCGTTTGTGTTATGTTAGCGATGTCAGCGTGTGTATTGCTAATGTTGTGTATCCTATTTACGCAGCATGTTCACCCCCGGGGTGTCACATCTACCCCATGCTTCTCCTCGCGGGAAGATAGTGTAAATTTTTAACCGAGCGCAAGCGTCGTTCTAACGCACAGCTGGCACGGCGACGGGAGCGAGCGCGGCCGAGCGCAAGCTGCGCGCTGACCGCGCTGACGCACAGATGGCGCTGCGGTGAGAGTGGCGGAGCACGCAGCTGCCGCGGCGAGGAAAATGGGGGAGAGATGCGGACTACGCCGCGACAACGACACGGGACAAGGCGAGTTAAAGAGATGCGTTGCACCCAAAAAAACATTGTGCGGTCTGCACTTGATTGAATGAGCGCAGGCGGCAGACCCGCCGCTGTGCTCGTTGAGTACACTTTTTGTCTTCACATCTACACGTGTGGCCGTAGCTCAGTCGGCAAAGCGACGGACTTTCACTCCGTTTCTCTATTCGGGTCGAGGTTCGATCCCTGGCGTTGCCACTAGTTTGTGTAGCCTGGGTGTAGCCAGTAGCCAGTTTGCTTGTGTAGCCAGTAGTAGCCTGTAAGTTTTCTGCTGACGCGCAAACAAAAATTCCCTTGGCCGGTAAAGGTATACTGCTTCGCCGTAGAAACCGAGAGCACTTGAGCATGCGCCTCGTGAGGAGCGCCCGGCGTCGGCCCAGCGCTCATGGTGTGATCTCTCGCGTCCTGTTCTGCTCGCCAGTTCACGTGTGTTCGCGCCTGAAGTGGGCAGCACAGATGCCGAGTTCGCGTTACAGACGCAGAGCTCACGAAGCCGGTGGCCGAGGGGTCTAGCGCGCGCTGATGCGGTTCAGCCTCGGATAGATGTGAAAGGCTGGGCGCAAAATGATCCGGGCCTCCCAGTCACGGAGGACATTGTCGACGAATCGTGAGGGGCCGCCAGCACTGGTGTTTCTACAGCCTTGCACCTCTAGGGCAAGCTGAACCCGTTTGTTATAAATTTTCCATGATAAAACTTACAAGAAGAAATAACGAGAGAAAATAGGTGATACGAAAAAAAATGCCTCCCACAAAACAAGAAAACTGCCGGATTTCGCAGAGATTTGCTTTGGCTACAAAACTGATTGTTTCTATTATTTCTGTTTTTGTTTCTCGTGCCACTCGCCATCTCGTGCCACCCTAATGAGTTTGAAGTACGGGAACATACGTTTACACCTCCGCGTGTGTAAGATGAGATGCATTCACGTTAACGCTTGAGCAGTAGGAGGATGCCGTGCGCGGCTCAGAAGCTACAAGTCTCGCGCTTGGAGGAAAAGGTGGCAGCGGTGTACAACGTGTGAGCCGCTCCCGCCCCTTCCCCACTGTTTTTTGATTGCCCGACTATAAATCTGTTCTGACCAACCAGCACACAACGCCCAGCGGAAATTTCCAGCCACCAGAGCGTGTGTCTCGTGACAGCTTTGCTTACCCCTCCTTGATAAAGTCGACCACGGCGGCCATGTCCAGGACAGGCTCGAAGAGCTGTTTTTCTGCGCCGTCGGTCAAGTAATGGAACCCCTTGACGGCCGCTTTTCGGACGAGTGAGCGCGTGTCGCACCCGCCCATGTATAGCGCCAAATGGGTCAGCAATTGGTTCTCCGTTTTCGGGTAAGCGACGTGATCTTTCACCTTGTGGTGCGCATAGCTGAAGAAGTAATTGATCGTGAACACCCAACGATGATAGGCTGCTGACAGGTAAGAAGTTGCCACCGCCGGGGGCCTGACGTACTCGTCCAAGAAGATCCTCACCTGCGCGTGCCGTGAAACGCACACGTCTGCATACACATAGGCAGCTGCTATTTCGTTCAACACGGGCGATGCTCCTACAAGGGGGTTGTATCAAAGGGGTAGCCAAAAGGGGTGCGAAACTACCCCCGATATCTTCTGAACGCGCATGCCCCCTTCCCCTTCCTCTCGCCCTGATTTCCGGGCTATGCGATTTGGACACTTCATCAATTATCTATAATGTAAGAACAAAAAATCAAAAAGCTGTCAGTTTAATAAAGCCAAAGTGTGAATGAAACTTTGTTGGAGCGCAGATCACTTTTTTTTACCGGTGGCGTATAAGTCCCGAATAAAAGTATTTCTGGCTACAAGTCTGGGGTGAATACCGCCGCGGTAACCCAAATGCGAAGGCAAGTTTAGCTTCGTGTTCCCTAAAAATCATCTGCCATCCTCCGCACTTCCAGTTAAGGCATAACGTTGGGCTAGTTGGTTATCTGACTGCATTTTACTAGCGAAAAATAGACGCGGACGAAGAAGAAACAGGACTAGCGAGTGTCCTGTGTACTTCTTCTTCGTCCGCGTCTATTTTTCGCTAGTAAAATGCACTCCGCACTTCCCTCGCGGTAACGCCAAATAGTAGAGGACCATTTTTACCTAAAACTCGTGGTTAGAGTAGCAGCCTTAATGGTAACAATAAATATTATTACTGTGAATAATATAAACGCTGTAGGCAGAGGATCAGGCGACGCTATCAAATCTCTACTTCATAAATTACTACCCCTGCTTTAAGGTTCCTGTATTTTGGCGCTGGCACATTCGCGACAGTGGTGGCTCCGGAGGGGGGCTCGGGGGTACCAGGGCTCCCCTGAGATTACTGCTTTGCGTCTTTGCCTTCCACTAATATATGCCAATATCCACCAGTTCATACCCACTTTCCATTTTATCCCTCGGCGACGTAATGTGCTGGGCATGAGTTTGGGGCACATAATAGAACTACGCCGGCTTCGCAACTTCGTTGGTGTACCACCTCCTATCCCCTTCGAGCCTGTTGTTCAGTAAAATATCCCTTTGCGATAAGCCGTGTCCTTCGTTTTGAGCGATGCGCCCCAAAGCGGGCACCGCTTGCGTGGTAAACATTTTGCGCTTCACATGCACCAAAAGCCTGGATCCAGTGTTCTCTAGGGCAAGCGAAAATTCTGAAGTGCCCTGGAGGCTGAAACCGCAAGCAGCTCTGAGCCACATGCTACTTCTTAACAATGAAAACCGACATGCTCTCTTGTGTAACAAGTCCATTCACTTTTTGTTTTTAGCCCTGCCGAGTTGCCCGAACATCCTCCGCTTACATGGTCACTCACATATCTACATCCTGGTCCCCCTACCAAAGACGAGGGATGCCGCGTGCGCAACGTTTCGCGTGCTGCCTAAGACGAGTCATTCATATACGGCTTCAGGACCCTTGTGCATGTCTCTGAAACAGCCCACACAAGGCATCTGATGGAATCATGAATGAAGACCCTTTTAACCTTTACGACTCTAAACGAAAGGCTTGACGTCATGGGCAGTAGTACACTTAAATCATCAAGATATTCAGGCCGAAAGACGATTACGGATGAGTTGAATTGTAGCGTTTCTTTTCTATTGCTATAATAACCGCATCTCGGCTTTAGCCAAATATATCGCCATTCACGACCCATGTCAAACCACTAAAATAATAGAGCAATCGCAAAAACCCCCGAGGTGGTGCTTTAGCTGTGGTTAGTGATTTTGTTGTATTGTATGATATGGTCGACTTGGAGACATATTGCATCGGTTGGGGGTAAACTGCCTTGTACTCCGAACCAGAGTGTATTCTTCGGCCTTTGTGTACAGGGTGTCCAAGCTATTGTGCACCAAGAATAAGAAAAAGAGCAATGGTGTTACTGGAACAAAACCTAGCGCGTAATGTTTCCAGTGGAGTGGAATCGCAGCCAGTAATTGTTTCGTTAATGAGATACGAATTATTGATTATACTTATCTAACTTGTGGGAATTGCGGAGCTCCGCCATCTTTCCTATCCCTCTCGGCCCGCCGCGGAGGCGAGAGGAATGGTACCTCTCTCTTCGCGGTCGCGCGCTTCCCCCTCCGGGAGGATGCCCGTGAGAGCGAGGGAGCGCGGCCGACCCCCTCACGTGACAGGTTTGCCCGGAAGCTCCAGCGGTCTGGTCCGGGGCGGTCGACGGAGGTAGGCCCTTTTTTGGATGCGAACCATCGTCGGGAGCGGCCGTAAGTACGACTCGCTCCTTTTTGGCCTGCCTTTGTCCGCCCTGCGCCTGTCTCTCCCGCCCTGGCTAAGGTGGTCTTGGCGGTGTAGAACGACGCGCCCGACGTACCCTTTATTGCATCGCAATAAACTTCGAGTGGGCGAATTCTGTGTCCTGTGTTTCTTGCTGTTCCCTGCCGCTACGCCAAGTTGGCGATCCGTGGCGGTGTTCAGCGGAGCTAGCCTTGCGGCCGAATCTCGAGGATCGAGCTAGGCCGCCGTGAGAACCCTGGTCCCCACATTTTTTGGCGCCCAACGTGGGGCTCGTTTTCCAGTGAATTCGAGGTTCGCTAGCTCCGAGGAACATGGCACAGGATTATGAGTTGGTGGATCTGATGCTGTTGGCCGACCTTTGTGATCATGCCCGGGAGGTCCCGCGATGCTCTGCATCAACAGCGCCCACCGCAGCCGCAGGAGCGGCTCAGGTCCCCCTACTCCACGGCCCCTACGCAACCGCGAGTGCGGCTTGCGCACCAACGAGAATTTCAGAAAGTTCCGAATTCCGCGAGCGCTATACGTCAGGTGACGCCGCGCTTTCAACCACCATGCACCGGGCCTACGCAGATGCTGTGGCTTGCGCGGCAACGAAAATTTCGGAAAGTTCCGAATTCCGCGAGCGCTCTACGTCAGGTGACGCCGCGCTTTCAACCACCATGCACCGGGCCTACGCAGATGCTGAAGCCCCATGCGGCGCGCCTCTCGTGCAAGTGAGCACGCAGGCGCCCGTAAGCGAAGGAATGACTGTGGATGCATCTCCCATCGCGAATGCTCTCGCAAGAGCCATGCAGCAAGTGTTGCGGGCGGCGCGCTCACCCGCTCCCAGGGTGCAGCTACCGATGCCGACGTATAGCGGCTACAGCGATCAAGTGAGCCCGAAAGCTTTCCTGCTGGCTCTGAACCGTTACGAGCAGGCGAGCGGCATCAGCGAGAGCGAGGTGCTGCACAGAGTTCTGCCCGCAGCCCTAGTCGACCATGCCGCCCGGTGGTATCGAGTGATAGGCCATACGGCGCGCACGATGGACGACTTCCGAACGATGTTCAGGGAAGAATTTCTGCCCGTCGACTACCTCCCGCGGATGCGTAGAGAGTTGGAAATGCGCACCCAAGCTCCGGACGAATCGATGATCGAGTATGTCCGTGCGATGCAGGAGCTTTACGAGTACGCCGACCCACATGCCCCGAACTCGGAGCGGGTCGATCTGGTCATCAGGCAATGCCACCCCAGCTTTGCCTTGTACTTGAGGAACTGCAGGTGCAGGGATCTCAACGAGCTGGCGGCCGAAGCTCGTCGTGTGCAAGCAGCAATTGCGGCTGCACTCGCGTATCGGCCACCGCCGCCTCCAGTGGAAACACTGAAACCAAGCTGTGCTTGGCGCGGGGTTACGGGCAGCGGACAAGTCGAGGACGGCTCTACGTTGATACCCAGCCAGCGAGAAACGCTCGATCTCGAGGAACGAGCGCTGGACCCCTACTCGTGTGGGTTGCTCAACGCTGAGGCGATACGGCCAGAGGTTCTGCCAGCCCCGCGCGCAGTGCACACAACAAACCGTTCAGGTGACCGGCCGGCGAACGCATGCCCAAGTGGGCTTCCCTACTCGGGATCGGCGCTGCGGGCGGAGGCGCTTCCGGGGGCTGACAGCCCTGCCCACGCGGCTCCTGCAGCCGAGGCGGCTGGGTTCATGGGGCCTTCGGAGGGAGGCCTTGCCTCCGTTCTCGAGCCGCGGGCGGGTGGGGGATCCGGCGGCAGCGACCCCCATGTAGCAGGGCATGGAGGACCAGGGGCCGACCCGGGACCTGCTGAAGCTGCTAGACGAATTCTCCAGGCGCTGAACGGTGAGGTCACCGTTCGCCAGAGCCCTCGAGGTCGAGCGGCTTTGGTCAAAGGGGGGAGGGATGGGGGAATTGCGGAGCTCCGCCATCTTTCCTATCCCTCTCGGCCCGCCGTGGAGGTGAGAGGGGTGGTACCTCTCTCTTCGCGGTCGCGCGCTTCCCCCTCCGGGAGGATGCCCGTGAGAGCGAGGGAGCGCGGCTGACCCCCTCACGTGACAGGTTTGCCCGGAAGCTCCGGTGGGCTGGTCCGGGGCGGGCGACGGAGGTAGGCCCTTTTTTGGATGCGAACCATCGTCGGGAGCGGCCGTAAGTACGACTCGCTCCTTTTTGGCCTGCCTTTGTCCGCCCTCGCGCCTGTCTCTCCCGCCCTGGCTAAGGTGGTCTTGGCGGTGTAGAACGACGCGCCCGACGTACCCTTTATTGCATCGCAATAAACGTCGAGTGGGCGAATTCCGTGTCCTGTGTTCCTTGCTGTTCGCTGCCGCTACGCCAAGTTGGCGATCCGTGGCGGTGTTCAGCGGAGCTAGCCTTGCGGCCGAATCTCGAGGATCGAGCTAGGCCGCCGTAAGAACCCTGGTCCCCACAAACTCGAGAAGTGCCGCCCTAATCATTGAAGTGTAAATGAGGCACGAATATACCCACGAGAGGAATCCAGCTTCGGTCTTTTTTTTTAAAGCAGCGAACTTATGGGGTACCTATTTATTCTGACTTACGTAGAAACCCCGCGAAATATGAAAAATACCACGTGACAGCGCTCTCGCGCGCATCGTAAAGCAATGCCCATAAAGAGGCTGCGCCTGAGTTAGCCAGAATGAAATAAAGAAAATAAACAAGGAAGAAATCGCCACCGAGTGTGTTGCTTATCTCCTACACGCGTCCAGCGACACTTGCTGTTGGTGCTCCTTCCATGCATGCCCTTATCATGGTGATGCGATGTCTTTTCGGACCTCTGACGCGCAAAGCAGTTGGTTTGAATAAGCTTATTTGAGGCCGCTGGCTTGTGATCGATTCCATCGCCGGACGCGTGAATCGAGGTCCCCTATTGCGCACGGAAGCGCCCTCAGGTTGAATTTTTTATGTTTCTCGGAGTTTCTTTATCGGGCAGAATAAATGAGTAGGCAATTAGTTCGTCGATGAAAATGCCGCAAATACATTTCTCTCGTGAGCACCGGCGGGTGTTTCATTGTCACTTCAATGATTACGGCCATACTTGTCGAGTTAGATAAACAAGTATAATTACTTAAATCTTATTAACGAAAAAATTACGGGCCGCTGGTCCACTTTTCTGGAAACATTATTAGCTAGGTTTCGTTCGAGCAACGCTATTGCTCTTTTTAAAAATCTTGGCGCATGATAGCTGGGACACCCTGTATACGAGCTAATATTCTTCCGATTTGAGATACGTTGAGAGGGTACTCAGACTGCACCAGGAGACGAAATTTCTCATATTTAGGAATTTAAATACGCCCACAACAGCCCGCGATATTTTATTCGTTGAAATTTTATAACATCCACATTAAAAACGACACTTCCAGGTTTGCTGAAGTTTTACGCGTTTATTACGTATCAGCAGCGGGTAATAATTGCTGTACAATACAAGCGGCGGCCCTTCGACTGGTTACAGTACTGGAGAATAACACTACTGGTGCAATAAAGAGGCCATGAATGCCACATTGAGAGATCTAGCCTTCTTTAACTCTCTTACTGCTTTTTCAACCACTGGGGACATACAAAATAGAAGAAATTACAAATTCCCATAATTTCGCGCTACAGTGACGTACTGTAAAACATTTAAGAGGCACGAGCGAACGAAATGAGGCGCCAAATCATAGCACAGCCGATTTGCAGTCGCTTTAATCGTTCGCCTCTCTCGCACAGACAAGATTCTCTGACGTCGGAGATGCTTCGCCAGAATGGGACTAGGGCTGAATATCTATAGGTTATAGACCATTTACAGCGACGACTTGGGCTGACCTTCAACAAGGGAAGCTAGCGATGCACTCGCCATTACGTCCGTTTAACACGGTGTGGTTTCGGCTTCCGCGTTAAGCGTGAACCGCATGGTGCGTTTGCAGCTCGCGAAAACACGCTGCGCACGACACCGGCACGGTGATGCTGCCCCGAATACTTCCTGCATGCTGCACACGGCGCGGAGGGGCGGCAGGTGGTGACAGCAAGGCGGCCGCGAAGTGGGGCGCGGAGCTCGACCCCCCGCTTTTCACCGCCCTTCAAGATGCCACTCAAGGATCAATTGAAGTTGCTTCTGCAGTAAACGAGCTGATAATGCAGGCGCAAACGATACTGTAAAGCATCGTCTGGGCAGCAAGGAAAAGCGCCAATCAAAAATCCGCACCCGTGGTAAGCTTAAACATGTCCGGCGGGGCCAGCCGGCTGTCCAGTACATTTTCAAACGGCCACCATGAAGACCGCGCCTCCCCATTGGCGCAATTCGGCGGGCTACCCCACTGTCGCGCGTGTTACGCGTGTTACGTGCTGAGGTGGGAGCTGCCGAGGGCGCGATATCGTGGACGCGGGCGTGAAAATATCGCGCGCGCCACCCCCACACGCACGAATCGCGTGCAAAAAGGCTCCATGCGGTTCACGCTTTAGGCTACCATGCTGTTCAGCGAAGGGCGCAGTCAAAAAATGTGGAAGTCGCTGGGAAAAACTTCTGTCGTAGTCGGATGTACCAGCTGTGATCGTTGTGGGGCGAATCGCCATGTGAGTAGCATTGGCCGCAACTTCACAAAGACTGTCCGTGTGTATGACCTTTCGGAATGCACCACTTTCGGCACAGTGGGCGTGACGCGGAGACCAGGCGTCACTGGATCGCCATTCTCCAACGGAATAATTTCGTTCCAAGAACATCGGCAACGGTGAATATTCGAGACCGTAACGGTAGGCTGCTGGCAAGCCTAGTGTATGTCACACCAATCTGCATTCGCACGCTTGTTCCGAAGCATGCCTCCGGGTGTGTGTACGCGTTGCGTGCGTGAGGTCGCGACGAAATGAATTAGCCATAACGAAACCAAACGAAACGGCACCATAGGCCAGCGGACACGGAGTTCCGATGATTTTAAACGTCCCGCGAGAGCTAAAGACGGTGTCTTGCAGACAACTAGCACCATCTGGCGTATGTATTGACAACTCCTTTTTCGATTTAATTCTGTTTTGTTGACATTTCACGTGCAGAGACGGTGCCAAGAGTGAAAGTTGAACCCGCGATTTCGGCGAGTTGTATGAGAATGGCGTCCGCTTCACGGCACTCTCCGCAAAAGCGGACATCTGTGACGGGGACTTCGGCGGATGCTGCAGCTGATTTTTGCTACCTCAGCAGGAGGGGTTACTCCACCAACGATGTGGATTCGTTAGATTTTTGTTCTGATGAGGACGCTCCAACTCTAATGCCTCAGACTTCGACAAATGCTGGCAGATAGGTTCGTTTTTCGCTTCGCGCTGTATTTATAAACAAAACGTACTCCCTATCTGACGACTGCGGTTTTACTTTGACGTGTAGGGTCTGGACAACGTAGGTTAGGGATATTTTGTCAAATGCACCGCGCTGTATCGTGTTATCACCTTAAAGATAGCCTAGCGCTCGTGTCAGATTAGCGCTATGGAACGATGCGCGATGCTTCTCAGGAGCACTGGTTTTTTTTTCTTGTCTTATACCACTGAACTGATAAGGAGTTTGTGTGAGAACACAAAAAAGTATGCATGGATGCACATTTAGAGAGAGCGACTTACCTTGGAGTGGCTTCAAGGTTTAGCACAGCTGTAAGTTCCGCTAAGTTAACGGGCCCGCAAAGATCGAAAACCTGCTGTACAGCATTGATTTATATATTGAGTCATAGACTAGTACCGTAGGAACAATTTTTATATACTATCATTCCTAAACTAATTTTTAGGCTTAATTCAGTCGCCTATATACGTTGCGTTGATACTTTTTCGTGGAATGTTTCTGCTTATTTGAAAAATAAACTGTTAATTACTGCACCTTTCACAAAACTGCTGTTATGTGTTTGGAGGGGCAATTTATAAGCTACAATTTCATGTAGAGCAAGGCTAAATGTGTCCACTAGCTCAAGAGAAAACATAATGGACTTGTGAACGCGCTCAAAATGGGCCGTTTTTCCGCAGTAACAAAAGAGTTAAGCAGGTAGATCAGAGCAGTGACTCAGATTCTTTTTCTCGTCTTCGCAAGCGCATATCGGCTTTGAGTCTTAGCTGACCGTTTGCGACGATACGCACCGGTGCCGGCGGCCCGCTCAGCGCACCGGAGGCAATGGCGTTCGCGGCCAAGCCCGACACGCATGCGCAATGGCGCTTCCACTTGCTATCGAAGGGAGCGGGCCGTGAAAAGCGGTCAGCTAAAACATCACTCAAAGTGAACCAAACGCATTTTGGCGCACCGCCAGCGTCCCCGGAGCCTCGCCGTTCACCGCTGCAGCTAACGCATCTTTTTTCGTCGTGACGAGTGCAGAAACCGCGGCTTTAGTAAGCATTGCATGTGTTTCGTCGTACTGCAGGGCTGTATACTACGGAAGTTGGCGCAACCAGAGCTACGCCGTAGCGTCAGTTGCCTTTCACCGGAGGCTGCAGCTTCGATGCTATTCCACACTCTTTTAATAATCCCTGTGCGAACGAATCTCCACATTCTTATAATATGAAAGTATGGCAACCAGCGGCTCAACGCCGTTTCATTCATAACAGGCATCAGCAACCTTTTGAGGTGGAGGGCGAGTTGCATGAATGCGACACGGAAGGTGCGGACGGCAAATAGGGGCAGGGCGATTAAAAGTTTTTATTTTTTTGAACTGGTACGTTCAAAGAAAAGAAGTGAAGACGTTATGTGGGTAAGTGTGAAGATGGGAATCAATGCCAATAATTAAACTGGAAGCGATCTTGCTTTCTTCCTGTCTAAACCAATTTGAAGATAGAATTGCCATGTCGGCCTTTGGCTTCTTCGTGCCGGGGACAGCATAATACCTCCCCGTTTGCGGCCCCCGGGCCGCAGGTTGCGGCTCCAGATATGCATGGTTTCTGTGCACGTAGGAAATAGAAATAAAATGCCGTATGAAACGCGTGAAGAGGGGTTAGGGGATGGGCGCCCGTGAGAACAGTGCTTTAAGAAGCTTTGTGGGTCATTTTTTAGGACTAAGTAGTGTCTGACGTTTGGCACACAATATGTACGCTTCTGATAAGTGCTCGTTCACAGCGACACTTGAAAAAAAACAAAAAAACAATTAAAGCCGTTCCACTCCATTTGAAAGCTTTCGGAAGTTTAGAGTAGTGATTCTCCATATTAGGCTGTTGCGCAGTTATCCGCTCACTGCTACCACCGAATGCAATTCAAATTTACCGCCTTAGCAGCGCCCGCGCGACCCCTGCCTGAAACTGCCCCAGCGAAAGTTCTGCTCTTTGTGTTTGTTTTTCCTCCCACACGTACCGACGTTACACTGCCATTTTTTTTTCGCTTACCACCGTAAAAACCAACCCAACGATCGTTCCGAACTAAATGAACGCGGGCGCGGCCGGTTAATTACGTATATTTTGCCACAAATGTGCCTACAGTTTTCTTTGTGCTAAGCAACGCGGACATGTATGACAAGCGCCTGCTGTTCACGAGTTTGGAACGCTTATGACTATATAAATCGTTTGGCTTTTGAGGCCTCTGGGTTACGCCGCGACGACTGCCGCTACGACGGAACGCCGTGTGGCGCTCTACTTGTGTCCAGCGAGGGCGTTACGACGACAAGGTGAGCACCCGAAGTGCTTTGCACTTAATTGCACAATTCATCCTTAAAGCAGCTCCGGCGCTCGACGATACGCCCCGACCCATTGAAAGCCACGGCGAGAAACGCGTCCGAAAGCGCCACCAATGCCGATGGACGTCACATCGTCCAACAAGTCTCCTCCGAGGCCGCCGCTCTCTAGACCGTGTATACACTGCTTCAGCTATTTTTCGTAATATGTCAATATTCATTTGAAGCTTGTTATAAAGTGGTTGTCCAATATTTGGGCAAAACTTTTTTTTATGAACCGAACCTTATTTGGTCTTTACGACCGGCTTAAGGTAGGTCTATGAATCTGTGTGGCCTCCGTTACCTGGTTAATGTCGAAGCCAGCAATGACCTCAGGTATTTCAAGGGTCGGTCCTTTTGAGAACTGTCGTAGATCTCCCAAGCTTGGTGCAAAGCGAAACTTCAGCTTTGCCGCCTTTCGCAGCAGCACTTCCAGAGGAGAGTTTCTTAAGCAACGCAGTGGACGTGTGCCCCAGTCGATGCAGTCGGTTGCATTGGCCAGGTCCTTTGTAGGTTCCAGCTCACCCTGTGTAGACGATGTGGCAGTGGGGAGATATAAAATTATATGGTGTCGTGAGGCCCAATATAAGAGTGGGGTAGTACACAAATCGCCGTTTGTATGGTTACAAAGGCTTCGACGGTGGTCTTTCAACCGGAGAAAGATGAAATTGGAAGCGATCGTGGCTACACGGGCATTCTCGTCATTTCTAGGGCTCGAAATAAATAATTCCTCGTAGTGTCGTGCACGGAGGGACACAAGCATCATAACATATGTTCTTTTTTATTTGCCTGTCCAGAGGAGTTTTGTGCAGCTTTCGGGCAGTCCAAAAGTGCTCTCGGGGCAAATTCTAGGGTAACATAAAATCAGCCGCCATCACTATTGAGATGCGAAGACAGGGAAACGGTGGAACTGGTGGTCTTCACTAACTTTAACTTGGCTTTTCTTGGGTCTCCATTCTTCCTGATAGAAAATTGGTTATAGACTGAAGCTTCATCCATGCAAGCTGAGTTAAGTGAGAGCCCACAATCCGCCCTTCTAAAGCCTTCAAACTGCTAAAGTTCAAAGCCAAAGTAAGTTCAGAAGCCAACGCCTGTGCTAAGATCACAAAGTAAAGGCTGAGCACCCGGAGTGAGACGATAGCGCGTTATCGGATAGACGCCGGTTACATAATACGAGCGACCCATGTTATATTCCGACCACGGGATGTGTTCTTGTCTTTCCAATGGCCAGGTCATGTTATCGCTTCCCGCCGCTGCTAACATAGCACCCGTCGTGGTCGCCCAGAGGTTAGGTTGACGGTTTCACGGCGTAAACGTCCCAGCATTCCTATTGGTTTCCCGTGTTGGGGAAGTCTTGGGAATCACATCGGATGCGATTCCCGGGACCTCCCCAACCCCGTTGTCACGATGCGCGCACCCCCGACACTTGCTCGGGGGCCTCTTGCGTCCTCGCCATTACTCTCACATTTCTTTTCCTCGCATTTTCCCCCTCTCCACTTGGCCGGCGGTATTTCCTTTCAACAATCCGCACAGACGGAAGAGAGCTCCGCTGCTAAAAAATCATGCTCCCCGCCGTCTTAACACGACGACAGTTGAAGGCGAAACTTCCTCATGACTCATTCTTCAGTTGTCGTATGAGGACTGAATTCAGTTCAAACTCACACGAGAATCGCAACTCATGCGCTTCATGTGCCTCCGCTGGCCATCATCATTGCCTTGAAAAACCTATTATACAAAGTCAGCTTTGCTGTAGTGTGTTTTGACAACGGGACGGTCGCCATTTCTGCCATTAGTGAGGCGGAAAAAGCTTCGCTTTAAACACACCTGTAGTTACCTTGTGATTGCGGCAGCACCCGCGTTCAGGAACCTGGCATGTCTCCTTTTTTCATTAGCGAGTTTTCGCTGACGGTTTTTCACGTGCCGCTCCGCTCCGATAGCAAGCGCGAGCGCCACTGCGCAGGCGTGGCGCTCTGGAACGCCAATGGCATTAGAGAGTTTTAGCTGACCGTTTTTCACGGTCCGCTCCGCTCCGCTCCGCTCCGGTAGCAAGCGGGAGCGCCATTGCGCATGCGTGGCGCGCTTGGCCGCGAACAGCATTGGCTCCGGTTGCGCTGGCCGTGCCGCCGATACCGGAGCGGACCGTCGAAAACGGTTTGCTAAAACTCTCTATTGGCTCCGGTGTCGCCGAGCGGGCCGCCGATACCGGAGCGCACCGTCGAAAACGGTGGGCTAAAACCCTTTAATATCGGTTTACTTCTTCGACATTTTCTTTTCGAGGTTACCACGGCCCGGTACAGCTTTTTTATGTGCCGCACGCATTACTATTGCAGTTAAGTACTTCGGCGGGGTGGAATATCTGTGAAATAGTTGGCACGGTTCTGAAAATGAAACCTTGGCTTTCTGTTTACAGAGGGAGTACTGATAAAACAAACATGGACAGGCGTGAAGAGAAAATATTATCTGTAATGAAACGTCTTAGTTCCGGCATAAAATTAAGCAGTGGTTTTGCTTTGCCCTAATGACACGGTGCGCTTCCCGTGATGTGGTTTCACATTTTCTATCTTTCTTGGAGGCTAGATAATCTCTCTTTCGTTAACAGCAAAGCCGTTTAGCGAATCATAATTTTTCCCGTCTGCATTTCCAAATACCATGAAATTGACGAGCGCACGCACGTTAACGCGGGCCTCGCGGCAGTTAGCAAAGCTAAAAAAGCGCCTTGCGCTCGCATGCGCGCGCCTCGCGACGAACACCCAGCACACCCCGGCACACGTTTTTCAAGCCAAGCATATCCACTTAGGGATATGGGCCAACATTGCCAAAATAAACTCCAGCGTTCGCCGTAATCGTGGCAACAGTTGCTCGGAATGAGAAAGACGCGTCGTAGCGTATGCCCCTCCAAGGTTGTGTCCGATTATTATCGCTTCGAAAAAAAAATGAAAGCTCACACCTATGGCAACAATGGTGGAGCAAAGCTCGATGTGGCACCAGAGTAGCAGCAAATTGGATGCTATCGTAGACAAACCTTCGTCGCGGTCATGAAGGTAGGGGACAGCTTCGCTACCTTCAGGTCTTACACGCTAGTATGAGCTTATTTCATTTTTTTGCTCCAGTATTTTGGGGCGATAATGGCAGTAAATGTCAATGTAGCTGAATGCTCGCTGGTACGTTCTATGTAGCGTGAGGGCGACCGTAGACGGACTCTCGTCTCGTGATGCTTACGTGTAACTGCTGCACAATGACCACTAAGACTTCCCTAGCCAGCACATAGACCTCATTGACTTTTTTTTTCCTAGCATGATGTTTTGGCATAACCCGACACCCCAACTTCCAGTTATAATTGCCATTCTCCTGCACAGCCACCGATCTCCACCTGTACCCTAAATTTTATACAAATATCCACTGGAGAGACATATGGCAATAGTGTCCAGGCCAAGCATGCTTTACCGAGCATGCCTCATGTACCGCACAGAACCGTTCCATCTTTACTTGGCGTTGGCCATGAACACGCTCAATGTTTGTTTGTGGGTACAAGAAACCACAATGCAATTGTTACGGCGAAAGCTTTCTTAGTGGGACCAATGGTGTCATGTAGAAAACTAATGCATTTACCCATAGACCGGTCGGTCGACCAAAAAGCTCCGATACGATCTCCGGATACACAGCGCGTGCGTGAAACCTGGCCTCTATTCTGTCAACACGGTTGCTTGAAAATCGCGAAAAGGAGCAATTCTAGCTAAGACAATACGCGCATCACTCATCGGTTCATATTCAGATCGTTTGTAGATGTGTTTTCTTAGTGCGCGAAAAATGTTCGTATGTGTTCTTTCTTTGCGATTTCGGACTTTTAAGGTTTAAGGATCGATTGGACGGACTTTCAGTGAAGGTGTGATGAACTTTTAGCGAAGGTTTTGACGCACTATCGACACAGTTCTGGTGATCAAAATCCTTTCCGTTTCCCTCAACCTTTTTTATCAAGAGGAGGTAAAGTTTTTGAGCATTCTTTAAGCTTATTTATAAGAGTGTAGCCTCAAAAGATGTCTCAAATGTTTTGAAAATCAATGCAAGACGAGAACAAATAAAAATGTCATCTAATTTGTTGTTTTTGTCTCCATGAGCAGCAAGAAGCCGTGTAGCCAAGACAAGATAAAGAGGAATGCTTCTAGGTGCCATGTTTGCGATCTTGAGGACGCACGGTTGAAGCCGCACATTTCTCTCTCGTATATATTGGGAGGAAAATATGTCTTCGCACTACTCTCACCCATATAGAATAAACACTATTCGGTTGCACAAACAGAAAGGCTACACTGGGTTATCCAAACGACGTGCCTCGACGGACGGCATCGAGAGGTGCGAGGAAAGATTTCCTCGGGCAGAGCGGAACAATGGCAAATACAATTACACCTGGATGAAAATAATTCCTTTATTATCCACCCCCATTGAAGCCAGTGTGTTTGCGAACTCTCTGTAACGAAACGTCACGGCGGTTTATTTATTTATTGATAGTACCACCAGGCTACATTGAGGTACTTTGAAGAGGGTAGGGGCGAGATTTATTAAATATACACAAAATGTACACTAGAAAGCAGCTGCAAAATTAAAAAAATAATCGACAGCAAGAGAAAAAAGAAGAAAAAGAGAGGGGCATGGTACAAAAAACAACACCTTGGTTGAATATGCAATTTTGAATGCATTTTGAATTGTTAATCTTGATGTAACGAAGTCGGCTAGCTGATCACTCATTGTTTTTTGCATTTTTCCATCAAAAATCGGGAGGAGAAATGAACTAATTTACCGTATACTAGCACTACCCTAAAGAGCTAGCAGCGGTAAAAACATCTGAAATTGCCTAAACACGAAACGTCACGATGATGATAATGACAACGACGGTGATGATGAACGGGGGTGGCTAGCACCTTGCCGTGGCTAATGTAGCCGTCACTTGTGGTTCCAGTTGTGTATCGTGACCCCCACACCAGCTATCAAGAGTAACTCCCTTCACGGTTTTACCATTATTTATTTATTTACGGCCCGCACCGCAAACTATCGTGCGTTTCCACGAGGAGAGCGGTTTCGGTTCCAGACGGGAGGTGCTAGGCCCTTCTGTCAGCGTGTAGTCGCGCGTCTCAACTTCTGTGTTATTGGTTCGTCGGTGATGAGTACTTCTGCTAGAAAATGAAACGTTTTGTCTTTTCAAGAAGCGCGCATAATTTTATAAAGGTTGTCTCCGCTGGCGAGAAAGAAGAATGTTGCCGCCTGGTGTTGTATTCCAGCTAGTAGCCTCTCAACAATATTGAGTGCGGTAAAGAGCACCAAGTTTTCAAGAAGGTGCCATTTCAGGATAATTCTGCTTCTTGTAACGCATTAAGGCGCCTAAAAGTGTCAAAAAGGCAAAAGTGACACTTATGTTACGTCTGTCAATAGAGAGGAGGGGCAAGTGGCCTTGCTTCTTTGAAGCGCCGTGTAGTGCCGAAGCTTGTGCGGGAGCAGGAGCCGCAACTCACGCACTTAGCTGTGAGTTAAATCCATGAAGGGTGAGTTTAGCTTTACTGATCTGTAGCATTTTGAATTCGTTTCTGTTTATTCCCGCGACCCTCAGCTCGAAACCTGCATGAAAAGAAAACCTGGATGTAACGAAAAATGGGAAATTTTTGTCAACTTCCTCACGTCCAGGTTTAAGTTCTCCTGTTTAAGCTCTCCCGTTACTCTGGAGAGCGTCTCACGGGAAGCGTGACAAAAGCGAGGCACCGTTTACAAACATTGCCCTGCTTTTGAAAAGTCCCCACCAGGGACGTACCCAGAGGGGAAGGGGGGCCCGGGAGCCCGGGCTCCCCTCCCTCCCCCCGTAATTTTTGGGGACATACCGCTCCTTCCCCGCGCCACCTCTCTTCTTCCCTAGCACAGATTCTAAAGCGCCGCCATATGAATCCTGTGCTTGGTAGCTATTTGAGGCGTTTCTTTTTAAATGAGCCAAATCCACCTAAGGAGAATTTGAGGGAAAAAAAACGTTTGGAACCGGACCTAAATGCAGTGCTGTCAAAACTATTAAATGACATGTTTCACATGTCAGCTAGGGGAAATCTATAGCGACAAGTATTTAAGAATTAAGGGGAGAATTGGAGAAATATCAGGATAAGTTCGAATTAGGCTCGTACTCAGTTGAAACAGACAAGTTGGTGCGGCATTCTTATGAAAACTTTATTGCAACTGACTTTCAAGAATTGTACGGTACAGTTTTAAGAAAAAAAAGGCAATAAGCATGCAACAGAGCTTCAAGAACAGAAAAACTGTGCATGAAGAGCCGGTGAGTCCTCTTGGCCTTAGCAGCTCTTTTTGAATGGTTCCATAGGGTACTTTTTTGGGCACGCCTGAAGACACTCATGAAGGTCATCATTGCCTTGCTATAAATTTCCAAAACGCTTCGCAAGAAGCCTGCTCATATCATCTTCCATTGCCTGCCATGGCTTGTAGGCGACAGTAATTTGTTAGTCACGTAAATGGGAAATATGGGAGTAATAATAATAATAACCAGATTTACTCCGTAAGGACGAGGGAGACGAGGTAAAATGACGGTAGCATATATCTCAGTTTCAGTTCGTTCACTTCCGTTCACGTTATCGTAGACGTGTGGCTGCAGATAATATGCCGATCTCTTCATTGCTGTCTGAACTCCTAAGCCAGCTCTCAAAAGCAAAAAAAAAAAATGATGCAAAAACAGCCCGGACTGTCACACAAAACGCGGAATACCATTGGGAAAATGATTTTGGCTCATTTTGATCCGTGCCACAGCAGGGTCTGGCTCATTTTCCATATGAATTAAGATCTGCGTAGACGTATGAAGTGAATTGTCTCAACTATTTATTTGCCATATGTTTTAAGGGGAAAGTTGCCGGGATTTTCTTCACATCGCAGTTTCATCTGACTGACCTAATTTTGGTTTGTGTATTAGGTTCATTTCGAAAAAAAAAGACTCCTCGTTTGGTGGTCAACGTGGAATTAAAAAAAAAAAAAACAGGCGAGCTTTGTTTGCCCCGTTTTCACGGAAGCCAGTCCCGCTGTACACTGGCTTCGTGCTCTGCTGCTGGCCTGCCACTTGTCATTTGCTGCGCCCCATTTACCCTGTTCACAATCGGTGCTTCGGTTCTCTCGGACAGCAGTAAGTTATCGCTTGTTTCGCCAAGGTGGCGGTTTCCGGGGCTCGGGTGGCATATTCCTTGGTGGGGAAGAAAATGTTTGTCGTTAAACATTCAACAAATCCCTCCGTCCCAGTGTGCCGTGATGACGGCGGATACTGTTGCCCATGTCTGGTGTTTGTGGCTCAACCGTTTCCTTCCCTGAGCCGAACTCACAGCGCGTTTTTCACTAGTTTTCATGGAAATGCTGCTTTTGCTTTTGTTGGTAAGAAGGGTAAGAAGTCTGCTTGCGGCAGAGAAACCCGTTGTAGGGTTCCTCTACGGAATGCCTTCCAACGTCCGGCTCGCGCACGTGTGCAGCGTCCGCCGAACAAGCCAATGCGACACAACGGCTCGGAACCGGATGGCGACGAGCGGAGTGGCGCGAGGGGATGCTTGACCCCATCGCCGGGCGCCTCTAACGACTGTTACGCCGGCTTAGGGAAAGCTACCGTGGGAGTACAAAAGCCCTGTTCCACAGTCGGCGTGTCCGTCTGGACAAGAAGGATCGCTCAAAACAGAAGCGCAAGAAAGTTCAGCGCTCGTCTGTGCCCTTCTTTCTTAGTCCTCGTTTTTTGCGCTGCTTTGTATGTTCAGAATGGACCAACTGGCCCCACTCGAGACGCTAAAACGTTACCAAGCCCGACGACAGCAGGGTAACAAAGTGAAGGCGTATCGCAGTTGTATGGCGGCAAGAGACACCGGCGGCATTCCTTTGGACAACTAAAGCCAGTGACAGCGGCACTGTTGATTGACAGCCATTGTGGTTAATGGCTGCCATGCACAATGGCGGTGTAGTGATACCAGAGCCGGTGGACCCCGTCGGGGCGATGGCACTCCTCCCTTCTCGTCGCTTTGCCGTGTCCCCCCAGCCGTCGGTGGAGTGGCAGTCCTTTGGGACGGCCTTGCCGGCAACCTTTTACTCAGCTTTTGGGAAGGCTTTCGTTTCCTCCCGAATTTCGGGGGTGGCGGACAATGGGGAGCGGGGGTCAGAACCCTAGTTGGTACGTGTGTTGCTGTGCGGGGGCGGCTTCGCTTCCAACTGCATGCGCACTTTTGTTGAGTTTGTCCCGAGCTGCGGCCCAGAGCGGTCGCATCAAGACTTGCTCCCTTGCCAGTTTCTGGGCGCCAGGACCCCAGGAATTTCTCGCCAACCGCGCGGCGGTTCGACATCCTTTTTGGCCCCCGGGCTCCAATTAAGGACGGTGACACGATACCCTTTTTGTGTGCTGCGGCGCCTTTTAATTGTAATCCAGTTTTCATTGTCTTGTGTTATCTTATGCTCATGCTTCGTCGTCTTCTGTAAATAAGTGTAAATGGACTTTTTCTTCATCATCTATTTGCCTCGTCTCGTCATCGGGTATCTTCACCCTCCTCCACGACGACACCACCCACCGCAAAAATGAACCAAACTTTACTGGCAGGTTTACGGACACTGAGCTGCATTCCTAAGAACAGACCTCGAGAACACCGGGCTTGAGCGGGGAAGGGCACGGAGTCAAGGTGGCAAATGGTCAACATGAGAGAGACGGGTGTGCAGCGGGTGACTGGTGAAAATGAACGCGGACCCTCGACGACACCAACCAGACTTTTGGCCGAACGAAATTTAGGCTTCAAAATTGGACTACAAACACTTTCTTTGTATCAAAGAGGTTATAAAACCCCCGGTACATATGATTAAAATACGAGGCGCATTAAACATAGCTTAGTCTCGCAATGTCGGAGTATCTTCAAGGTGTCGGCGGATAGCAACTAGTTTGCTTCACCAACAGGCCGAACGAGAGGACAGAAGAGAAGCTCATTCCCGGCTTGCATCATGCATTGAGCCGTTGCTATGGGCAAGGACAGCAGGACAAGGCACGCTGCGACGCCGAGGAAGCGACAAGGCGCATCCCTGGACATAACAAGGTTCTTTACAAAACATCCAAGGTAAGCGCTGACGCGCTGGCGCTGGCCACCATTTTTTTATCTACATCTACTGCAGTCCAGTGCGTCTCGATACTCTAATTTCTGAGGCCTGAATCGTTGGCACTTTGAATGGCAGACCGTTAAACGTGAAACTCTGAGGGTGTTTAGGATAATACCAAACGGAATTAGGCGTATGACATCTCCGATTTACCTAGCATTTTGTTTCCTTCCTTCATAACTAGAAGCCACAGTTTTGTTTGGAGAAAAATATGGAAGGGCAAGAGAAATGCCACGGAGATCTGAACTCTCGAGTGCCTACATGCACTTCCATTTCTGCCGACTTCGATTCCGTATAACGTGTGGGATGCTCCGGATATATGCCTTAATATTAGCAGAGGAAATGTATATCTGCAGAGGGAATGTACTGTGCAGTACGCGTATTTATTCCTGCAAATATTTTATTACTGTCGTTCTTTTTTTAATTTTGCAAACTTCGCGCAGCGATCTTTAACGTGCGCCAAAATCTCGAACATACGATTATTTTCGCTTTTCCACTCCACCACAAAGGCGGATACACTTATTTCATTTCTCTGTGCAGGTTTACGCGCCTTTATCGTAAACGTTGGGTGTTCATCGTGTTTGTACTAGTAACGGCCGGTACCCTCGTCCTCTTCCCTAATTTGCATAGAAAAGTTACATTGGGTTGGGCTCCCACCGAAAACAAATCCTGGGTACGTGCCTGGACCCCACGTATAGCTAAAGATTTGGGAACTTAAGGGGCCCGATGTACCTCCCACAGTCATATTCAAAAAGAGGCCATGTGAGAGCAAGACCTTGAATTACCGAAGAGAAAGAAGGGCTGAGCGCGGGGTCCATTATCATTAGGCACCCTGTTTCCTTTCCCCATCTTTGTAGGGTTAGGTGTCGCGACAAGCGGGGCAAGCTGGATCTGGAATGGACGTGTAACATAGGACGGCACTGGAAAATGTGAACCCACGGAAGTTCGACAAAGTAACGTTACTTCTTTAGAAATGCAAGCTCCGTAAATATCGAAGAAATCCAGCTGAGACTGGTGGAAATCGTGAGCGCACCGTGTTGAAAGGCCACAAGGCGCCAGGCACAGGACCCTCCAAGATGGCTCGGCTGCACCTGATGTTGAGGCTCGTAGCCGCCTCGGTCAGCATGTACGCTCCCGACCCGCGGCCCACGAGCACGACGCCGTCCGGGCGGGCACCGAAGGCAGCCGCGTTGGCGACCGCCCACTCCATGGCCTCCTTGGCGTCTTCGTTTGCCACGTCCTTCACGGTGCTCTTGTTCGGGTGCAGGAATCCGAGCACGCCAAGTCGCACGTTGGGGGACATCACCACCACGCCGGCTGTTGCGATTTCATGGGAATGCGGAAATAAATGCGCAGCGTATCCTCCTTCAATGATAATATTTACAAAGGATATTGCTGCGACCATACCGTGCACTTTATCCTTCGCCACTCCAACCCATGAAGCTCTTCCCTCCCCTCTCGCTCCTCTCATGATGAAATCGGCGAAGGGTTGTTGAATGCGCTTTCATTTCACGCCATCGTACTGTTCGCCGGAAGTGTGCTCGGACAGCACCATGGAGAATAAAAAGGCTTAGGAGAGGCCATGCTGCCACCGGTGCATTCAGAGAAGCGTGGACGAAGTCCCGTGGTTCTACCACGCTCATCACAGGCCACTGGCCACCGCATCCTAGCAACGGCACCGAATGCCGGCCCACCGAGGCAAAACGGAACTGCGCGCCCCAGCCTGTAGGCAATGGTCCGCAGACTGATACGAAGTAGACGACACGGGACCGATTGAAAGCGGAGGAGGCGGTGGGTGCCCGGAAAATACAACACTTAAGGGCGATCTCCGAAAATGGCGAAGCGCCTTCACCATGGAGGAAAGCAAGCTTGGGAGAGGACCTGACGCGACGTTTGGTAAAGCCACTTAGCTATTCTCTATAGTGTCTATTTTTGTTTTGTAGTTTGCACGCATGCCCCACCGCATCCGCCTTCACTGGCTCTTCTGTCGTAGACGTCGTCTCCACCTGCCCACCACTGGCTACCAGCTGTGGCGCGCTGTGTCGGAGGGCCACGCTGGGCCGGCCTTCGGCGCGCCATTGCTACGACGCGGTTGCCAGTAGCCTGCTATGAGCGCGAAGAGACCACGCGACTTCCTCCACACTTCCCCCAGTGTGGCCAGCGGGTTCTTCAGTCTTGAGACATGTCACATCCGCTTGCGTTACGTTCAATGCACCAGACATCTAACCAACCTAAAACTGCCCTTTTAACCGTCATATGTCAATGCCTGCTGAATACATATTATAAAAACAGCGGCTTGCCGCACAACGCAGTATCATTGCCGCAAGGTCATTGTCAGGTTTGTGGCGCTAGGGGGAAGGTATTGCCCACACCCGCGAGTATGCAGCCTACGTTTGTCTTAAGAGATCACGGGTGCTCATTATGGGCGCTTTCTTTCTAGTTCCTTTAATAGCTGCCTTCCATAGGCGTTCACGCATGCCAACTGGAACGGAGCGTGTGTCTGAAAATTTTCCTAATGTGCCCGCACGCAATGTCTACACGGCGGATACTCCCTGTGAAATAATTTCTGTTTTAACAAGCTAGGCACCTTTGCCAGGCTGACGTCACAGGTACCATTAAAGACTAAAAGACTATTCATGGTATATCTATTTTGTGCTTTGCAAGCGAGAAATCACACAGAGCGTGGTCGAGGTATTTCAAACGGCAGCAACCGGGCATCTGCGTTGACAGTTGCAATTGGTTACAGGAAGCCAAATCGAAAGACATCCTTGTGAATGTATGAACAGTGTGCAAGCATGCGCTCAATAAAAATCAAGCAAATCTCTCTGGGAAAAAACTCTCAAAAACCGCCCTTGAAAGGCGAGTAAATGATTGAAACTAATGATGGAACACTGCACGAACGGCGAGGACGAAGTCAAGAGGACGATAGGAAGAGCGCAACACACACTTCCCCCAGTATCAGTCGCAAGCCAATCAACAGCCGAACTACTGCTTTACGCGTAACCAAAACGACAGGTCAAACACCACAAAGGAAACAGGTCCATAAAACGCGGTAAACAAAACAGTAGATACCAGAAAACACAGTCAGCGTCGAAACTTTGGGAAACGCACACTTTACTTTGTTCACTGCGTTCGTGTTCCCACACTTATCATTTTAGGTGATTCTATGCATGTGTGGCTCTGGTTTTTATCATTTGTCCAAAGAATGAGAAGTGTTGATTTTATACGGTTTGTTTTATTTCTATACTGAATCTATTTTATGGTGTGTACTGTTATGTTTACCCCATTTTATCGAATTGCTTTGTTGTGATTCCCATTTCATCTAGGCTACGCCGAAAGAAGCGGTGGGGCTGCTGATTGGATTGCGGGTGAGACTGACGGGAAGTATATATGGGTGCTTTCGTTTCATGCAAAACCAGAAGTTGCAAGTTGCGCTCGTCCTGTAACATTCTTATTTTCGTCCTCTTCTCACGCTGTGTAATTCCGTCGTCTGTCAAACCAACTAACTAGAAACAAAGTGATAATGAGTGAGGGTAAATTACTAAATTATTCAAACAGCGAGCTTCCTTTCCCGCTGTACGTTGCGTACAACCGGCTGTTTATACGCAACTCTGTACACGCACCTCTACGTGCTGGAAAAGTCCGCAACACCATACGGCCAAAGCATGCCTCATCCATGCAGCAAGCCAATTTGTTATCAAATGGGCAACTCTGTTCGTTCGCTACATCAGCTGTTGAAGCAAGAACGCCGTTTATCGGTGATTTCTATTTCTGACCTCGCTTCCAAATTGTGTTAAGTCAAGTTTATAAAGCATTGTTTTAAACCCTTCCCATTATTGACACAAACGTGAACAAATATGAAGTGACCACGCCATCGAGATGCGCAAACAATAACGTGTTAGTCCGAAATTTGTTGCAAGGAATATCGCGACATTTGTCTGCAATGCACTGACATCAATAACCTGTAGCTTAGGGTGGTGTTACCTTTCGCTGCCAGCTCGGCCCAGTCGGGGTCGTTGTTTGATCCCTTCTGGAACCAGTAGCTGACGGACGCCAACACCAGGGTTCTGTTTGACCCGGCTCCCGACCTCCCTTTCGGCGCCCACACGTTCATGTGAAGGCAGTCTTCGCTGCCGACCACTTTGCCGTTCACCAACTGAGGGCACGGAAGCCGTGGCTCCTGGGCCATGGTGCGCTGCTTCTCCGTAATCCGGCGGGGCTTGCTGAAGCGGTTCTTGCCCGCTGTGCTTTCGGCGTATGGGATGCCCAGCCAGCGGTACACGTCCACGCCATCCACCGAGACTTTCTTGCCGACGCACTCGCCCGATGTGGTGGACACCTGGAGCGGGGACTACCAAGAACCATGCACTGTTTCCTCAAGCAAGGCGGCGCCCTCGACAAGCGCAAGTGTACGATACATCCCGGAACGTACAAACTGCAATGGTTTACACCCATAAGGGGTATTTTATGTTTCTATTAACAACGTTTCACCCAACAAAACACCTCGTGAGAGGGTGTTTCGTCGTTTATAATGCTGTATTTAACCCGAAATACATATTGCATTCGTTGGTTAGAACACCCTCTCTAACACGACATAAATGTGTTTCGGATCTGAAAGAGGGCTGTTAATGACAACACACTTAAGTAGGTGTTTTATTGTGTTTTTAAGCGTAATAATGTAATTTAGAGGCAGTAAAACTTTTCTTTAGGGGGTGAATGTTTCTAAACTGTGCTACGCGCAGGACAGAATCTGCTGCATGATCTAAATGTTTGCAACAGCCATACACGATACAGCCATAGTGACAGGTGTGGTGCGTCCTTAATGCAGTACCCTTGGGAAGACTCGCCGCTCGGAGTTCTTTAAGTGTGAAGCCCATGGCAGTTAACGAGGCCTAGTGAAATATTCCTAAACAGCGAAGCCGTGGTTCTCTTTTCGCGAATGTCAAAGTGCGCCAGCGTGAGAACAGCACAACCGCGCCGCGCAAATTCTCCGATTCACACGAAGAAATCTGCAACTGAGCGCCAGCTGTGGGAGGCTCCCTTCACCAATGAGAGGGGGAGGAATATGCTTCTGTGAGACCACTGCACCCTCTGTCGATGGGTCTGCCAACGTCCTCCTACTTCTGCGTGACGCCCAACATTCAGCAGACGGACAAAAAAGCATCAGCTCCGCTTTGTAAAGGGTACGGTTCCTTTTCCGCCCGTTGGAACCCGTGCTTTGACAGCATAACAACAACCTATAATGTGTACATCTTCAATGTGAACTAACTCTTCATGGCTCAAAAAGAAACTCAGAACAATAAGAGAGTTGCTTTATAGACCATTTGAGAGCCATTTATGTAACCATACGAATGCCTTAGTTGCCTATGGATTCACAGAAGACGAGAATTGGTTAGCGTTTACAAATGCAGCTTTGCGCAAACTAATTATCAAAAGTCATGGAAACAGAAAGTAACAATATGGTCACCTGCAAGCAAATTGCGATATAATTTTAAGAAAGGTTCAATGAAACGAGTTGAAAAAGTTTCTGGTGAGCAATCGCGATAAAGTAGGCGTCGACGCGAGGTTCTTTTACCGACCGAGTAACCAGGAACAGCCACAAACAGTGAATGAGTGAAAACGGTTGACCCTAGCAGCGCCGCCATAGTAAAACGGTGTGACAACACGAAAGCACAAACTGTATTAAGGCGTGTGGAAGAACAAGAAATGGATTGTGTGGCGCATGTTTAAAGTGGTAAAGGTATTCGGAAGAGGCTTTGTTCGGTAGCTGATGTAAATAGCATGAAGGCATTATGCTTAAATGAGTATACAACGAAGCTCTCAATGCAATGATGATGCTGACAACTATGATGATGGCGATGGCTAATATACCCAATGCGTCTAACCTCACACACTCTAGTACCAACTTGGGTTGACGCTATGATGTTCTGTTTAGAATGTTTCCTTAGAATCTCCGCACGCAGTAAGAGCACTGAGATGAGCCATTGTGAAGGCCCTACTTTCTTACCATGGCAGTGTCTGGGCGCACAATGACTAGCAGGCCCACGACGATGGCCACTAGGACTCCGACGGCGAGGACCACGGCCCCGATTATCGGAAGGATGGTCCTGTGGTAAAAATAGTGAACCCAGACATGCGAGCATTCGTTCTAATCATTCCTTTATGGAACGAAGTCAATTGGGACTGTCTTATAAAGGAATGAAAGAGCTATCAAGGGGGCTTTTTCCAAACTCTAAAAACGATCGAAACGATTTTCGAACGTTCCAGACACTGTCATTTCGTCCCTCATTTGGTTGCATAGTGGATGTTTCGCCACCCTCGCTGTATCGCATAAAGACGTCTTACAGGCGTTGCTCTGCAAAATAATTCGGGGTCCTAAAAATAGACAGATGAAAAATTCGACTGGTCAATTTCTCGTCCGCATGAAATCCCAGTTTATACGCACTCCGGGCCTGATTAGCTTAAGGCTGGCGAGAGATTGTGACGAAAAAGGAGCTAGGCTGCGTGACAGGGGCCCAGCAACTGTAGGTACGGGATGAGCGAAACTAAACACGAAATAAGCCTTCGGGCAAAGCTAGGAGTTTGCATTAGTCACAAAATTTGAGGAGCAATTTCTTTTCTTTCACATTTACGTAGGGAAACTAAAACTATTAATACAGATGTTTCTGAGATTGCAAAGGTGGACGCGTAGTTACACCGCCTCTTGACCTGCTCATCAGCTTTTTAACTTTGAGGCCACGACCATCACCACTTCGCTGCCCCTCCGGAGAGCACCCGGCGAATGTTGCCACAATCCCCCGCCATCGCCAGCGACATCCTAAACTTTTTTTGATCGCTAGTCATCACCAGGATCATAATGCTGTCGCCCTTCGGTATTCCTCCCACCTCTCAGAGCAGTTCGCATTAAAACTCTTTCGCTACCGCGCCTATCAAAATCGATCAATTTGATCGATACTTTTGGGAGCGCCTTTTCATAGCGTTCCAGGCGTTTCTCGAGCAAGTAAAGCTGTTCGGAGTTAGATCAGAAAATGACCTTTCAAAATCAGTTTTGTTTTCATTTTTGCAACGGAAACGTGATTTTTCACACGCTTTTGAATCGCCGGGGTGTGGAAAAGGGGCGTGGTCATCGCGCGTCACGTCTACCAACGAAGAATGCGTGCAACTCGTAATTACTCTGCACCAGCGCTTGTTTTTTGCTATCAGGGCGTGAATGGGGAACTAGCAAACGATTTTCAATCGTCAGGTTCGCGCTCTGACAGTAATAATCCCAGAAACCGGCTAAAAATGTCAAGGAGTGCCTGGTTGCAAAGCTACTTTATGATTTTAGGCAGTTTTATTGCCTTTGCGCAAGTTGTCCTAAGTACTCTGGTAGTTCTACTTACCCCAGGACCATTCCCAAACAGTTTACAACAGTTTCGGTTTCGTTTCTGCATCGCGAAATTCATATTTAGCGCAACTACGCAGTTACCCAACTTCAAGGCTAACTGCCATGGCGCCTGAAGCGTCCGCGACTGATCCTCGAACAAAGCACGCCGCTCCTCATTTCCCCCCACCCTAACCCGATTTCTGCGATAAGAACTTCAGATGCAAGTCAAAAGGTCACACCCAGTCGCCAGATATCTGTTCCGCCGAGGACAGCGCTTCAAACCGGCCTTACACTGCCAGCTGTTCGCCTTCCAGTTTCGTTTTCATGCGAGGGTATATCCGGGTGTCTAATGTTGCTGCTTAGTTGAACTGTCTATTCGGACGGAGTCTCTGATAAGTTTTTGTACTGTTTCATTTGAAAAATGTTAGGTGACGCTGCAATAGAGGAGGCTCGTTGTGCTGATCTTTTTTAGCGCGCGACTGCTACTCGGCCAAAGATCGCAGGGGACGATTCTAGCTCATCGTACCTCATTTTTGCGAGCAAGGCTACAATTGCGAGTAAGAAGATGATAATAAAGCTCAGCTTTATGTTTTGAGAGATAACTGACCGTGAACGACAACAAACATCAGCCACGGCGTTCCGTTTTCAACTTCATGCATGTTTTTTTCTGCATCGCGTGCTTGTCCCAAATATTGTGCTCGCTGTAAATGCAAAGTCAGCCATTGACAAGATGTTTTTACGTTATGTGGGGGCAAATTGGTGCCTCTGATAACGTCAAACCGCCAGATTTATTCCAAGGAACCACCCAAAATTGCACAGTTTGAATTAGAGGTTGGGCTTCACCGCATGACACGAGCACCGTGCGTGCTAACATTTTTTTTTTATATCTGAAAAACTGTTCCGCGCAAGTCGACATTTTTTTTAGGGTGTGTTTTTGAAATGTTTCCCTGCAAAATGTATATTCTAATTTTTTTCTACTACCGGTGGTTTGATATACACAACTCCTTTTTTATCATTTTTTTCGACAACTTGACAAAAATTTTAATTTTGATATTTTTTTTCACAACTATGATATATGAAAACCTTTAAAAAACTGGTGTTATTGGAAAGGCCGTTAAATAATCTGCATTTTGTGCTCCTTCAATTAATGCCTAACCAATTTTGTAGCAGGAAAAAAAATGTTTTCTTGGACCCCTAAAAATTGGTCAATTTTCTGCGGTAGCGAAAGAGTTAATCTTGTGGCAGCGGCCTACGCTTTATCGCACCGGTTTCCTTTCCCCGCGCGTGATTCCCGAAAAGCGCAAATTAAACTTTTTTTAAAGTATAATGTAATTCGCCACAGGTGTTCATACCTCACATATTCGATTAAAATATATTTCACGCTTACGCCTTAAAGGCACACTGCCAGACTTTTGATAAACGCTTTCACACTTCCATTCGCGTTTGGAAGAACGGCAAAAGCTATAGCTACCGCAAGCACGGAGCGACACCGCGCGATTTGCTCGTCGCTTCAGATACGACTTCCGTTTGCTTTCTTTTCAAAGTTGCTATCGAAAGCGTTTATTGCCGCAATTTAAGAAAAACCGGCCAACAGCCGCTACATCGACTTAGTGACGTAATTCAGGCGGTCGAAGAACGTCAAGACTGGAAGAGAAAAAACCTTTTTTGAGCTAGTTTCCAAATTATCTGCTGGGCATAGAGCAGTAATTTTTGGCGAAGGTACTCTGCGACCACCTAATATCAGTACTGGGTGTGTCGGGTGACTACGTTTCGCAAGCTTCCCAGATTTAAAAAAAAGTTAAAAAGATATGCACGTTTCCTTTAAGTAAGAGACTGCGTGAAAATAGCGTGTCACATGCTGCGCGTGGTTTTGTGGTTTTGTCAGAATTGATTTGTTAGAATTTCTTGAGTGTGACACACCATTTTATTATTTGTTTACATGTGCTACAGTTTCCTGGATCTCGCACACTTAGGCATCAACGCGTATATGCAGAGCTGCAACTAACCCTGCTGTAAACAAATTTGTGAATAGTATGGATACAAATGGTTTATGTCAACGTCGCCTTAGTCGCAATGGTTTGGCTCCACCACATTAGGGTGATTTGTGAACTTAGTATGAACAGACTGGGGTTGGGTGTCTTGGTTTGCCACTAATGCCTTGCACGTAGCTAATAGTTCAGAAGTTGTACGAGTGATATGGTAGACGAAGCTTACGTGATGTAGTCCCTCTCCCGGAAGGCAGGAAGATCGGCGGGGTTGTCGCCATCTTTGGCATCCGCCTGTGCCTGGGAAAAGGGGAAACGTCCTTTACGTCAGTGGAAAATGTCTTTAGGTTCACTTGCGTTAATATCAATTTTTTTTGGCCGGGGTCCCCTTCGTGTCCGTTCAGGCGGCGGCCAGAATGCGAGCTGCGCTAAGCGATGTGTTTGCCACACCACTAATGACGCCACAATAACCTCAATTTGGTCGGGAAGACCCACATGAATACATGGACTGGAAGCCCTATAAGAATACATGGGAAAATCAGGTGCCTGATCTTCCCCGTGGAGACCGCGGACGATACGGTACTGCTAATCGAGGAGGCCATTATTCCCGCACCTCCCGTACGGTGCCGTCACCTGGTGGTAGGCAGAGCACTCCTCCACGTACGCCTGTTCTGTTCGCGAGCCGTCAGCTTCGCCTGTCACGCTGCACGCGCTAGGATAATTCTATTTTACCGTCTTCCATTCAGCCACCCAACCAAAGTGAAACAGAAACTGCGCAATAGTCCCGTATACCAAAAGCCACATGTAAACGTAGAAGTCCGCTGCTAATGGTCATATTTTTCAGCATAAAGCAGTTGTAACACATTTGGTTCAGCTCTGGAGATGCGGGTTGAATTCGCCCACGAAAGCAATTGTGTTTTTATGCCAGTGGAGGAGCAAAACTTAATGGAGCGCACTAGAAGTAAATGAATAAGAAAAGCAAAAGTGGATGGACTTGTTTGAATTCAGAGAGCCGCGACCTATCGCGCTTGTTGGGACTGTAGAGATGAAATGTTCTTGAACTTCAGGGGCCCTGAAAGTAAGGGACGTTGAACTGTAACGCCCTGCCACGCAAGGTGGTACGTGGTAAAGGGAATCTGGCTATAAGGGCAGTTCTACGGGTATGGCGGGAGAGATGTGGTATTAATTGAGGTTGTTAAAAGTATGTTTCGGTTTGTAGTCTTTGCCAAAGAGGGCGTCGTATTTGGAAGACGATAATCTTTCGTGCGCTACTTAAACGCATGTATTTTGGTCTGTCTGTCGGTCTCTCTCTGACTCCATTCAGCCACCCAACCAAAGTGAAATAGAAACTGCGCAATAGTCCCGTATACCAAAAGCCACATGTAAACGTAGAAGTCCGCTGTTAATGGTCATATTTTTCAGCATTGTTGAACAAGAACAAGATAATATGCAAATATAAGGCAGAAAATAATACATAAGTGATATTTGCAGTGTTCCTTTTAAAAAACATTCACGCATGGTTGTTTTTTGTGATAGCAAATGAAATACTACATCGGCTGCAGAAATCCGTCTCCTGCTGTTGCCCGCGCTACCTAGCGGAAACTTCATTATTCAAATGGGAACAGTAACGAAAGGTTCCACTGGGTAAGTTCCACGTTCCACGTTGAACACTCAAGGAATAGGCATAAATTTCTAAATGCTAGTGAGAAACTCTATGGGAGTAGCGCAACGTGGTTCTCAAAATGTTGTAGTAGGGTGCCTCAATTCACGCGCGTCTCCGCGGTATGGTAGCGCTGGCATCGAGGCACCCGACTTGGAGCAGTTGAACGCGGTAAATTTAAGTTGATTTGGGCAAACCTCTAGTGTGTTATCTTTCGAGGAAGGACATGAGAGAGGAACCAACGTTACTAGAACCTATCTAGTAACGTTGAGAGGAACAGCATGAAAGGTGAGCGGGAAACACCAGTAGGCACTTACTAGCAGGGGCCCCAGTCGATTATCGCCTTTTGTCGACATTTGCAACGAAAGGATCAGATACGTAGACAATTTTTTTCGGCCGTGGCGACCCTTCTGGTAGAATTGATATTGGGGCCGGCGATTGCCGCGGCGACGGCTCCGATGCTGCCTTTTCGTATTTGATGATGCATCTAAACATTTCGCCGTAATAAACAAGTTTCTGGACTATTGTTAAGGCCTCTCCAAGGCATTTGAGCGATAATGGGCAGGAGTCTTACCCTGTCGGGTGCTGCTGATGTCGGAGCCGGCTGGACACCAGGGCCATCAGAGCTTTGCCGCTGCGCATCCTCGGACTCGCTAGGGAACTCGACAGTATCATTTTCTGGCGGCCTGCTGCAAAGGGGAAGCAGTTTGTTGTAATGTGCAATTTAGTTTGTGTTGTGCCACAAGTGGCGCACCGAGTTCAAGGGACACTGAAGGGAATTTCTCAAGCTCCTGTTTTATTGCTTGCACTGCGTAGACTGGCTTAAATAAACACACTTTTCATCGTTTATCCGGACGATAACGCGGTATTTCTTACGGAAAGCCTAACAGAAGAAAAACCAGCACGCCCGGTTTGCGTAGGCTGCACCACCTAACAGCAGTTACGTGAATTAAATGTGCTACGTCAATGGACAATGTCCCAAATTAGAATTCAAACAAGTTTCGGGTTTTGTTCTGTGAAACAGCGTGCTTGGCATCCGACGTTATCGTTGGATGGCCATTCGCGATATCTCCGTGATCGGCATATTACGCTTCTGCCATGTTTTCGGCTGTAAAATGCGTCAACTAAGCCTACCAACACGGTTTGGAATCATAGCAATCACTAGCCGAGGTGTACGCAGTAGATGAACACCCTCTGTGTCACCGCAAAAGCTCGATTGCGATGCGGTTTTCCCCCATCTTTGGGGTTCGCCTGGCTCGTGCCTTCATCGCGAGGCGCATGTTCGCACTAGCACAAAGGTCGGCTGATTATGGCCGTGCCCACTGCCTGCGAGCAGTCGGTGCTAATGGCAACAGCATGCCTACGAGAAGTCGCTAGCAAAGTGTCAGTTTGCGTGCGTTTTGCGAACTGGCTCGTGGAGCAATGAACGTTACAGGGCATAATTGGTGAATTATGTATAAAAAGCATCGGTCAAGAACAAAAAAAATCAACTTAAAAAAAGCATGCCTTCTCGGGGATTCGAACTTGGGACTTGCAAAACAAACAACATTCCTAGCCTTCCAGACGTGCTCAGACACTACGCAACGCTGCCGTTTGGAAAATATGTGTATTTTGTATAGCCAGCTTACATTTTCATTTTGTTTTAACATATCAAGTAGGTTAAATAACTATTTTGTTAGAGCGCTCGTCGAATAAGCGTCTCCGAAATCACCGCAATATGTCATTGTTAGCGACTGCATTTGTTAGACAGAAAAGCGTTCGCAGATGTATGATCGTGCTGCTGACCTCTGTGCTTGTTTACCCAGCGCAAAAAAGTGCTTCCTGCAGCCTGGTTTTACGCTGTAATGTAAAAGTTTTGGTTGGTTGTATTTCCTTAATACCCATATTAACTTCGATGGCTCTTGTCCGGCCTTCAATTGGCCTCTGTTACGTCGGCAATTTGAGGTGCGTCGGGTTCAACAAAGTGAGATTCAAATACGACATCGCGGCCTACGTGGTCTCTTACGGGATACCTGTGGTTGTAACCATGGTTTCAGAGCAGAAAGAACACTAAAAATCACAGGCTACGCAGAACGCACTGTTGTGGCCGGAATGGGAAGGAGTCGAATTTTACGAATCCCAGTGAGAAGAGGTGAGGGCCTCCGCTTCTATATAAATCCCGGACGGCAGTTCACGTTTTCAAAGAGGGCGAGGTTCCCGGAATTCATGTCAGGTTTATCAGCCTCCTAACACTGCTTCTCATGATAATGCTGACATTGTCCGCCATATTCCGCAAAGGGGTACTGCTGTTCCTCCAGATTAGTGAGAAGACGTGGGACGCTTCTCGCAGAACCTTGGTTTCTCCGACGCTACTGTAGTGACTGGAACCTCCGCAGCTCTTCCTGCCTAAAGACCAGTGGGTTCTCGTAACAAACACGAGTTAACAAAACTTGTTGCTGAATACTTTAAGAAAGAAGAAAACGTGGCGCAAACTAGACGGGTACGAAGAAAACAGGGTAAGACGTATACAGGCGCCTAAATATGTCTTACCTTGTTTTCTTCGCCCACGTCGAGTTCGCACAACGTTTTCTTCTTTATCGTAACAAAGTTTCTCTATTTCCGCAATATGTGCGACTATTGCGCACCGTACATAGATATGAACGAGCGGCTGTCACACAGTGCCGATATGAAGGAAAATGCTCTGTGAACGACAGGCGCCTTCCGGGTACTAGCAATTGCCAACTTCAATGCGGTTTCATTTAATAGAGATTTCCGATATGCATAAGACTAAATGTAAGCATGCTGTTTCTTGAAAATATGCAACTAAGGGCCGAAAGATGATAAAACATGTAGCAAATCTGAGAAACCACACTTTTAGGTTGCTGTATCTTACAAAAAATTGAATAGAGATACATTATGAATTGAAATACATTATGAATTGAATACATTACGAAAAATTGAATAGGGATACATTATCCTAAGAACGTGCAGGCAAAAGCCCAGTTATACCTTATGGTGATCTACTGTTAACTTTCTGTTCAACTTCGGCCAAGTACGTCACAACTTCACCAACCCTTTGGACGGCATACTCCGGAGCTGGTTCCCCTCGCTGGCCATGGCTAGAAGCCGCCTGTGCACCCACATCGGCATGAACCTCTTAAGGAGGCTCGTATTGCAAGTGCGGAGGCGGCCTAACCTACTGTGATGTCGCTATATTCCTTTCCTGGAGCGCTCTTCGTCGACATTTCACAGATCTCTCCTCCGGCACTTCTACATCTCTCATGTTTCCTTTTTCTTGTGTCCCAACCTGCTCAGCGATTTTTCGCACCTCACAATTTTCTGTAACTCACAACTCGTTCCCTTTAAATGGCGTAATGACGCAACCAGAGCATCAATTGCAAATGTAATTGAAAAAAATTGCTATACCCGAAATTACTTCCTGAATTCATTTCTAGCTGTAAATCCACAACAACCTGCTGTGTCCAATTTGTGTTGGTGGCTATCGGCTATCAGCTGACACTGGCACAAATGTGGTGCAGCATTTAGTCATAAAAACATTCAAGACATGGAAATTATTGCATTTGTTCAGGAATTCTCTCTGCAATCACATACAAAAGTTCCAGCGTGCCGATTCTGCGAGGCTACGTGTGAAAGGTTCGACGCCAAGCACATCGTGTCCCTGGAATTCAGAATATTAAACCGGTCGCCCTGTTTTAACTATTCTGTGTTACCATGTTACTCAGCTGTTCACCTGTAGCGCCACCGCTACTGCAATACCTTTCACTGAACGATTACGTGAATAAAAAAATTAGCTTCAGCAGAGGGAAGCATCACTTGCTACCGCAAATCACACCGCCCTAACGATACCGAAGATGATTGTCAAACCATTACCTAATTAAATTTCAATGCAAACGAAGCCATTCCGAATGCAAAGAAAATCTAGAGTGCGGGCGTTTGTCTGCACGATGTGATAGCTAATCTCCTGATCACTTAGGCGGCAGGCGCTTAGTACGTATTTCTAGACAAGGCGGCACTCCAAGAGCTCTGCACTCAAACAACAACACAGAAAAGATCCTCCCTTGCGTTACTACAGCTTCTCGTGTACTCGGCAGGGATTTATAATACCAGCCGTTTGAATTGTGTACTGCTCCTCAACGCCTTGTCATAATAATGACGGCAATATGTTTCTACAAAGGTGGAAAACTTTAGGGTACCGCCTTGTCGTCGTTGCTCGTTCGCTGTCACGCTATCTTGCCACCGCCGTAATCAGTCGGCGTATTGATGTAAGGGACTTAAAGAGAGCACCGCGGCGTAGCGGTGTAACGAACACAAACAGTGGCTTCGAAAAACAAGCGGTTTATATAACCATAACTGCTCGAAATTCCTGAACCGCTGGCTCATGTCATACATATCCCCGTTGTTCAGCTAAAAAAAAACTGCAGGCACATTTGGGGCAAAATTTCTTTGAATATCCGCCAGCCCCGCGTTCATTTATGTCCTTTGGGTTGGTTTCTGCGATAGTAAGCGAAAAAAGTGGTCGCCCAAAAAGACGCCTTCCGAACTGCGCAATAACGTTCCGGCACGTGCAGGATGAACGCAAGTACACAAATGCCAGAATTTCCGCTCGCGCTGTTCCAGGCCGCGAACAAGCTAGCACTGGGAAGGTGCGAAATTTGAATTGCATTTAGATAAACCTCCGTTCAATTCAACAAGAGAGGAATGAGACAGGGATGCGAACAGCGTGATGGGTGGTAGCAGTGAGCGGATAACAGCGCCACAGCCGATTAGGGCGAATATTTTTTCAAGTGCAAAGCATTCAAGAGTCCCGGTGTGTTGCCGTAGCTCGATCGCTGTCACGCTGTCTAGCCACCGGCGCAGTCAGGTGACGTAACGACGTAACGGGCTAAAACAGAGCCCCATGGCGTAGCTCCGCAATGTACCCAAACAGAGGATTCGAGAAACAAGCGGTTGATAAGTCACAACCATCTCAAACTGCTGGACCGCTTGCAGTTGTCATAGATCTGCCCATTATTTAGCACAAACAAAACTTCAGGTACAGGTCCGCGCAGAAGTAAACAGAGCACGGGAGCGGTGGCCGAGCTGCATCGCTGCGCCGCGTATGGGCGCCGACGGGAACCAAACAGCGCCGGTCTAAGAGTGTGTTCGCACTGCTCCCGCCGCCCTATCTGATATGTTTAATCGCCGCTCTGCCGGCGTGTAATCCTGGGCGTGACAATGTCATTAAGGCAGACCTGGGCTATAGAGGGGCGCTGGTTGCATTGCCGCTCGCAGGCATCAGCAGCAACATAATTCGTTGCTGTTTAGCTGGACGAAGGTGCGCGCGCTCGTAAACGTGTCTTGTTGCGCGCTGTAAAGGGTGGCGTAAAATTGTAGGACACTGCGGTTTGGCATAGCTTGTTTTTGCGGCGTAACCCATTGTAGGCTGGCAACAAAATTGCTCTGGACGATATAAAAAGCACATTCACAAACATTTTCGTTCTTCGGGGAAAAAATCAGCTTCCAACCTTTATTTTCAAATTTTTGGTTTGTACCAAGTTATTGCTGCTACTCAGTCCAGGTGTGTTCTGAAGAAAGGAAATAAAAAAATGTCAATGCGGTGTAAATTCTGTATAAGTGAACGCCGTAAAGAATAGATACAATCGTTGTCTTCTATTACAGCGGGCCTCCTATGGCGCATATTTTGTTGTCGCAAGAACCCTTTCGCTACCGTTGATGAATATAGCCGTCATAAGATTTTGTAGCAAAATGACCGATGACGAGTATGGTTGTCATCGGTCATTTTGGAGACCTGACGGCGCTTTTTGCAAGAAACTGAGGTCATGCGGCGAAGACATCGTTTAATTCATGGCGGGATTTAATTTAAAGCTCCAAGATTTTCTTCACTAATATAAAGTGCTCCTTAAAATAACAACGTTGGTTTTAATGCGACAAAATATGCGCCATATGAGGACCGGTGCAATAGATGACGATTGTATTCTTTGCGTCATTTTTTAACAATAAAATTTCCACCCCGTGGGAATTTTGTATTTTCCTTTCTTCGGTACAGGCCTGAACTGAGTAGCTGCAGTAACGTGGGAGGGACCCAAAATAAAATTTAAAAAAAAACGTTGAAAGCGAGATATATTTTTTTTGCGAATAACAAACATTTCAGTGAATGTACTTCCTATATTATCCAACGGGATATTCTTTTCAGCTTACAATAAATGATTGCAATGACATGCTATGGGAAACCGCTGCGGCCTACAATTTTACGCCGCCATTTACTGCGCGCAACTCAGCACGCTTCCGGGCGCGCGCAGCTTCGTCCGCCTCGATTCGGTCGCCGCTGATGCCTGCGAGCGCAATGCAACCAGCGACCCTCTATAGCGCAGCGCTGCCTTTTGAAGACCATCACGCCCAGGATTACACGATAGCATAGCGGCGATTAGATATATCAGCTAGGGTGGCGGGGGCAGTGCGAGCACACTCTTAAACCGGCGCTCCTTGGTTGCCGTCGGCGGCCATACCGGCGCAGCGATGCAGTTCGGCCACCACTCCCGTGTTCCGTTTACTTCGGCGCGGACATGTACATTTGAGGTAAAACCTGTGTAACTAACCGGCAGGCCCCGCGTCCACTTAAGGAGTAATGCTCTCTGGGTTGGTTTTTACTGTACTAAACGAAAAAAAGTGGCCGCGGAATAAACGATTTCAAAGGGACGCAGTGAGGGTCGGGCACGTGGGAGATGAAAGCAAGCGCAAAAAAAAAACATAACTCCCGCTCGTGGTGTTCCAGGCATAGGGCGTGCTAGCACTGCGAAGGCGGGAAAAATTTGAATTTTATTAGACAAAACCTCTGTTCAATTTAGTAAGAGAAAAGGGAGGCAGGGGAAGGAAGAGCCTGAGCGGTGATGCAAACGAGCGGATAACGGCATCATAGCACCTCAGGGGGATTATCGCGTTAAAACATAGGTCCGTTACGGTGCACAGTACATATTCGCTCCATTACGCGCGAGTCAAAGCCATTTCTTTGCCTATGCACCAGAACATTGGCGGCGGTAGTATGCCAAGTACAGTGGTGATCTCGTTAAGGGTGAACACGGGAGCGCGCGGCCGCCGGTACTATCAGATCAGCCTAGCGTGCCCAGCGCGAACCATCACGCATGCGCTGTGCGGGCCGAGCAATATTTTGCTTTCAGCGCGCGCATCGCGTCATCGGCGCGTCTGCTCGTCGTCTGCTATGTTGCGTCTCGTCTGCTAATGGTACCTTGCTTTGATCCCAGATTCCCGGATTCTTGCAAGAAAACGCCCGAATATAAAAAGGTAAAGGATGATAGTTTTCTCCCGTAAATTGAAAGAAGGTCGTAGCGCCTGCGCGCCCCCTTTGAGTGACCACCTTCGAAGCCTTGAATAGGGTACTTCTATGTGCATTTAAAACACTTTTTGTAAGCACTTGCAAAAATTAAGTGCTGTTAAAATCTGCGTGATCTTTTGGTTGAGTCTGTTTGAAACAAGTGGGCGAGTTACGCTGCTGTGCCGAAACCATTGTATTGGAGCTCAAGAACGAATCACCGCTCACACGAAAACCTTTTTCATGTGGATTCTAGTTTCCACTCATTCATACAGTGGCTGATAGCTCCACTGTTACGCGAGCGGTAAACATAGCAGGTGACGCGCAGACGCTCCGATGACGCAGTGCGCGCGCTGAAAGCATAGTCTCGCTCGTCACGCACAGCGCATGCGTGATGTTTCGCGCTGGGCACGGTAGGCTGCTCTGATAGCACCGGCGGCCACGCGCTCCCGTGCTCACCCTTAGCGAGATCACCACTGTACGTTAACACGATGGATCACTTAGCCAGCTATAAATGTAGTTTAACTTACCTGTCCTTCGTGACATCATTGCTCGTCGTGGGGCTGGGCTTCGAAGGCTTGGTGCGAAGATTTGGGTTTGCAGCAACGGGTGACTGTGCCGTGGTCCCGTCGGCCTTAGACGACGAGGCGACTGCTCCAGCGTCTGGGGTGCTCGTTTCCGTTCCAGCTTGCGCCGACAATTCCAAGGCGCTGGAAAGGAGAGGGTAATGATTGCCATTTGTAGGGTCACTCCGGTTCCTTAGGATAAACTAACCTCTCATCACTGCGATGCACTGCCGACCACCACTTTCACATTGAGTGAACTGCTTTAATTTTTTTATCACACAGCAGTGTTATAGCTGTGAAGGCCGGGCATCATGCTATATTAGCTGCAATGGTGAAGGGGAAAACGTTGCAAGGGGCGTCTACGTTTAGGTCTTAAGATGTAAGACGCGATAGCGTTACTTCGTCGTCAACGGCGCTGCTTGGAATCGCCATTTATGCTCTCCTGGATGATGGTAGGTATATGAAAAGGGAAAAAGTTGCTGGGGGCATCTACATTTAGGTCTTAAGATGTAAGGCGCGATAGCGTTACTTCGTCGTCAACGGAGCTGCTTGGAATCGCCATTTATGCTTTCCCGGCGCGGAAGTTTAACCTAACGAAACCAGCAAGAACGGCTTTGTGTGGGAGAAAAGGCTTAATTGCGAAACACGGACGGTTGATGAAGCCACGTATCATTTCTGTCTTCTGCGCAGCAGCATCATTTTCGCCAAGCCTACACGCCTGCATATTCCTTTCCACATTCGGTTTTAAGCCACTACGCCTGATTACAGCTTCAGGCGCGAGCTCTCGTTGGGTGCACAGACGTACTTCCAGGTTGACGGGGACGCTGTCTTCTGTGGTCGCTTCATGAGCACGGCTGATGGCAGATGGTTAGCCTTTACGGAAAGTCGCCGAATGAGCCCAGTAACAGAATCACATCACGAGTGGCTATTCGGCGCAAGCATTACCAGCGGGAGAACGAAGTCGCAGCGCAGACGCGACGCTTGATGAATCGCCACGAACCATTTCTGCTATAGTATCCGCCGTAGAATGATTTCCCTGCTTCCCACCCACCAGGTATACTATGCGTCTGGCTCCCACAGTCGTAGTTTCCGGATGGCAGTGGTGACGTATTTCCGTGGACACTTGATGAGCACGACTGACAGCGGACGGGTAGCTGGTACGGCAAAATCGAGAAATGAGACTAATAACGCTATCCTGTTCAAAACAAGGGTCCGTTACGGTGCACAGTACATATTCGCTCCGTTAGAACGGTGGTTTGGGCTAGTTGGTGGTGCATTCTGAAATTCGAAAGAGCGCCAAAAGACTGCTCTTCTTATGCACCTCTTTTTTTCGTGTTTTTTTAGCTTCCTTCTTTTGTATCGTATTCCTTCTCGCCTTATTTTCTGGGTATATTTCGCAACCCCCGCAATAAACCAACCAGTTGTTAGTCAGCGCCTTGTGTCGTCGGTTCCTTGTCCCGTCTTTTTCCGCTGTTTCGAATTTCAGTATATTCGCTCCATTACGCATGCCTCAAAGCCATTTTGTTGCCCATGTGCCCGAACATTGGCGGTGGTAGTCTGCAGGCTATCGCAACACGATGGAACGCTTAGCGAGCTATAAATATGCTTTAGCTTACCTGACCTTCGTTGTGTCATCGCTTGTCGTGGGGATGTGCTTTGAAGGCTTGGTGCGACGCTTTTCTTCTGCGCCCTCCGGAGGCTGTGCCGAGGTAACGTCAGTCTTAGACGACGAAACGACTGCTCCCGCAACCGGAGTGCTTGTTTTCGTTCTAGCTTGTCCCAACGATTCCAAGGCTCTGGAAAGGAGAGAGTAAGGATAGCCGTTCGTGGGTGCACTACGCTTCCTTAAGGTAAACGAACCTCACAGCCTTCGCTGCGGTCTCGCCAGCGTCCTTCTGGTTCGTCGAGTGCTTCTTGCGGCTCTTTTCGCTTCCAGCCATCGCCACGGGAGGCCCGGTCCGCTCGTACTTAGACGGAGAGACGGCGGCTTTCTTGTTCGGTGACTTCACTTTCGCCCCCGCTTGCCTGGGCATTTCAAGGGCACTAAGCAGGCAATGGTAAGAGCAGATATTAGTAGGTGCACGGCGCTTGCTAGAAATGCACTTACGCCTCTTTCTTCCCGGCGTCGTTGCCAGGATCCTTGGCAGGCATCTTGGAGCGCTTCTTGTTTCGCTGTTTGCGCGCAACCGATGACGTTGACGGAGAGACGGCTGCCTTCTTGTGCTTGGCGTCCATGGTAGCCGCTGCTTGGAACGATAAATCGAGAGTGCGGGAGCAGGATGGACCTAGGAGCTCTTGGGGGAGCGAGAGGGCGTGACGACAACGACGATGGCGGATCACGTGAATCACGAGCGCATGAGTGGCATGCGGTGCGTGAGCGCGCAGTTGTTCTCTTTCTTCATCGTGAAATGCGGTTTGATCACAGCTGAGTTGAAAAGCGAGAGACGGGTATCGGCACAGTCTGTTGCTGCTGAACCGGGCAGAGGATTTCTGCTCTGCTCGCAGACGGATGCCGATGCGGGATGACGGATGCCGTTGCGGAGAGGGATGCCGATGATGATAGCTGGATGTTTCCGGTGCATGCCCACGCAGGGATTTGGAGATCGGGGTCCCTTCGCTTCCCTTCATTACATTCCCTTCAATACCACCCAACGAAGGGAGGGCCATCATGGTTGGTTGGTTAGTTGTAGCCAAGATAATAATAGTGCGTACCAACTGTGTGTGATAGCAAAGTCGGACTGGGATCTCATTGTGGGAGGAGGCTAAAATCTAAAAACCACGTGAAAGTAAAAACGACAACATTGTGGAAATTAATATAACAATTTTTAAATGCAAATAAAAACTACCCGCTGTGGCAATAGACAACAAACATAATGAAAGCAGGTGCCGTTACAGTTATGGTTACAACAAACTTTCAATGTTCAGGGTTGCATTACCCCAACTTTTATAGTGATGATGATGATGATTCACCTCCGTGGGTTACAAGGTGACATTCCGTTCCCAGTAGGTACAAGCCAGGCGGCGTATTTCCAAACGCTTTGCTGGAAAGAGCACCCACGTGACATGTTCGTTCGCGAGTTGGAGAACAGTAATTCACCGTGATCATTCTCCTCTCCCGAAACATAAATCGACGTGAAACATAGCGAATCACCATATTAAGAAAAACATGTATATTTCAGTTAAGAAAGAAAAATAAAATTAGAAAACAAAGTTAAGCAGTGATGGTGATGATCAAGCAACAAAAAAACTAGGAAGTAGACGAGCTGTGGCTCCCACCCAAGCCGTCAGCGCCAGTACTCAATACCCTACATCTGGGCCTCAGACCATAAGCGGTTGGCTTGTATTAGCCGGCGCTCAAAAGGATAGTGCGCACAGTAACATCACACATGTCACGTGGATGCTCTGTGCAGTGAAGCGTTTGTAAACACGCCGCCGGGCACTTCCTTTTGGCAATCAGCATCATCAACGTACATGTTCTCTTGGAACGCTCCTTCTGCTTTTTAAACGAAGACACTTCGTTCGGCTTCAGTGTGCTAAAGGCAGAATGGCGGTTTTCTGTCGAACCGCCAGGCTTCCAGCACCAGCAGCAGTGATTTTCCTACACCCGTGACTTTTTACTGTAAAATGCAGTCTTAGCTCAGTTCTCGGCATTCTGCTTGTAAAAAACTCTGGTGGGGTTGGTTGTTGTTGTGTGGAATCAGGCGGGGTTAGCCTGGCTGGATATGCCTCCAATTGCTCCGCCCAAGCTCCTCCTAATTAGTCTATTTTAGTGTCCTTTCACCAGGATTTCGCCAGTTCCACCTCTTGAAGAAATCTTGGTAAAAGGCGCGATAAGTCTCTGTGCACCATCTAATGTCTCCTTGAGAAGACGATGTGGTCCATAGTGCTGTGTGGGGCTGCCAGCTTCCGAATCACTGAGAGCATTACAGTCCGCTCGACATGAGATTCTGGGCAACACATTACATAGTGGTGTACATCCCCTATCACTGCACTTGATGAACACAGAGGCGATTGCAATAGCCATGTTGCGTTCTTTGCTGAGCCCGTTCGGATGCGGTACAGCAATGTTGCTACCGACCTTGTAGGGACGCAAGGCTTGTGATGGGGATTTCCTGAGGACTTGTTGTTTAATATCCCTTGCATCGGTTTTGGAGCAGTGCAGTGCATGTCAATGCGTTTAATTATTGTACCGCAGCACAGCGGAAGCGCGGAGCCTTTTGGCCTCTCTCGGAACGAGATATCCCAGAAGCGAGTGCGGATATGACCAAATATTGCTTCGAGCAAAGAAATCACCTTATACGATGAATTCCTTGATCGTACATTCCGATTAGGCTGACTTTTACTATAGTTTTCCTACTCTTCTCTCTGTTGTTTTTTTGTGTTTTCTCTCTATCTCTCACTAACCTAGACCAAATTCTTTCTTCTGCTTCATAATTTTGCCTCGCATGATTGATTGTAATGAAAACATAACACTTCTTGGCCAATCATCCTAAGTGGGTATGCGCCATTTTTCGGGCCACCACCACCACCACCAGTCTCGAACCATCGACTTTGGGATCAAGAAGCTAAGACGGATCTTCTACTCTACAACGACAGACTCTTTGGCCGGTGCTAGCCTTGTGTTAAATATTCGAATGTCGTCGGATGGCACTCTTGTCATGCCTGCAATGATCAGCTAGAGTGCCCTCGCACGGTACTCTAGAAACTGCGATTTCTTTACGCCTGCACCTGCGAGGACAAATTTACGTTTTCTGTTCAGACTACACGAAGTAACGGCCCCGCCGAAAGTCGTGGAGTCCACGATCCTTCCAAACCAACCGCACGGAACGGGTTTTGCAGAGCGCAAACACTCGCCCGATCCTCCGGGGCCAGGGCTGCATGAGGAGTGGCTGGCAAACGGCCAGCTAGGCCTCCCCGAGGGCGACCGCAAGTCCGCGAGTCCTCCGCCCGAAGACAGCTCACGCGCGGGCTGCTAGCCTCGCTACGCCATGTTCATGCCTGGCCTCGCTCTGGTCACTTCTGCGGCCCTTTTCGCGCTGCTCCTGCCGTTCAGATACACAGTACTGGTGTGGCCACACGGGTGCTTCACCCTGGAAAAAAGACCCCAGGACTTCGCTCAACCAGGACGTGCCCCCTTGCGACGACTTGTATCGGTGAGAAGCCTTTCGCGAGATTGCACGCTCCTCTCTCTTCTGTCTGAACCTGACATGCTGTCGGTTTCGTACAGCCTCCTGTCGGTGAATCGTTTCCCGTTCGGTGCCCTTGGTGGGAGATTTTATTAGCTCAGTCACCCCCAAAACATGGGTCGCAGGAGTAGATACGGTAAACGACCAAGCCAAGCCAAGCCAAGAGTGTGACACGTACCTCTTTGGCTCTTCGGTGTTTTGGTGGCATTTCATGGGTTTCAACCTTGAACCTGTTCCCAACCGTGCTGTCGTCTTGCCCACGGACCCTTGGCACCTCAGCGACCGGTCAGTGACGACGCCCGAAGCGCTTATCTGGGCCCCGGGCCATGACAGCATCATCGTCGCCGACTAAGCCTTGCGTCCGCCGGCACCGCTGGCACTAGAGTTAGGCGCGCCGCGGTTGCTACATAAACGCCAGCACTACGCTCGCTGGGCATGGATGCGACGCCGCAACGCTACAGTATGGACGCTGAAGCGGCTCCTGCTGCCCCAGATCCAATGGAGGACGAGCCAATTGCGCCAATGGCTAATGGTGGTTCTACTAACACCAAGAAGCGGACATGTGATAAACCATCGGACTCGCATGCTACATCTACTCGGGACACTACTGCGCACAAACGTAACCGTGCATCTGAAGTTCTTACGGTGTCCCCCAGGTTATCCCCACTATACAAAGTGGCGGTAAAACCACTAGAGTGCTTCAATCTGACGACGCTGCCGAACCATGTCCTTCAATCCACACTTGATTCCTGTCTCCAAACCAGGGGGTCCAGGGCTTCGGGATTCATCGGCCCACTAACAGCATCTCCGTGTGGGTGCGTTCGCTCAATGATGTGGATCGTTTCCATGGCCTGAAGGAAATTCCTCTACCTGGTCGCACCCCACTGCCCGTTCAAGCATACCTAATTTCGGGCTCAGATCTCCGTAGGTATGTAGTTTCCGGCGTTGACCCAGACGAGTCTCCAGAGGTACTTGCGGCTACACTTACGTGCAGTACTCACAAGATCTTGCAAGCCCGGTACAGGGGTCGCAGCCGAATATGCCTTGTCACCCTTCAGGGCCCGACATCTCCGCCACCGCGCATTACATATTATGGCTCCATCTTCCGCCCTTACAAATCAGGCGGGATATATTGCTACAGGTGCTTTCGGCCGGGCCATATGCGTGCCTCCTGCCCGCAACCTGAAAACACCGCCGAGGTGTCTCAAGAAACTGTCAAATATAAGTGTGAAATCTGTAAAAAGGATGAACACGACGTTATATCCAAGGACTGCCCTGTAAAGCGCAAAGCTATCGAAAGTCGTCGCAAGAATACTCGTGACCGCAAAGCGCCACTGTAAGACGGGTCCGACGGTGCGGTCAAGACTTCTAACCGGTACGCCAGCTTGACTCCCACCGAGGAAGAGTTTCCTCCATTAAGCGTGGATTGTGAGCCCGAATATGTTCTTACGTACTAGGACGCGGTCAAGCATGGCAAGGCACGGCGCAAACGTCAGGATCCACCGCATGAGTCAAGTCTAGAAGCTCCCGAGGATGTAGTAGAAATTGAAAAGCGTATTGCTACGCTCCAGGAAGAGATCCGACGTCTTTGTCACCGAAGGACTCTTCTGTCCCGCTCTTCTCAGTGCTCAGCAAACACTTACACTTGGTCGTCTGCTTCGGCTACGCCTGTCCCACCTGTGTCATTGCCAGCTGGCAAACTGTCGCCAATAGAACTCATCCATTTTGTGGCGCAGCAACTGCAACAGCTCTCGTCCGTTTTGCTGGCTCACCTTTCATCGTTGCAGTGATCCAAACGAACCACAAGTGCGTGTTTCAGGGGAACTGCCGAAGACTCGCAAATAAGGCTGGGGAGCGTCACTACTGTATGCTTATCGGAAGTCTCCCTGTTTGGGCTCTGCTACTGCAAAAGACCAACTCTCTTCCGAGTCTCCCCGGGTTCAACGGCTACACCTCGCCTACCCTTCCGGATCGTCGGTGTAGCACAGTGAATGAACCTCCAGGCAAGACTGCTATCTATGTCGCCAGCTGTTACCCCGAGGCTCAGCTGAAATTAGAACCGTGGTGCAATGAATGGCAGGCGGTAGTGGCCGTGTTAGTGCGCCTCCCTCAAACTGATATCATACTGGTGTCGTGTGACGTGCGCCCGCACAGTGGACGTTCCCCCGTGTTGCGTTTCGGTTGGATTGAAAATCTCCTTCGCACGCACCCGAGGTGCGCAGTGCTGGTTGGTGGAGATTTCAACGTGCCGCATCCGACTTGGGGATGCCCCTACTCAAGCACACGAGGTCTGGTGTTGGACGCGTTCACCGATGCGCACTTTGTGCTCCGTGACCCGGTCCACACTTCACCTCGTCGACGTGACCACCCGCGCAGCCCTTCGTACTCCCCTGACCTTTCTTGGTGGCTTGGAGCGCAGCCTGTGTCTTGGGATCAGGAGCCGAACTGCTGGGGCAGTGATCATTATCCCACCCGCATCGGCTTGGCTCCCGTTGTAAAACGTCCGCACCGCCGCCGCTGCTGTGTCACAGACTGGGACTTGTTTCGGAGAGCTATGAACACCTCAGTTCATGAAGACACATCTGATCCCCTGTATGTGCTACGTGCCGCCCTTCGGGATGCCACGCGGACTTCTTGGGTAGAAGAAAACAAGCCAATACCAGACCTACATCTCTTAAATTTGTGAGGTAAACGCCACCGAGCGGAAATTACAGCTAATAGAGATCATTCAAATCCAGAATTGCGCACCTCGTTGCACCGTCTTACTGCTGCAGCTCGCTGCCATGAGAAGTCTCTATCTCGGCAACGGTGGCTGGACTGGTGTGCCTCACTAGGGCCATCCTCTACCACTGCGTCCATCTGGTGCACCTTTCGTGGTATGGAGCTCGGTGGACGCACCCAAGAACTGGCTGCGTGCCTTGCGTCTGGACGGACCGTGTGCTAGTTTGCTCCGCAAGTGGCCAAGGTGCTCTTCCTGAAGTACGACCAAGTTCTGCCACCATTTGCCTGCTCACCTGCTCTGCCACCAGAGGCTGGTTCGCCTCCGAGTCAGGAAGACCTTGACTGGATTCAGGCACAATTCACCATGGCACAGCACCAGGCCCGGGCGGTCGGTCCCAGTCTACAGTGACTACTCTGCTGGCTGAACACTATCTGGGCCTCTGGTGACGTTCCGGTCGCCTTGAAGCACGCCGAAGTAGTGCCGATACCGAAACCCGGGAAGCCTCCTGACCATCTGAGGAATCTTCGCCCAATCGCACTAACATCGACCGTCTGTAAGCTCCTTGAACGGATGCTAACCACGCGCCTTACATGGTGGCTAGAACGATACGGATGGCACCACGCGGCTCAGATATGGTTTCGTACGCACCTGGGCACAGAAGATGGCCTAGACCACCTCTCATCTATGGTGCTCTTAGGTGGCAGATCGAACAAAATCCGTACGATCGTGGCTATGGACGTCCAAAAGGTGTAGGACAACATGAGTCACTCAGCAATAATCAGTATTCTACAGTTGCTCCTCCTTCCACCGCCAGTATGCCGTTTCGTAGCGTCTTTTCTTCAGAGCCGATCCTTCTCCATCCGCATTGGAAAAGAACGCGTCGGAGACTTTGTTTCGGAGCGAGGCGTGCCTCAAGGCTCTGTGCTGTCTCCAGTGCTATTTAACGTGGCCCTGCTCTCTTTTACATGGAAGCTGGCTGAAATACCGGACACTTTCTTTCTCGTGTATGCAGACGATGGACTGTGTGGCCCATTAATAATCAACTGCACCGGCAACAGGCAGGTCTACAGACTGCCTTGGACATTACTTCATGGTGGTGCTCAATGATTGGATTGAATCTGTCCACAATGTGTCCACAATCAATCAATCATTGGTACTTAAGTCTGTCGCCCTGTGGAGGAACGAAAATGGTGCGCGGGTTACGGGATGACACCTGTTTTCTTACTTCACCTTAATGCCTTGTCTCAATAAGGGAAAAATATAGCCCTGCTTTTTACTGCAGCAGAAATGTACACTTTCGTATAGGGCAATGGTTCCTTATTCATACGCCCGTTATGGGACAGCGACTTTCTTCACACTCGCCAGGACATCGGAGCTTATTCCAACGCCAACAGACATGATATCAGTGCGGCAACGCTCGGTATTTTTAGAAGATATGACAGGGTAACCTTGTGATAGGTTTAACGACGTCGGGAGTGTAATTCCACCCCTCATGAATCGAATTCAAAGTTTGGGATTTACGGGGAAAAATCCACACCCGGGCTACGATGCGCGCCATCGTGCAATACCTCGAATTAATTTTTGATCACCTGGGTATCTTTAGCCTGCGCCCAAACAGCGGTACGCGGGTGTTTTCGCTTTTTGCCCCCATCAGAAATTTAGCCATCGTTGCCGAGAATCGAACCCGCGTCCTTTGGCTCAGCAGCACAACGCCATAGCCATTGAACCTCAGTGGTGGATCACCCTTCATGAATCACGAGCGAAGGTAAAGACGATTTGGTACAATTTTCAGGCCACTCAGCCCTTAGAGTGAAAAGGCTATCATTCCTGCAGATTACCGGGAACCAGCGTAACCCAGCAGAGGGATAAGAGAATACATATTTCATCTTTTTGTTATGAGCAACTTCACATCATCCCCCCTGACGATGCTGATGAGAGGATTGGTGAGAAGTTGCTGGTTCATTTTATAACAATCTTTTTTTAGGCCAGAATTTCACAAAACGTCCGAAACCTGCTTTGAAAATGCGGCTGCGTTTTGACTGTCACTAATTGGTACTACAGTCTAGTCCACTTACAACAATATCCAAGTGCCAAGGAAATCCCATCGTTATAACCGATAATTGTAATAAGCGGGTTGCGAAATAAAAAGACGGAACAGGGCTCAAAACATTTTATTCGCAAGCCAGCAAGGTCGTACTACTACTAATTTGCGGAAAAGAAGCTACAGTGGGTCCCCTTTGTTTGCCGCGTTTGAAGCTAGAGCAAATCTTTTCCAAGAGCATCTACAGGTGCTTCACCTAGCTGAGGTAAATGTCCTTGGCCGAAACAAAGTAGTCCCCGAGGGACTGTGTCACGCATTGGGCCTCCTACGAAGACACTACCTGAGTAGGCTGCGCAACCGCGTCGTTAGAGTCATCACTGTTGCACTTTTTGGTGTGCAATATCACCGGATTCAATCGTTATATCCGATATCGTGGCACTGGATCATTGTAATAAGCGGTTTATTTTACGGTAGAAAGAACACAAAAGTGTACGGTGCCACAACTGTTTATCGTTATATCCGATATATTGTTATAAACGGTATCGTTATAAGTGGACTCGACTGTATTCTGTGCAAAAGCTCTGCTGCCTTACCTATGCCAGGGTTGGCGATAAATCTGTGAAGCTTATTTCTTGAAGGGGGTTTCCTGAAGCGTCTGTTCTGAATGCTGCTTCGTGAAGGCTCTTCCTTGAAGTCTAGAACGCATTTTAGTGCAAAGGCACATCACCCTACCCAACCACTTCCAACAGTAAATCCGTGAGGCCCTGTTTTGTGAAGCCTCTCGTACTTTCTAGTTCATACACTAAGGCGGATACGCAGCACAGCAAACGGCGATAAACGCCGGCAGGCAATCTCCCAACATGATGGTTGCCGCTAAAATTTCGATTGAACGATGCTCTTGTCGCAAGGCTCAACCGAAGGTTTCCCTATCGCTGAGCCTGACCTTACAAGAATCTCGTCCACACCTGCCTCCTTTCTAACTGGCTCTCTCTCACCTAGAAGCAAATCTCCGTTGCTCTCCTTATTTCACCCCCCTGAAAGAGATCCTGCTCTCTCAACCTGCTTTTCTCTAAGCAACAACCTCTTTCTTCCACTCACTTTCTTTGAGGTCCTGCCCCGTTATAGAGCGTGCAAGAGATGACGGCACCCAAGTTCGTCTTACGCCCCGAAGTCTTCGCCACCAGGCAAACCGTGGAATTAACCGTTTGAACACGTTTCGAGGATGTAGCAACTCGGAAAACACCGGATAGATGGCGCATCTTGATCCGAACGGAAGTTGATGGAGGCGTTCTTTAGTTCTAGAAATATATACTCTCTGGTGCACCCATATGGTGTGATGATAAAGATTGCATGCGACGTTCCTGTATCTTGCCACACAACAGGCACGTGTGCACTGCCCGGGATAGCAGAGGAAGCCACCAGAGCCCTCTCGACCACTACAACCTTGCCTTCGACCCGAGAGTCGGCAGAGGCATTCCTCTCCAACCCATTTCCCCTCTGTCGACCAGAGCCAAAGTGAAATCAGCCGCCTTGGTGTTGAGCTGCTTGCACCAGGTAAGGATGTGCACGTGCGGACTCGTACAAACAGAAGAGGTATTCGACGCACGTCGTCGGATTGTAGCGTTATTTCGGCTGTAGCTAAGGCATTTTTTACACTGGGAAGTTTGCCATGCTGACTGGGTCTTTTCGAATGAGTCTTCGAACCTTGAGCTTTGCAGCGGAATAGGAAACATAGCCAAGCTCGCTACCATCGGCTTCTGTTCTTTTTAAACCAGTCGTCCAACGGTCACGGCATACCCGTACCGTAGGTCCCCAGTAGATAAACCGGTTCTGGTAGGGGACGCAGAGAGAGTCGCTCAATGAATATTAAAAAGGGCTAGCTCCTAACTGTAAAGCTTGCTGCCCCAAAAGAGTAATTAACATAGCACGACGGGAATGTGAAAGCCCAAAGAAAATTTAAAGAGCAGAAAACTCGTGGAATGCTCCTCCTCCATCACGGATGGACACACAGTAGCTGAGGGTAAAGCGTCACACAAACATTGTGAAGGTTAGGCAGTACACAAACATTACAGATGTATAGACATTTTTTGGACTCAACGAAGCAACCTGCGTCCATCAGTCTGTCTGTCTGTCTGTCTGTCTGTCTGTCTGTCTGTCTGTCTGTCTGTCTGTCTGAAAAGGCTATTAATAATACGTGCTGTAGCCCTGACACATTGATATCACTCTGCTTGCACTGCACCTGAAGTATTTCAATGCGTTGGTTTAATGTAATAACCCCGAATTCGAACGGCGCGGTGCATACGCCTGTACACGGGGCATTCGGGGTATTTCGTATGTACTACCTCAGAAACCCTTGGGCCATCCTGTATTGATACCAGACTTTCTAAATCACCGCTAGAAAATGTGCCTTCCTAGTAATAGGTTTGAGCAAATCATTAATTAAGCGGACACTAGAGGGACTAGAGGTAGTCGAAATAGGGCAATACGTTCTGTATATTTTCACATCATCTTTCATGTTTCCCTAAAGAAAGTTTTCCGAAGAAGGTGCTTCTTGAAAGCAGTGAAGCCGTCTTTCAGGGACTCTGGGTGAAGGGCTCCTTAGGGATTAAATAAAAATTATGCAGGTGTATATCGCCAAGCTCAATGAATTCCCTGCTTTGCCCTCGTACTGCTTATACGACGCCTGTAGAAATGTCTTTTCAGTAATGCATGCATATGCACTAGCGCAGCCCACCATTGAGGCAATCGCTGTACAGCAGATCTATTCAAGGCTTGAATCGACAATTGCAACGTCCGAGATTGAACAATTTCTCTTCCACCGCATTTCTAATCTTTCCTCTATAATAGGTTTCAGGGTCTATGGTTCATGTTTTCAGATGCCATGGTATTTCAAGCTTCACTACTTAGCTAGCGCTCCTGTATTAACACTGGCTGCGATGTTATCAGCATTGTTGCCAGGGGCCATGTCTACGTTTCGTGATATTTGAGCAGCTTTGGTAATAAGTGGGCCTCCAAGTGACCTCGCGGTTGCATACTGTATAACAATAGGCTAGCGAGGAACTTCTGGCAGCATTCCAGTGCTAACATATCATTATTCGACATACACTCCAGTGCTAGCATATCATTATTGGACATACACAGTTACGCTTTACCTCCGCGATTCCCAAACTTGGAGGACACCTGAGCTTCTCCTTTCAGAGCGGGACGTGATAACCAAGCGGAACCAGACTAAGATGCGCCATACTCACTCCTACCTGAATACCACTCAAAAGGTGGCCCCAGGCTGGTAGACTGGGCCGCGCCCATTGCCAACTCTTTCGCTCCGGGTGTCACCGGATCCTAGGTTGCGTTAAAAAAACATTGAGAACCTTTTTTACGTATGATGAGATTTATTTTACTGAACGACTGGTTTGGGGCAGTTGTCGCCGATAATTCGCTGCCATTCCCGGGCTGCACACGAGTAGGAATGCAAATCACACGATGAAGTTACCGCATTTTTGCGGTTTTGCAGCAAGTGGCGCCGTTATTCCCGCTCCTGCATGCCCTAACAACGTTAGCGTTCTCATTTAATCGGTCATGAATGTACAGAACTCGATGTTTATGAAGCGCCGGTAAAGCCACTCATTGAAAAACTGCACTGACTTTGTCAATCCCCTTGGGCCGAACTGCAGACGGTGTATCGAGGCGAGTTGTCCATACCTAGGATCCTGGATGATCTGGCAATTCCGTGGCCGCACGCCTCGCGCGGGACGCGACAGCAGCGCGGGCACACCCTCGTGTGGGTGTCACTGTATTTTGGTCTGCATATGCTCTGGTCCTTCTACGCCGGTCGGCATCCCCTCCGGCCCTCCGAGAATGCAACCTACGTGAAACTAGGCAAGCACGTCGGGTATTGGATCGCCGACGAGGGGGTGCTCAAGGCTCGCGGCTGGCAGGTGGACTACGTACGTCGCTGCGCCGAGGTCGACGGTTTCGGAGGACATTGGTACTCACCCATAATCGCGGACGTTCTGAGCACACATGTCACCATTGTGGAGCTGATTGGGCTCTTCTTCGATTTCTACAGCTCCGTCCCACGCATTCAGACCCTGAGTGATCCCGACATTCGCCGAAAACCAAACCACCATTCCCCGGGCGAGTCGCAGTTGTGGTCTGAGGACGAGATTGTCACCTTCCAAGCTCTGTTTTTAAGTAGCTGAACTTGACGCAGATCAAAGAGGATTGCTTGCGCAAGCGCTTCAAGCTTTTCTTGAGTAAGCACTTCAAGCTGGTCGATGGAAAAACCCTCCATAACTCCCACAATGCACGAGGACATGGGTACGGCAGCCCAGAAAGGCTGGCACCATGTTAAAGTGTGGTTCACAGCCATGGAAATGGTAATACTATTGGCCAAATACACCATCAATGCCGAATCCCTGCCCGAACTTAATCCCATGTGGAGCATTCTGCGGCTGTCCTTGAGGTCGATGAGGGTTTAATGTGGCCTTACAGATCATCAACATCACCAGCCTATCTACGCCCACTCCAGTCCAAATGCGTCCCCCAATAATATCCAATTATCCCGGTCCTGTGCTAACTGCGACCAATTTATCCCCGCACCTAACTCATCTCATCTAACTCATTTCATCTAACTGATCTCATCTGCTTATCTAACTTTCTGCCGCCCCCTGCCACGCTTGCCTTCTCTAGGGATCCACTCTGTTACCCTTAATGACCAACGGTTATCTTGCCTTCGCAATACATTCCCTGCCCACATCCATTTCTTCTTCCTAATTTCTAGTAATATGTCCTTAACACCTGTTTGTTCCCTGACCCACTCCACTCTCTTCTTGTCCCTTAATCTTACACCTATCATCTTCCGCTCCATTGCTCGCTGAGTCGTCCTCAATTTTAAAGGGACACTGAAGTGATATGTAAACATTGCGGGATTACTTGCGCAAATTGTAGTCCGGGGTCCCCAGGCCATGTTACGACCACTCTGGGCGCGTTTACGCGCTTTTATTTAGTAGAAAACTTAATTCGAAAATGCTGTCCTCCTCTCTTTACGCTCGCCCATTTTCTGCGGCGTTTTCGTGTGACGTCGAGAGGAGCCGAGCTCGCAATTGGCTGCGCTATCTGCACGGCTCCCCGGCCTTCAGACAGAGTCAGTCGGCCCAGCGTTTCGTCCGCCGGACGCCGACGGGTCGTCGCAATTCGTTCGCTCAGTTGAAACGAAGCCAGGACACGTTTGTGAATGGAAGAATGCGCCTTTCTTTACTTCGCTAGTTTGTACTCTGTATCTAGCTCCAAGTTAAGGTCGCTTCACTCAAGCGCTGCACAAGCGCACATGCGACGCTTCGCTGACTGGTACGCCAGTAGGAAAATATAAGGCCTCTTGAAGGCGGGAGAAGAGTCAGCGAAGTCAATATAGGTACTAAGGAAATAAAATCAACTGATAGTTTTACCGTACAGCGTAAATAGGGTGCGGGAAGCACTTTTTTTGCGCTGGGCGAACAAGCACAGCGGTCAGCAGCACGACTACGCATCTGCGAACGCTTTTCCGTCTACGAAATGCAATTGCTAGACGTGAGCTAGTGTGGAAACTCGGGGGACGCTTACTGCACGAGCACAATACAACAAATAGTCACCTAAGCTGCTTGAAATGCCAAAACTAAATAAAAATGTAAACTTATTGTACAATATATACCTTATATTACCTCGGTCGGCGTAGCCCCTCTCGTGGCCGAGTTGTTTAAGGCTACAGGTATGTCGCCGCCGAGTGTTTTGCAAGTCACGAGTTCGAGTCCCCGCGGGTACGTTTTTTTTTTTTTTTTTGTAAGTTAACTTTTTTGTTTTCTGCCGATGTTTTCTACATTGAGTTCACCTTTGTTTGGGCCGCAACGTTCATGGCTCCACGAACTAGTTCACAGAACGCGCGCAGGCTGGCACTGGCGCGCTAGCGAGTTCTCGTTGGCGTGCTGTCCATAAGCACCGACTGCTTGCGGGCAGTGGGCACAGGCCAGAATGAACAGACCCTTGGCCTGGTGCGAACACGCATTTTACGGTACAGGCATGAGTGAGGCAAGCTCCAAATAGGGGGAAGGGGGGGGGGGGGCGGGGAAAGCGCATGACATTTGTGCGTCTGCGGGTACGCGGAGGGCGTCCATGCACTGCGTAGGCCTCGGCTAGTGAATGCTACGATTCCAAGCCGTCCTGGGAGGCTTATCTTTATGTATTTTTACAGCTGACAACATGGCAGAAGCGCGGTACGATGATTACTGAGTTATTGAGAATGCCCATCCAACAACGCCACAGGTTGTTTTTTACAGAACCGAAACCGAAACTTGTTTGGTTGCTCGCCTTGGGCATTGTCCAATCACGGTCCCGCTCCTCCCAACGTCACAGCTTTAGTTGGTGCGGCCGCCGCAAACCGCGCATGGTAGTTTTTCTTCTTTGGCGCTTTGTAAAATAATTACCGATTTGTCAACCGGATAAACGATGAAAAGTGGGCTAATTTGAGCCAGTCTACGCAGTGCAAGCAAAAACGGGAGCTTGACAAATTCACTTCAGTGTCCCTTTAAGTTGAACCCTCTTAGTGAGCCTCCAAGTTTCTGCCCTGCAGGGGAGTACTTTTAAGATGCAATGGTGATACACTTTCTTCTTCAAGGACAATGGTAGGCTGCCATTGATTATCTAAGAATGCCTGCCGAATGCACTCCACCCATTCTTATCCTTCTAATTATCTCTGCCCCATGGTTTGGATGCGGGTTCACAACTTGGACTTAGTAGGTATATTCGCTTACCCCTTCCACTGCCTCGCCATATATCTCAAACCGCTGGGCTGTACCGAAGTTACTGATCATTACTTTAGTTTTCTGCATATTAATTTTGAGGCCCACGATTCTACTCTGTTTGTCCGGTGCCGTAAGCATGCTTTGCAATTCGCCCCCGAGTTACGTAGCAAGGCGACGTCATCAGCAAATCTAAGGTTTCTGAGGTATTCTCCATTAGCGCTTACTCTCACCTGTTCTCAATAAAATGTTCTGAATACTTCTTGTAAACATGCTGTGAGCAACATTGAAGAAATTGTGTCTCCTTGTCTGACGCTCTTCTTTAAGGTATTTTACTGCTCTCGTTCCGTAACGCCTGAATGGCTGCTGAAGTTTCGAATGAGAAAAATGCTTTCTCATTATGAATAAAGCCTATATATAGGGGCTCAGTATACTCCCCGCACTTCGCTATCACCTTATTGATCGTGTGAATATCGCCCATTGTTGAATTGCCTTTATGAAACCCTGCTTGTTCTATAGGTTGACTGAAATCTAAGGTGGCACAAATTCTGTTAGCGATTACCTGCCTAAGTACCCTGAAGAGGACTGACAGTAAGTTGATGGGCTTGTAATTTTTCAAGTCTTTCATGTCACCTTTCTTATGGGTAGGATGATGTTCGTGTACTTCCATGATTCCGGTACACTCGCGGTCATTAGGCATTGCGTGCCAGGTCCGTATTGTGTATCCCAACCCTTACGTATACCCGGTGGGAAAGCTTTGATACTACTTGACGGCGTGGATCATCGCGAATTCATTCAACATGAGTATTTCGTGGGCGCAGCTGGACAGAGTGTGCGCTTCTTTACGAAACGTCAGCCGTAGATCGTTCTTCGAGCAGTACCTACGAGCTGCCACGGACACCACGGTGTTCCTGAAGCAGTCGTTGCGCCGACCGCTCCACTGCATCGTGAACCTTCCTGGTATCGGCCGTCTGCGGCTGCGCAGACTCGTCATGGCTCGACAGGTGACGGTGAGACCATCGCTTGTGGGACCTCCTCTGTTGAATCTCGGCACACCTCCCAGCGTCATCGAACGTGGGGGCGCTGTTCTACCAAGAGATCGCGCCTTTTCTGCGCTTCACCCTTTACTACAAAAGCACATTTAAGGTGCGTAGTCGACTAACACTTCCTCGCCGCCTATTGCAGGTAGGGAGATACACGAAACGTGCTTGGCCATATGAATATCTCCTTGCCTATATAGGTGTCACGAAGGAAGCATCGATGCCACATGCCGATGTCATTTCACAAGCGCTCTGGTTACGGTATACAATTATGAAAGTACAGAAACAACAGCGAGGTGTGTTTTAAAGCAAAGCTTTCTAGCTGTGTAACTGGGCTCGATTACACCCTCCCCTTGTAAAAACGCAGATTACGTCATTTTATCAGAAACGTTTCCGTTGAAGCTCAACCCGCATGTCCATGGCGCCGACTTGGGCTTCATGCCCACAAGAACTGAGGTCAGCAAGATTGGCCATGGTAGTTATCGTGGCCCGTAAATGGTCGCCGATGTAACCAAACGATAACAAACACATCTGGACTCGTGTGGGATCTGAACCCGGTCACAGGAGCCCGACCCATTGCACTAATGTGGCACCCTGAAGGAATGGAACAAAAATTAGCGCAATGGGTTCCTGTGAAAGCTTCACATGACGGCGCGTGAGCGGCATGTTCACGCGGAGGGGAGTCCTGAGTGACTTAAAGACACGCATATACAATTTAGCAAAGAAGTGTGATAATCGCCAAGCTTTTGTATTCAAAGCGTGTAAGCAGAGTGATGTTCACGGGGAATATTTGCTGCTCCGTTACCATGCATACTACTCTCGGTCGAAAAGAAACACACGGACTTCGCTGACTTCCCGAAGAAGGCGCTACCAAGGGTTCAACAGAGGCCCGAACCTGTGGGTCCGTTGTTGACGCGTTTGAAAGGGCAGTGGTTTCAGTGTTCTGAAGTTTTCCATCTCTGACCACAAATTTAGATAGGGGATGTCTAGTGTGCGAGGCTAAAAGCTTTGTTAGCAGGCGCCAGAATGCAGCGACTCCTTCGACTTCGGAAACCTCTTTTGAGTGCTAGATTTCAAACGTGCCAGAAGTAGTCGATGGCATGTTTTTACAGTTGAACCTCCTTATAACGAACACTGATACAGCGAATTATCGGCTTTAACAAACAAAATACAACCTTTGGTTGGTCACGCTTTATATAAATGACACTTATTCTTTTATAACCAAATCGAAACCGCGAAAGCCGCGTGTGATCGGATATAACGAATATACAGTTGACCAGGACTCTGAGAAGCTACTTGAGAAAAAAACCCGTCGTACTGAACTGTAGAAGTATAGAGTCCTTTGTTCGTAGACCTGTGGAAATCTTGATCCTGTTTAGTGCTGTGAGTAGCCACCAGACAAAGATCACACCCTTAATCAAATAAGGACGAAGGCCTGTTTTGTCAAGTGAACTTTGTTCTGGCGTAATTTCAAGCACACAAGTTCCGGTTCATTTAGGTCGAAATGCAACAAGACGAAAGGTAAGAGGTGCCTTCTTTATAGTGAATTAGTGGCCAAAAAAATATACATTTTTGTATCGAGTGTTTTTGCGCGAGCCAGATTTTACAAACTAATATTTTACAAACGGGATATTACAAACTAATTTTCTGTCCCGATGCTGCTTAGTTATAACGAGGTTTTACTGCACTTGAAATTCGGTAGGCCAGCACATGCTTTCACGTATGTCTCAGTGAAAGAAAAAAGGCTCCAATCAACGCTGTGAACGTGGTTGAAAAGCAAATCTTTAAACGACACCCACAACAATTGCCCATGCGACGTCACTTGAATTCACACACGGGGCTCTCCAAAGAGTGTAACCAAGAGATTCTGCCAGCCGTTACCTTGAATTCTCGGGTACGACGTTCTGAACACAGCAGAAGCGTCGGCCACGGCCGGGCTACAGTGGCGGACTCTGCCGCTGTAGCCCGGCTGTGAGTCGGGAGAAAGAAAACGGAGCAGAGCGTCTTTCGAAGGGTGAGACAGCGGAACCTAGCCATCCTGATGTGCTAGCTTAGGGCTACACCACCGCGCGACACGAGTGCAGACACCGAAACAATTGGGCATGTTAGCTTAGGGATTCCCATTTATACCGATTTAAACTAGTTTAGTAAGTTTGAGAATTGCGAGAAAGCTGAGGGAACTTTTATAATCGCTATTGATCAGAATCAGTTGCTACTTTCGCTTTGTGTAATACATCTTAAAAAACAACCGAATTGGTATTCACCAATTTAGAAAACATAGTCCCATTCGTGGCAAGCAGTGTGCAAAAGGTAGCATTTTTCTATCGGCCAGACGCCTGTATGTAGTTTGTTCATTTTGTTTTCCCGCCCTGCAAACCTATCCTTCACAAGTATCTTCGTCGCACAACCACGTAATTCCATCGGGTCCGGGTTACCCGGAAGGTGATGTCGAACAAGTTAGTCAAGGCGTGCGAAGGAAGCGCGCAATGGACGTGAAGCTGCGCCGAAACAGGCCCAAAACAGCCATCGCTAAAGTAGACGACACAGCGGTACCGCCAATGCGCCCGCCGGCGAGCAGGCACCTCCGCGAGAGCAACGCTGGGTAAATTCGCCGCGCCATCTACATTGTCCTCCGTGAGTGAAACCCTTCGCAGCACCTCGCTCCCACCCCCCACCCCGCCGCCGCCGCCTCCGCCGCGTTGGGAGTTTGTTTATTGTGCCGCACACCGCTAAAGAACCGTTGACTGGTAAATCTAGAAAACGTGGGCACGTCAGCTTCGCGGGATGTATTCATGCCGTCAACGAATAAGTGGGCCGCCATTTCCTTCGTTTGATTGATTTGATTGATTGTAGGGTGTAACGCGCCGATACAACGGAAGCGATGAGGCGCGCCGTAGTGGAGGGCTCCGGATTAATTTTAGCCACCTGGGGCTCTTCAACGTGCGCTGAAACCTCGTACACACGGGCGTCTTTGCTTGTCGCCTCCATCAGAAAAGCGGCCGCCGCGGCCGAAAACCTAACCCGCGTCCTCATGCTCAGCAGCGCAACGCCTTAGCCACAGAGCCACCGCTGTGGGTATTTTTTTCTTTTTGGTTTTGATAATTTCGAAGCAGTACTTAAATGCTCCAAAAGCAATATTACTGTCTCACTTGACCAATAACCGGTGGGGTATTTTTTTCCCTGCTCTTCAATTTATGGGAAACTAGCGCTACTACCCGGCGATGCCCAGGCGGCCCATAATACTAATGCCACTAAGTATAACATGCCTTCAGTGCCTTTTAAGTTGTCAGATCGGCTAGCTCATCGTGAAGCGGTACACAATTAAGAACTCCTACCTGCCGTCAATACGTGGGCTTCAACCAAAGGCGTGTCGTGATAATAGGAAACGCCTGGATCTCGGGTTTTACTGCAACTCTCGCTAAACAAACTGCACCAAGATGGTGCGCACAAGCGAGCGAGTGAGTGAGTGAGCGGAAAACTCTTTATTAGGCCGTTGAAGCGGGGGTGGTTCCCCATTTCAGGCAGCCATTTGGTGAGCGGGCACCCTTCGCTCTGGAGGCCAAAAGTGTCTGGACATACAGACCGCTGCTAGTCACCAGGTTTGCCCACAGCTCAGGCGTGGAAAGGGAGGATGGAACGGAGGGGAGATTGGGGCTTTGCTTGCACTCTAATATGATATGAGGAGGAGTGACTACTTGTAAACAGATTTTGCATTCAGCAGGAGGTTGCGTTGGGAACAAACAATGCAGGCGGACTGGGTGAGGGAAGGTATTTGTACCCTGGGAAGCATTATCTACGCAGGTATGGACGATGCTTTTCGGTCACACTTTCATGATATATGACACGGGCTGCTACGTAAACGCGTGGTTACAGACGGTGCCAACAGATGGCGAGCGCTATGCGAAGGCGAGAAAATTCAACTGAATTTCACGTCCAATAGGGTGCAAATTTAAAAATATCGCTGGCCTTCTTATCCGCATGTTAGGACAAAATCCCCACATCAATTTTTTGGGCAACTTATTGGCACATTTGCAAGCAAAAAAGAATTGGTTATATCAACGGGATGTGTGATTAGTGAGGAATGTGTAAAAAACACCGTTTTCGCGAAATCCTAATTGCATCTTTTAGGTGGGTGTCCTGGAAAAATGTTGTAGAACAGTGTTTAGATAACTGAGTAGGTTACCAATATCAACAAAAACCAGTTCAATACCTCGAATGGCGAGCAATAAAAAAATTAATATCTGAAAAATTCTTTCACCGCTTTTAAATCTCTCCGTGGTGTAATTTTTAAAATTTTCGGCAATATTGAGCTGCAACACTGTAATCACAATTTGTTCATGAAATTTGAAGCCGTTTGAAACAGCCGTCTTGCTAGGCGTCGACAAAAATGCGTAGGCCTTTTTGGCTTGTCAGGCATGCTACTTGTAAAGAACAATTTGGCCCTCGGTTTTAAGCGTGAAATGCTTAAAACGGGTTTTCTGAATTTGTATGAGTAGCATATGTTAGCAAAAATCAATTGGATAAATGAATGAGTGAAAGATTTATTACAGAATTTTTAGTTAGGAACACCCATATAAGTCCGAACTTGCGAAATCACCCCGATAGTTTTGGTTAGGGCGAAGTCTTACAACTACTTTTTAGAAATTCTTAAAGGCTACACATATCAGCAAAAATTACGCCCACCTCCCCTCGCGGGAACCCTGGTGTGATGCGACGCTGAAGGGGGTTCCATTGTGCGTTTCCGTTGGGTCGATTACTCGAATTGCGTGAGCAATCGTCGGGTAATGCCAGAGAGAGAGAGAGAGAGTGAAATGTACTGAGTGTTAGCCCGGTTACGCTGGATTAGAAGACCGAGTATACGTATGCTGTTTACCACTGGGACAGTGATGTCACCAATTTTAATTTGTATATCCGGGACGGACTTGGAGCTGCTTTTTGCCGGTAAAAGAAGGAGTTCAGATTTAGTAGGGGAGCAGTCAAGTCCGGCTGCGCGCGCTTCCTCGATGACAATTTGTGCTCCAGTTTGTAAAGTTTCCTCTATCTGTGCATCGCTGCCTCCAGACATCCAGAGAGTGATGTCGTCCGCGTAAAGGCTGAATTTAAGGCGAGGAATTTTCTGAAGTCTCTGGGGGATGTTGAGAATTGCAAGATTAAAGAGTAGAGGGGAGAGAACGGCGCCCTGAGGTGTGCCAATAGAGGGAATATTGATGGGGTCCGAGATTATGTTTCCAACCTGAATAACCGCTGTGCGTGACGTGAGGAAGCTTCGCACATAGTTGTAGATGCGTTCTCCCGGGGATACAGCAGTTAGTCCCTGCATAATAGCCGCATGGGAAACCCGGTCAAAGGCCTTCGTGAGGTCCAATGCAAGGATGGCAGCCGTGTCCACTTTAGATGCAGGAGTGATGACTTCGTGAAATAATTGAAGGTGAATATCCTGAGTTGATAATCCAGAGCGAAAGCCAATCATTGAATGAGGGAAGGCATTGATGGAGGTGAGATGTTTCGTTAGCCGGGCATGAATTATGTGCTCAAGAACTTTACCCATGCACGACGTAAGTGATATCGGCCTGAGTTGATCCATGCTGAGAGGTTTTCCTGGTTTGGGGATGAGAGAGATTTTTGCGTGCTTCCACGACTGGGGTAGGGTACCTGATGTCCAAAAATGATTAAAAAACTTGGTGAGAGTCGAGATTGAAGGATCGTCCAAGTTACGTAACATTTTGTTAGTAATTCCGTCTGGTCCCGGGGCTGACCCTGGGCGGATGTGGAGTAGAGCAGCTCTTACTTCCGCCTCCGTGATATCAGCGTCAAGTTCAGGGTTGGCCGTTCCTTGGTAGAGAGGTAGATCCAGTTTCTCCCCCTTGGGTATGTAAAAAGACTTGGCCGCGTCGATGAGCTGTTGGTTCGTGCCCGGGAAATTGTGAGCAATAGCAGTAAGCCTATTAATTTGGGAGGTCTTTGATCTTTCAGGGTCTAAAAGATGTCTAAGAATAGACCACGTGCGTTTCATGCTCAAGTGGCCTTTCATCTGGTCACACAGTTGACCCCACTGATTCTGTGCCAAATGAGCAGCATGGGCGCTATCGGAGAGAGCAGAGGAGGCGAGCGGAGGAGAGACGACGACGCAGACGCGGACGACGACCACGCAGGAAGGACAGGGCCGCCGGCAAGAGATGCTCCTCTCAGCGTCGCATCTAAAAGCGCTTCGATATGTGAACGGGTGACCGAGGTAATCAAGAATTTACGAAAACACACTTTCGCCCTTTTCCTAGGTTACGTGTCCAATTTCCGAAAATCCCGCCTTAGTTAGAACCTTATTGTACGCGTGAAATTTCAAGTCTCTAGACCCACCAATTTCGGCTGCGCGTTGATGAGTCAGTCAGTCATTCGGGCACTTCACTTTATATGTATAGATGCACGAACTGCCCCAAGCACGCACACACACCGACACATCGGTCATGAATAAGCTGCTATGTTCGACTCGGTGGGTGTCCTTTGCGAGAATCTAACTTCGATGTGAACAATTGCTGGTTTAGGTGAAAGGTTGTGGCCGGTGAATTGCATATGATACATTGCCGTGTAATGTGAAGCCTATTTCATTAGTGGACAAGTTTCCCCTGCAGCAGGTGCAAATATAGCAAGACAAGCAAAAAATTACGCCCACCTCCCCTCGCGGGAACCTTGGTGTGATGCAACGCATCTCATGGGGGGTTCCATTGGCGTTTTCCACCTTATTGATTACGCTTATAGCAGGGATTCTCACGCGAAGGGGAGGTGGGCGTAATTTTCCATTTTCACCATGCAATGCACATGCAGTACACGTATGCTCAGGTACGGTCTTCATTGCAGACGAGAATGAGTGCCTTGTGGTCCGTAAAGTGCACAGTTAGGGGCTCGATGATTGCATCAAGCAATCGTCGAGTACTTCGAGAGAGTGCAAGCGTAAAGCGGACGACCGTCGACTGAGACCGTCGGAGCGCGGCATGCCGCTTTATATTCACAGCGCCCGAAGGAGAGAAGAGCGCGAAGAGAGAGAGAGTGCTGCACAAGCGCAGCGCCGGGTGCAGCGCCGCCCACCGGCGCCTAGCAACGGAGGGAGAGCGCGCTGCGCCAACCCGCAGCTGTTTGGGAGAGAGTGTTCGCTATCGCAGAGAGGAGAGGAGGAGAGGTGCAGCTGTGCGGACAACGCCGGACAAACGCAAGAAGGACAGAGGGGCGAGCATGAGATGTGTTGCATCTAACAGCCCGTAAACAATCGCGAGCTAAGAGCTAGGACCCACGTTGGTTGGCAGTTTTCTTCGGATGTAGTTACTGCAATGTTTTTCACGCTGGGTCTTTGAGACACAGAATAACTAATAAATAGGCTACGAGCCCGACGCAGCCACAGCACGCTAAGTGCGACAGCGTAGCACCATTGCCACATATCGGGTGAGCACCACAGTTTTCGGAGATAGGCCGTTGCCTGGTAGTTTTTTTTTAACTGCGTGATGTAGTTCCCGTGGCGTTGATTATTCGAAGCCAGAAGCGGCCGCGAAGGAGCAGGTGGTAGTGGCATACATGCAATGCTTGTTGGCTGCGCCTGCGCTGTGCGTGGTCTCGACAGCAGGCTCCGCGCAACGATACCGACGAGACGGTACGGCGGTTAGTTTTGGTCGCCGATTCCGTGGCCCGTAAAATTCGGTTCATCACAGTACCTCACCATTATAAATTGTGAGGTATTTACGTAACTCTTTTTACGTAACACATTTATTGGGAGGTATTTACGTAACACATTTACGTAACTCTTTCTCAAATTGCTGCGCAATTTGAGAAAGAGTTACGTAATAATGTGTTTTGTTGAACTGTGCTGTTCTCTCTGCTGAAACTCTGTACTCACTCCTGCTATGTCTCAGAAACTGAGACAGCAGTATTTGTAAAATAAATTAGTGACGTACTGTGTGAAGAGCAATAGTATCAACGCCGTGAAGTGGGGTTTGTGCACCTGCAGTCATTTACGCCGAGTTTTCTCCACGAATTGTTTCCGTTTGTTGCTATCGGTGTTTCCTGCGAAGAAAACGGGGCGAGGGCTCAGTACGTTAAAATATAACGTATACTTGTTTCGGAGTATTAAGAGGTATGCAATACGAATAAGAACGTGCGACAATGTGATTGATTGATCGATTGATTGATTGATTGATTGATTGATTGATTGATTGATTGATTGATTGATTGATTGATTGATTGATTGATTGATTGATTGATTGATTGATTGATTGCAGGGTTTAACGTGCCGACGCGACGCAGGCGATGGGGCGCGCCGTAGTGGAGGGCTCAGGATTAATTTTGACCACCTGAAGATCTTTAACATGCCCCGATATCTCGTACACACGGCCGTTTTTGCTTTTTGCCTCCATCAGAAAGCGAATCGAACCCCCGTCCTCGTGCTCAGCAGCACAACGCCTTAGCCATTGAACCATCGCGGCGTGTGCGACAATGTGAACGAACCATAATATGCACCAATATACAGGGTGCCTTCACGATGCCTATATTCTTTTTTGTCGAGTACAGGTGCATCCAAAATCAAATAAAAGAAACAAGATGTACCTTTTCCAGGGGAACCACATTCAGTACAGATATCTGGAAGCGAATTTGTCAATCAGTTGTGTGGTGGATTCAAATCATCATCATAATCTTAATCATAATCATACTACAACTACTGCTACTATTGCTACTGCTGCTACTACTGCTACTGCTACTACTGCTGCTACGGCTACTACTACTGCTGCTATGGCTGCTACTACTGCTACTACTACTACTACTACTACTACTTCTACTACTTCTACTACTACTACTACTGCTGCTGCTACTACTACTACTACTACTACTACTACTACTACTACTACTACTACTACTACTACTACTAATACTGCTGCTGCTGCTACAACTACTATTACTGCTGCTTCTAGTACTGCTACTACTACTATTACTGCTGCTGCTGCTACAACTACTATTACTGCTGCTGCTAGTACTGCTACTACTACTATTACTGCTATAGCTACTACTGCTACTACTACTACTACTACTACTACTACTACTGTTGCTTCTACTACTACTGCTGCTACTACTACTACTACTACTACTACTACTACTAGTACTACTGCTGCTGCTGCTGCTGCTACTACTAAAGGTTCACAGTAGTATGAAGGCCTGTCCGATTGACTTCCAACCACTTCTGTCCTGAGCCTTTGTCCACTCTGTAACCCTAATAGTTCCCCGGTTGTCGGTTCGTCTCATATATGGCCAGAACGAAGTGCTTTTTCTTTTCTTTTTTTTTTGAAATATGATATCTTCATCTCCTTCATCTTCTTCTTTGCGCAGGCTCAACTAAACCGAGAGATTCCTTGTTACACTCTCAACATCTGAGAGGCACCTGAGGCTCCTCGTGTGCAGTAAAGCGAAAACAATAAATTTTATTTTAAGCAATGCGATAGCGAAACTACTCCCACTATGAACAATCCTGACGGGGTACTGAGAGTACATTGGAGTCGACACAGCACCGATGAACGTATTGCGTCCTTTCATTATCATTGCTCTGATTCTTTCCCTGTTTAACCCGATTTCGTCTTTTCTCTCTTAAAATATTAGTGAGAGGCATGGCCGATCGCCCTCGCTCCCACTACGGATGAGTTATTAGCGTAAACGTGCTTTCTTGTGTAAGTCGCATGCACAGATTATTCCTGTAGACCTCGGTTCATTTATGTAAAGTTCCCAACGGACTAAAAACTCGAAACACATCCGTTTAACGACGGCGATGGCTGCAACGTGAAGCTTTCTGGCTTGCGAATACCAAATGGCGAAGTACTACAATCAAAGCTGCTGCAATCAAAGTCAAAGCGTCAACGATCAAAGTGAAAACCGCCTGAGGGTCAAAGTCAAGGGGAAAATGATCAAGTTGCAAACTTCCTGCAAGTCAAAGTCCGAACTCAGACTGCAGCAACGAATACCTCACAAGAGAGAGAGAGAGAAAGCTCTTTATTAGAGGAGAAAGCCGAGAGTTTTGCCGGAATCGTACCACCGACATGCTACTCGGCGGGGGAATGGGTAGGGGAGGGTAGAAAAGGCCCTATAGATACAGGGCAGAAGAAAGAGAAGAGAAGAAGTAAAAAAAAAAAAAGAAACGGGCATCATGTAGTTTGTGTGAACAGTTCGACGAACGTCATGTTCTGAGTAGTTTAAATCAGTTCAGTGACGCCGATCTCGTCCAGGTATTCAAACAACGCCTTTAGTGCTTTGCGTTGTGCTGAAGGAGTGTGCCAGGGGCCAAGGAGCACTTGTAGGCTGATTGGTCCTGGGCGTAGGTGTTCGATCTTCTGCTCCAAACGGCACCTTGCGAGCATGTAAGCGGGGCACTCTAACAGTACGTGTTCCACGGTTTCTGGCGATCCGCAGTTATCGCAGTAAGGATTCGAGGTGGCGCCAAGTCGAAACAGGTAAGTTTTTGTAAGCGCTGCATTGAGTCGTAATCGGTGATACAAAGTTTCTAGTCGGCGCGGAAGTCGCTCTGGCAGCTTAATCCTCAGCTCGGGGTCTATGTATTGCAAGAACGGATAGTGGTGCTCTGGAAGAGACCAGAGACGGTTCCGCTCCATTAAAACAAGTGCCTTCGTCATAGCTGAGGCATCATGTTTGGTGAAGAAGACCTTCCTCATATTATGCATTTGAAGGCCCCTGCGAGCTGCTTCATCTGCCTTTTCATTACCTGGAACACCACAGTGGCCTGGTAGCCACTGAAATGTCACTTGGTGCCCAGTGTCTTTGGCCTGGTGGTGCAAGTAAGTTATTTCACGAGAGGCGTGTTCGTGAATGCTGAAGCAGTCGTTGCGCAGTAGACTTTGGAGGGCTGCCTTGGCATCTGTGAAGATGGTCCATTGCCCCGGCGGTTGGCGGAGAATGTACCGGATGGCTTCCTTGATGGCGTGAAGCTCGGCTGACATAGATGACGTTGCCCGCTCGAGACGATAAGAGAACGTCTGTCCAGTGGACGAGATGAAGATCCCGGAGGAACTGCGGTCAGGCGTACACGACCCGTCAGTAAAAATTTGTTTTGTGCCTGAGTATAGTCGGCAAATGTGGCAGAGTGTCAACTGTAACAAGCCGCTTTGATTCATATTCTTTTTAGAGTCGATTCCCGGGATGTTGCATCTAATATGCAATGGCGATAGGGTCCAGGGCGGGAAATGAGACGGCATTGAATTTGGTGCCTGGGTGGGAATCGAAAGGTGCAACGACTTCAATGTTCGACCGAAACTTGAGTTCCCATTTTCTATCAGTCGGGTTATTGTACGGGTTTTGGCGTGCATCCGATGTCGCAGGTGTATCCGCACGGTTTCTTGGAGCCTAATCACGTCCAAGGGCAGACAGCCAGCTTCAGCGACAGTACCCAAGCACGACGACCCTCTGGGAAGTCCGAGGCAGATACGGAGGCAATTGTTTCTTGCCGCGTCTAGCTGTTTCCTGCTTGTTGGTGACAGATTTTGGAGGACAGGGAGACTGTAGCGCAGTATGCCGTCGACATAGGCTTTACAGAGTAGTATCATGGAGCGGCAGTCACTGCCCCATCGACTACCGGCAAGATACCCGACGATCTTTGACATCGCAGATATTCTCGTACGGAGCCTTTTAACCTCCGGAGCCCACGAAATACTGCGGTCTATTAAGATTCCGAGGAATCTTTGAGTACGTACATATTGCAGGGTACGGCCTCCGAGGACTAATGGATATTGCTTCATGTTCTTGCGAGTAAAAGCCATCGAAACACTTTTCTCAGAGGATAAATGCAGTCCTATTGGCGAAAGGTATGCTGATATTTTCGCAAGAGCTTTCTGCAGTCTTTGTTGTGTGGTGCGACGTGACCGCGCCGCACTCCAAATGCAGATGTCGTCCGCATAGAGTGTGATATGTACGCCACGTGGGAGGACTCGCTTTAGGTGGATGAGTGTCAGGTTGAACAGGAGAGGGCTCAAAACGGCCCCTTGAGGCACTCCTTTTTGTATAGCGTAGTAGGACGTTGGGCCTTCTGGAGTGCACATGAAGAGTTCTCGTCCCTGTAGGTAGTTTGCTATCCACGCATAAAGTTTTCCCCCGAAGCCAAGAGCAGCAAGAGATGTTAGGATTGCATCATGGAAAACGGAATCGAATGCCGATTTTATGTCCAAGAATACTGCAATGGGGATGTATCCGTTATGTAATTCGTCTTCTAGAGACGAAACCAGGGAAATTACGTTGTCGATGGCAGCTCTATTCTCGCGAAAACCGTTCATCTCAGGTGGATAAAGTTTTTTGCTTTCAAGGAACCAGGTCATTCTCCTGTGTATCATTTTTTCCATAATTTTACCGACACAGCTTAGCAAAGCTATCGGTCTGAAAGAATCATACCTCGTGGGTGATTTTCCAGGCTTCAGGATGGCCACGAGCTTTGCTAGTTTCCATTCTGAAGGTACGGTGCCAGTGAGCCAGAGTGAATTGTAGTATTCCAAGAGACGTAATCGAGAGTGGTGAGACAGGTGAGATATGGCCTCGTAGGTGATTTCGTCTTGCCCAGGCGAAGAACGTTTGTTGGCACGGGAAATGGCTGCGTTGAGTTCTTGCACGGTAAAGGGGAGGTCGATGGCGGGGCAAGCAGCTGGCGGTACTTCGGAGGAGCCACTTCTAGGGCATGTCGGAGGTACTGATTTTGTGGTCAGGATTCTACAGTACTCTTCAGCCGCCTCTTTTGGGGAAATGCCAATGTGCAACGATAGCGCTCTGAATGGGTATAGCTGCTGAACATTGCTGCGCATTCCCTTAACAACGCGCCAGATGCGTGACAGAGGTTCGTGGAAGTCTAATTTTGAGCAGAAATCACGCCACCGCTGCGTTCTCAACTTTTCCAAGTGACGCCTCACCTTCCTCTGTGTTCTTCGAGCCTCTCGTACATCTTCTAATGCCTTAGTGCGTCGTGCCTTTCGTTCTGCTCGCCTGCGAACGGCTCGTAATTTTTCGTAGTCTTGGTCGGTCTTTACATGTAAATGTTTCTTCATGGTTCGGGAGGATTCCTGAAGGCAGTTGGTTAAAATTGGTATAAGGTCTTCGTCCGGAGTTGCTGCTGTGATTCTGAGGTCTGCAGACGCCCTGTAGCCTTCCCAATCTGTGCATTTGACCCTCAGTTCACGTCGAAACATAGCTGCACTGGGAGAGGATATAAGGATGGGGTAGTGATCACTCCCTCTTGTTTCGAAGTCTGTGCACCAAGCAAATTTTCGGATGTAATGGCTTGAAACGAACGAAATATCAATGCAGCTGGTGACCTTTGGGTTTTTTAAGAACGTCACACTGCCGTCATTGAGCGGTTCAATAGAATATTTTACCATCAGCTCGGCGAGTCTTGCTCCGCGAGAATTCGTAGAAGCACTCCCCCAAAGTTCGTTGTGTGCGTTAAAATCACCGCATATAATGTGAGGCGCGGGCGTGCTGACGATGATTTTTTCGAGTCTTGAAGCATCAAAGGCAGTCCCTGGCTCCAGGTAAGCACCAATGAGTGTAAATGGTTGTTTTCCGATAACAGTCTTGGCGCAGACGTATTCTTCAGTGTGATGAGGTGGCACGGCCACGGCTGCAGCCGACACGTCGTTGCGGAAACCTATAAACAGCCGGCTTACGCCATTTAAACGTTCCGAATGATAGATGTGGTAGTTTTTTAGACGAAAGAGATCCCCAACACGTGATTCAGATATCACTATGAATGGGAACTGATATAAATGTACGAGTTCACGAAAGTCTGCAAGTTTCGAACGCAGGCCACGGGCGTTCCATTGAAAGATGGTACAACCTCTGAGGTGGGCGTTTAGAGACACTTTCGGAGATGTCGATGATTGCTGAGTCATCATTGTTGCGATCGGCCGGCACGCTGTTGCACCCTGAAAGTAGATGCTATGAGGGGTTCTAAGGCTAGAACAGCCTCGACTTCAGGGAAGCGCTGAGAGGAGGAGTTGGCACGTAGCAATGCCTTGATCGCCGCAAAGAGCATCGGAACAAGCATATTCACAATGTCTGTCTGGCCGGTCTGATTTGCTGATTCATCATGGTCCTTATGGGAGCGCCGTTTCGAGGGGGAAGATGCGTCCTTAGAACCAGCATCAGAAGGGACTTTTGAATTTTTGGTCGACGATTGTTCTAGGACGACTCCCGCATAAGACTTGTTCGGGGGCGCGCTACTCTGAGCAGGTGATTCATGCGACGATTGTAACGCAGTTGTAAAGACGAGGTCTGGGTTATGCGAAGGTTCGCGCCGACTAGGAACTTTGCCCTGGATTTGGTTCACATTGCGAGCAAGAGTTGCGGCCTTTTTCTTCGGGCAAGCTCCAAACGACGCTGGATGTGGGCCATTGCAGTTTGCGCATCGTGGTTGGGCGCGTGAGGTGCAGTCTCTGTATGAGTGAGGCCCAGAGCAAACTTTACATCGTATTGGCCCTCTGCAATTTTTTGCGATATGGCCATGCCTCTGGCATTTGTAACACTGCGTGGCTGCACCAATGTATTCTGTAACGGGAAAGCTATAGAAGCCAAGAAATACTCGCCCAGGAAGTGGTGTGCCCGCCTTGAATTCAAGAATGACTGATCGCCGGCGGGTTTCAGCAACGACACTGTCCTCGTTGCGCGAGTAGGAGACTTGCCTGCGGGCAGATAGGACGCCTTGGTCACGTAGGTAGCTCCCAAGTTCCTCATCCGTGTATTCGAGAGGGACCGCTTGAATCCTTCCGTAGGTAGCCATGTAGGATTGTGGAACCCGAGCTTCAACCGCAATCCCAGCAAGGGTTGACACATGGAGGAGACGATTGGCCGCAGAGAGAGAAGGCACGCTGACAACTAGGCTGCCATCCTTGTTCAAGCGATGAGTTAGAACTTTTTCTTGTGCCGCGGCCACAACCTCCGCTGCGACGACGTTGGGGTTGGCTCTCCAGAGACTGCATCCTGCTTCTGTCGGTTGAAACACTACAGGGATTCCCGTGGTTCGCTTTTTCTTGTACGATACAAGAGTGTATGTCTGATCCATTTCTTCCACGTTGGCATCAGGAGCGTCAGCATCACCTGGAGTTCGGTCGATCGCACGCTTTTTAGTGGCTGGTGGGCTCTCTGTGGTTGATGTCGAGGCAGGTGTGTCGCACGACACAACTGAAGGTGGCTCGTTTGGTCCGGACGGTGCGACCATGATGTGGCCTAGAGAGTCCATCACGGCAGCATAGAGAGCAGGCAACGGCGGTACCCTGCCGAGCAGCAGGGTGCGCTCGCTGGTCTCAGCAAGCCGTTTTACACGGGGTTTTCGTCGCCGGGGCGTCTCCGAGCGATGAGGAGGAGGCAGCCCGAAGGAGAACAGGTGTTGAAGACGGGAAGACACGAAAAGTGAAGAAATTGCGGGGCAGCTAGAGCAACCAGCAAGCCGAACCGACTTCTTCTTCTTCCACTACCAATACCTCACAAGAAAGCTCAGCAACCCTACCTGTAGTCCTCGTTCAAAGTGAAGCGATTGCATCACCATCACCAGCATATATCTACGCCCACTGCAGGACAAAGGCATCTCCCATTAATGTCCGATTACTCCGGCGGCAGCGGTGGCGTAGAGGTAGAGAATCCGCCTCGCGTGCAGAAGGACCGTGGTTCGAATCACGGTGCCGGACAATTCCCACCGGATTTAAACAAGAGAGAGAAATCCACGTACTGATGGAATTGCAGAATGGGGCCTGCGGTGCGGCCTGACTCCGGCGACCATGGCCGGCAACGCACTCCCTCATCAGAGCAGGATTGGCCACCCTGGTGTAGTAACGGCCACAACCTCCCATGAATACGCCAATTAAGTGGAGCGTTTAAATTAGCCTTAAAATCCACAGTGCTTCCACCATGTCGGAATGGGGCAATTGGATAATGATCCAATTGCTCCATTTCGACAAGGCCGAAGCAGTTTGGATATGGAGAGGGGCGCTTTAACGAGCAAAAATAGATGAATCATGCACCCCTTCGTTTAACGACATCGATAGTTGAAAGAGAAGCTTTCTTCGTGTGAAATCAAATGGTGAAAAATTAAACTCCAAGCCGCTGCGATCAAAAATCCAAACTCTGTGTGCGAGTCAGTCAGAGATGAACAAGTCAAAGTTTAAACCGCGTACGTGCAAAAGTCTGAACTCAGACGACAACCAAGGAATTCCTCACACTAAATTTTCGCGTTCAGCCATTGCCGTCGGTAGACGGAGGGCTCCATGATCTTTTTATTCCTTGAATGAACGTCGACCCTGTAACATTTACGTGAAGCATGCCGCATTCCTACCTTTATCCCAGCCATAACAAAAATATGACCATCTGGCTTCCGGGCGCGTGCTGGAGTCTTTATATGGACAAGGGACATTACTGAACGCACTGAGTTGCTAGGCTTGAAGCAGGACACAGTCGCTTATGCAGAAGTTTAGGAAGCCATTTAAAGTTTGGGGGAGGGGGGTAAGCTGATTGATGTTAATACGGGGGAGGAGGTTGAGGACAATGATATTGTGGTTGTGGAAACATGCGTGTTTTTATAGCATGTGAAATTAACAGTTCTTTTAGAGAGCCGGCCTTTTCTTTTCGTACAAAATCTTGACTAAAACACCAATTATTTCAGGGAACAGCACTTTACTCACTTCGTACATCCTGCTTACAATAACAATTGGGGTAAATATTTGTTGGGTTAGGGAAGAGCATTTATACCCTCCGCGTGGAACTCAAACTGCACTTGCAAGCACTTTCTCACCTGATGAAATTGAAGTCATGAGTGAAATTGTTTGAAAGAAATTTCGCGTCCTTACAGGTACAGCAAAACTCTAGTGAATATAATGTGTGAGTAAAAAGTTACAAGAAGAAAATAAAGGCATAAAGCGATGATTAACTTTGGCAGAGTATGTTCTGGCTTGATGACCCAGTGGTATTTAGATTCGCGCACTGGATTGGGCCACTGCCGCCAGTCTCCTCATCCACTGTAGGGAAATCTTTAATTAATTGAAACAGGGCTACGGGGTTTGCGTCCCTCCATCTTTAAAACAACAGGGGAAGGGGGGGGGGCGGCTGCTGACCTTTCCTTTCCAGAGCCGGGGCAGTTATTACTTATGAATGTGTACCGCGGATAAGGTGGTTGCGCTTGACAGGGGTGCCTACCTGTAACGAAAGATTTGAAGAATTGTCTTCTGCAGACGAAGCTGTATGAACTTGTTTAGAATGATTCATCGACGACAAGAGACAGGCTGGCCATGTGTCTATCTGTTTATTCAAAGCTGGATAATCCCACATACTATAACGCTAAGGCGTGATGTGTTTCTCCGCAATCTAATGCGAGGTATTCAAAGCGTATTGTTTATGAACATCTGGAAAGCTGCAATTTCAAGAATTTTCTCTAAAAGTAGCACAGTGGCACTTTTGCTCTAAAGTTTCCCCAATGATACATACGTATGTTCCCGTTTCACATGTATTTAGTTCATTGAGCTTTCAAACAAAATGTCTGACTAGCTTGAGATAAGATTAGCAGTGACTACTTATGTCCGGTACCAGTTTTGACTAACCTTGAAAGCTGAACCAGTCTGAGGGGGGGCTTGTTTAAGTGAGCCTCAGGTTGTATGCTGAAATCCAGGTTGAGGCGGCCTCGAGTAAGCCAACCAGAGCACGTGGCAAGAGTAACAACTGAAGAATTCCTTCACCACCTTTTTGGTGAGCCCGTTATTCGCACGTGTTCAATTCTGACTGTACAGGTTGATCTAATCTCTTGCTTTTAAACCATTTGTTTAAGTTAGCACCACTATTTATTGAATATTTAGCACCAAAGTCATCGCAGAATGGCTCTGACGTCCATAAGCAGACGCTCACACACATCTTTTCACATTGTCTAATTTCTGATAAACGTCTGCCTTTTGGCGACACCTCGAGTAATTCCAACAAAATTCATTCGCTGTTAACTATGACATCACTGTGAACAGAAAATTCAGAACACAATATTAAATGTCGCTACTGCCCGTCTTTAAGGCTCACTTTACTTTGCAAGCTCGCAAGCCCGATCGAAAATGTTAGCGCACAATGTACACCCGCCCAATTTTTTGCCAATATCACGAGAGCGTCGACCGTTCCGTCGATCAGCGCCGTATGGTGGGACAATACAACAAACTCGGAGAGTGCAACCGCATGCGCACTAAGGGAAGGCCGCTGCTGTCGTCGTCTGCTACGCTGTTCCAAGAGCAGACAGCCACCCCCGTGCTGCTGTTACCCCTCGCTTTCACTGGCCCTCTTCCCCCGTTAACGGCGGGTTGGAGGGTAGTGGGATAAGCGAAGAAAAAAATCGGTGGTGGTGGTCTTCTCTTAGAACCGCCTAGCAGAAGAGGACAGCAGCGGCCTTTGCTTAATGCGCATGCAGTTACTCTTGCCGAGTTTGTCGAGGGACGGGGGGCGGGGGGGTTGCTGACCTTTTCCTTCCAGAGCCCGGGCAGTTACTACTTATGAATCTGTACCGCGGTTGAGGTGGTTGCGCTCGATAGGAGTGCCTACCTGTAATGAAATATTTGAATAATTGTCTTCTGCAGACGAAGCTGTATGAACCTCTTTAGAATGCTTAATGCGCATGCGGTTACTCTTGCCGAGTTTGTCGTATCGCTCCATCATACTGCGCTGATCGACGGAACGGTCGACGCTCTTGTGATATTGGTAAACAATTGGGCGGGTGTACAATTCGGGATGAGGCGGCGTTACGTCGCATCGCATTTGCGTTCCTCATCGCAAGTGTGACCCGGTCCGTTCGCGCACATTACGGCTGCCCTGAAGAAGTCGTCAACTGCTGCAGGATGACGCCGTACATGATGACCGACTTGATGGTGTTCATGTAGAAGTGGTCGTCAAGGTCGAACACGCCCCACGCAGTCAGCGCGAATGCCTCGCCGGACGCTGCGCACCGCCGCAAGAGCTTGACGGCAGCGCACACGGGGCCACGGTGCGGGTCGGCTCGGGAGCTGAAGCCCGTCCCTAGAGTGAACGCCGTGACGCGGCTTTCGCCGTGCACCGCGCAGAGCCGGTGTGACAGCAGAGCGTACACCGAGAGCAGGTGCAGGTTCCGGGGCAGTTGGGTGCCGTTCGCCCAGAAGGAGCGGCTGTTCTCCACGAAGCTGCGTGACACGCGGACACTGTGGCTATACACGGTACTGCGCTCGAATAAATTGAACTCAGATTCTATTCTGGTATAATTCACACAAATGCATAATACAAACAAAACCAAGCAAAATGCCCAGGGAAAGGCTTGGGTCCTCGCTCCCTTGCTATAAATGCAGCCAAAATGCGCTGCCGAAATGTGCTTCATTGAGGGAAACACTGCCATTTCTTTATACTGCAAGCGCTACATCGACCAAACTGGATGATACCTAAATGGGTGACTTAAGCAGCATCGTTAACCACGCTAGCTGGACGCACATCATATCTGGTCTTAAATTAGGAAATGGGTAAGAGGTATCGGCTCGAGCGGGTAACGTTGTATTTCATTTTTATTTTCCAGAGGCCTTGCATTAAGAAATTGTGAGGGCAGGTCACCTTCTCTCCATTCCCTAGGAGAGCCTTCTCCAAGTAGGAGCTTAGAGGGATGTTTTGAAGCTTGCGCAGAAGATGTATATCAGGTTGGCTACGCAAGAAAGGTACATTAAACTGCAACACTTGGGACTGAGCAGACGGTGCACGGAGGTGCTTAGTCTTAGGTGCTGTTGGAAATTACAGGAAACGCATCAGCGCCTTCTTCGGCAATTGATCAAGCGGCAGACTTCGCGATGCCCCATAACTGCCCAGATATGCTTCTTTTTTACATTGCGTATAGGCACCTCGTCAAATTTACACCAATACTAGTTCAAGCTCCAGCCTTGTGGTATTAATTAACATTACCGTAATCGGATCTTGCAAGAATCGTTGAGAAACATGGCGCAAACGCGTAGACACTGCTTTCGCATCTCAGCCAATATATGGAGAACCATTCAAGTGAACCCCGCCTATTCGACGTTGGGCGCACTTTCGTACGGATTCCACTGTCTCAATCGGCACGTTCTTTCCTACCACCCGTACTTCGGTTTTTTTCTCACTAGTACATAGCAGAGCCAAGTTCGGTTGACCAAAGTTTTCTCTAGCTCCTGGACCACTCACTTTCCTTGTCGGCGCACGGCTGGCTTGGGATTGCTTGGTGCTGCTGCTTTTTTCCTCACTGTTCCGAACGCATGCAACTGGGTTGCACGTGACTCATGATTTGGACCATTCTGGTTAAAGTGTCTGAGCTCTCCCTCGAATATAGTGCGCCCAACGTATTACTTTGTAAGTTACAGGAGCCCCCAACTTGGTGTGCATGCACATACCTATTTTTTATGTCTGTGCCCTTGGAGACAGGAATAGGATTCTTGTTTTTCATTTCCTGTTCGCTAGCTTTGAATGTCCGTCGACAGATGCTGTTTCAAGCTAACAGCTCCCAAAGCCCACCTACGCTAGGTAATACGAAACACAGAGCTTGGGCTCCTCAGTATTATTCCGGAACGGATGTTAAGCCCTGTACACTCGCATTCTTCGAATTCACTCGCCTGCCTTAATATTCAGCTGGTAATAAAGGCCAAAAACTCTGGAACGCGTTTTCCGGAACTCTGGAATGCTGGAGTGACAGTTTTACGTAGTCTTAATTTGTGCTTCACATGCTGACGCGTTGAACCAAACACGGAAAAAATCTCCAGGATAATAGCACACACGTGGTAATTGTTTTCAATAAACCGTTCACCAGACCTACCTGAGTCCGATGTGAACCGACGCGACTATTGCCAGCATGAGCTCCGCGTACCACACGAGGACTAGAAACGAGAAGGCGGTCTCCAAGGAGTGGACAGCTTGGAGGACTTTGGACAGGGAGGCGCCCATCTCTTGCACCTCGTGGGCGACGACGGCGCCAGTCCGGTGTGACGTGATGGCAAGGCTACGTATGGCCGCTTGGACGCCTTCCACGAGCTGTACGTAGCTGATCACTGCGCCCATCTTCAGGGCAGACGTCACGTAGAAGCAGACGAGATCCTTCAGCTGCTGGGCAGACAGCGATAGCATCGGGCCTGATGCCGCGGCCTTTCTGGCAGCCATGATCGCGAGTGTGTGAAATATGCTGGCGTTGGCGGGTGCCACAGGCTTCGACGAGTACATGGCCGCCAGTCTGAACGGCTTGAAGGACCTAGCAAGAACGTCGAGGGCCGCGAAGAGAACGAAGGAGAAAATCAAGAGGGTTCTGGTGTTGGTCGGAATGAAAGAGCTCGATACGCCTCCGGAGCCTTGACGTTGGGGCAATTGGAGCTTCCTCGCTTTGCCCATCACTGACATGAAGATGTGGCCGCTGATGACACTTGCCAGTAAGCTAACCAGAAGCTGAACGTGGGCGAAAGAAAGTTTGACATCGCCATCGAAGAAGACGTCGACTGCCTGTAGCCAGACCTGGTATGCCGCTAGAACGTCATTTACTAGAAGGACGAAGTAGCGTGGCCAAACTAACTGCGAGAAACCACCTGGCGAGCATTTCGTTGACACTGGTCGAATAAACATGGTACCGCCCCCGTTCTAGTGAAGAAGGAACTCAAACGTACCTCGAAAAACTGTCTCTGAATATAGCTTACTCCTAACTGCTTGCGCGTGCTTTTTGAAAGTGAGGGTGTATCAAGTGGGTAGATTTCCTCATGCCAACACCCGCTCGGATACTGAGAAGTACAAGCTTTGGGGCCCTAAGCAAAAAAGGGCTTTAGTAGTGCTCTCTCCTTCGTTGAAAATACGCATTAAAGCCAAATGAGCTGCAGACCACTTCTATTATCCTCTAATTCTGACTCCCTTCTTCTTACAAGGTTCGATTGAGCCCTTTCCAGATTCAATTACTGTGTGAGTGAAGCTTGATAAACAGATCATAATTTTCGTCTGCCTATATTCTCACGTGTCCTTTTTGAATTTTTAATGCAGAGACTGATCAACACAGCCGTCCTAAAACGGTTTCTTGCAAACTTAAATTAGCGCCACCTTTGTTAAGCCGACAGCATGAGACCCTAGCGATGTGCGTGTACGGTCGTCAAATTCACAGCGCCACCAAATTGATCTGTTATCACTGAAATCACTGTGAATTTTTTAGTGACGAGAAAAATTTGCGCTCGCGTAGCCTGGCGGCCGGGTGTACATAATTAAGGCTCAAAGCTACTTAATAAGCACGGCGTTCATCGATTTCTCGCCAACAGCGCTTCCGAAGAGGGGCAGTTTTGGAAGTCGCGATATGTATTCGCAGCCTCCAAAACTTCTGACTTTACGTTTTTATGCTATGTGTCCCACCTTTAGATGAAGGCAACGATGGAGTCGTGCCTGTTGTGGTATTCACCGAACTTATCTTGTTTTTATAATCAAACAGTCTTTTATGAACAA